>NC_059163.1:0-682942 GCF_019923935.1 Bubalus bubalis
CAGAAGGGATGCAAAGCATTCTCATCCTGTGGTTCTCATCTGACTGCTGCACTATATTCCAAGGGACTCTGAGCTTCATGTATCTTCAGCCCAAATCAAACCATTCCCTTGACACAGACAAAATGGCCCCTGTCTTCTACACAATAGTCATTCCTATGTTGAATCCCATGATCTACAGCCTGAGGAACCAAGAGGTAAAAAATGCCTTGAGGAAAGCCTTTGAAAAATGTTATTTCCTGTCTCTAATAAACATTAAAATGTATCTTGTAACACTGACTGTCTTGGAACTATGCCACACGCAGATGTGTTGTTTTTATTATCTTTGATAGGTTAATTTTATTTCTACCATTTTTATATGAGCAAAATGACTTTTCACATGTGTTCTATTTTTCATATAATTTATAAGTAAGATAAAAGGTTTAAAAGATTATAACGCACATTTTTAACAAATTGCTACTATTTGCATCTGTGACACTTGATAGTTTTGGCCTGGATAATTTCTATTTAACTGATAATAAGATTTAGCCGCTGCTTTCAAAAATGCTTCTATTTTATACATTGTGGAGACAGAAAAAGGGAGGTGGTAAAGTAAATTTCTTGTCCATCCCCATGTCATTCCATGCAGTAGCTGTTCCTCAACTGCACCCTGTCTGCTAAAAATCATTCCTCTCTGCTTCTGACTCCCACTAGATTCACTGTCGGTCACTCTCTGTAATTCCATGGTTCTCGTGTTGTTTGAAAAGATGTCATTTTTAGACATGCAGATCTGGAAATCAGGGTCAGCTTTTGGAAAGTCATACTCTCTTTTTGTATCAAAACAAAAATGCAGACATACCGCTATATTCCCTCAGCAAAGCTTAAGATCCTTTTATATTTAGGGATTTGAAGAAATTACAATGGTTTGACAGGAAGCGGTAGTTTAAACCAAGTTATAAACATGATTGCTGTCAGATGTCAGGAATATTGTTCTATGTTGGGGTGGTTGTAAAGTGATGCAATCTAAGACCCACTTAAACCATCAACTGGAATTTATTTTTTTAATTCAGATTCAAATGTTTGGTGTCTACCATGGGGGTGATATTGTGAGCTATTCTCATAGGGCAAAATCAAAAACCATTCCTGATATGCTGAATAGTCTGCTATTTTGGAAATACTGGCAAAAAATTGATTGTATAAGTTATTTAGAAACAGTTTAGCTTATTTTATCCAAGTTATCTTAGTAACATTTTATTGTTAAATTAGGTTTCACATTTATGTGAAGACATCTATATTGCCATGTTAAATTATTATGTTAAACTTTATTTTAATATATGCATCACCTAACCTCAACACCATTATTGAAGCAGCAACAAAGGTGTTTTAAGTGGATGTAAACTGTACAAATTCTGAAGAGAAGCAATGAATTGCAATCCTGATTTTCAAGTTCTTAAATCAACTTATTTTGGGGTCAGGGAGTACAGTTGCAGAGAAATTAACCTTGGAAATCATGATTGTCAATTGACAAAGATAAAACTCAAGAGAGGAGAACATCTTTGTTGTTGCTATTTTTAAAATAATTCCAAAAGTATAATTTAAATAGTTAAAAGCAAAGCAGCGAGCTTCTATAGTAAACTACAGATTAAGGGCTGAACCTGAGATTGGCAATGTGAGAAGGGTTTAAAGGTTAGTGAATCTTTCTAAAGAAATCTGGTGCCCCTTCTGGATGGCACACTGGATTCAGGGGAGGTTGCTGCAAAACCACATGTTTACCAAAGAAACTTCAGATACATTTGAAGAGCTCTTAGAGCAGAAAGGATGATAGCCTGGGAGACTAAGAAAAGCTAAAGTAAAACCAAAGTTCTAACATTTAAACGATACTGTAAAGAAATATATTAGTTTCATCAGTCTACATTAACAAAGTACCACACACTCATTGACTTAGAACAACAAAAATTTATTTTCTCGCAGTTCTGGAGCCTACAAGTCTGAAGTCAAGGTATTATTGGAACCAGGCTCTCTATGAAGCTCTAGGGGAGGTTCCTTCCTTGTTTTTTCCAGCTTCTCATGATCCCAGGCATTCCTTGTCTTGTAAGCATCTTTCCAGTCTCTGCTGTCTTCTCATGGTCATCTTCCCTCTACATCTGTGTCCAAATTTCTTCATTCTTGTAAGGACATCACTTACACTGGACTAACGGTCCACCTTACTTCAGTATGACTTCATATTAACAATTGCATCTTCAACAACCCTATATCCAAATAATAACCCTATAACCCAATGATTCTATAACCAAACTCTGAAGTTCTTCAGGTTAGGAACTTAACACATCTTTTGGGGGAACAATTTCACTCATAATAAGTGCATGTAAGTGTGTGCGTGCTCAGTTGTGTTCAACTCTGTGTGACCCTATGGACTGTAACCCACCAGGCTCCTCTGTCCATGGGGTTTTCCAGGCAAGAATACTAGAGTAAGTTGCCATTTTCTTCTCCAGGGGATGTTCCCGCAGGGATTGAAATCATGTCTCTTGCCTTGCAGATGATTCTTTGCTGCTGAGCCCTTGGGGAAACCCCACTAATAAGTAAGGACAGTTAAAGATGTGCTGGCTCAAATGTGCAGACAAAAAACAGCTGAGATTTCCTAAGCTTAAGAGACTTGTAAGTACCTAAAAAGGCTAGCGAAATGGCCTAGATGACGGGTCAAAAGGGATCCAAAACCAGTTAATGTGACAACTGGAGTCTTAAAGGTCATAACAAGACCAAGGATTCATCAAGTAGTTAGGACAAAGGGATATATAACCTAATATCTAATATAGATCGGAAGCTTGAGTTTTTCTCCTTCTGGTTAAGACAGAAGACAAGATGCCCTTCTCTCAATACCAGAATAGTTTCTGAAGAGACTTGATCATTCTCAGATAAAAATTATCCTGGTGAGTGGTAAGATGCAGAGGTGAAGTGCCAAGGATATGTTTATGGAAAGTATTATAAGGGCAAATATAGCACTATGGCTAAGTGAACTCCCAAGATGCAGTAACTTAATAAAGTAATTTATTCCTTTCTCAGGCAGCAGTATGAGTTAAGGGGTTTGGGAAAGGCAATTAGACCCTCAATATGTGGTTTCCATCTTTGTCTAAAAAGTGGTCATTTCAGTGGCAACAGTTTTAAGTGGGAAGGAAGAGAAAAAAGTCCATATCTAATGGCTTTAACATAGAGAAGGTGGTCTCTAGGTTTCAGGCACTACTTTCTACTGACGGCTCATTGCCAGGACTTGACAGCATTCTGTCTCCCACTGACGGGGGCGATGGGGACGTGGTGAGCAGCTGGATGACAAAGGTTTTACTTATAAAATAAAACATAAAACAGTGGACACTGAGGTCTATGTCTGCCATAAGGATCACAGAAATGTGATCTTAAAGGGTCAAGTTATAATGATCTCTGTCCGTATGATTGTTTCTTGAGCAGCCTATCGTTTCATACTTGACACCAACTTGTTAGAAGCAAACTCGGGTGATTTGAAAACATTAAAAAAAATGTTAATGTAGTTTCCAATACTAATCAAATAGTACTTTTTCTTCCTGCTCAGAACCTTAAAGTTATGAAAAAGAACCCTCCTCCCACCATCTGCTTTTTCTCAGAACCAATCTGAGGGAATGTGGCTTGTGGGCAATTGGTAAATTAGCCTGAGTAACAATACTTTCTGTGCTTAAATGAATCCATCTTTCCCGTGATACTACCACAAGTAACTGTTACTTCTCAGAGTCTTTCTACACACGTTCAGTTGTGCAGCCCTTTTAACTGGATTAGCCCTTAAACAAGAATAAACTGATTCATGAGAAATTACTTCTGCTTCTGATTTGCTTTTATGCTGGTATTATTAGCAAGAGTCAACAAGGACAAAAAATGTATTCCACTTATATTAAGAATGAAGGTAGATTAAGTGGACACCAATCAACATAAATTGAATTGCAAACGTGTAATCAGATCCCAATGGATACCAGTTTGAGCTGTGCTGATCACATTTTAACACATGTCCAGTGCAATGACATTTGGTTTCACACAGATTCTTATCTGGTTGATCCACTCTAGTTATTAAAAGCTTGACTTAAGGAGCTAAATACGGACCTAAGAATGTAATGTTAGTGACAAGAATTTGGAATCAAACAATACCTTCATCATAGCAATCAAATGTTTAATAGGACATTCTTCTGATCAAAAGTTAGATTTTAAATGACAAAAATCCATACTGCTTCATCTTTTTAAACTATAAGAAGGACATGATAGGCTTTACTCATAAATTTTTCACCTATTTAAATTAATGAAGAGAAAAACAACTAGCCAAAATCCAAACCAAAGAGTAGAATTACGGTGAGTCAACAGATTGCTTGAAACACAAATAGTGTTAATTATAGAGCAATACATACTGAGAGCTAACCTTCTGATTGATTCATGACACTAGTTGAAGATTATGAATACATTTTTGTTTTCAAAAGTCCATGTATGTATGAATGTTATTGAAAGGTTTTTTGGTAAATGAGGATCCACCAACTTTTATACTCATGGAAAAGTGATGAAGTCTTAATTTTTTCTCATGAAATTATGTATTACTTATAAAACAAGTGAAAAGCAATTATATATAGAAAATATCCTAAAGAAAGCATATTAAACTCTTACAAAGATACCTCCAAATTAACATGTGCTTGCTGCTGCTGCTGCTGCTGCTGCTGCTGCTAAGCCGCTTCAGTCGTGTCCAACTCTGTGCGACCCCACAGACAGCAGCCCACCAGGTTCCCCCGTCCCTGGGATTCTCCAGGCAAGAATACTGGAGTGGGTTGCTATTTCCTTCTCCAACATGTGCTTATGCAAATGTATTTATGAGTTATCCAATGACTACACCTAGCACAATTTTACATACACTGTGACTAACAGTAATAGGTCAGGGTTAGTATGTTTGCATATGTAGATAAAGGAGGCTTAGTCCTGAGAGTCCATTCACGGGGTAAACCATCACTGTGTTAGACTGGACCTCTTAGTACATTTAAATGTTGCCTGTATACAGTCTATTTTAAACAGGGAATTTATATGCCTGGACATTTATAGCAGGAAGCAGCATACACGGAATTAGGTACTGCAGGTTCACTGCCTCAAGTCTGCTTTGACGATTGCTCTGTTGACCACCTCTTTCACATCTTTGTTTCTCAAACTGTAGATTATGGGATTCAGCATGGGAATCACTGTGGTCTAAAACACAGCCACCATCTTCCCCTGCTCCACAGACTCTTCAGTGGGCCTCCTGAGATACATGAAGAGGAGAGCCCCATAAAACATGGTAACAGCTGTCAGGTGGGACCCACACGTGGAGAATGCCTTCCTCCTGCCATCGGCAGAGCACATGTGCAGCACGGCCGCTATGATGAGTGTATAGGAAATGAGAACCACTGAGAGGGAATATGTGAAATTTATCCCAGCAATAACAATCATGGTGCATTCTTTAATGTGGACCCCTCCACAGGCAATCTTGATAAGAGCAGGGTCAGCACAATAGAAGTGGTTGATTTCAAAGTTTTCACAGAAGCACAGGCCATATGTCCACAGTGTGCAGATTAGGCTAACAGAGAATCCATAGATGTATGTCACAGAGATGAGATGAGCACAGACAGTCCTGGACATTTTACTGCCATAAAGCAGAGGGTTGCAGACAGCCATGTAGCGATCAAAGGCCATCACAGCCAAGATATATACTTCCACGTGGACAAGGGCTGTGAAGAAGTAACACTGCACCAAACACCCCCACATAGGAAATGGTTTTTGTTTGATAGTAAGTTTTCCAGCATCTTCAGAGTGACATTGGAGGAGAACCACACATCCACAAAAGACAAATGACTCAAGAAAAAGTACATGGAGCTGTATACCTGTGGCGGATTCATTTTGATGTTTGGCAAAACTAATACAATTATGCAAAGTTTAAAAATAAAATAAAATTTAAAAAAAAAAATTAATTAATTAAAAAAAAAGAAAAAAAATAATCATACCAATGTTCCCTATCAGAGTGATCGTGTAAACTACTAGAAACACCACAAAAAAGAGAACTTGAAGCTCCTGATGACTGGTCAACCTCAGAAGAACAAATTCTGTCACATCTGTGAAATTTGGCATTGCCTTCACTTAGACCCAGTCTTCATTGCCTATGGACAAATTAAAAGAAATGAATGGATTTATTTTATTCTTGAAAATTTTGAGTCATGTTTATCAGTATTCTACTTCATATAATATAAAAATCAATGTAGACTTTGCACAAAGTTTAATATGAGTATATAATCACATTTATTTCCTTTAATAGGACTTATAGGTAATTATTACAATATTTATTAGTTTCTTAACTCTAGAACAGACAATTACATTCATATACTACTAGTATTAGACACTTATTTTTGCTAAATTATTTCAATGATGCTAACATAATAGAGTGCTAATAGAAGTAAAGCTAGACTGAGAGTCATCAGAGAATGACCAAATCGATTTCAACAAATTGTCTTATAGGAAATGACTTGAGACTCATAAATGTAAATATTCAATAAGTTCAGACAACTACTTTGTACTGAACAGGGAAGTAATAAGAGTGAATCATTGAAATTCTATTTCCATTGAATACTATTTGTGTGTATGATGGTAGCCTCTCATTTTCTATACTAATACAAATGCACATGTAATATTAACTTACTCATTTCCCTATGACTGGAAGATATCCTTTTTGAAAAATGTATTTATTTATTTTTGGCTGTGCTTGGGCGCCTCTTGGTTGGGGTGTGTGGGCTTCTCACTGCAGCGGCTTCTCCTGCTTTGGAGCACTGACTCCAGGTGAGCAGGCTTCAATGGTCGTGGCTCACAGGTTCTAGAGCGCAGGCTCAGTAGTCGTGGCTCTCGGGCTTAGCTGTTCCATGGCATGTGGAATCTTCCTACAACCAGGGATCGAACTTATGTCTCCTACATTGGTAGGCATATTCTTATCTACTGAGCCACCAGGGAAGTCCAGAAGATATCTTCTTATATACTGGATTTTATGGGATGATTGTCTTAAACCTTGGTCTTACAATCTAGTCATTGACATAGTTTTCTACATTATGCCAGCATATGATGTAAAAAGCTTTAAACTTATGAAAACCCTAGTCATGTTTTATTTTATTTAGCTATATATTTCACTTGCTTGATTACTGCTGCTTGCAGGATGAGGTAAGCAGTATTTAACAACACAGACTGTATCAGTTTAACAGTTATCTCAGAAAAGTAAACCGCAAGTAGATCAATCACCATATCAAAATTATATCAATAGATAAGTTCTATATACATATAAAATTCAGGTGCCATGCTTTTAAAATTATTGTCTTATTTCAGATTCTACTGCTTTTCAGCAACAATCCATTTTATGTATAATTATTTATTTTCAAATGCAATGTCATTGCAATTAAAATGTCCACAAGGAATGTCTTCTCTGTTTAATACACTTCCCCAGATAAGTCTTCTGAGAAGTAAACTGCTCTGAGTACTTAGGGATGCATCTGTAGGATTAACATCATCTCAGGAATTTAAGATCCCCATAATAATATTGCTTGAAGGGAATATTATGACATAAAATGGGCTGTAGTTCTAATTCTTATAAGAATTCCTTTACAAACATCAAAATCAATGTTATATCAAATATATTTGCTATATTATATTTATTATTTATTACATTATATCTAGAAGTAGTCTAAGTTTTGTAATATGAAATTGAACAAGCTACACGGGATTTTGGTTTGCATCATAATTGATTCTTTTTGAAAAGGAGTGAATGAAAAATACAGAAATGAGACAATCTAGGGAATGGAACCACTGTGAGATGAAAATGGAGCATGCTGATAAACACAGAAATAAGAAGAGGCAGGATGCACACAGAGTGGTCAAAGATCTCTTTGAGGATGTGACTTTTCAGTTACGGGCAAGTAGCCAGTTATGTAAAAGTATTGAGGAAAAAGAAAATAAAAATACAAAAAGTTAGAAGAGGAACTATTTTAAAAAGTGTATAAACTCTGATTGTATCATGGCTCCCTCCAACTAGTAGCAACTCACAATTTGGAAGTTGATTAATCTCTGTAAACACTCTTCCTACCCCTGAAATTATTCATATGGGAATTAAATACACCATAGAGAAAATGATCTGGGCACGTAACATAGTCACTGATATTTCAGTTCTGGTCTGGGTTCACCTGTACCCTATATTTTCATGATCATAGATCTTCTGGCTTCTAAGTGCGGATAAACTAAACCAGATGAGAGTTACTGATTTTGACTGGGAGATAGAGCTAAGACCAAGAATTTTCGTATATAAAAACTCTTACCTCTGCTTGGTGAACCCATAATTACCTAATTAACAGAGTTTGATTTAGATTATTGGTACAACTAATTATAAAGGATGAGATCATTAGATAGCATCACCAACTCAGACATGAGTCTGAGCAAACTCTAGGACATAGTGAAGGACAGAGGAGCCTGGCATTCTGTAGTCCATGGAGTCTCAAATAGCCAAATATGACTTAGTGACTGAACAACAACAGCAACTAAATATATATAAAAAATAATCAAGGCACCTAAGAAACATAAAGTAATACTACTTCTCCAATTTCCCTTCCTGTGTGATATGTGGGTTTTCCTCTACTTTTCATAATCATTAGCTCTGTGATAGTAGAGTTTGTCTCATTCATTTTAGAACACTTCAAACTGACTACATTATATTACTGACTACGTTATATATTGTAGACATTCAGGGATATTCACACGTTTTTTAAGCATCCTGATCTCCAGATCAGCTTCATAGAATGCATTACTGTGTCCATAACTAATAAAATCTCTATTTAAAAAATTGTTCTAGTGGCAACAGTCTCAGTTTTAAGGTAAGATAATAGCTAACTTTTGTTGAATCCTTACACAATCTTTTATAAATAAAGGTCCCATGAGAGAGGTTCTAATTAGCATATCTTTCTGAAAAATGAGAAAACTGAAGCACTGACAGACTAAGAGGCTCTCCTTGGATCCAACATCTGCAAACTGGCCAGATGGAAATGCAAACCAATTAACTGAACTCTAGGGGTACACTCAATAACTTTATATCACTACTGCCTCTTTGATAACTTTTTCTAATATTCTATTTCTCTACATTTAAAATGCAGTTTGATTATCATCCAAAAAAGGGGAAAAGTTATCCTTTTGATAATTCATGCTTGATGAACCAGAAGAGCTTGACATGGCTATAGAGCCTGAAAAACAGAGTTCTTGGACCACCATTATCTATGCCTCTCAAGGTTAAGTGATCCCATAGTCCTAGGGCCAGATGACCAAAGTAACTTCTCATAGACAGCCACTTTATTAGACAACTGTGCATCATCTCTTAAAGCAATTAAGCATATAGAATGTATAATTTATAAATTTTAAAAAATCACTTTCATTAACTTTTCAGGAATTTTACACACACACACACACGATACAGCAAAGGTATAATTATTTCTTCAATATAGTGAAAGACAGGGAAGCATGGCATGCTACAGTCCATGGGATGGCAAAGAGTAGGACACAACTTAGTGACTGAACTGAGAATAACAATCATTCCCAATGACACAATACTTTCAATTCCATTCAGATACATTTTAAAACACAATGTGAAAATCACTGGGTTTGTAGGGAAGACATAAAAGGCAAAACCTAAAGAGCAAAAATTCTTGTAAGTCCCTATGGTAGCAAGATATTCTTATGAATTTTTATATCAACTATTAATATAAATAATAATATTTCCCAAGTATATAATTCCAGACAATAAAACACTGTGATAACAAATAGGTCCACAAGTAAGGTCTTAGTCTCTTCTTCAAAAAAGGGCTAAAAATTAAAGATGTGACTGCATTAATCTCTATTGCAAAGAGTATAAAATTTGCAGACCTGCCTTGAGCAGCAACAAGAAAACGATGATAATTCCTCACTATTTATAATAGAATCTTGAACACTGCACACATTGAGAGCATCTCCCCAAGGAACTATCCAGATAATGATGAAACACATTATAATTAAAATTATAGAAACATCTCAGGAGTAAGGGAAGTTAAGGACGTTTAATCAGAAGAATATCTTCTGATAACATTATGTGACCAGTATCCTTAATATCATGGGTATAATCTCTCCCATCTTTACATGGTATAATATCTGCCTCAGGAAGCACTTGCACCTCAGGAAACATTCTTGGTTTGCATTATACAATGTTGCTCAGTCACTTTGTTTTCTATTGTGCTTTTAGTTCTAATAAGCATTATCTTTCAGGCCAAACACAGCAATGCACACCCTATGCATCTCATGGCTGTTGAAGAGATCCCAGGTGCCTCAAAAGTACAGATCACATAGAAACATCTAGGGAGAATGAGTACAAGTAGAGGTCATCAGTGGAGAAGTTGACTGTAGTAGAACAATTTATCAGTGAACTTGGGCTCTTTTTGGAGTCAGTAGAGCATCAACTTCGATGTCAGATCGGAAATAAAATCTTCACTCTGCACCATAATTAACTGCCTGTCTTTGGAAAAGTAAGGATTCTCAGTTTCAAAGTTCATGTGTAGAAAAAGAAAACTGCTGTCTCACAGTGAGGTATGCGGATCGCAGACAACATTGGGAAATTCCTAGCACAATGCCTGTCTCTGATGAGGCAGTCAAAAAATTGAAATGGGCTGTGAAGTTTCACCTATTAACAGTTCACAAGATCTCGCCACCTATTTGTGATCGTGATCACTATTATCTCTGTGTTGAAGGGTAAAATAAAAAAAAAATTTTTTTAAAACCTATGTAAAATAATTCTGAGGTTCAGTTTCTTCACAAAATATGGATAGTAGGGGCTTCCCTGATGGCTCAGACTGAAAAGAATCTGCCTGTAATGCAGGAGACCCAGGTTTGATCCCTGAGTCCTGAAGATCCTCTGGAAAAAGGAATGGCTATCCACTCCAGTATTCTTGGTGCTTCTCTGGTAGCTCAGACATCAAAGATAGCTAGCAGATTAAATAATCTGAATGGAAACCAAGATTGTTCATAAATTCCCATTTGTACTACCTCAATTTTGCTGGAAAATCATGGACAGAATGATACTCAGGCCAAGTTTTCCTCTTCAGTGCCCAAGGATCCCAGACTCCTCCTTAGTTCCTTCTCACCTTTTATGGAGAAGCTACATAAGGCAAATTCATTGGCACCAGATTATTATAACTTAACTTGCACTCCCTCGAGAAAAAGGGAATTTAAAACAAGAAAGCATTGTGTGTGTGTGTGTGTGTGTGTGTCTGTATGTATGTGTGTGTGTGTTAAAGAGGGAGAGAGCAAGGAAGAGAGTCAAGGTTAAATACATTTTATACTAGAGATGCTTAACTATAAAAAAATTTATATATATATATATATATATAGGTATGAATGAGATCTATTTTTTAAAGTGCTTTACAGAACTATCCTGAATTTTCTGCAAATAGCAAAATTGCTTTAAATTCTCCAAAAGAATCAAGATTTGGAGAGATTATGAGCCAGAAGTGATCTTGGAGGTCAGATAATTCATCCTAAAAATTAACTGGATGAATGACACAAAATGAGTGGTTCAAGGTCACCCACAAATTGTTTTGAAAATTGGAAACTAAAACCAGGAACATAACTTAACCAAAAACCTTGACATCATCATTCTTCATGCAACACTGAAACAAATCTCAAAAAAGTAAAGAAAGTGGTTCATTGAAAAAAAAAAAAAAGAGAGAGAGATGACAAATATTATCCAAATCCATTTGCCAAATTCACTTGCTAAATTCAGACTTAAATTGGAGAAGGTAGGGACAACCACTAGACCATTCAGCTATGACCTAAGTCAAATCCCTTACAATCATACAGGGGAAGTGACAAATAGATTCAAGGGATTAGATCTGCTAGACAGAGTGCCTAAAGAAGTATGAACGGAGGTTCATGACATTGTACAGAAGGCAGGGATCAAGATGATACCCAAGAAAAAGAAGTGCAAAAAACACAAAATGGTTGTTTGAGAAGGCCTCACAAATAGCTGAAAAAAGAAGAGAAGTGAAAATCAAAGGAGAAAAGGAAAGATCAGTTCAGCTCAGTTCAGTTCAGTCACTCAGTCATGTCCGACTCTTTGCGACCCCATGAATTGCAGCACGCCAGGCCTCCCTGTCCATCACCAACTCCCGGAGTTCACTCAGACTCATGTCCATTGAGTCAGTGATGCCATCCAGCCATCTCATCCTCTATCGTCCCCTTCTCCTCCTGCCCCCAATCCCTCCCAGCATCAGAGTCTTTTCCAATGAGTCAACTCTTCGCATGAGGTGGCCAAAGTACTGCAGTTTCAGCTTTAGCATCATTCCTTCCAAAGAAAACCTAGGGCTGATCTCCTTCAGAATGGACTGGTTGGATCTCCTTGCAGTCCAAGGGACTCTCAAGAGTCTTCTCCAACACCACAGTTCAAAAGCATCAATTCTTCTGCGCTCAGCTTTCTTCACAGTCCAACTCTCACATCCATACATGACCACAGGAAAAACCATAGCCTTGACTAGATGGACCTTTGTTGGCAAAGTAATGTCTCTGCTTTTGAATATGCTATCTAGGTTTGCCATAACTTTTCTTCCAAGGAGTAAGCATCTTTTAATTTCATGGCTGCAGTCACCATCTGCAGTGATTTTGGAGCCCAAAAAAATAAAGTCCCTCACTGCTTCCACTGTTTCCCCATCTATTTGCCAAGAAGTGATGGGACCAGATGCCATGATCTTCGTTTTCTGAATGTTGAGTTTTAAGCCAACTTTTTCACTCTCTTCTTTCACCTTCATTAAGAGGCTTTTTAGTTCCTCTTCACTTTCTGCCATAAGGGTGGTGTCATCTGCATATCTGAGGTTATTGATATTTCTCCCAGCAATCTAGATTCCAGCTTGTGTTTCTTCCAGCCCAGCATTTCTCACGATGTTCTCTGCACATAAGTTATAAGCAGGGTGATAATATACTGCCTTGACGTACTCCTTTTCCTATTTGGAACCAGTCTTTTGTTCCATGTCCAGTTCTAACTGTTGCTTCCTGACCTGCATACAAATTTCTCAAGAGGCAGGTCAGGTGGTCTGGTATTCCCATCTCTTTCAGAATGTCCCACAGTTTATTGTGATCCACACAGTCAAAGGCTTTTGCATAGTCAACAAAGCAGAAATAGATGTTTTTCTGGCACTCTCCTGCTTTTTTGATGATTCAGCAGATGTTGGCAATTTGGTCTCTGTTTCTTCTGCCTTTTCTAAAACCAGCTTGAACATCTGGAAGTTCACGGTTCATGTATTGCTGAAGCCTGGCTTGGAGAATTTTGAGCATTACTTTACTAGCATGTGAGATGAGTGCAATTGTGCAGTAGTTTGAGCATTCTTTGGCATTGCCTTTTCTTTGGGATTGGAATGAAAACTGACCTTTTCCAGTCCTGTGGCCACTGCTGAGTTTTCCAAATTTGCTGGCATATGGAGTGCAGCGCTTTCACAGCATCATCTTTCAGGATTTGAAAGAGCTCAACTGGAATTCCATCACCTCCACTAGCTTTCTTCGTAGTGGTACTTTCTAAGGCCCACTTGACTTCACATTCCAGGATGTCTGGCTCTAGGTGAGTGATCACACCATCGTGATTATCTGGATCATGAAGATCTTTTTTGTACAGTTCTTCTGTGTGTTCTTGCCACCTCTTCTTAATGTCTTCTGCTTCTGTTAGGTCCATATCATTTCTGTCCTTTATCGAGCCCATCTTTGCATGAAATGTTCCCTTGGTATCTCTAATTTCTTGAAGAAATCTCTAGTCTTTCCCATTCTATTGTTTTCCTCTATTTCTTTGCATTGACGGCTGAGGAAGGCTTTCTTATCTCTTCTTGCTATTCTTTGGAACTCTGCATTCAGATGCTTATATCTTTCCTTTTCTCCTTTGCTTTTTGCTTCTCTTCTTTTCACAGCTATTTGTAAGGCCTCCCCAGACAGCCATTTTGCTTTTTTGCATTTCTTTTCCATGGAGATGGTCTTGATCCTTGTCTCCTGTACAATGTCACAAACTTCAGTCCATAGTTCATCAGGCACTCTATCTATCAGATCTAGTCCCTTAAATCTATTTCTCACTTCCATTGTATAATCATAAGGGATTTGATTTAGGTCATACCTGAATGGTCTAGTGGTTTTCCCTACTTTCTTCAGTTTCAGTCTGAATTTGGCAATAAGGAGTTCATGATCTGAGCCACAGTCAGCTCCTGGTCTTGTTTTTGTTGACTGTATAGAGCTTCTCCATCTTTGGCTGCAAAGAATATAATCAATCTGATTTCCGTGTTGACCATCTGGTGATGTCCATGTGTAGAATCTTCTCTTGTGTTGTTGGAAGAGGGTATTTGCTATGGCCTGTGCATTTTCTTGGCAAAACTCTATTAATCTTTGCCCTGCTTCATTCTGTATTCCAAGGATAAATTTGCCTGTTACTCCAGGTGTTTCTTGACGTCCTACTTTTTATTCCAGTCCCCTATAATGAAAAGGACATCTTTTTGGGTGTTAGTTCTAAAAGGTCTTGTAGGTCTTCATAGAACCATTCAACTTCAGCTTCTTCAGCGTTACTGGTTGGGGAGGGCCTAGAGGAGCTATTCCACGTTCAAGGTCAGAAGGGGTGGTGATGAGGAGATACCCCTCATCCAAGGTAAGGAACAGTGGCTGCACTTTGCTGGAGCAGCTGTGAAGAGATACCCTGCATCCAAGGTAAGAGAAACCCAAGTAAGATGGTAGGTGTTGCAAGAGGGCATCAGAGGGCAGACACACTGAAACCATACTCACAGAAAACTAGTCAATCTAATCACACTAGGACCACAGCCTTGCCTAACTCAATGAAACTAGGCCATGCCCGTGGGGCCACCCAAGATGGGCAGGTCATGGTGGAGAGGTCTGACAGAATGTGGTCCACTGGAGAAGGGAATAGTAAACCACTTCAGTATTCTTGCCTTGAGAACCCCATGAACAGTATGAAAGGGCAAAATGATAGGATACTGAAAGAGGAACTCCCCAGGTCAGTAGATGCCCAGTATGCTACTGAAGATCAGTGGAGAAATAACTCCAGAAAGAATGAAGGGATGGAGCCAAAGCAAAAACAATACCCAGTTGTGGATGTGACTGGTGATAGAAGCAAGGTCTGATGCTGTAAAGAGCAATATTGCATAGGAACCTGGAATGTCAGGTCCATGAATCAAGGCAAATTATAAGTGGTCAAACAAGAGATGGCAAGAGTGAATGTCTGCTGGGAGCCAGCATGGGAGTTCCCACCCATGACAAAGGTCATGTGGAGAGGATCTGACATGCAAAGGCGAATCAGAACTCGAGAGGCCCCCTGATCCTGCCCGAGCATCTACCCCAAAACCAAAATCTTTCTGTTTTACTATTTCATGACTTTCACCAACTCCTCTGACATTAACAGGGGGCTATCCCCGACCACCTTTCTCTGTAAAAAAGTCAATTTAAAACTCTAGTTAATAAGTCTCCTGGGCATAATAGGAGTGTTTCCATTCAAACCCCTCTGATGACTTTCTAGCTTGTCGGACAGGTTTGTTCAGATTCACAGCCTCCCAACCACGAGAGGCACGGGAAGCTTAAGATATTCTAACAATGCAGAGCTTCTCAGACACTTAAAATTGTTAAATAGAACTAGTAGAGGATTTCTTTGTTGAGCTAATGCTTGCTGCCAAGTTTCCATATCCCTTACCTACTGTGTCCCTGGGAGTGTATTGGTTAATATAGTTGGTGTATAGAAATGCAAGTAGTAGTTTTAATGTTTGTAACCTTGGACCCTTGAGTTAATTCTTTTCTGTTATAGCCCACCACGCTTTTGCCCTATAGGAATGCAACTTTATCTAATGCTTTCGGAGGGTGGCACCTGACTTTAGAATAATCACCTTTAGAGAAAAATAAGTTTTCTGAAGAAAGGGTCATAAAATGTTAACAGGCCTCCTGGCCAAAAGATGATGTAAATCACCTAAAGCTTTTGCATATGATAAGTTTGCAGAAAAAAAGCCTGGCTTCGATAAGGATCAAGGACTGCTGACATTGCATGACTCTTCCCCCATTATCCTCTATGCACAACTTAAGGTATAAAAACTACTTTGGAAAATAAAGTGCGGGCCTTGCTTACTGAAGCTCTTTCTCTTTCCTTTTCTTTTTCAGGCTGATTTCCCTGGAGTGCAGGGGCTCTCTGCATTCAGTTTCCTGCCTGAGCTTCTAAGACCCACTCAAGAAGGTGCCTAAGGTGGGGCACCTTCCGCGATTCGAGAGGGCGCCTGCGGCCTACGTGAACAGAGCAAGTCCCGTGCTGGGGCTTTATTGGCTTTCTGCATAAACCAAGGAATATAAGCCTCTTTTCTCTCCTCTATTTTCTTAACTGCAAAATTATTTCCTTATCTCTTTATCTATTCTTTTGCCAACGCCGTCTTCCGGAGGGAATCCCTGGATCCAACTGGGGCTGGTCCCCAGTAAACATCGACATTCTAGGAATCAGCAAACTACAATGGACTGGAATGGTTGAATTTAACTCAGATGATCATTATATCTACTACTACGGGCAGGAATCCCTCAGAAGAAATGGAGTAGCCATCAAGGTCAACAAAAGAATTTGAAATACAGTACTTGGATGCAATCTCAAAACGACAGAATGATCTCTGTTCATTTCCAAGGCAAACCATTCAAAGGAAAGATATACCCATTCAAATGCAGAGTTCCAAACAATAGCAAGGAGAGATAAGAAAACATTCCTCAGCCTTCCTTGGCAAAGAAATAGAGGAAAAAAATAGAATGGGAAAGACTAGATATCACTTCAAGAAAATTAGAGATACCAAGAAAATGTTTCATGCAAAGAGGAGCATGATAAAGGACAGAAGTGGTATGGACCTAACAGAAGCAGAAGATATTGAAAAGAGGTGGCAAGAATACACAGAAGAGCTGTACAAAAAAGATCTTCATGACCCAGATAACCACGATGGTGTGATCACTCACCTAGAACCAGATATCCTGGAAGGCGAAGTCAAGTGGGCCTTAGGAAGCATCACTGTGAACAAAGCTAGTGGAGGTGATGGAATTCCAGTTGAGCTATTCCAAATCTTAAAAGATGATGCTATGAAAGTGCTGCACTTAGCATGCCAGCAAATTTGGAAAACTCATCAGTGGCCACGGAACTGGAAAATGTCAGTTTTCATTCCAATCACAAAGAAAGGCAATGCCTAAGAATGCTCAAACTACCGCACAAGTGCACTCATCTCATTTGCGAGTTAAGTAATGCTCAAAATTCTCCAAGCCAGGCTTCAGCAGTACATGAACTTCCAGATGTTCAAGTTGGTTTTAGAAAAGGCAGAGGAACCAGAGATCAAATTGCCAACATCTGTTGGAAAAACATTGAAAAAAAAACAAGAAAGTTCCAGGAAAAAAATCTATTTCTGCTTTAATGACTATGCCAAAGCCTTTCACTGTGTGGATCACAATAAACTGTGGGAAAATTCTGAAAGAGATGGGAATACCAGACCACTTGACCTGCCTCTTGAGAAATCTATATGTAGGTCAGAAAGCAACAGTTAGAACAACAGTCTGGTTCCAAATCGGGAAAGGAGTCTGTCAAGGCTATCTTGTCACCCTGCTTATTTAACTGATATGCAGAGTACATCATGAGAAACACTGGGCTGGATGAAGCACAAGCTGGAATCAAGATTGCTGGGAGGAATATCAACATCCTCAGATATGCAAATGATACCACCCTTACGGCAGAAAGTGAAGAAGAACTAAAGAGCCTCTTGATGAAAGTGAAAGAGGAGAGTGAGAAGGTTGGCTTAAAGCTCAACATTCAGAAAACTAAGGTTATGTCATCTAGTCCCATCACTTCATAGCAACAAGATGGGGAAACAGTGGAAACAGTGATAGACTTTATTTTTGGAGCTCCAGAATCACTGCAGATGGTGACTGCAGCCATGAATGTAAAAGACACTTACCCTTTGGAAGGAAAGTTATTACCAACCTAGACAGCATATTAAAAAGCAGAGACGTTACTTTTCCAGCAAAGGTCCATCTAGTCAAGGCTATCATTTTTCCAGTAGTTATGTATGGATGTGAGAGTTGGACTATAAAGAAAGCTGAAAAAATAAAAAATAAAGAAAGCTGAGTGCCGAAGAATTGTTGCTTTTTAACTGTGGTGTTGGAGAAGACTCTTGAGAGTCCCTTGGACAGAAAGGAGATCCAACCAGTCCATCCTAAAGGAAATCAATCCTGAATATTCATTGGAAGGGCTAATGTTGAAGCTGAAACTCCAATACTTTGGCCACCTAATTTGAAGAACTGACTCATTTGAAAAGACCCTGATGCTGGGAAAGACTGAAGGTGGGAGGAGAAGGGGACAACAGAGGATGAGATGGTTGAATGGCATCACCAACTCAGTGGACATGAGTTTGAGTAAACTCCAGGAGTTGGTGATGAACATGGAGGCCTGACGTGCTGCAGTCTATGGGTTGCAAAGTGTCGGCCACGACTAAGTGACTGAACTGAACTGAGTAGAATTTACTGATAAAAACATGGGCTATGGCATGAACTTGTTGAATTCCCATTCTGGCTTTAACAATTTTGATCCATGCACTCTGGACAATGTTTCTTAATATTTCTGGGCTTCATCTTTTTTTTTTTTTTTTTTTTGGTCAAAATGGATTCCTTATATGGGTAGGTTCATTTTGAGGATTATGCAACAGAAAGTATGCACTATGGAACGTACAGTTCTCCATACATGTCTGTGTGTGTTTGTGTGCATGCTCAGTCATTTCTGACACTTTGTACATTCATGGACTGGGCAGTCATCAATAAATGGTAGCTACGAGTCATTAGGAGACGGCAATGGCACCCCACTCCAGTACTCTTGCCTGGAAAATCCCATGGGCGGAGGAGCCTGGTGGGCTGCTGTCTATGGGATCGCACAGAGTCGGACACAACTGAAGTGACTTCACTTTCACTTTTTGCTTTCCTGCATTGCAGAAGGAAATGGCAACCCACTCCAGTGTTCTTGCCTGGAGAATCCCAGGGACGGGGGAGCCTGGTGGGCTGCTGTCTATGGGATCGCACAGA
This sequence comes from Bubalus bubalis, assembly GCF_019923935.1. NCBI lineage: Eukaryota > Metazoa > Chordata > Mammalia > Artiodactyla > Bovidae > Bubalus > Bubalus bubalis. The sequence continues at coordinate 19,144 of NC_059163.1, forward strand.
GTCAGACACAACTGAAGTGACTTAGCAGTAGCAGCATGAGTCATTAAGTAAAGAATCATAGAGAATGGCATTCAATATATTCCTTACCATCCACCTAAATGACTCAAAGAATTATATAAGTAATAGTACCTAAAATAGTAAATATCCACATTTTTCTCATCATTGGTATTTGCTTTTTCTTTCTTGTCATTTATGAATCATAAGTCTAGTTTTGGCACATGATTGCCCAAATAAGAAAGCAGAGTTTTGATGGTTATAAATAAATGTATAATACAGAAGTCTACATACCTTTGAAGGAAGAGCCATTTTAGAAAGAGCATCAGTGTCATGGCTCTTCTGCTGAATAATGCAGGCAGGATTTATATATTTGTAGATTAATGCCATTTCCTTAAGAGATTATACATATAGGTGAGTATTAAGTAATTGCTTTGTTAGACAGTATTTTGCACTAAATGAGTTCTCTGGAGAAATAACAATTGGGTACAATGCAGATTTGCCATGGGGCCCAACTGGTTTCTAGTGCTTTTCTTTTTTAGATTCCGTGTCAATATTTTCCTTCACACATTAGGAAGTCTACATCATAATATTGATGTCTGCCATCGATACTCATGCTATATTCTGTTACCCATAACATTTGCTTAATCCAATTTAACACAATTTCTTCCACACAATTATCATAACTTTGTGCCACAACCTATTACCATCTCACTTTGGGTTATGGGTTGAAAAGTTTATTTAATATCCACATATCAAAATCTTGACTTCCAGTACTTCTGAATATGACTGAATTTGTAGATATAGTTTTTAAAGAGGAAATTAAATTGGAATCGGTTCAAATAGTGCATCCTAACCCAAGATGACTGGTATCTTTTTTAAGAAAGGAGATTAGAACACAAAAATGCACACAGGAAACACTGTGAGAGACACAGGAGGTGATGGGTGTCTATAAGCCAGATAGAAGCTTCAGAATGAAACCAACCCTACTAACATTTTGATCTTGAATTACTATCCTCCAAACTGGAAGGAAATCAGTCTCTTTTGTTTAAGCCACCCCAGTCTGTGGTACTTAGTTATAGCTGCTGCTGCTGCTGTTGCTGCTGCTAAGTCGCTTCAGTCGTGTCCGACTCTGTGAGACCCCATAGACGGCAGCCCACCCAGCTCTCCCGTCCCTGGGATTCTCCAGGCAAGAACACTGGAGTGGGTTGCCTTTTCCTTCTCCAAAGCATGAAAGTGAAAAGTGAAAGTGAAGTCTCTCAGTCATGTCCGACTCCTAGCGATCCCGTGGACTGCAGCCCACCAGGCTCCTCCATCCATGGGACCTTCCCCGAAAGAGTACTGGAGTGGGTTGCCATTGCAGCCCTCGCAAACTAGTATGTTCTGCCTTCAGTAGACAAAGAGACTGCTTTCATATTCAAAGGAGGTTTTGCTTCTTTGAAGAGTAGTATCATTTTAAATATATTTCAAACGTTTACAGTACACATTCAAAATGTGCACAAAACATAAGTTAACAATTTATTGAATTTTTTCAAAGTAAAAATGCCTTTATGACCAAACTTCTACACCAAGTAGAAGACCAACACTACATCAGACAAACTTCTCCTCTTCTCTCTGAGTCAGTATTACTCAAGTTAGAGGAATCTTTACTTTTAGCACTCTACAAAGTTTGTGTCTTTTTCTGAATTTTACACAAGTGCAATCTAACAGAACACATTCTTTCATGTATAGTCTTCTGGTGAAAACTGTTGATATCTGAACATTATGTTAATGATTGCTTTAGCTTGTTTGGGCTGTTATAGTAATTATAACATAAGCATTTATTTATCACTGTTCTGAAAGCTGGAAGTTTAAGATTGGATTGGGTTATGATGAAAGCATTCTTCCTGGTTTGTAGATGGCTGTCTTTTTGCTGTGCCCACACATCACATGGGGCAAGGAAGTGCCCTGGGCTCTTTTATGAGGGCAATAATCCAGTTCATGGGCTTTCCTAGTAGCTCAGAAAGTAAAGAATATTCCTGCAGTGCAGGAGTCCTGAGTATGATCCTTGTGTAGGGAATGTTCCCTGGATCAGGAAATGGCAACCCACTCTAGTATTCTTGCCTGGAGAACCACATGGACAGAGGAGCCTGGCGGGTTACAGTCCATGGGGTCACAGAGTCGGACATGACTAAGCATGAGCAGGCACTAATTCAGTTCATGAGGGCAAAGCAAAGCCTTCATGACCTAATGACTTCCCTAAAGCCCCCGCATTCTAAATAGCAATGGTTCTTTTATTACTGTAAGTGTAGAGATCAAGCTGACAACATTCACTGAATCATGGAGAAATCAAAGGTGTCCCCAAAAAAATCTACTTCTGGATTGTACTCCAATTATACCAAAAAATCTGGAACAAACAACCTCATTAAAAATGTATAAATCTGAACACCTGGCCAAAGAAAATATAAAGATAGTAAATCAGCATATCAAAAATACTCAAAATCATATATCATAAGGAAATTACAAACTAAAACAACAGTGAAGTAGCACTGCACACCTATTAGATCCAGTAAACTCAAAAAAGGGGGGCACAGGGTGGGACTTCTCTGGTGGCTCAGTGGTAAAGAATCTGCCTGATAATGCAAAACACTCAAGTTCGATCCCTTACCCAGGAAGATCCCACATGCCACAGAGAAACTTAACTGGATTTTTCCTCAGCTAAACAAGGCTCACCTGTGACCTGAACACTACATGTCTAGTACTTAGTAAACAGCTTTGAAAAAATGTCCAGACAAAAATTATCACACAATTATACACAGGAGCTCTACTTCTAATAGCTAAAAACTTTCAAATATCAGGATGTCTTCGGTAGATGACTATGTAAGCAAACTGGGATACATCCAAAGTGAAGGGGAGCAAATGCTACCCCAAAATATACCCCTTCAGTGTGAGAATTAGTTGGACTTAATTAACTTTTTTTTTAAAGAGGGCACATGATCACCTCTGAAGCCCAAGTTCAAGATGGCTCTTCTGAGTCACATTTACAAGAGAAATCTCATTTCTAAGGAATTCTCTGTATATATCAGATAGAAGGATGACAGTCTTGTGAAACTCTTTTTTTTATCAATAGGGAAAGCTAACATGTAAATCTGTACAACAACCATACCCTTCCTTTCCTTTGGTTTTATTTTTTAATATTTATTTGTTTTTTTATTTGGCTGAGCCAGGTTGACCTTCATTGAGGCAAGCCAGATATTTAGCTACAGCATGCAAACTCTTTGTTGTGGCATGGGAGATCTAGTTCTCTGATCAGGGATGGAACCTGGGCTTCCTTCTTAAGGAGTGTCCAGTCTTAGCCACTGGACCACCAGGAAGCCCCTGTTTTGTTTTTAGATGAAGACGGTATCTAAGGTGATATCTTGGGCCATTTCAGTCACTGACTCAGTTTCCTGAGTTTCTCCAAAGCATGTACAAGGTGCACATTATTAAACTGGTTTGCAAAACAAGTAAAGGTAGTTCATACTACAACACTGTATGCTTACAAATATGTAAATGGTAAATGGCATGTTATTTATTTTTAATTACTATGGGGGAAAAGAATGTAGTATTGATACATGTTACAAAATGAATAAACATTAAAAACATCTTTAGTGAAAAAAATCCACATAGAAAAGGCCACCCAGATCCCATATTCACCATGTCTTCTTTACATCCACCAAGTTTGTCCAAATGTCTGAAAATCTCAGTAACAGTCTAAAAAAAAATTGGATGAGGATGGGAAAAAAGATACATTCATACAATTGGGCAATTGCTGAAAGTGGAAGTGGGGCTGTGGATTACATTATAATGTAGAAACTATATGACTTCCTGATTTTGGAGATTATGTGCTGGTTCCACAGGAGAATGCACCCGTTTTGGGTAAAACACATGGAGTATTTAAGGTGATGTGGCAAATGTGAGTTTTTCTTTTACCATTATTAAGAGTTTCCTGCACATTTTAAGTTACTGCAAAGTAAATTATTTTTCAAAACAACCATATCAATACCACAAAAGGAAATCAGATCAGACAGGCTTGAAACTTTCTTATAGAGGCCAAGACTTACCCAGACGAAGTTCAAGGGAAGTTGTGATGTTCATTGCCCTTGAAGGAGTCCAAATGGAATTTACAAATAAAATTTCCCGCATAACTTCACAAAAAGTTGTTAGAATACATTCAGAAAAGTTGAATACTTTGGGATCAATTTACAATCATATAAAATACTATAATTTACCATCTGAATCAATATACGAAAATCAGTTGTGTTTCTATACACTAATAACAATCAGAAACAAAAATTAAGAAAAAAACTTAACCAAGGACATAAAAGACCAGTAGTCAGAAAACTAGAAAGCACTGATAAAGAAACGAAAGAAAACACAAATATTCCATGCTCATGCACTGGAAGAATGAGTTATTAAAATGTCCATTCCAACAAAAGCCATCAGCAAATGCACTGCAATCAAAATATAATATCCAACGGCATTTTTCATAGAAATATTCATAGAATATTCCTAATAATATTCTGCAACAACTAGGGACCCTGAACAGCCAAAAAGACTCTGAAAAAGAAGAATGAACCTGGAGGCATCTTCCTCTCTGACTTCAAACTACATCATGGAGCTGCAGTAACCACAACAGTGAGGGACTGGCACAAACACAGGCACAGGGACTCGAGGAAAGAATAGAGAGCCCAGGAATAAAGCCACATGTTTGTGGACAGTTCATGAAAAGCCAAGAACGTGTGAAGAGGAAAGGACAGTCCTTTCAAGAAACAGTGACAGGAAAACTGGCCACCTACACCAAAGAACATCACTGGCCATCCTCTAGATCATACAGAAATCTAACTAAAAACCCACCGTTTTGCACATGGAGCTCTTTCCTTCCTGAGTCCTCTGAGATGGACCTCCAGTCAGCATTCAGCTGGACACAGGAAACGTCTACTTCGTCCTCATTTTTCCCTCTTGCGGTGTTGCTGGTGGGCACTGAGGCAACCCCGCTCCTCTCAGCCTGGACGCAGCCCCGTTATCCAGAAGCCTGAGCCCTGGTGGTCCTGAGGAGACAAAGCTCCCGCCAGTTGGTCACCGAGCCCAGTCTGAAGGCAAAGCGTCCTGTGCCCACGGGTCAGAGCGGGGGTTGGCGCCCCCTGCGGGCCACCAGAGAAGAGTGGGCAGCCCCGCGCTCACAGACCTCAGAGGGCTCACCCAGAAGCAGCTCTGCTGTGAGCGCTCAGACTGAAAGCCCAAACTGAAACGGAGCCAAAAATCTCCAAGACACTGCTCAACACACGGCCAGGGAACAATTGATTAAAAACCATACGGAATGAAAGGAACATAAACACAAACTTTGCAACGGACACCACATTTCAATTAAAAACTATAAACATTTTAGAAAACAACAAAAGATCTACATGGCCTTGAGACTGGTGATGAGTTCTAAAACACAACAAAAAAGCCAATATACAAAATGTTTTAAATAAATTAATTAAAACACTGACTTTTAAAAGTGTATACATTCACTCCCTTACTCAAGAAAACCAAAGGACAAAGTGTTAGGGGAACCACTAACCAAAACCACCCGCCCATCCTTGCCAGGCACCAGAGAAACCACTTGCAGGAGTCATCTTACAACAGGAGGTCCTGGGTAAGGAACAAGGAACTAACAAGCTACCACCAACCAGAAGAATTCAGGAAAGGTCAAAGGAGATAGGAGACTCCAATCTGTAGGTCTTACCAGCCTCCCAGGATCTTCCTTGCCATAATCCACCTTGGATGAGTGATGCATATGCCACCAGGAAGGACCCCAATTCAGAATGACTGGCCAGAGACAAACCAGAAACTAATCCAATGCCCATAAAGCCTGAGACTGTGAGCCACGTGGCAGAGCAGTTCTCTCAGCTTCCCTCACCCTCCCGCCCTCCACCCAGGCAGCCCTTCCCAATAAAATCTCTTGCTTTGACAGCACACATCTCCTCAGACAATTCATTTCCAAGTGTCAGATAAGAGCCTGCTCTCAGGCCATGGAAGGGGTCCCCGCTTCCTGCATCAAAACCACAAACCAGGAGAAAATATCTTCCAAATGTGTATCTGTGCAGAAGGAAATGGCACCTACTCCAGTATTCTTGTCTGGGCAATCCCATGGACAGAGGAGCCTGGCGGGCTACAGTCCAACAGCAGGGCATTTTTGAAAAGAGGAAACAGTCCCAGGAAATTTGAGGAGCTTACCAAAGGCCCCAAAGCTTTCGATGGCACAGCCAGAACTGTGGCTGAGCACCCCCAGCTCCCAGGCCTCTTGATACTGGCCTCTCTCATCAGATACAGGTGTGGCAAACTAGAATCTAAAACACGGCTGAGGGCTTCCCTGGTAGCTGAGTATTAAAAATCTTCATGCCAATGCGGAAGACGCAGGTTGGATCCCTGTGCATGCTGTGGAGCAGCTAAGCCCACGCACCGCAACCACTGAGCCTGTGTTCTAGATCCCGGAAGCTGCAACTACTGAGCCCATGAGCCCCAGATCCTGTGTCCCACAACAACAGGAGCCACCAGTGAGAAGACCACACACCACAACCAGCGTAGCCCCTGCTCTCCATAACTAGACAAAAGCCCACACGATGAAGACCCAGCACAGCCAAACATTAATAATTTTTTTAAAACAATGCATATCTGATAATTTGTACTCAAATTATACCAAGAACTCTAGAGCAAACAAACCCATTAATAATTAGTAAAGACTGAAACAGAAACCTGAACACAGAGGGTACACTGATAGTAAACAACCATGAAAAAACATACTCAAGATCCTGGTGGGATGCGTGCACAGCCACCTTTGGAAGACAGCCTGACAGTTTTTTCCAAAGCTAAACAGACTCATCTTAGGATGCAATGCTACACCTCTTGTATTTAGACAACAGCTTTGAAAAACTGTTCAAACAAAAACAAGCATAAAATAATGCACAGTAGCTCTATTCTGGGTTAAAAATTGGTTAAAAACTGAAAGACATCAGAATGTTCTTCTGTAAATGAATTCATAAGCAAATTAGGGCACATGTACATCAAGGGGAGCAGAATATGCCACCCCAAGTTGTGTCTTTTTGATATCAGGATCATTCTGTACTGACATTTAAAAAACAGCAGATTCAGGACAATGTTTGAAAATGCCCTTTTAGGAATTAAATTTATATTTATTAGGGAAATCTCCATTTGTAAGGCTGTCTCCACCTGAGTACCAGAAATGGAAGGATAACGAAGTCTTAAGAGAAGCGAGTCCATGGAGATGGCTTGGATGTAAATCTGCATACTATCCAGACCCTTGTTTACTGTGTTTTCCTTCCAAACCTCCCAAATCATTCCGTCTCTCCCACCAATATCTTTCTTTTGTTCTTAGCTAAAAACAGCATATAAGTTACAGGCTTGGGCCATTTCAGGTTTTCCTAGGTACCTTACAAGCATATAGGGGGTAGGCATGGTAATAAGCTTCTGTTTTCCTCCAGTTCATCTGCCCTTCATTGCAGGGGAAGGTCTCAATGAGGAAAAGAGAAATATAAAGGGAACATTATTTTTCCTCCAACACACATGAATAGTATTCAGAAATATAATGGAATTAACCGTCAAACCAAGCAAAAACCATGGATGAATCTTACATGTATATTGCTAAGTGAAAGAATCCAGTCTACACACTAATGACACCATTTATACGACATTCTGAAAAAGGCAAAACAGACTTAGAACAAGATTATGAGGTAGGAGGTTCAATATTCCATCTGATACATTACAGATGAGATGGTTGGATGGCATCACCGACTCCATGGACGTGAGTTTGAGTAAGCTCCAGGATTTGGTGATGGACAGGGAAGCTTGGTGTGCTGCAGTCCATGGGGTCGCAAACAGTCAGACACGACTGAGCGACTGAACTGAACTGACATTACAGATGAATATCTACCACTGTGCATTTGTGTAAACCCATAGAACTTTAGACCTCAGTTAGTAAATCATAATCTATTCAAATTTAGTTATTTAGGATATTAGAGTGTCACAGAATGGAACACAGAATGCAGCAGAGTCTAAATGACTCAGAAATGCATGGAAAAAACTGACTCTTTGTTGGTGGCAAGGACGGCATAGGCTGACAAAAGTAAACTTTGGAAATGAACATAATCTGCTGGTCAAAGGCAATCTATACCATAGATAAACAGTGCACTCTGAATCCTTTCCCAAGGGAAACAGGAGCTAACAGTACTGAAACTACTGTACCAATAATCACATGGAACAAGCACTGAATACAATCCATGACAAGTGGTGGAAGCCAGGCTTCTTACCACTGGAATGGGAAGTTACAGATAAACAAAAAGATTACAATATCCATGTCACAATGGACCAGGTTGGAGACATCTTCATAAATTACCTTTAGCTGAATACTTTTAATGATAAGCTGGAATGCATGTATATATTTCCATTAGGTTTAAATGTCAGCTGAGTACATTAGGTCCTATATGTCTGTTTTTAATATCATTCTCTAATAAAAGGGGAACAGGAAACTTCCCTGGTGGTCCAGTGGTAAAGAATCTGCCTACCAATGCAGGGAACACGAGTTCAATCCCCAGTCCTAGAAGATTCCACATGCCCAGGGGCAACTAAGCCTAGGTGTCACAACTGCTGGAGCCTGCAGGCTCTAGAGCCCAAGCTCCGGAACAAGAGGAGCCATCGCAATGAGAAGCCCAGGCACAGCAAACAGAGAGTAGCCTGTGCTCACTGCAACTAGAGAAACTCTGAATACAGCCACAAAGACTCAGCATAGCCAAAAATAAATTAATTAAAAAAAAATAAAAGAAGTTCTTTGAAGAAATGACTGAGACTAGGACTAAGACTAATTATATGAGCCAGAATAATCTTAAAGTATGAGAAAGTAAAGAAACACAAAGCAAAGAAACCCACAAAGAGAAATGTTAAATGAAAACAAGAGGCAATGGAAGTAGCTCTCAAAAGCCAAAACAAGAACAAGTAACCTAATGTACTGCTGGATTGTCACCAAAAGTTTAAATGAACTGTTAAGTTTTCCAAACTGATAAACATAAATGATTACATAGTTTTATCTGTATACACCAGCAAGTAATAATCAGAAAAGGAATTTAAAAAACAATTCCCTTTCAATAATATCAACATTAATAAAACAATTTCAAATAGATTTAATAGGATGCCAAGACTGGCACACTGGAAATTATACATGATTGCTGAAAAAAAAATCCTAAATAAATGTAAAGATATTCCAGTGATTGAAACACTTAAGATGGCAATAATGTGTAATGCAGCTTCAATCTGAAATGAAGATTCAATACAAAGATTCACTATGAATTTTAAAAGGTCTTTAGGAAGAAATACACAAGCTGACCCTAACATACAATTAAAGGAATTAAAAGGGACTCCAAAGAGCAAAAACAATCACATGAGTCTACAGTGCAAAGGTCCTCTGTGTGTGTGCTAAGTAGCTTCAGTTGTGTCTGAATTTGTGACCCTATGGACTATAGCTCACCAGGCTCCTCTGCACAGGGCATTATCCAAACAAGAATACTAGAGTGGGTTGCCATGCCCTCCTCCAAGGGATCGTCCCAACCCAAGGATCAAACTCTTACCTCTTCTGCATTAGCAGGTAGGTTTTCACCACTAGCGCCACCTAGGGCAAAGGTGCCTAAATGGAGATTGGAAGTGAAACTGAAGTCGTGTCTGACTCTTTGTGACCCCATGGACTGTAGTCTACCAGGCTCCTCCCTCCATGGGATTCTCCAGGCAAGAGTACTGGAGTGGGTTTCAATTTCCTTCTCCAGGGGGTCTTCCCAACCCAGGGATCTAACCCGGGTCTCCTGAATTCCAGGCAGATGCTTTAACCTCTGAGCCAAGATTAGGGAAACCCAGTTAAGAGAAGGGACTCAGTCAGGATCAGGAAAGATCCTGATAATTCATTCCTGGAACCCAAGCCTCTTGATGGGGAGGGGAAATATCCCCCAGGCCTACTCTAAGGCCTAGATTACAGACCAGATTAAAACAAAAACATGTCATTGCTGGTTTTCAGTCAAACAGACAGGTATAATGAAGGAAGCAACCCCTAGCCTTGCAGGATTCGTCTGGGACCTAGTCTGGGAAATTCTTACACATCAAGACACGTATCTGAACTGGATTTCCACAAAGAAGAGTATCCCATGCAAAGGACAACCCCGCAGAGTTCTGTGCCCATCAGACACAGGAAGAGACTGGCTGCAGGCTCCCAACAGCTCAGCATTTACAAGTGACCTCCCGGGGCCTTTGCCAGACTGCAGGGGCACCTCTGGGTTTTCAGCTTCCTTCCCTTTTCTGACTCTTTTCTCGAAAAACGCACACCTCTTAGAATGCCACAGTGGTAGGAAAAAAGGCCTTCAATTTTTAGACCTCAATTTACAAAAAACTGAGAAGTTCTAGGGGTTTTGTTTTTAAATTAAAGGACCACATAATTTAGAACTTTTAAACGTTCTAATTATTCAGTTCCAAGACACCAAACTCATTGCACAGAGTCTCCCCATGGAAAGGACCCTGTCAGCAGGACGGCCACTGATTCCACAATGAAAGAGCAGGAAACTGCCGTCCTCCCCTCTCTTATGCCCGGGTAACCAGGGTTTTTTAATCCATGCCAGGCTAAGGTGCAATCCTTCCCTTTCCCATTCCATCAGGTGGCCAAGGGCCGGCAGGACGGCAAAGGTGCAGGAGGCAGGGCTGGGCCGGCCGGCCAGAATGGGGGTTGGGGGTCCCAGCAGGTGACAGCACCATGCAGGATAATTCCCTTGGACTTCCCACAGGCTAAAGGTGACTCAGACCAACCGCTCTCAGGTTCTGCTTGCAGAGACCTCGCTGGATGCAGTAGAACCGTGAGAGACTGAGCTTTTTGCGATGGAGTAGGTTCGGGAATGTCCTCAAAGCCTTTATTCCAAAGGCGAGCCCTTCCTGCGACCGCCAGGTTAGGGTTAAGGTTAGGGTTAGGAAGCTTCGGGACTGTGCCAAGGGAGGGTGTAATACGAGTTTCCCTGCTCCACCCTCCGCTTACCTGCGGTCCCCTTATCTGTGGTCCGCACCCGACCCTGCTCCGCACACAAAAGGGGCGCTCCCAGCCGCCTGGCTCAGGCTCCCAAGACCCCTGCCAGCACGCTGGGACCCAAGCTAAGAGCTGGGGAGAGGCGCACCAGGTGCGCTCCGCCCTGACGCCCACTTCCGGAAGAGGCCCCGGGCCTCGCTGCTGCGCCCAGGTGAGCCACAGCCAGTGCGAGCAAATCCAGCCCCGCCTGGGCCGCGCGTCCAGGTGGAGCCGCAGATTCCCCACCAGGGCGCCTGGGGCCTGGAGGCCCCTCTCCTGCAAGAGCCAGGGAGAAAGTGCAGCCCCTGCAACGCCGCTAGCGCCCCCCCCCCCCCCCCCACCGATCCCCAACTCCCGGTGCAAGGAGACCAGGCCAGGCTGGACTCACCAAGATCAATGCCACCAAGAGGACTGCCTAGCGGACCTGACTTGGGCCAGGGGGTGCTGCAAGCCCCTGTAAACAACTCAAATTTTCAAATGCAAAAAGAACTTGGATAGACCCTTCTCCAAATAAAACACAAATGGTCAACAAGCATGTAAGAAGTTGAGGTAGATGGTGAAAATATGTGTACAACAATGTGATTGTAGTTAGTGCCATAGAACTGTACACATGAAATGGTTTCCATGCTCAATGTTTTGTATTTTTAATTGCAATGAAAAATGAAAGAAGCAGTAATACAGGTTACAACATGGATGAACACTGAAGACATTAGGTCAAGTAAGTCACAGAAAAGGCCAACCAGGTCATAATCATCCTGTGTGCTTTTAATCCACAAGATTAATGGGGATCACTATGTCTTGGGTGCTGTGGAAGACATGGTCATAGTGGAAATTGGAATATCTGGAATCTAGTTTTCCACATCAAGCCAGCAAACAACTGTTAGAATACATGGATTCGGTAACTCTGCCAGGTACAAAAATCAATACACAAAAATCTGTTGTCATTCTATACACTAATAAGGTGCCATTAGAAAGAGAAATTAAGCACTTCCCTGGTCAGTGGTTGAGAATCCGCCTACCAACGCATGGGAAGATTCCACACGTCACAGGGCAACGAAGCGCCTGTGCCGCAAACACCAGCACCTGCACGCTGGCGCACACGCGTCTCACCTATTTAGGTGGAGCACACGCGTCTCACCTATTTAGGTGGAGCACACGCGTCTCACCTATTTAGGTGGAGCACACGCGTCTCACCTATTTAGGTGGAGCACACGCGTCTCACCTATTTAGGTGGAGCACACGCGTCTCACCTATTTAGGTGGAGCACACGCGTCTCACCTATTTAGGTGGAGCACACGCGTCTCACCTATTTAGGTGGAGCACACGCGTCTCACCTATTTAGGTGGAGCACACGCGTCTCACCTATTTAGGTGGAGCACACGCGTCTCACCTATTTAGGTGGAGCACACGCGTCTCACCTATTTAGGTGGAGCACACGCGTCTCACCTATTTAGGTGGAGCACACGCGTCTCACCTATTTAGGTGGAGCACACGCGTCTCACCTAGGTGCACCCCTCACACAGCTGCAGCACGCACGCACACAAAACCCAGCACAGCCAGCAGATAAACAAAATGTTTTAAAAGAAAGAGAAACTAGGAAAACAATCCTATTTACAACTGTATCGAAAAATACCTTGGAATAAATTTAATGCAGAGGACTTCCCTGGTGGTCTAGTGGTTGACACTCCATGCTTCCAATGCAGGGGGCCTGGCTTCCATCCCTGGTCAGGTAACTAGGTCCCACATGCTGCAACTAAGACCCAGTGCAGCCAAATAAATAAATAAAAATAGATATTAAAAAAAAAAACAAACAAAAAAAAACTCAAAGCCCACAGGGCCTCCAGGCTGGGAAGAAGGCTTTTTAAAACTAAATAAATAACTTTAACTGAGGCCGTGAAAGCACACTGAAAGCTCTACGACAGGGATGAAAGAAACTTCACAGACACATAAATGAAAACTATCCTGTGCTTAGGGACACAAAGACAATTGTTAAAATACTGTCAGGAACCCAAGTTCAGTCGCTCAGTTGTGTCCGACTCTTCGCGACTCCATGGGCTGCAGCACGCCAGGCCTCCCTGTCCATCACCAATTCCCGGAGCCTACTCAAACTCACATCCATCGAGTCAGTGATGCCATCCAACCATCTCATCCTCTGTTGTCCCCTTCTCCTCCTGCCTTCAATCTTGCCCAGCATCAGGGTCTTTTCAAAAGAGTCTGTTTTTCACATCAGGTGGCCAAAGTATCAGAGTTTCAGCTTCAGCATCAGTCCTTCCAATGAATACTCAGGACTGATTTCCTTTAGGATGGACTGGTTGGATCTCCTTGCAGTCCAAGGGACTCTCAAGAGTCTTCTCCAACACCACAGTTCAAAAGCATCAATTCTTCAGCACTCAGCTTTTTTTAGAGTCCAACTCTCACATCCATACATGACTACTGGGAAAATGATAGCTTTGACTAGACAGACCTTTGTTGGCAAAGTTATGTATCTGCTTTTTAATATGCTATCTAAATTGGTCATAACTTTTCTTCCAAGGAGCAAGCATCTTTTAATTTCATGGCTGCAGTTACCATCTGCAGTGATTTTGGAGCCCAAGAAAATAAAGTCGCTCACTGTTTCCATTGTTTCCCCATCTATTTGCCATGAAATGATGGGACCAGATGCCATGATCTTAGCTTTCAGAATGTTGAGTTTTAAGTCAACTTTTTCACTTTCCTCTTTCACGTTCATCAAGAGGCTCTTCAATTCCTCTTCACTTTCTGACATAAGGGTGGTGTCATCTGCATATCTGAGGTTATTGATGTTTCTCCCAGCAATATTGATTTCAGCTTGTGCTTCATCCAGCCCAGCATTTCTCACAATGTACTCTGCGTATAAGTTAAATAAGCAGAGTGACAATATACAGCCCTGACGTACTCCTTTCCCGATTTGGAACCAGTCTGTTGTTCCATGTCCGGTTCTAACTGTTGCTTCTTTACCTTCACACAGGTTTCTCAGCAGACAGGTCAGGGACCCAAAGAAATATTCAGATGCAAAGCAAGCTTCGTCAAAGCTCCAGTGGCATTTTCCACAGAAATAGAACAAACATTCTGAACACTTGTGTGGAAACACAAAGGACGCTGAATAGCCAAAGGCATCGAGAAAAGAGAGCAGACTGGAGGCATCTCCCTCGCAGACTTCACATGACATGATGCAGCTAGTTCACCAAGAAAATGTGGAATCGGCACAAAAATGGACACAGGGGCCCAAGGAACAGAACACAGAGCCCAACAACAGCGCTGGTCACATCCTCTCCCAATTTCTAGTAATGTCCCTACATTCAAGATTTTTCTTTTTGTACCCCCCAAATTCTATCTCTCAGATCTGCATTTATGCCAAATAATAAATATCTGGTAAGTTACAATTATATTAAACATTCCTGCCAAAACTTTTCTCATCTCCAAGAATTAGAACACGATGAAGCAAGAAGAATGGTTGTGATTTTAAATGATTTCTAGACCCTCTTAAAAAAATTAAACTGAGAACTTCTAGCACCTTTCAGTTCAGTTCAGTTGCTCAGTTGTGTTCAACTCTTTGTGACCCCATGGGTCGCAGCACACCAGGCTTCCCTGTCCATCACCAACTCCCAGAGGTTGCTCAAACTCATGTCCATCGAGTCAGTGATGCCATCCAACCATCTCAACCTCTGTCATCCTCTTCTCCTCCTGAAAGAGGCTACACGAGTATGTACAGGCTGATACATACTTAAGTAGATAGCAACAAGTTGGTAAAGTGTAAACAAAGATGAAGCATTTATCTTTTTCTCTATATCTGATGCTTCCAGAACTTGGCTTCTCCAGTTGGCTCTCCTACAGGTTTGATGGTTTATTGTGACCAGATTTCAAGTAATTATACTAATCATTGCTTTGATTTGTTCTCCTTGTTTTAAAATTTTTAATGCTTTCTATCTCTCTCTCCTGAAGCATGGTTTGATTAATGTTACTAGCTGTAAGACTTATGCTATCTATTTTATAAGACTGTCACTTGAATTTTGCAATGTGTAACCAGACTTCCAGCAAAATGAATGATGATTAAAAGTCTTGAGGCAGTTGATACATTTATATCTATATGTATATAGATGTTTATAGTTAAATGTTTAGAGATATTTAGAGCTTTTCTGGGTGGCTCAGCAGTAAAGAATTCACCTGCAATGCAGGAGATGCAATTTCAATCCCTGGGTTGGGAAGATCCCTTGGAGGAGGAAATGGCAACTTACTCTAGTATTCTTGCCTGGGAAATCCCATGGACAGAGGAGCCTGGTAGGCTACAGGCCATGGGGTCACAAAAGTTCAGACATGACTTAGCAACAAAACAACAACATAGAGATATTTATATCTTTATGTATCAGTTCAGTTCAGTCCCTCAGTCGTGTCTGACTCTTTGCGACCCCATGAATCGCAGCATGCGGGGCCTCCCTATCCATCACCAACTCCCAAAGTTTACCCAAACTCATGTCCATCAAATCAGTGATGCCATCCAGCCATCTCATCCTCTGTCGTCCCCTTCCCCTCCTGCCCCCAAACCCTCCCAGCACCAGAGTCTTTTCCAATGAGTCAACTCTTCACATGAGGTGGCCAAAGTATTGGAGTTTCAGGTTCAGCATCAGTCCTTCCAATGAACACCCAGGACTGATCTCCTTTAGTGTGGGCTGGTTGGATCTCCTTGCAGTCCAAGGAACTCTCAAGAGTCTTCTCCAACACCACAGTTCAAAAGCATCAATTCTTTGGTGCTCAGCTATGTTCACAGTCCAATTCTCACATCCATACATGACCAGTGGGAAAACCATAGCCTTGACTAGATGGACCTTTGTTGGCAAAGTAATGTCTCTGCTTTTGAATATGCTATCTAGGTTGGTCATAACTTTCCTTCCAAGGAGTAAGTGTCTTTTAAATTCGTGGCTGAAATCACCATCTGCAGTGATTTTGGAGCCCCAAAAAATAAAGTCTGACACTGTTTCCACTGTTTCCCCATCTATTTCCCATGAAGTGATGGGACCAGATGCCATGATCTTCGTTTTCTGAATGTTGAGCTTTAAGCCAACTTTTTCGCTCTCCACTTCCACTTTCATCAAGAGGCTCTTTAGTTCTTCTTCAGTTTCTGCCATAAGGGTGGTGTCATCTGCATATCTGAGGTTATTGATATTTCTCCCAGCAATCTTGATTCCAGCTTGTGCTTCTTCCAGCCCAGCGTTCCTCATGATGTACTCTGCATACAAGTTAAACAAGCAGGGTGACAATATACAGCTTTGACATACTCCTTTTCCTATTTGGAACCAGTCTGTTGTTCCATGTCCAGTTCTAACTGTTGTTTCCTGACCTGCATATAGGTTTCTCAAGAGGCAGGTCAGGTGGTCTGGTATTCCCATCTCTTTCAGAGTTTTCCACAGTTTATTGTGGTCCACACAGTCAAAGGCTTTGGCATAGTCAATAAAACTTGATGTATAGAGATACTTATATCTTTTTGTAGGTGAAATATCTAGGGTGAGGAATAAAGCAGGTTGAGATTAATATATACACACTTACGTATAGAAGAATAGATTATCCACAAGGGCCTACTGTAAACAACGGGAACCCTAATCAACACTCTGAAATAACATATAGGGGCAAAGACTCCACAATAGACTGGATGTGGGTCTTTGTAAACCTTACTCTTGTTGCTGTATACCAGCAACAAACACAACATTGCAAATGAACTATAATCCAGCATGAAATAACTACTATACTGACAAATAAAATGAAACACTTACTATGTTCCCCCCAGGCATCAGTCGCCTGGGCGGGGGCCACATCTCAGGAACTTGAGCAGCACTATCCTGGGGACCAAGGCTGTGCCAGCAACTGAGCCCCTGATAGACCTTCAATAAGGCTTCTGTTGCAGGAGCACCAACAGTTATCTATGAGAGCATCCTGCTACCTGTGGCTATTCCCTGCAACAGCAACCTGAAATTTATTGCTTATGAGTTCTTAATATTCCAGCTTCCCAGGTGGTGCTAGTGGTAAAGAACTCGCCTGCCAATGCAGGAGACATAAGAGATTCAGTTTCAATACCTTGATTGGGAAGGTCCCCTGGAGGAGGGCATAGCAACCCACTCCAGTATTCTTGCCTGGAGAATCCCAGGAACAGAGGATCCTGGTGGGCTACAGACCATAGGGTCATGAAGAATCAGACATGACTAAAGAGATTCAGCACACACTTAATATTCACAAAAATTGCTGGGCTCTCAATGATACCTGCTCTCCAAAAAAATTCCAGGTGTAACTAACCAAAAAATGTAAAACAGGGCAAAATATCACAAGATAATATCAATAGATATATCATACAGTATCACTTATCAGTATGAAGGAGAAATCAATCCAGATGAGCTCATTTATATTTTAAATAAACACATAGTCTTAGGAAATAAACTTATGGTGACCAAAAGAAAATAGTGGGACAAAGAAATAAATAAGGAGGTTAGGATTAAATTACACTAACAAATATATATATAATACAGGGTGGAAAGGAGGTTCAAGAGGTAGGAGATGTACGTATACTTGCAGCTGACTCACGATGTTGACTGGCAGAAAACAACACTACATTGTAAAGCAATTATCCTCCAATTAAAAATAATAAAAATAATCAAATAAAATAGCGTACCTAATCAACACAAGAGAAGACTCTACACATGGACATCACCAGATGGCCAACACCGAAATCAGATTGATTATATTCTTCCCAGCCAAAGATGGAGAAGCTCTATACAGTCAGCAAAAACAAGACCAGGAGCTGACTGTGGCTCAGATCATGAACTCCTGATTGCCAAATTCAGACTTAAATTGAAGAAAGTAGGGAAAACCACTAGACCATTCAGGTATGACCTAAATGAAATCCCTTACGATTATACAGTGGAAGTGACACATAGATTCAAGGGATTAGATCTGGTAGACAGAGTGCCTGATGAACTATGGACGGAGGTTCACGACATTGTACAGGAGACAGGAAGCAAGACCATCCCCAAGAAAAAGAAATGCAAAAAAAGCAAAATGGCTGTCTGAGGAGGCCTTACAAATAGCTGTGAAAAGAAGAGAAGCAAAAAGCAAAGGAGAAACGGAAAGATATACCCATTTGAATGCAGAGTTCGAAAGAATAGCAAGGAGAGATTAAAAAAAAAAAAAAAAGCCTTCCTCAGTGATCAATGCAAAGAAATAGAGGAAAACAATAGAATGGGAAAGACCAGAGATCTCTTCAAGAAAATTAGAGATACCAAGGCAACATATCATGCAAAGATGGGCTCAATAAAGGAGAGAAATGCTATGGACCTAACAGAAGCAGAAGATATTAAGAAGAGGTGGCAAGAATACACAGAAGAACTATACAAAAAAGATTTTAATGACCCAGATAACCATGATGGTATGATCACTCACCTGGAGCCAGACATTCTGGATTCTAAGGGGAAGTGGGCCTTAGGAAGCATCACTATGAACAAAGCTAGTGGAGGTGATGGAATTCCAGTTGAGCTATTTCAAATCCTGAAAGATGATGCTGTGAAAGTGCTGCACTCAATATGCCAGCAAATTTGGAACACTCAGCAGTGGCCACAGGACTGGAAAAGGTCAGTTTTCATTCCAATCCCAAAGAAAGGCAATGCCAAAGAATGCTCAAACTACCACACAAGGAAAGTTATGACCAACCTAGACAGCATATTAAAAAGAAGAGACATCACTTTGCCAACAAAGGTCCATCTAGTCAAAGCTATGGTTTTTCCAGTAGTCATGTATTGATGTGAGAGTTAGACAATAAAGAAAGTGGAGCGCCAAAGAACTGATGCTTTTAAACTGTGGTGTTGGAGAAGACTCTTGAGAGTCCCCTGGACTATAAGGAGATCAAACCAGTCCATCCTAAAGGAGATCAGCCCTGAGTGTTCATTGGAAGGACTGATGCTGAGGCTGAAACTCCAATACTTTGGCCACCTGATGCACCTGCCCCAAACACAATATTGCAAGTCAAATTTACTCCAATAAAAATACACATTAACTTAAAAAGAAAAAGAAGTAATGAGACACAACCTTTTCTGGCTTCCCCTCATACATTCCACTCTACTTTACAACCAGGAACTAAGACTAACCCTAAGGCTCCAGTTACCATAGTAATAAGAGCAGGACATGAAGAAATGGTCTTGTGGCCATTTTCCAAAACAACATTACAACTTTTGTTCTTGGGCACTTCACATTCACAAGCACTGCTGGGCTCGACATGATCCCCGCATTTAAGAAATTTTCATGGCTTACTTCACTCTACAACAGGCTCTAGGTTCATCTACCTCACTACAACTGACTGAAATTCATTTCATTTTATGGCTGAGTAATATTCCATTGTCTGCAGACACACTGAAACCATACTCACAGAAAACTAGTCAATCTAATCACACTAGGACCACAGCCTTGTCTAACTCAATGAAACTAAGCCAGGCCCGTGGGGCAACGCAAGATTGGCAGGTCATGGTGGAGAGATCTGACAGAATGTGGTCCACTGGAGAAGGGAATGGCAAACCACTTCAGTATTCTTGCCTTGAGAACCCCATGAACAGTACAAAAAGGCAAAATGATAGGATACTGAAAGAGGAACTCCCCAGGTCAGTAGGTGCCCAATATGCTACTGGAGATCAGTGGAGAAATAACTCCAGAAAGAATGAAGGGATGGAGCCAAAGCAAAAAGAATACCCAGCTGTGGATGTGACTGGCGATAGAAGCAAGGTCCGATGCTGTAAAGAGCAATATTGCATAGGAACCTAGAATGTCAGGTCCATGAATCAAGGCAAATTGGGAGTGATCAAACAAGAGATGGCAAGAGTGAATGTCGGCATTTTAGGAATCAGCGAACTAAAATGGACTGGAATGGGTGAATTTAACTCAGATGACCATTATATCCACTACTGCGGGCAGGAATCCCTCAGAAGACATGGAGTAGCCATAATGGTCAACAAAAGAGTCCAAAATGCAGTACTTGGATGCAATCTCAAAAATGACAGAATGATCTCTGTTCATATCCAAGGCAAACTATTCAATATCACAGTAATCCAAGTCTATGCCCCAACCAGTAATGCTGAAGAAGCTGAAGTTGAACGGTTCTATGAAGACCTACAAGACCTTTTAGAACTAACACCCAAAAAAGATGCCCTTTTCATTATAGGGGACTGGAATGCAAAAGTAGGAAGTCAAGAAACACCTGGAGTAACAGGCAAATTTGGCCTTGGAATACAGAATGAAGCAGGGCAAAGACTAATAGAGTTTTGCCAAGAAAATGCACTGGTCATAACAAACACCCTCTTCCAACAACACAAGAGAAGACTCTATACATGGACATCACCAGATGGTCAACACTGAAATCAGATTGATTATATTCTTTGCAGCCAAAGATGGAGAAGCTCTATACAGTCAGCAAAAACAAGACCAGGAGCTGACTGTGGCTCAGATCATGAACTCCTTATTGCCAAATTCAGACTTAAATTGAAGAAGGTAGGGAAAACCACTAGACCATTCAGGTATGACCTAAATCAAATCCCTTATGATTATACAGTGGAAGTGAGAAATAGATTTAAGGGCCTAGATCTGATAGATAGAGCTCCTGATGAACTATGGAACGAGGTTCGTGACATTGTACAGGAGACAGGGATCAAGACCATCCCCGTGGAAAAGAAATGCAAAAAAGCAAAATGGCTGTCTGGGGAGGCCTTACAAATAGCTGTGAAAAGAAGAGAAGCAAAAAGCAAAGGAGAAAAGGAAATCTATAAGCATCTGAATGCAGAGTTCCAAAGAATAGCAAGAAGAGATAAGAAAGCCTTCCTCAGCGATCAGTGCAAAGAAATAGAGGAAAACAACACAATGGGAAAGACTAGAGATCTCTTCAAGAAAATTAGAGATACCAAGGGAACATTTCATGCAAAGATGGGCTTGATAAAGGACAGAAATGGTATGGACCTAACAGAAGCAGAAGATATTAAGAAGAGGTGGCAAGAATACACAGAAGAACTGTACAAAAAAGATCTTCACGACCCAGATAATCACGATGGTGTGATCACTGACCTAGAGCCAGACATCCTGGAATGTGAAGTCAAGTGGGCCTTAGGAAGCATCACTATGAACAAAGCTAGTGGAGGTGATGGAATTCCAGTTGAGCTATTTCAAATCCTGAAAGATGATGCTGTGAAAGTGCTGCACTCAATATGCCAGCAAATTTGGAAAACTCAGCAGTGGCCAGAGGACTAGAAAAGGTCAGTTTTTATTCAAATCCCAAAGAAAGGCAATTCCAAAGAATGCTCAAACTACCGCACAATTGCACTCATCTCACACGCTAGTAAAGTAATGCTCAAAATTCTCCAAGCCAGGCTTCAGCAATATGTGAACCATGAACTTCCTGATGTTCAAGCTGGTTTTAGAAAAGGCAGAGGAACCAGAAATCAAATTGCCAACATTTGCTGGATCATCAAAAAAGCAAGAGAGTTCCAGAAAAACATCTATTTCTGCTTTATTGACTATGCCAAAGACTTTGACTGTGTGGATCACAATAAACTGTGGAAAATTCTGAAAGAGATGAGAATACCAGACCACCTGACCTGCCTCTTGAGAAATTTGTATGCAGGTCAGGAAGCATCAGTTAGAACTGGACATGGAACAACAGACTGGTTTCAAATAGGAAAAGGAGTACGTCAAGGCTGTGTCTTGTCATCCTGCTTATTTAACTTCTATGCAGAGTACATCATGAGAAACGCTGGGCTGGAAGAAGCACAAGCTGGAATCAAGATTGCTGGGAGAAATATCAATAACCTCAGATATGCAAATGACACCACCCTTATGGCAGAAAGTGAAGAGGAACTCAAAAGCCTCTTGATGAAAGTGAAAGTGGAGAGTGAAAAAGTTGGCTTAAAGCTCAACATTCAGAAAATGAAGATCATGGCATCCGGTCCCATCACTTCATGGAAATAGATGGGGAAACAGTGGAAACAGTGTCAGACTTTATTTTTTGGGGCTCCGAAATCACTGCAGATGGTGACTGCAGCCATGAAATTAAAAGACACTTACTCCTTGGAAGCAAAGTTATGACCAGCCTAGATAGCATATTCACCAACCCAGATAGCATATTCAAAAGCAGAGACATTACTTTGCCAACAAAGGTCCGTCTAGTCAAGGCTATGGTTTTTCCTGTGGTCATGTATGGATGTGAGAGTTGGACTGTGAAGAAGGCTGAGCGCTGAAGAATTGATGCTTTTGAACTGTGGTGTTGGAGAAGACTCTTGAGAGTCCCTTGGACTTCAAGGAGATCCAACCAGTCCATTCTGAAGGAGATCAGCCCTGGGATTTCTTTGGAAAGAATGATCCTAAAGCTGAAACTCCAGTACTTTGGCCACCTCATGTGAAGAGTTGACTCATTGGAAAAGACCCTGATGCTGGGAGGGATTGGGGGCAGGAGGGGAAGGGGATGACAGAGGATGAGATGGCTGGATGGCATCACTGACTCGATGGACATGAGTCTGGGTGAACTCTGGGAGTTGGTGATGGACAGGGAGGCCTGGCGTGCTGCGATTCATGGGGTCGCAAAGATTCGGACACGACTGAGCGACTGAACTGAACTGAACTGGACTGAATATTCCATTGTAAATATGTATCCCAAATTCTTTATCCATTCATCTGTTGACCAACATCTAGGTTGCTTTCATATCCTGGCTATTATAAATAGTGCTGCAATGAACACTGGGGTACATGTGTCTTTTTCAATATGGCATCTATAATAATGGTACTAATGAACCTATTTGCAGGGCAGGAATAGAGAACAGACACAGATGTAGAGGACAGAAGTGTAGACACAGCAGGGGAAGGGGTGGGTGGGACAAAATGAGAGTAGCCTGGAAACATATACGTTACTATAATGGGAGATAGATAGCTAAAGGGACGTTGCTGTATAACACAGGGAGCTCAGCTGGCACTGTGACTAGAGGGGTTGGACGGGGTGGGGGGTGAGAAGGAGGTTCAAGAGGGAGGGGACATATGTCTACTTATAGCTGATTCACGCTGTTGTGTGACAGAAACCAAAACAACACTTATTCTCCAATTAAAATAAATTTTAAAAAAGAAATTTTCATGGGAAACAAATCAACAATAATTAAAAAGTGGGCAGACTATCAAGATGAAAATTTCAACAATCAGTCCTACTCACAGTGTTTAAAAAATAATCTATAAAAAACGTGCTGAGCATTGTGAATCCTTACAGACAAGCAAATCAAAACCGCAATAAGGGATCCCTCTGCACCAGTGTGAAAGACCATCATGAAATAGCTACAAAGAAGAAATGGTGGAAAAGGCATGGAGGAAAGGAAACCCTTTTATGGTGCTGGTGGCAAATAAATGGGAAGAATCACTAGAGAGAGGAGTATGGAACTGCCTTTAAGATACAAAAAGAGAGCTACCCTGAAACACTGCAGACCCACTCCAAAGGGTATTTGAGAGAAAATCAGATTTTGAAAAATTACGTGTAGCCTAGTGTGCACTGGACTACAATTTATAATAGCCAACAAATGGAAGCAAACAAAATGTTTATGGAGAGATGAACGGATAAAGAACAAGTGACACGTGTATACAAGGCAATATGACTCAGCTGGGAAAAAGAATGATGAACTTGTGTGATTTTCAAGAACAAAGATAAAACTAGGGATCAAAATAAGTGAAGAAAGTCAAAATCAGAAGAAGAACTATCATAAGATATCACTTACAAATCTAAACATGCAAACCCATGAATTAATTGAAAAAACATAAGCAGACTCAGAGACTTAAAAAAACAAACATATGGAGAAAGAAGAGGGTAAGGGATAAATTCCAAAGGTTAGATGCCACAAATATAATTATTCCATATAAAATAATCCACAAGGACCTAGATATACCAACGGAGTACTATCAACACTCTAATAATCTATATGGAAAAAATCCAAATGTGAATAGATACATGTATCAGGCTCAGGGGGCAGTGGCTGGTCCATCCCACACCTGGAAGTGTCTGGACCTCAAGGCCCAGCAGACCCTAAGACCTGTGTGTGGGCCCCTGGGAGGCAGATGTGACAGAAGGGCCTCCTCTGTGGCCCTCTTCCTGCCCCGAACATTCAAAGTCCAGGCCATCAGTAGGGAGAGGCAGGGATGGGGGCTGTCCCATGTGGGAAGGGGACATGGGGCAGCTTGTGTACATGGACACCCTCACCAGGAATGTGGGCTGGTGAGACGAGGGCACCAGCAGGGGCAGACAGTGGGCCTGAGTAAGCAGGGCAGGACCAGGGATACACTGGAGTGGGCGCATCAAGCTTGGCCCATGCCGAGCATTGTACTCCATGACCTTTCCCTCTCCTGGTCACTGCAGAGGAGGACTGAGCAGGGCTGTTTGAGTGACTGCTCTCATCCCCAGGCATTGCTATTACTGGCCCTTCAGGGCTCTGAGTCAAGGCGCCTGAGACTGTGGGTCCAGCTGTGCCCACCAGGGAGGCTTGGAGGGGTTGGGCAGGAAGCACTGCTGTGGTCATCACCTCTGCAGAAGCTTCCAAGCCATTGTCCAGTGGGAGATCTTGCCCTGCATGTGGGTTTCATGTCCACAGCTCACATCAACTTCTAACAGCACAGCTTGTTTTTTAGACACAAAGCAAAATCCTAATAACCAGCAGTGGAAAACTCAGCAGTGGCCACAGGACTGGAAAAGGTCAGTTTTCATTCCAGTCCCAAAGAAAGGCAATACCAAAGAATGTTCAAACTACCACACAATTGCATTCATCTCACACACTTGCAAAGTAATGCTCAAAATTCTCCAAGCCAAGCTTGAACAGTACATGAACCAAGAACTTCCAGAAGTTCAAGCTGGATTTAGAAATGGCAGAAGAACCAGAGATCAAATTGCCAACATCCATTGGATCGTAGAAAAAGCAAGGGAATTCCAGAAAAACATCTACTTCTGCTTCATTGACTACACTAAAGCCTTTGACTATATGGATCACAACAAACTGGAAAATTCTTAAAGAGATGAGAATACCAGACCACCTTACCTGCCTCCTGAGAAATCTGTATGCAGGTCAAGAAGCAACAGTTAGAACCAGACATGGAACAACAGACTGGTTCCAAATTGGCAAAGGAGTACATCAAGGCTGTATATTGTCTCCCTGTTTATTTAACTTACATGCAGAGTACATCATGTGAAATGCAAGGCTTGGTGAAGCACATGCTAGAATCAAGATTGCTGGGAGAAATATCATTAACCTCAAATATGCAGATGACACCACCCTTATGGCAGAAACCGAAGAGGAACTGAAAAGCCTCTTGATGAAAGTGAAAGAAGAAAGTGAAAAAGCTGGCTTAAACCTCAACATTCTAAAAACTAAGATCATGGCATCCCGTTCCATTGCTTCATGGAAAATAGATGGGGAAACAGTAAGAGACTTCATTTTCTTGGGCCCCAAAGTCACTGCAGATGGTGACTGCAACCATGAAATCAAAAGACGCTTGCTCCTTGGAAGAAAAGTTATGACCAACATATACAGTATATTAAAAGGCAGATACATAACTTGGCCAACAAAGGTCCATCTAGTCAAAGCTATGGTTTTTCCAGTAGTCACGTATGAATGTGAAAGCTGGACTATAAAGAAAGCTGAGTGCCAAAGAACTGATGCTTCTGAACTGTGGTGTTGGAGAAGACTCTTGAGAGTCCCTTGGACTGCAAGCAGATCCAACCAGTCCATCCTAAAGGAAATCAGTCCTGAATATTCATTGGAAGGACTGATGCTGAAGCTGAAGCTCCAATACTTTGGCCACCTGATGCTAAGAGCTGATTCACTTGAAAAGACCCTGATGCAGGGAAAGATTGAAGGCAGGAGAAGGGGACAACAGAGGATGAGATGGTTGGATGGCATCACCGACTCGATGGACATGAGTTTGCGCAAGCTCCAGGAGTTGGTGGTGGACAGGGAAGCCTGGCATGCTGCAGCCCATGAGGTTGCAAAGAGTCGGACACTGAACTGAACTAATAACCAGTACATCCACTGCCTGTGAAAAAGCATATCTGGTCTATCTCTAGGTGCTGCTTCCGGGTCCCTCCTGACTGAACACCTGGCAGCCAGTGTCACTGAGTCCTGATTGTGTGCCAGGTGGTGTCGGTCGAGTGGGGGTCCAGGCCCACAAGAGGCCATGCTGTCTATGGAGCTAGTGCTGTGGCCATAGGTGTGCCCTCCACCCACCCCATGAGCAGAAACCACCATCCCCTCATGGATGAGGAGGCATAAGGTCAAGGAGGCTGTGTGTTTACACGGAAGATGTAAACATGGGTGCAAATGCAGAGTTGCCTATAGACACTGCTATGGAAACCCCTGATTCTTTCCTGAGAACATCAAGGAGGGGACATCAGGCCACAGAGCAAACAGTTCTGTGCAGGGAGCACAGGCAGGGGCCCAACCCACAAAAACCTATAACCGCTCCCAGAATGGCAAGGGGAAGAGGCTCTTCCACCTACTAGACATGGAGGGAAGGGGTGAGGTCTGCTGGGCTGCTCTCATCTTCGGGGGCCTGCTGGGAGGCTCACATGGCTCAGCACAGCCTTGTGCACTCACAGCTGAGCTGGGTCACGGCACACCAAAAGGAGGCACCAGGCCACCCCTGCACCCACCCCCCCACCCACCCCCACCCCCGCCAAGGTGCCTTATGTTTCTCGTTGCAACTTGGCTGGGAGGAGTGGGAGGGGACACTGCTGGCTGACTTTCTGATCTTTCCAGGGATCACACCAAGGGGTCCTCCTGGGAGTGAGGGAGCATGGCCAGGGCTCCCCATGCACTCCACGCTGACACCTACATGGACTGGGCATCCCCGGTGGGCTGGACCAATCCCTGGATCACTGCACCTTCTACCACATTGAAATATGCACTGTGTGCGGGCCTACAACCATGATGCTTGGAAGGGCGAGACTGATGGGAACTGTCCTGCCTACTGTGTAGCCTCCAGTGGCCTGCACTATAGACTCTCCAGTCCTGCTGTGGACACTTCCATCCCATTAACCCCCAAGAGGCCTGCTGGGAGGGGTGAGAACCCTGTCACAAAGAGGAGACAGGGCAGGCTCTAACCACAGCAGATATAGGCAAGGACCACGGTTGCCAGGGTATTTGTCCCCCCCAAAGCCCAGGACGTGAGTGTCTGAGCCACGAGAGCTCCAACTGGAGAGGTCCACCTCTGCCTGCAGTTTGGACTCACCTGGCGATCACAGCAGGGAGAGCCCATCCTTGGGTGATCTTCCAGCTCCCCTGGCCCTCCTTGGGATGGAGTTTCTCACCTACAGGCTAATCCTAGGAAAGGGCTTTAACACCGTGGGAGCCCTGTGGCCACCCTGTGTGCCCTGTGTGCCCCTGGAACCTGAGGAGCCCGCCGCACTGGGGCACCTCCAGCACTGGCACCCCCAGACCATTCACAGAAGCCAGAGGCCAGGCAGAGGGGAGGACCTGGCCCCTTCCTGATACATGGTAGCATGCCCATGTGCAGGAGGGCCCTGGGCCCAGCTTAACTACAACTGGGGTCTCCTACCCCTCCCCTGGCAGGGGGCCCTGCAGATTTCAGGGCCTGGAGATCCCTACTTCTGAACCTGACTGTGAGGTTGGGGCCCAACACCATCCTGGGGGTTTTTTGGAGGGTCCCAAGGCTTACTGAGCTGTATACTCAGGTGAAAGGACACAGATAAAATCAGCTGAGGACACAGGTCAGAAGTAGGGCTGGGCGTCCACTGGATGTGACCACTCAGGGTAGCCTGAGTCATGGCTGACCTTTGACGTCAGCCTCTGCTCAGGTCTCCAAAAGCCCCACTGTGCATCAAGCCATCAGCACAGACCAACATGGACCGAGGCCCAGGGAGCACGGACACTCCCATCAGACTCAGGTGACCTCCCGGAGCCGGGAGCAGAGGCCAGTCAGCATGAGCACAGGAGGGTCAGCCAGTGTCCGTGTGCCTCAGCCCGCAGCCACTGACCACATTGTCTTGCTCTGTTCATGACAAGAGCATGGCTGGTGGAGGAAAAACGGGGTGTGGGAACAAGGCCAGGTCATGATCAGGCTGGGTGAGAAAGTCTCTGGGAAGGGAGAATGCAGCTGCCCTCGCCTGGTGAGACAGGTGGTGACGTCCACCCTGTGGTCGGTCACACCTCCCCACGTCCCGGGGCGTGGCTGCTCCTTCCCAGGTCCTGAGGCAGGTTTACCCATTGCATGCAGCATGTCTGATGCCCACTCAAGCCCTGAAGGTGGGGATCGGTGTGAGTGGCCATCCCTGCACAACAGGGGGCCAACCCCAGGAGGATGTTGGGGTGAAGCACTTGGGAGCATCTGGAAGGAGCTCTCACCTGTCAGCACAGGTGGACTGAGGACCGGATGGAGGGTGAGCAAGTGGGGTAAGTGGGGGAGTCCAGGGAGGTCTGTGTCAGCCCTGAGGCTGGATGAGAAGTGTGGAGTTAGGGGCGATGGTGGTGAGGAGGTGCCTGGTTCCACCCCTAGGGCAGCTGGAAACCAAATCAGATCCAGCCAGACCCCAGCCCAGAAGAGAAAGGAAGCCAAGTCACTGCTAAAAACACCCATGTGGGGCATTCACCCTGTCTTCACTGAGGCAAGAATCCTGCAAATTTAATTGGACAGAGGGATGCAGTTGAGGTGGGAAAGTGGACACTTGGAGCCTAAAGGGTTTCCTGAGGGGAACAAGGCCATAGAGAGATGGGACGGACAAGGATGGAGGAGGACAGGGATGGATGGGGTCAGGGATGGACGGGGGTAGGGATGGACGGTGTCAGGGATGGACAGGGTCAGGGATGGGTGAGGGGCAGGGATGGACGGGGGCAGGGATGGATAGGGTCAGGGATGGATGGGGGCAGGGATGGACAGGGTCATGGACAGATGTGGGCTGCGCATGGGACGGGGTCAGGGATGGACAGGGGCAGGGATGGACAGGGTCACAGACGGATGAGAACATGAATGGACAGGGTCAGGGATGGATGGGGACATGGATGGACAGGGTCACAGATGGATGGGGGCTGGGCATGGGGCGGGGACAGCAATGCATGGGCTTGGACGGCAAGTGTCCAGAACTGGAGCACATCCATCTTTCTTCAAGCTGGACTATCCCCCCACCCCAAGGCTGGGCCTATAAATACCAGATACACTGAAATGGGATTTCCATCTGGCTGGTTCCCCGAGCCTGAACGTTGCTGGGGGAACGGTCACATTTTGAGGCTCTGGTGAAAACACTGCTTTCTCTGGGGGAGTGAGTTGGTGACTGGGCCCCAATCCGAGGATGCTCTACTCCTCTGGCTGTTACATCCCTTCCTGGGTATCAATGGGGCTCTGACCTCACTCCATGGAGGATGGGAGGGAGCAGTGTTGACTTCCTGGTCCAGCTGTGCCCTTGTCTCTTGGGGAGGATTTTCTTTGTCCAGATTCAAGGACCACACTCAACACCCCCAAACCAGGAACAATGACCTGTCCTGCGATATGGGATGCGTGCGGGGACTGGTGAATCAATTCTCAGATGACTGCACTCAAGTCCAGGGGGTAGGATAGGGGTTGGCCTACAGCCACTCACACTGTGGCTCCTGGATGGGGCCTGGAATGCCCTGGGGATGGGGCTGATGGGGGCAGCTGGCAATGACAGGGATGTTCAAGGTGCAGGAATCCTGGGTCCTGGGTTTGTCTCCCCAAGGAAGAGTGGGGTTTGTGCTCAGAGAGGAGGCGGCCAGAGATGATCCTGGATTTCAACAAGCACAGGCCCCACTCCCCCACCCCAGGATCCCACGTCGTACTACATGACGGGCTGGAACATGACATGCTTACTCTTAGTCCTGGAGCCTGAGGTCAAAGTGTAGGGGGCCCACTCCTCCCGCAGGTTCTCAGAATGGTCAGTTCCATGACCCTCCCAGCTCCTGGGGCTCCATCACCCCATCTCCACTGCTGCTGTCACATCACTTTGTCCCCCATGTGTCTGTGTCCAGACTTCCCCTTGTGAGGACCCCGCCCCACCCACATACACACACACTCTGAACATGGCTCATCAAGTGACCTCATCTCAACCTAGACAGCTCAGGAGTGACCCACCTGTACATGAGGTTCATTCATCTTCCTGGGGGCCTCTTGGGGTGACAAATGCTAACGGTCAACGCAGTTCACAGCGGCAAGCTCCAAGGCAGGAATCCAGGAGCACTGTGGGGTGGGGGGGTGGGGAGCAGTGTCCTGATTCGGGGAAGACAGATGGACAGGCAGAGGTGGGAGAGACCAAGGGGCAGTAACCACAGCCCTCTGGGGATGATGGATCTCAAGAGGGCCAGGCAGGAGCCTGCAGGACGGGGACATTGGAGGCAGGCAGCCTCGTCTGTAATGTGTGGGTCACTCAGGAGTGGATGTGTGGTGGCCTCTGTATGCTCCTAGGAAGGTGACCGGACATGGGTTCCTTTAAAGACTGGTCCCTGGGTTGCCTTCAGGGAGAAAGGCCTTGGTTGTGTCTGGGGATAGACTCATCAGTCTGCTGGGAAATTGAGGACCTGCGGAGCTGGACATGCCTCCTACCAGTCTTGCCTGATCTGGGATGGAGAGTGACTGCCCAGGACCTCCTGCCACAGACACGGCCCTTGGTTGGGAGAAGCCAGCATGTCCCTTGGCCCATCTCTGTAGCTCTTTGTGACCCCATGGACTGCAGCACACTAGGCTTCCCTATCCTTCACTATCTCCAGGAGGTTGCTCAAATTCATGCCCATCAAGGCAGTGATGCCATCCAACCATCTCATCCTCTGTTGTCCCCTTCTCCTCCTGCCTTCAGTCTTTCCCAGCATCAAGGTCTTTTACAATGAGTCAGTTCTTTGCATTGATGGCCAATGTGATGTAACTTTAGCTTCAGCATCAATCCTTCCAGTCAATGTTCAGGGTTGATTTCTTTTAGGATTTGATCTCCTTGCTGTCCAAGGGACTGGCTTGATCTCCTTGCTGTCTATGGGATTCTCAAGAGCCTTCTCCAACACCACAGTTTGAAGGCATCATTCTTCAGCACTCAGCCTTTTTTATTGTCCAGTTTTCACATCCATACATGACCAGTGGGAAAACAATAGCATTGACCGTATGGATCTTTGTCAGCAAAGTAATGTCTCTGTTTTTTAATATGCTGTCTAGGTTTGTCACAGCTTCTCTTCCAAGGAACAAGCATCTTTTAATTTCATGGCTGCAATCACCATCTGCAGTTATTTTGGAGCCTAAAAAAATTAAGTTTCTCACTGTTTCCATTGTTTCCCCATCTGTTTGCCGTGAAGTGATGCGACGGGATGCCATGATCTTAGTTTTTTTAATGTTGAGTTTTAAGTCAGCTTTTTCACACTCCTCTTTGACCTTCATCAAGAGGCTCTTTAATTCCCCTTTGCTTTCTGCCATTAGGGTGCTATCATCTGCATATCCAAGGTTATTGATATTTCTCCCAGAAACCTTTATTCCAGCTTGTGCTTCATCCAGCCCAGCACTTTGCATGACGTACTCTGCATATAAGTTAAATAAACAGGTGACGATATACAGCCTTGACGTACTCCTTTCCTGATTTGGCATGACATAAAGATGATGGAGTAGAAAGACAAGCGCTCATCTTCTCCTGGGAGAACTCCAAAATTGAAACTCACTGCTGAACCACCATCGAAAGAAGATTGTTGGATCCCACCAAAAAAAAAAAAAAAAGATACCCCACATCCAAGGGCAATGGAGAAGCCCCAACAAAACAATACGAGGGGCAAAAGACATTTTCTCCTTGGAAGAAAAGCTATGACAAATCTAGACGTCATATTAAAAGCAGAGACATTACTTTGCCAACAAAGGTCCATCTAGTCAAAGCTATGGTATTTCCAGTAGTCATGTACGAATGTGAGAGTTGGACTATAAAGAAAGCTGAGCACTGAAGAATTGATGCTTTTGAACTGTGGTGTTGGAGAAGACTCTTGAGAGTCCCTTGGACTATAAGGAGATCAAACCTGTCACTCTTAAAGGAAATCAACTCTGAATATTCATTGGAAGGACTGATGCTGAAGCTCCAATACTTTGGCCACCTGATGCGAAGAACTGACTCGTTGGGAAAGACCCTGATGCTGGGAAAGACTAAAAGCAGGAGGAGAAAGGGATGACAAAGGATGAGATGGTTGGAGGGCATCACCGACTCAATGGACATGAGTTCAAGCAAGCTCTGGGAGTTGGTGATGGACAGGGAAGCCTGGGGTGCTGCAGTCCATGGGGTCACAAAGACTCAGACACGACTGAGTGATTGAACTGAACTGCACTTTCCCAATTTGGAACCAGTTCATTGTTCCATGTCCGGTTCTAACTGTTCCTTCTTTACTTGCATACAGATTTCTCAGGAGGCAGGTAAGGTGGTCTGAGAGCCCCATCTCTTTAAGAATTTTCCGCAGTTTGTTTGCTCCACACAGTCAAAGGCTTTAGTGTAGTCAGCGAAGCAGATGTTTTCCCTTGCTTTTTCTATGATCCAACGGATGTTGGCAATGTTATCTCTGGTTCCTCTGCCTTCTCCAAATCCAGCTTGTACATCTGGAAGTTCTCAGTTCACATACTGTTGAAGCCTAGCTTGAAGGATTTTTGAGCATTACCTTGCCAGCAAGTGAAATGAGGGCAATTGTGCGATAGTTTGAACATTCTTTGGCATAGCCCTTCTTGAATGAAAACTGACCTTTTCCAACGCTGTGGGCACTGCTGAGTTCTCCACATGTGCTGGCACGCTGAGTGCAGCTCTTTCACAGCACCAACCTGGAGCGCACCGGAAGTGCAGTCTGAGCCCGGGGCCGCCTCTCCTGAAGCGGCTGGCTCCTGGTGCGTATTTCCGGCGCGACGGCGGACGCGGAAAGGACGCAGGGACTCTGTCAGGCCCTCCGGCTCTCGCCTGCTCGGCGGCGGTGGAGTCGAGAGCCTCTACTCCTGGGCGAGAAGTGACCCGGTGCCCGGGAATCCGGATCTCGGCGCGGAGGGTGGGCACGATGCGGCTGGGCTCCGGGACCTTCGCTGCCGGCTGCGTCGTGATCGAGGTCCTCGGCGTCGCGCTCTTCCTCCGGGGCTTCTTCCCGGCTCCCGTCTTTTCCGGAGCGGAGCGGCAAGCAGAGTCCCCGGCGCCCGAACCCTCTGCTGGTACGACTGCGCCCTCCTCCCCACAGCGTCTCTGCTCCCCGGGCCCTACTGTGCCCTTACGAGCCTCGCCTCTTCATCTTCTTCCCGGGGCTCCCGGGGGGTCTCTTCCATTCTGATCCCGACCTCCTAGGATCCCCTTCTTGCCGCTCCAGCCTCCTTTTCTGTATCCTGCAACTTGGTGGCCAGCACCAGTACCAGCCCCACTAAGATCTTCGTCCCTGGTCACCGCAAAGTAAGCTCTCTGTACCCGTAAAAAGTAAGACTCTGCCCAGCTGTACTCAATCCAGTGAACCACAACCCCCTTCCCTGAGCAGATGTTTGGGTCACTCCCTGTTCCAGGCATCCTTTTTGCTCAGTAAGACACAGCAGGTAAGATTCCTGCGACCTCTCGTGTTTTCTTCTGTGGCATTCCTCCAAGGGCCCGTTTTTTCCAGTAAAGACCTCCCTGCGTAGAGCCCTCAAATACCCAGCAATAAATATTAGGTAAAAGAACTCGCGTTTTGTAACTATGGAAAGACAGTTTGTGAATGCTCTCCCATCCGTTCCCTGCAGCACTGTTTGTATCAAGCTCCCTGATATCCCGTTGTAGGACTCGCAAGAAGGAACTCCCCAGTGTCAGTACATCCCACAATGCTAAGGACAATTCTCTCCTCGATACGGGGGCTCCTGAGCCTACTTGTCACCCATCCTCTGACCCCAGCGTTGTTTCCCAAGAACAGGCCCTTTCCTTTGGGTCAGAATGTGTAGATGTGACAGAGTATGTGCTGGAGAAGTAGGGAGAAACCAGATTATAAAGTTCCTGGATACTAAAAAAGAGTTTAAAATTCAATTTCCTTTTTCTTTTTCAAACACTTTAGGAGCCAGTTCCAACTGGACCGAGCTTCCACCACCTCTCTTCAGTAAAGTTGTTATTCTGCTGATAGATGCCTTGAGAGATGATTTTGTGTTTGGATCAAAAGGTGTGAAATTTATGCCCTACACAAATTATCTTGTGGAAAAAGGATCATCTCTCAGTTTTGTGGCTGAAGCAAAGCCACCTACAGTTACTATGCCTCGAATCAAGGTAAACAGTTTGACTTAATGTATTATAGATCATGGTTTGGCTCTTTGAGAGCTTTAGAAGAATGTTCTATTGTCTTTTACTTGGAGTCCCAGTTTTAGCTAAGTGGAAACTACTTTGGTGCTGTCCTCCTGGCTGGGGCAATAGAATGCTGATGAAGCCTTCCAGATAGACTGGAACTAAGACTCATGATTTATGCCCTCTGTCAGGTAGCCAGAGCTCATGCTTCATGGGAAGCATAACAGATTTAGAGCCAGATCTTCTCGGCCAGTCTAATCCAAGAGATACCATCTTCTTTGCTAGCCTGCTGCTTTTAATCATCAGTGAGTCAGTCAGAATTCTGAGAGGAGCCTCTAGGGTTATCTACTTCAACCTCTTGATTTTATGGATGAGGAAGCAAACTCAAATAAATTAAATGACTCATCCAGTATCTTAGTATATACAGTGACCAAATCAGCATGCCCTGGCCTCAGCAGATATCTCTGCTTTTACTGTATAAACCACCTTCAGGTGTTCAGCCTAGTGGGCGAGACTTGACATGCATAGTGCTTTACTCAAGAACTATAGAGAAAGGAAAGGATAAAGCTTTATTTATTGGCTCAAAAATTTTTTCTGAATCCCTTCATGGGATTCAGTGAAGAACAAGACAGCAACTATCCTAAACTCATGAAGCTTACTTTCTAATTGAGGGGACAGAAAATATGTAAGTATACAAATAAATAGTCACAGCAGTTTCAGTAAGTGGCAAGTGCTACGGAAGAAATTGAGGAGGAGAACATGAGGAGAGTGATGGGCAGTGGCAGAGGCCCCCTCTAGTTAGGTTGCTCAGGAACAGCTTCTCAGCGAGCAGACATTCTGCTGAAGAGTCCCTTGCAAGCTGAAAGAAAGGCATCCAGGCTCATGACCATCAGGATCATTGATTCTCTGTCTGTCCTGTCAGCAGAAGTGTGGAAGGAACTCATTCCTCTGTCATTTTGATAGGAAAAGTGTCATTAGGAATCTGGGCAGTTTTGCAAGGAAAAGTATCTGAGCATGCCTGCCCTAGGTTCTGTTCAGTCCTGCATATCGACCAGTGTGGTCCTCCTTTCTCCAGGTTGCTTCATTTCACCAAACCAGTGTTTTGTGTTGGGTCCTTGTAGGTTCTTGTTCCTCATCCTTCACCAGTGAGGAAATAGTATACAGGAACTCCATCCTGGAGTTAGGGGTTTACAGCTCTGGAATTGATAGGATCAGGTAAGGCACAAACTAAAGAGTGTGTCCCCTGCCCTGCTTCCACTTAAGGAAGGGACTTAGTTCATCTGGAGGTGCTGATACAATTGTCATGAAACACAGTTTTAAAATTTCAAGACTGATGTCTCTAGTGAAAAGTGAAAGTGAAGTCGCTCAGTCGTGTCCGACTCTTTGCGACCCCATGGACTGTAGCCTACCAGGCTCCTCTGTCCATGGGATTTTCCAGGCAAGAGTACTGGAGTGGGGTGCCATTTCCTTCTCCAGGGGATCTTCCTGACCCAGGGCTTGAACCCAGGTCTTCCGCCTTGCAGGCAGACGCTTTACTGTCTGAGCCACCAGGGAAGTTCCTAGCAGCATGTTCAAATTCTGTTCTGTGTTAAGATTATACAGTCAGTGAAAGTAAAAGTAGCTCAGTCGTGTCCGACTCTTTGTGACTCCATGGACCATACAGTCCATGGAATTCTCTAGGCCAGAATACTCGAGTGAGTAGCCTTTCCCTTCTCCAGGGGATCTTCCCAACCCAGGAATCAAACCAGGATCTCCTGCATTGCAGGTGGATTCTTTAGGAACTGAGCTATCAGGGCAGCCACGATTATACAGTAACTTCTTCTATGACGTTGTAGCTAACTCATGAATCCTTTCCTTTCGGGGGCATTTGCAGTTGTCATAATGAGCAGTTACCACTGGCTGCGGCGTGCCCATGGTGCGGGCACTGTTTTCTGCCCTCTGACCACAGCCCACGGACGAGGCTCCGTGACGTCGGCGCCACTCTCTTCGTTTCCTGGATGAGGAAGCAGGATTTAAGTGGTGAAAATCTCACAGCTGACATTAGAAACCGAGCATGAGCCTGTGCTTGTCTGCTTCCAGAGCCTCTGCTGGTCACACGTGTTCTCAGTGACACTGCAGAATGAGGTGGCCAGGCCAGATTCTCTTTCAGTCGTCCCTGCAGAGCCCTCCTTAATTCTCAAAAGACAAGAAACTACTGCTCCCAAGACCACAGCAGCCCCGGGAAGGCCTCCAAAGAGCTGACAGAAGGGCGCTAACTCAAAGTTCCGAGGCTCTCAGCTGTAACTTGGTTGCTGCTTGCGTGTGTCCTGGGTTGAAGGGGATCCCAGCTAGTCCCGCCCTTCTTGAAAATGTCCGTGTGAGCTCAGACTAGTGGGAGGAGGAGGGAAGTGTCTTATGAAAGCCCAGAGGGAGGGATGGACAGATTCGACCCTAAGTGGTAGAAGACATCATAAACAAAAGTCCACTGACGATAAAGGAGGGAAATCATTTACAGTTAACACAGCAAACAAGATGTAAATCCCAGGATATGTCAGGAAGGTCTGGTCAGAGGCGACAGTGTGCTGGCGGCTGGACAAAGGGTGTGACGCGTCCACAGGAAGAGACAAGGCCGTCAGCGGGAGTGCCTAACTCTGCTGGTGATCGGCTCAGAGGCGCCTGAACAGTCTGTCCAGCACACTGTAGACCCCAAAAGGCTAATTATAACACTCTTCACAAGAAGTGAGACGAACAGATCTCTTTACACTATTCATGTGACTGAATTAGACTCAGCCTGGACTACTCCCACCCTCATCCAGTCTGCTATGATCTCAGCCTGTAAAACCCTTGCCAGCACCTCTTCTCACCCAGAACCTGTCCGAACAGATAGGTCGCTCTGCTCCACTCCCAACAACCCCCCGCGGCTCACACTGTGTCTCCTAACTCAGGCCTCAGGGTGCGTGGTCCTGCCTTTGTTCTCTCTTCAGCCTCATCTAAGCCCGTTTCCCTGTCCTGTGTCTTTTATCCAGCAGATCACACGTTCCCCACGTGTGCCACCCCCTTTCACGGTGGGGTTTTCACAGTTTGCTGTGTTTTGCTCTGGAAAGCCCCACTCTGCCTCACCTAGACGACACCATGCCCTCACACCGCGGCTCCAATGGCACTTCCCAACGGGAAGCTTTTTAAAAGCAGTGGTCATTGAACCAGTCTTGGATAAATACACTGTACCTCCAAACTCTGGAGTACTGCAGCTGTTTAAAAAAAAAAAAGGTGAAATACCTGTATGCTTTCTGCAGAAAGATTTAAGTGAAAAAAGCAGGTTGCAGAATTATTTATATAGTTACCATTTTGATAAAATGTGTACTTTATATATTTGTGATTATATACATACAGAACAAAAGGATGAAAAGATATTCATTCAAAGTAACTGGTTGCCTTTAGAGAGCAGATTTTTAGGATGAAAAGGTCAAGTTTTAAAAAATAACCTCATTGATGCCAGCACAAGCCACGCTTCACCACCAAGAGGCCCAACACCTTCTTTTAGGTTCAGGCCCTCTGTCCCTGGGGCTGCACAAATAAAACTTAGTGGGAAAAGCGAAAAAAAAAAAAAAAAAAAAAAAAAAAACATAAAAAATAACCTCATTGAGACAGAATTTTCATACAGTACAGTATAACATAATTTGTTGAGATTTAACAGCTGTATACATCTGTGTAACTCCCACCTCAGCTCTGGGTTCTGATCCCCATCCCAGGAGTGGTGGCGGTTGTCACTGTTGTTTTGGTGGCTTGCTGAAGCTAGTTCTAGAGTCTGTTTCTCATGAGGTCCTGAGATGTACACTCAGAGATGTCTCTGCTCTTGTTTGTTTTTTTAAAGCTAGTCTTCCTGAGGGGCAGCCAGGTGAGCATGGCTGAGTGGTGACCCAATGACTGGTCAGAGGTTGTGCTTAAACACACATGTGATGTGGCCTCTGCCCTCGGCAAAGGGACCGGTGTGTGGTTTGGGCCACACACTCATCTTCAGTCAGTTTATGCATCTCCCTAACTCTTACTGTCTGAGCAAGTCTCAAACAGCTGGAAGGAACAGATAGCTCTCTCAGTTATCCGAACAGTGCTCTCTGTTCTCTCCTGGGTGTACCCTCACCCCATGTATGCACACAGCCTTCCAGATTCCAGGAATGTGTGGGAGCTCACAGAGGTCTGCAGCAATCATCCCATACCCCAGACTCCATTTCTGCGTTTTCTGTTCTGTGTTTCTACAACCAGCATTGAAGCCTCAGAGAGCCATGACGGCCTTCCCCATTTTCAGTTTGTCCCTGGCATGGGACTTTTCGATAGAGCACTGAATTGGGTGGGCCCCTCCTGGTACTCATGGCTAAGTGTGCAAGAGAGGAACTTGTTTTTCAGTCACTAAGTCATGCCTGACTCTTTTCAACCCTGTGGACTGCAACACACCAGGCTCATCTGTCCTCGACTATTTCCCAGGGTTTGCTCAGATTCATGTCTGTTGAGTCAGTGATGCTATCTAACCATCTCATCCTCTGCTGCCCCCTTCTCCTTTTGCTTTCAATCTTTCC
Source organism: Bubalus bubalis (assembly GCF_019923935.1). Classification (NCBI taxonomy): domain Eukaryota; kingdom Metazoa; phylum Chordata; class Mammalia; order Artiodactyla; family Bovidae; genus Bubalus; species Bubalus bubalis. The sequence goes on from NC_059163.1 coordinate 58,082, forward strand.
CAGCATCAGAGTCTTTTCTAATGAGTTGGCTCTTTGCATCAGGTGGCCAAAGTGTTGGAGCCTCAGCATCAGTCCTTCCAGCGAATATTCAGGTTGATTTCCTTTAGGATTGACTGGTCTGATCTCCTTGCAGTCCAAGGGACTCTCAGAAGTCTTCTCCAGCACCACAGTTCGAAAGCATCAATTCTTCGGCTCTCAGTCTTCTTTATGGTCCAACTCTCATATCCATACAGGACTACTGGAAAAACCATAGCTCTGACTATATGGACCTTTGTTGGCAAAGTCACTGTCTGCAGTGATTTTGGAGCCCAAGAAAATAAAATCTACCACTGTGTACAGTTTTTCCCCTTCTATTTGCCATAAAGTGATGGGACTGGATGCCATGATCTTAGTTTTTTTAATGTTGAATTTCAAGCCAGCTTTTTCACTCTCTTTCACCTTCATCAAGAGGCTCTTTAGTTCCTCTTCACTTTCTGCCATTAGAGTGATATCATCTGCATATTTGAGGTTATTGATATTTTTCCTGGCAGTCTTGATTCCAGCTTGTGATTCATCCAGTCGGGCATTTCACATGATGTACTCTACATAGAAGTTAAATAAGCAGGTGACAATATATAGCCTTGGCGTACTCCTTTCCCAATTTTGAACCAGTCCAGGTTTCTCAGAAGGCTAGTAAGGTGGTACTCTCATCTCTTTAAGAATTTTCCACGGTTTTTTGTGATCCACACAGTCAAAGTCTTTTGTGTACTCAGTAAAGGAGTAGATGGGGTTTTTTTGTGTTTGTTTTTGTTTTTTTGGTTTGTTTGTTTGTTTTTGGAATTCTCTTGCTTTTCTCCATGATCCAGTGATTGTTGGCAATTTGATCTCTGGTTCCTCTGCCTTTTTTAAACCCGGCCTGTACATCTGAAAGTTCTCAGTTCATGTACTGCTGAAGGCTAGCTTGAAGGATTGTGAGTATAACCTTGCTAGCATGTGAAATGAACACAACTGTGCAGTAGTTTGAACATTCTTTGGCATTGACCTTCTTTGGGATTGGGATGAAAACTGACCCTTTCTAGTCCTATGGCCACTGCTGAGTTTTCCAAATTTGCAGGCATATTGAGTGCAGCACTTTAACAACATCATCTTTTAGGATTTTAAATAGCTCAGCTGGAATTCTGTCACCTCGGCCCATGATAAAACGCCACAAGTACTCACAGCTTCTACTGGAATTTGAAAGTTTGTTTTGAACAAGAATGTTTCGGTGTGTATATCCTTACTGAGTTTTTAAAGTCCTATAGTGGTTGTTTTTGACAGTTATATCCAGATTTATCGTTGCTCTTGGGGGAGAGGATTTGCCAAGTTCCTCACTCTCCAAGTCGAAGATTAATTCATTTTTGTTAATTTGCTGATAGAGAGGTCTTGGCAGAATTGTTACACTGTTCACATTGTCCAGATTCCTATTTATTTTTTATCACACAGGTCCCTGGATGCCAGTGTTGTGGGTTGCAAGCTCACTCCAGATCCCAAAGACCCGTGACCCATTTAGACTCTGCTCAAGTGCAGGGGTGGGGTGGGGGAGTGATTGACTTAATTCTGTATCAGAAAGTTGTGAGGACATGTTACACCCACCCACTTTTTCAATAATTACGGTGTGTTGGCAGTGGGTTGGGGGGGGGGGGGGGGCGCGGAATGTGTCCTACCAGCATCCCTGGGCCAGTTTACTGTGAGATAATTCTTGTTTAAAGGCTGCTTTCCTCCCTGGGTGAGTGGGAAGCTATTCTTTCTCAGGGGTGGACAATAGAATTGCTGGATTTTAGGGTCAGGAGTTTGCTTGTTGCATGAGGCAGATCTGAAGCTTAGGTGAGGACCAGTCAGTGGGTTTGGATATACAGAGTTCCCGCCCTTTGCCATCTGCTTCAGTTCTTAAAATCCATCACTGCCTTTTTGACCACAGCTATCATCTGGCTACCCCACAGCCGCCTCCTTTATCCTCTCATTAACTGAAATATGGTCAGTTCTTCACTACTTAGTTTGCTGGTTTTGCCCAGAATCTGTGCCCTGCTTTGTCTTAACACTGACCCAGCCTTCAGTACTGGGGTCACTTTAGCTTTATGCTTGCCTCTTTTAGTCATCAAGTCATTTCCGTCCCTGATCACCACACCACACTTGGACACCATGGGCAGATTCCATGGACTGACTCCTGAGTGCTCCCTCCTGCAGGCGTTGCTGACAGGGAGCCTCCCTGGCTTCATCGATGTCGTCAGGAACCTCAATTCTCCTACGTTGCTGGAAGACAATGTGATCACACGAGCCAAAGCTGCTGGGAAAAGAATCATCTTTTATGGAGATGAAACATGGGTGAAATTATTTCCAAAGCATTTTGTGGAATATGATGGAACAACCTCTTTTTTTGTATCAGATTATACAGAGGTCAGTTTTTAAGAAAAATATATCCAATGAGACAGCCTGGTACCCTGTTCTTAGCAAGGGGCAACATTGCATTGTATGTGGCTTTTAATAATACAATAAGAATAGTATGGAGAGATTGAAAAACTTGTTCCTTCCCATTATCAGCTCCAAGCCAGAAATATAAACCCTGACACAGGTGTGAGCTTAGTTCTCTGACCCTAAAGCCCAGATGGATACCTGTCAATGGGTACCAACAGTCAGGAAGGGCTTCCCAGGAGGAGTCCCTCGGCCTGAGTTTGACAGCATCTGTGCATGGCAGAGCCCGAGGTCTCCATGGTCTGCCAGGGATCATGCCTCACAGCTGTTTTATGGGGTTGGCAGCATGAGTGTGCTGGGTGAGCCTGGTCCCAAGAGGCATCGACCCCGGGCTGGGTGTGCAGCCTCCAAAGAGGAAAAGGGCATAATTAGACCCACAGTGAGAAAGCTGGCCCTTGGGGCAGAGGCACCACAAGTCTGAGCTGGCATTGGATGGGTCCACTTGCTTGGCCTTGTGGAGTGTCTGCCTCACTGAAGGTGACCTGTGTAGACAGCAGTTACTGCCCTTCCTGTGTATGACCACTCAAAAGTACTTCTCTTCATGGTAGATTCTTCAGTGAAAGGGAGAAGGGCCATCTGAGGAGTCAGGGCTCTCCAGGCTAATGGGTCTTTCGGGGGCTATTTGAGTGGGAACCACTGAGTGTGTGTCTCTTTCCTCCCTGAATAGCGTTCTTACAGGACACACATGCCCTCAGCTTCACTCCGCTGGTTTCTTGAACTCTGGGTACTGCTCTGTCTTACCCAGCTGCCCTTAGCCCTGTTGAACTTGGTCACCTGGTCAGCTTGGTTTATGCTCCAGTAGCGATCTTACAGAAATGTTTTATTTATTTATTTATTTATTTATTTAGTTTACGCTCCAGTAGTGATCTTACAGAATTGTTTTGTCAGAACAGCCCTTGTGCATTTAAATTATAATATGTTGTGTTTATAACTTAGAGACAGAAATATTAATGAAAGCTTGATCTAATGCAAACATTTTTTAAGACAGTTTTTATTTTGGAGGTTTGTTTTGTTTTGTGGTCTTTGCAAACTCCCACGAATCTGAGTACCTAAAAAAAACCACTAGAGTTGAAAATAACCATGTCACTTTTCATTGAAGAGTGAACACAAAGGAAATTAGGGAAGCTATTGATACGTGCTTTTTTCCCTTTAAAGGTGGATAATAATGTTACAAGGCACTTGGATAAAGTACTAAAAAGGCAGGATTGGGACATGTTAATCCTGCACTACCTCGGGCTGGACCACATCGGCCACATTTCTGGGCCCAGCAGCCCCCTGGTTGGGCACAAGCTCAGTGAGATGGACAGCATCCTGATGAAGATCCACACCGCACTGCTGGCAGAGGTGAGCCTGTCAAGGTGCCAGTGTTTCCTGGGGGAAATGGAGCTTCTGAAGTGAACTCGGGCGACCTTGCGTGAGCTTCATGCCCACCAGCACTCAGGCAACCTTCACCTACAGTAGCACCTGCCGTGTGCTGGGCGCTGTACCCAGCGGCCCTGCCGAAGAGTGGCTCTTAGTATCTCCACCTGTTCATCCAGATAATTTCTCCTGAATGCCTTGTGTCACTGTGCCTGTACAGACACTTGAGAGCTTAGCCTCTAGCCAGGAGGGAACACAGGGAGCGTAATCAGTGAGTCAGAGGTGTCCCAGACAGAAGTTGATACTGTAGCAGAACATAGGGCGGGAGGAGTGTACGTGTGAGAGAAAGGCCGAAAGTTTAAACTGCATAATCAGAGCAGTCTTTGAGGACATGTGAGTGGTGAGTAGAGGCTTGAAGCGGGTGGGAGTGCCAGTAAGCCATGTATGAAGGTATGTTCCAGGCAGAGAAGCAGCACGGGCAATTCGGAGCCTGTCGGGTCCATCCCAGGGGCAGCAGGAGCCACTGGCCACAGCCCTAGGGGCAGAGGGCAGCTGTGTGTGACAGATAAGAAGACTGCCCTGTGCTCTGTGACCTCCATTTAATCCCATTTGTCTTAAGACAGTACTGTTGTTAGTTTTGGGGGTGTTTTTGGCCGTGCGTGGCATCTAGTTACCTGACCACGGATCACACCCAAGCCCCCTGCAGTGGAAGGGCAGAGTCCTAACCACTGGACTGCCAGAAAGTGAAAGTGAACGTCGCCTAGTCGTGTCCGACTCTTTGTGACCCCATGGACTATTCAGTCCACAGAATTCTCCAGGCCAGAATACTGGAGTGGGTAGCCTTTCCCTTCTCCAGGGGATCTTCCCAACCCAGGGATCGAACCCAGGCCTCCTGCATTGCAGGCACATTCTTTACCAGCTGAGCCACCAGGGAAGCCCCTGGACTGCCAGTGAAGTCCCTATTTATGACATTACTTGACCTTGACCCTTTAATCTGACTGTAAGTTCATAGGTTGGAAAAAATAATAAAAGTAACTCATTTAGAAAGAGCTACTATTTACAAAGCAAAGCTGAAATCTGAAGTAGTTTTCTTAACAAGATCATGTGTTCTCCCCAGTCTGGGTACAGTTGAAATGCCTTCCCTTTGCCTCACAGGAGAGAGATCCTCTGTTGCCCAGTCTGCTGGTTCTCTGTGGTGATCATGGCATGTCTGAAGCTGGAGGCCATGGAGCCTCTTCCATGGAGGAAGTAAGCACTGCTCTGGTCTTGGTTAGCTCTGCATTCGAAAGGAAGCCTGGTGAGATTTGGGTGTTTAACAGTTTTAAACCTGTACTTTATTTCTTTGTTTTCTATACTTTGATTTTAATTTTAAAAACCATTTTTAGAAGCTGTATAAGTTTGAAAAACCCTGAATAATGAGAATGAAAATTAATGGGGCAAGGACCAGTCAGGATTTGGAATGTATGTTTCCTGCCCTGATTCCTAAAATACAGATGTTCCTTTTGTGAATTGTGTGGTATGAATGTCACTGCCTGGAAATCTAAATAATAAAAAGTGCCAGAGGCTTAGGGACATCTGAACTGCATGTATGAATTGAGAGAAACATAAAAAATTAAACTTAAGAAAAAGAATCTATTATTTGAGACTATGTTGAATAGATAGCAATGTTAGCTAGAGTCGTAGGGCCAGAGTAGAACTGTCTGAAAGCCCATTGTCAGCATTGCGACACACCTCAGCTCTCCAACCCAGGCGCACCGGGCCCCTCACTCAGCACAGGCCTGCACAAGACCCCTGCCTCCTCCCTTTAGGACATGCAGGCCGTCAGCTCACGGCTGTTTCCACGCTGGACACTGGTACTTTTCAGCACCATTGGCCCTGCTGACCCCTGGTCCTGGAACTTCCCACCTGTTTGGGTCCCCTCCACCTCTCACTCTGCTGTCCAGTCCTCTTGGCTGGCTCAGCAACCTTGCCCTAGCCTTTTTTCTGGACTGCCTCTGTTTGATTCTGCATTTACCCCTGAGATGATCGCATGCTCTTCCATGGTTTTAAGTGCCATGAATGGGCTCACACCTGTTGGATTTATCCTCCAGCTGTGCCTCTTTCTCGCCCTCCAAACTGTCAGCCCCACTTCCTACTGACGCCCTCTTGGATCTCCCACAAGGAGAGCAGATGAGACGCCCGCACCTGCAGTCAGCCCTCCCTGTGTCCCCATCAGCGGATGGTGCCATTCACACAGTTCTTCAGGTTGGAAACCTGGATGTCTGCCTTAGTCTGCCCTCTCCCTGCTCCTCACCTGTGCCAGTCTGTCCCAGGCTCCCATACATATCACCTTTTATAAGCTGAACCTCGGATAAAGTAAAAACCCCATGTGAGGCTTCTTGCCTCCCTCACAGCCTTGTCTGGAGGCACATCCCCATTCCTCATCGTATCCTGGCCTCTCCCACACGTCCTCCAGGTGTTAAGCTCTTCCTCACATGCCCTGACCCGTCCTCAGCCCCTCAGCCTGCTCATACGCTCGTCCTTGGTCACCTTCCCTGAAGTCGTCTCTCACAGCACCCGTCCACTCCACCATCATCCTTATCATGGTTTATAACCACAGAATGAACTGTGTGACTCATGAACATCTGCCTTCTCACTGTGAGTTAGAGTGGGGCAGGGCCAGGTCTGTTTTATGCATCACTGTATGCCTTGGGCCTCAGCATTGCCTGGTGTTTAATGGATACTGAAAATATTGAATGAACGCATCTTCCACTTGAGCAGGGACTGGCTGGGGAAGAAGCTCCACCTGTTTCCTTTTGTCTGTTTACAGCACTACCTCCTGTTAGACGTCTGACTCCAAAGGCGTCGGTATTGGCTCCCCTGAGCCTTTACTGGGTGCCCAGCTGGAGCCTGCCTTCCAGTGAGTGTGCACAGCACCCACGGGAGCACTGGCCTCTGACACATGCACACCCGGAGCAGGGTCCCGTGGGGCTCGTCTACCTCAGTGAGAGCCCCGGGCCAGATGCACCCTCTGCATCCGTCTGTACCCCCCTCCTGCAGACGCCACTGAGCACCCGCAGTCAGCTGGGCGCTCTGCTGGCGCTGTACAGGGAGCTTATAGTCTGAGGAAGAGCAGGGACAGGGAGGCTGGCCTGTTGTCATTAATATTATAGGAATCTTAGGGTTATTTTTAACTTAACTGCTGATGTTTCAAGGCTCAGATGGGCATTTAGGGATATCCTCCCTGGGAAGTCTGACACGTCTTTAGGAAGGGCCAGGGTGGCTGTGCCTAGGGACTGCCTGCGTGGGCTGCTCACATGGCTGACCTCAGTGCCCTCAGTAAGCTCTTCCTTGTTTTGTTGACTTGTTTGTTTGCTTTGAGAGTAGCTGTAGTCTGTGTTCTTATCAAGCTTATTTTTTGAGCCAGGACTCCACACCTGCCGTTTAGTTCATTCAGAGCTGGTTAGCCATCGTTAGTGTCAATTTTGGGATATAGCGTCACCTCTTTACTGGTCACCTCCACTTCCTCCAACCCACTGTCATCCCCATCCTCAGCCACCACCAAGCACTAATCTTCCTGTCTCTACAGATTTGCCTTTTCTGGACGTTCCATACACATAGAGCCCTGTAATAAACGGTCTTATGTGACTGCGGTGCTGCAGAAGACTCCTGAGAGGCCCTTGGACTGCAAGGAGATCAAACCAGTCAATCTTAAAGGAAATCAACCCCGAATATTCATTGGAAGGACTGATGCTGAAGCTCCAACACTTTGGTCACCTGATGGGAAGAGCCAGCTCACTGGAAAAGACCCCGATGCTGGGAAGGATTGAGGGCAGGAGAAGGCGCAACAGAGGACGAGATGGTTTGATGGCATCACCAATTCAATGGACATGAACTTGGGCAAACTCCGGGAAATGGTGAAGGACAGGTAAGCCTGGTGTGCTGCAGTCCGTGGGGTCACAAAGAATCAGACACTACTTGGCAACTGAACAAAACAACAACAATAAATGGTCTTGTGTGACCAACTTCTTTTACTGGGATAATGTTTTCCGGGTTCATTCATCCTGTAGCAGGTGTCAGGACTTCATTCCTTTCTTTTGCTGAATAGTATTCCATTGTATATATGTTCTACATTTGTTTATCCACCCATCAACCGATAGATGTTTGGGTTGTTTCCACTTTTTGGAAACATTCCATGCCATTTCTATATGTTGTAGGCTGACAATGTATATACATGGTTTGATACATACATACAGTTTTATATAATTGTTTTGGAATTTAAGAGAAAAATACATTTTATGCTATCTTTTATGCAGTCCATGGGGTCGCTAAGAGTCAGCCATGACTGAGCGACTTTACTTTCACTTTTCACTTTCATGCATTGGAGAAGGAAATGGCAACCCACTCCAGTGTTCTTGCCTGGAGAATCCCAGGGACGGGGGAGCCTGGTGGGCTGCCGTCTACGGGGTCGCACAGAGTCGGACACGACTGAAGCGACTTAGCAGCAGCATAACTATATAGTTACCTTTACTGATACTCTTTACCTTTTTTTTTTTAAGTGGATCCAGGTTACCATCTGGAGTCAGTAGCTTTCAGTGTGAAGAACTTCCTTTAGTATTTCTTGTAAGGCAGGTTTATTGTTGTTCAGTCGCTAAGTCGTGTCCCACGCTTTGTGACCCCATAGACTGCAGTACGGAGAAGGAAATGGCAACCCACTCCAGTATTCTTGCCTTGAGAATCCCAGGGACAGAGGAGCCTGGTGGGCTGCCATCTACAGGGTGGCACAGAGTCGGACACGACTGAAGCGACTTAACAGCAGCAGCAGACTGCAGTACACCAGGCTTCCCTGTTGTTCAGTATCTCCCCAAGTTTGCTCAAACTCATGTCCATTGATTCGGTGATGCCATGCAACTTTCTAATCCTCTGCTTCCCTCTTCTCCTTTTGCCTTCAATCTTTCCAAACAGCAGGGTCTTTTCTAATGAGTTGGCTCTTTGCATCAGGTAGCCAAAGTGTTGGAGCTTCAGCATCAGTCCTTCCAATGAATGTTCAAGGTTGATTTCTTTTAGGATTGACTGATTTGATCTCCTTACAGTCCAAGCAACTCTCAAGAGTCATCTCCAGCACCACAGTTCAAAAGCATCAATTCTTTGGCACTCAGCCTTTATGGTCCACCTCTCACATACGTATATGACTACTGGAAAAACTGTAGCTTTGACTATGTGGGTCTTTGTAGGCAAAGTGATGTCTTTGCTTTTTAATACACTGTCTAGGTTTGTCATAGCTTTCCTTCCAAGGAGTAAGCACCTTTTTAATTTCATGGCTGCAGTCACCATCCACAGTGATTTTAGAGCCCAAGAAAATAAAATCCACTTTTTCCTCATCTGTTTACCATGAACTGATGGGACCATAGGCCATGATCTTAGTTTTTTGAGTCCTGAGTTTGTTAATACTGAATTTTTTGTTTTGCTTTTTCCGTCTCAGGATGTCTTCATTTCCCCTTGCTTTCTGAAAGGCAGTTTTGCTGGGTATAGCATTCTGGTTCTTTCAGCTCTTTGCACATGCTGTCCTGCTGCCTTCTGGCCTCTGTGGTTCTGATGAGAAATCAACCATTAATCTAATTAGTTTCACTTCACTCCTTGTAGTTTGTATTTGTCCAACTTGGAGTTCATTGAGCTTCTTGGATGTGTAAATTAATGTTTCTTGTCAAATTTGGGAGATTTTCTGTTTCTCGGATTGTATAATTGTTTATTGTATAATTATTTAATTTTTATCAATCTGTCTTTGCTGATTCTTCTGCCAGTTGAAAATCTGCTATTGAGCCTTCATAGTAAATTCTTCATTTCAGTTATACTTCTCACCTTCAAAGTTTCCATCTAATTCCTAACCGTTTATTGATAACCTCTGAAGGATGGGACCCTGCCATCATACCTGCCTTTACTACCTCCCTAGGCAAGGAGATCTGCCTGTTCCCTGTAGTTCTTTGACCACATTTGCAGTGACTGCTTGGAAGACTTTGTCTGTTAACTCTGACATATGGACCCTTCCCAAGACGCTTGTACAGCCTGCTTTTTTTTCTCTCTCTTTCAGCTATACTTTCCTGTTTCTTTGTATAATTGCATGTAGTTTTTGATGAAAACCAAACATTAAATGCTATATTGCAGTAACTCTAGCCCTCCTCACAGGGCCTGTTGTCATTGTTTTATTTTTGTTGTTCAGTTGCTCAGTCATGTCTGAGTCTTTGTGACCCCACGGACTGCAGCACGCCAGGCTTCCCTGTCCTTCACCATCTTCCGGAGCTTGCTCAAACTCATGTCCATTGAGTCGATGATGCCATCCCACCATCTCATCCTCTGTCGTCCCCTTCTCCTCCTGCCTTCAAACTCTCAACTTCAGGGTCTTTTCTAATGAGTCAGCTGTTTGCATTAGGTGGCCAAAGTATTGGAGCTTCAGCTTTAGTATCAGCCCGTCCAATGCACATTCAGGGCTGATTTCCTTTAGGATTGACTGGTTTGATCTCCTTATAGTCCAAGGGGCTCTCAAGAGTCTTGTCCAACACCACAGTTCAAAAGCATCAATTCTTCTGCACTCAGCTTTCTTTATAGTCCAACTCTCATATCCATACATGACCACTGGAAAAACCATAGCTTTGACTAGGCGGACCTTTGTCAGCATAGTAATGTCTCTGTTTTTTAATATGCTATCTAGGTTTGTCATAGCTTTTCTTCCAAGGAGCAAGCGTCTTTTAATTTCATGGCTGCAGTTACCATCTGCAGTGATTTTGAAGCCCCAAAAAATAAAGTCTCTTACTGTTTCTATTGTTTTCCCATCTATTTGCCACGAAGTGATGGGACCAGATGCCATGATCTTAGTTTTTTGAATGTTGAGTTTTAAACCAGCTTTTTCACGCTTCTCTTTCACACTCATCAAGAGGTTGTTAGGGCTTGCCTGGTGGCTCAGGGGTTAAAGTGTCTGCCTGCAAGGCAGGTTCGATCAACACAGGTTCGATCCCTGGATCGGGAAGATCCCTTGGGGAAGGAAATGGCAACCCACTCCAGCATTCTCACCTGGAGAATCCCATGGACGGAGGATGCTGGTAGACTACAGTCCACAGAGTCGCAAAGAGTCGGACACGACTGAGCGACTTCACTTTCACTTTTGCTTTCTGCCATAAGGGTAGTGTCATCTGCATATCTGAGATTATTGACATTTCTCCCGACAATCTTTTGATTCCAACTTGTACTTAATCAGCCCAGCATATAAGTTAAATAAGCAAGGTGACAATAAACAGCCTTGATGTACTCCTTTCCCAATTTGGAACCAGTCTGCTGTTCCATATCTGGTTCTAACTGTTGTTTCTTGACTTGCATACAGGTTTGTCAGGAGGCAGGTAAGGTGGTCTGGTATTCTCATCTCTTTAAGAATTTTCCACAGTTTGTTGTGATCCACACAATCAAGGACTTTGGCATAATCAATGAAGCAGCTGTTTTTTTCTGGAATTCTCTTGCTTTTTCTATGATCCAGCAGATGTTGGCAATTTGATCTCTGGTTCCTCTGCCTTTTCTAAATCCAGCTTGAACATCTGGAAGTTCTTGGTTCATGTACTGTTGAAGCCTAGCTTGGTTGATTTATTGAGTACTTTGACTAGACCGCTCCAATGAAACCTTGACCCCCACACATGCAATCTCTGGCATCATCCCTGTGAGGGCACTGCAGCCTGGGAATTGGCGGAGCCAGCAGAGCTCTATGATGGTCACTTTCCATGGCGACCCTGAAATGTTGCCTCTCTTGCTGTCAGACCCACCCAGCTGTTGGCTCCACTCACTGCAGGCTGACTGCACCCTCGTTTTTGACAGTTGATAATCAGTGTTCTCCGCGGCCTGATCTCATCACGTTTGGGCAACTTTGCAAGAGTCTTTCTCAAGGCCAGTCTTTAAAGTTGTTCTGATACCAGGGGAGCCCTTCTTGGCTGATACACTTGCAGCCGGCCTGTGGTTCAGCTTGTTGCTCTCAGGAAGCTGCCAGCTTCCTCTTAGTTACTTACCTCCAAAACCTCCATAGTTTTCAAGAGCACCCTTAGGCTTGAATTGCTCACATTCTTCTTAAAATAATTTCAGTTGTTGTTGACATGTCTCTAGGTCTCCTCTGACTTACAAGTCTCCATCCCCATCCTGTTTTATCGTGATTATTTGTTGAGGAATTTGGTTAGTTGTCCTGTGGAGTCTCTTTCTGCATTGTCAGTTAACATGTCCTCTGTTCACCTGGTAAATCCCACCTGACCTGGAGGCATGAGTAGATTCAGATCCTGTGGTTTTTATTGTTTTAGGCCAGGTTGTGGTTAGTAGGAAGCACACAGGGTGATTTGATTAACATTACTTGTAGAAGGTCAGATTTAAGAATGACTACCATCACACATGTCCTAGAGCCTGTCACCTAAACCGTTTTCTTTTTTCTAGGTGATGTCAGACATCCAACTCGCGTTCAACAGACTGATTTGGCTGCAACGCTCTCAATAGGCCTGGGTCTGCCGATTCCGAAGAGCAACACCGGCAGTCTTATGTTCCCCGTTGTAGAAGGAAGACCAATGCGGGAACAGCTGAGGTTTTTACATTTAAATACAGTACAGCTTAGCAAGTTGTTGCAGGAGAATGTTCCATCATATAACAAAGGTAAGCCAGTTAGCAGCTGCCAGTATGTGCGTCCTGCTGTATGCATCCATGGTGCTGGGTGTTGTCCTGCTGCTCTCGTGATGGGCACTGCAGTGGTCCTTGTGCGTTACTTCTTATTAGTCAGTTCTTCTCATCAGGTGGCCAAAGTATTGGAGCTTCAGCTTCAGCATCATTCCTTCCAATGAATATTCAGGACTGATTTCCTTTAGGATTGACTGGTTGGGTCTCCTTGCAGTCCAAGGGACTCTCAAGAGTCTTCTCCAACACCACAGTTCACAAGCATCAGTTCTTCAGTGCTCAGCTTTCTTTATGGTCCAACTCTGTCATCCATACATGACCACTGGAAAAACAGTAGCTTTGACTAGACAGACCTTTGTTGGCAAAGTTATGTTTCTGTTTTTTAATATGCTGTCTAGGTTGGTCATAGATTTTCTTCCAAGGAGCAAGGGGCAAAATCGCATTTAGAATCAAACCCCATATCTGCCAGAGGCGCTTGGAGGGCTCAGACAAAACCTTGGGTGCACCAGGACCGAGAGACCCCACAGAGACTGAGCCAGACCTTCTTTTGAGTGCGTCTCCTGTGGAGGCATGGATCAGCAGTGGCCTGCTGCAGGGGCAGGGGCTCTGACCACAGCAGATGTGGGTCATGGAGCATGTGGCATAAGCCCTGTTGGAGGAGGTCGCCATTGGCCCCACTATAGAGCTGCCGAGCAGACGACCCACAGCTGCAGAACAATTAAACCAAAGAAATGCTCGCACTGTTAAGAAAGTTCTAGGACCTACGACAGGTTTCCCAATCTGGGGATCTGGCAAAGGGACTGAGAACCCCCAGGCAATTTGACTTTAGAGGCCAGTGCAGTTTGATTACAGAACTTGCACAGGACTGGGGAAACAGACTCTTGGCACAAACAAAACCTTGTGTGTACCAGGAGCAAGGATGAAGAAACAATGTCCCCACAAGAGACTGAGCCAACCCTGTCTGTGAGTGTGCAGGCATCTCCGGCAGAGGCCTGGTCTGATGCAGGGTCGGGGCACTGAATCCAACAGTGGTGCTCAAACCCTTTTGAAGGAAGAGTCTTCATTGTCTTCACTCAGTCGCTCAGCTCAGTTCAGTCGCTCAGTCGTGTTCGACTCTTTGCGACCCCATGGACTGCAGCATGCCAGGCCTCTCTGTCCATCACCAACTCCCAGAGTTTACTCAAACTCATGTCCATCAAGTCAGTGATGCCATCCAGCCATCTCATCCTCTGTCGTCCCCTTCTCCTCCTGCCCCCAACCCCTCCCAGCATCAGAGTCTTTTCCAATGAGTCAACTCTTCGCATCAGGTGGCCAAAGTACTGGAGTTTCAGCTTTAGCATCATTCCTTCCAAAGAAATCCCAGGGCCGATCTCCTTCAGAATGGACTGGTTGGATCTCCTTGCAGTCCAAGGGACTCTCAAGAGTCTTCTCCAACACCACACTTCAAAAGCATCAATTCTTCGGCGCTCAGCCTTCTTCACAGTCCAACTCTCACATCCATACATGACCACAGGAAAAACCATAGCCTTGACTAGACGAAACTTTGTTGGCAAAGTAATGTCTCTGCTTTTGAATATGCTATCTAGGTTGGTCATAACTTTCCTTCCAAGGAGTAAGCGTCTTTTAATTTCATGGCTGCAGTCACCATCTGTAGTGATTTTGGAGCCCAGAAAAATAAAGTCTGACACCGTTTCCACTGTTTCCCCATCTATTTCCCAAGAAGTGTTGGGACCACCTGCCATGATCTTCGTTTTCTGAATGTTTGAGCTTTAAGCCAACTTTTTCACTCTCCACTTTGACTTTCATCAAGAGGCTTTTGAGTTCCTCTTTACTTTCTGCCATAAGGGTGGTGTCATCTGCATATCTGAGGTTATTGATATTTCTCTTGGCAATCTTGATTCCAGTTTGTGTTTCTTCCAGTCCAGCGTTTCTCATGATGCACTCTGCATAGAAGTTAAATAAGCAGGGTGACAAGGTACAGCCTTGATGAACTCCTTTTCCTATTTGGAACCAGTCTGCTGTTCCATGTCCAGTTCTAACTGTTGCTTCCTGACCTGCATACAAATTTCTCAAGAGGCAGATCAGGCGGTCTGGTATTCCCATCTCTTCCAGAATTTTCCACAGTTTGTTGTGATCCACACAGTCAAAGGCTTTGGCATAGTCAATGAAGCAGAAATAGATGTTTTTCTGGAACTCTTTTGCTTTTTCCATGATCCAGCGGATGTTGGCAATTTGATCTCTGGTTCCTCTGCCTTTTCTAAAACCACCTGGAGTAACAGGCAAATTTGGCCTTGGAATACGGAATGAAGCAGGGCAAAGGCTAATAGAGTTTTGCCAAGAAAATGCACCGGTCATAACAAACACCCTCTTCCAACAACACAAGAGAAGACTCTATACATGGACATCACCAGATGGTCAACACCGAAATCAGATTGATTATATTCTTTGCAGCCAAAGATGGAGAAGCTCTATACAGTCAGCAAAAACAAGACCAGGAGCTGACTGTGGCTCAGACCATGAACTCCTTATTGCCAAATTCAGACTTAAATTGAAGAAAGTAGGGAAAACCACTAGACCATTCAGGTATGACCTAAATCAAATCCCTTATGATTATACAGTGGAAGTGAGAAATAGATTTAAGGGCCTAGATCTGATAGATAGAGTGCCTCATGAACTATGGAATGAGGGTTAGGGTTAGGGTTAGTTCGTGACATTGTACAGGAGACAGGGATCAAGACCATTCCCATAGAAAAGAAATGCAAAAAAGCAAAATGGCTGTCTGGGGAGGCCTTACAAATAGCTGTGAAAAGAAGAGAAGCGAAAAGCAAAGGAGAAAAGGAAAAATATAAACATCTGAATGCAGTGTTCCAAAGAATAGCAAGAAGAGATAAGAAAGCCTTTTTCAGCGATCACTGCAGAGAAATAGAGGAAAACAACAGAATGGGAAAGACTAGGGATCTCTTCAAGAAAATCAGAGATACCAAAGGAACATTTCATGCAAAGATGAGCTCAATAAAGGACAGAAATGGTATGGATCTAACGGAAGCAGAAGATATTAAGAAGAGATGGCAAGAATACACAGAAGAACTGTACAGAAAAGATCTTCACGACCCAGATAATCATGATGGTGTGATCACTGACCTAGAGCCAGGCATCCTGGAATGTGAAGTCAAGTGGGCCTTAGAAAGCATCACTACGAACAAAGCTAGTGGAGATGATGGAATTCCAGTTGAGCTATTCCAAATCCTGAAAGATGATGCTGTCAAAGTGCTGCAGTCAATATGCCAGCAAATTTGGAAAACTCAGCAGTGGCCAGAGGACTAGAAAAGGTCAGTTTTCATTCCCATCCCAAAATAATAAAGTCTGCCAATCTTCATTACTCCTACAGTAGTTTGGCTTCAGGCCAAACAACAGGGAGGGAACACAGCCCCGCCCATCAACAGAAAATTGGATTAAAGATTTACTGAGCACGGCCCCACCCATCAGAACAAGACCCAGTTTTCCCCAAAGTCAGTGTCTCCTGTCAGGAAGCTTCCACAAGCCTCTTATTATTATCTATCAGAGGGCAGACGAATGAGAACCACAAGCACAGAAAACTAACCAAACATTACTTTGCCATGACAAAGGTCCGTCTAGTCAAAGCTTTGGTTTTTCCAGTAGTCATGTATGGATGTGAGAGTTGGACTATAAAGAAAGCTGAGCGCCAAAGAATTGATGCTTTTGAACTGTGGTATTGGAGAAGACTCTTGAGAGTCCCTTGGACTACAAGGAGACCCAACCAGTCCATTGTAATGGAAATCAGTCCTGAATATTCATTGGAGGGACTGATGCTGAAGCTGAAGCTCCAGTATTTTGGCCACCTAATGCAAAGACCTGACTCATTGGAAAAGACCGTGATGCTGGGAAAGATTGAAGGCAGGAGGAGAAGGGGACAACAGAGGATGAGCTGAATGGATGGCATCACTGACTCGATGGACATGAGTTTGAGCAAGCTCCAAGAGTTGGTGATGGACAGGGAGGCCTGGCATGCTGCAGTCCATGGGGTCGCAAAGAGTCGGACACGACTGAGTGACTGAACTGAACCAAACTGATCACGTGGACCATAGCCTTGTCCAACTCAATAAAACTATGAGCCACGCCATGTAGGCCAGCCAAAACAGATGGGTCGTAGTGGAGAGTTCTGACAAAACAGTCCAGTGGAGAACGGAATGTCAAACCACTTCAGTATTCTTGCTTTGAGAACCCCATGAACAGTATGAAAATGTCATAAATTTATTTATTTAGCAAATGCTGAATTTTCTCACTATGTTCCTCTTCAGCCAGGGGCTGTTGAGAGCACTAGAGGCACAGCAGGAGAGCTCTGCCCTCATGGAGCTTCTCATCCAGAGAGGGAAAAAGAGAAAGATGGCCAGGAAAGGGTGCCAGGTGGTGATGGGCACCTTAGGAAAAGGCTGAACCAGGGAAGGGTGGGCATGCAGGTGAGTGAGGGCCATGGGGCACATGGCCTGGGAGGGAGCCTTGTGCCAGGCAGGGTCCTGTGGTGAGGACGTGCCCACACAGTCAAGGAGTGACCAGGGGCCAGCGTGGCTGGAGCAGTGAACCGAGGGGAGCCAGAAGGAGATGAGGGCCGAGGGCCTTGTAGGCGTTCCAGTGGCTCTTGCTTCCATTCTGAGTAAGTGGAGAGCTCCTGCAGGGTGTCATGCAGAGCCTGGAATCTTCCCCTTGCGTTTTCAGAGGCCGTCTCAGGTGCCCGTGCCGAGGGCTCTCTGCTGCACCGTAGGAGGGTGCGGTGGATGGTGTGAGACCCTCCTCTGTAGGAGGGCGAGGTGCTCAGTGCAGGTGGAGGGCGAGGGCCCAGGCAGCAGAATCCAGGACAGAGGGGTGCTTCTGGGTCTGCTTTGAAGGCAGTGCAAAGAGGACTAGCCAGTGGCATAAAAAGCAACTTTGGTTTTCAGCTGAACACTGTAAGGAAGCAGTGACCATCACTGAGGTGGGCAAGGCTGTGTAAAGAGCAAGTTTGTAAGGCAGGGCGCTTGTGTATGTGCTGGAGGGCCAGGGTGGGACTGGTGTTGACAAAGCCAAGTAAAGAAAGAACTTCAAGAAGGAGGGAGTGAGTGAATGTGTTGAATAGGGTTCAAGGTAAAATAAAGTGAGGAACTGAGGAGAATTCCCCGGCATTCCAGTGGCTAGGACCCCTCACTTCCACTGCAGGAGCACAGGTTGAATCCCTTATCGGGGAACTAAGATCTTGCGAGCCGCAGGGCGTGGGCAAAAGTAAAATGAGGAATTGAGAACTGACCACTTCTCTTGTAGGTGAGATCTCAGCAGCTTTGTTGACAGAGTAGGTCACATGCCTGGCTGGCGTGGGTGCAGATACGGGCTGTCGTCGGAGCCGAATGGGCGCCAAGAGGGGGGTATTCTTGTTTTTGAGCTGGGAGGAAGAACACGGTATTTATAGCTTGGTAGGGATGACACCGACTGGATGGACATGAGTTTGCACAAGCTCCGGGAGTTGGTGATGGACAGGGAGGCCTGGTGCTGCAGTCCATGGGGTCGCAAAGAGTCAGACACGACTGAGCGACTGACCTGAACTGAGGGATGACACAGAACAGAAGGATCATGGCTTTAGAGATTTCATTCTGGCCCATCCAGGTATGTCAAGGCTGGTGTTTAACGCTGGGGCTGGGCTTGTTTGGATGCCGAGAAGGTCACTTCCCGGTTTGAGGCAACATTCAATGGGATGTGGGCGTGTTTTCCTACTTGAAGTAGTGGGGTACCGCCAAGTAGAGTGAGTGCCATGAGTTTGTGCTGAGATATAATCTGACCTTGGGTTGGGTGTGGAAGACACATCCTTCCAGCAGGGAGTGGTTGGGAACCAGACATCCTGAATGGCAAGAGGACTTGGGGAGCGTCAGCTCTTAGATCATGAGACCCCCCTGTGGGTAGCTCTGTCAGAGATGAGGCCTGGCTGCGTGCATGTTTCAGTCTGGACCAGAAGCAAATAACTTGCAAATCAGTTGCTGCTGGCACCATGCATCCCTTCTCATATACCAAGAACTAATAAAGAGGAAACCAAAAACGGGATAGCGAACTGAGCGCTGCAGTGGATGTGGCCATAATGAGCCTGCGAGACGAACTGAGGCCAGTCCCCGGGGTGAGAAGGCCACCCAGGGCCTCGCACCTCCAGGGTGCCCATCGTCTGCCCCGTCGGTGACAGCGTTTCCTGAAACAGAGCTGGGCACGTGTCTGACGGTGAGACAGGTCTCGAGGCCTGCTGTGACGTCCAGCCAAGTCTGAAGCAGCGCGCTCACCTGACTGTCATTCGGTCGTAGTGGGGGCTTTGCTCGCCTCAGGGCCTTTGCATGTGCTGTTCCTGTGCATGCTGCTCTCCCTGCTCACCTGGGTGGTTCCTGGGCGTCCATCACATTTTCAGTTCACTGAAATGTCAGACCGCCCTTGTCCCCCACACTTAACCTCAGTCTTATGTCAGTTCCCTTTGTGTTACCAGAGTCTCTCGCTATTCCCTCTACTTTCCCTCCACAGCATTTCTCACTGTGCGTGGTTTTGCACGTGTGTGACAACGCAGCTGGACCACAGGCCCACACTGGCAGGACCTGAACCTGATGCACCTAGCATGTAGTCAGTGCTCAGTTTTTGTTTGGGTGCGTGCATAGGTCCCCCATTTCTCTGTGACTCCAGGCAGTAGGGTCCCAACACGGATGCACCCATGTCTGTGACTTCGGGGTGGTAGAGGGTAGCAAGTAAGGGAGACAGCTTGGATCCAGACTTAGCCCAGCTCTCACTGCCAGCCCATGAGCTGGTGTCTGAGTCGCCTCCTCTCTGAAATACGCATGTAGTCATTCCAGTCCCACTGGTCCTGGGGAGAGGACCGAGTGGGCTTGGGGTCATGCCTGCCCCCAGCACTTGGTGCAGGTCCCCTGGCTCCAGTGGCAGTGGGGGGGCTGCAGACATCTGAGCCCACACTCGGTTGTGCAGCAAGGATGCCAGCCTGTGATTGGGGAAGGCTGGAGTGGGCACGCTGCTGGTGGTTTGGGCCAAGGCCCCTGAAAGGCATGGTGCAGACCACCTTGAAACAGTTCTGCTTTTAAGTTGGAAAAGCATGTTAAGTACCAGGGAGCCTCAGAAAAGAAGTTCTTGCTCTGCCGGCCAATCGAGTCACAACTGAGTCTGGTTCAGCCCTGAAAGGAAGCAGGCAGCCCCCGGCCTTGGGCAGCCTGCCACCACCGTCCCAGGGGGAGCCCACCGCAGCCAGGGCTGGGGCCCACTGATGGGCTGTTTCGCCGCCCTGGCTTTGCATCAGCCATGGATCATCTAGCAGGTGGGGCACGTCAGCCTTGTGGCAGGAGGGACTGGGAGACTGCATCCCTTCCCAGAGAGGGTCTGTGAAGAAGGGGAGCAAGTAAAAGGGGAGCTGACAGTGAAACGCAGGGGTGCCCACCGGCCTTGGGGAAAGGGCCGCAGTGGCGCAGGCATCAGGCACTTCCTGTCCCGTCATCACACAGAGCCTGAGGGTTGGGGGGAATTCTGTAGAACTGAGGGCCTCGTAGTACTCTGCTTTTATGGCTGTCACACTCGTGCACCATGAGGAAGAAGAGTGGAGAGAGAGGACAGGGAGGAGGCGGCAAGCAGGAGGCCGAGAAGGAGGGGCTTCTGTCCGTGCGAGTGGGGCAGTGGAAGGAAGGACGGGGTGGGGACAGGCCGGCGTCACCGCGGTGGGGGTTTTCCTGAGGGGCGGCCACCCCTCTCGGGAGTTCGTCTTGATGAGTGTCAGGCTCTGCCACATGCCATCAGTAGCAGGACTCGCAGATTACACGTGTGTGTGCGTGTCGGTGATTTGTGTGTGTGGCCTTTCTTCTTAGAGCCTGGATTTGAGCAGTTTAAAGTGTCGGAAAGATCGCACAGAAACTGGATCAGATTGTACTTGGAGGAAAATAACTCAGAAGTCGTTTTCAACCTGGGAGCCAAGGTTCGCAGGCAGTACCTGGACGCACTGAGGACGCTGAAGCTGTCGCTGAGCAGACGAGCGGCCCAGTATGACGTCTACTCCATGGCGGTGGGGACCGTCCTGGTCCTGGAGGTACGGTTCCCCGGGCAGGGTCGCTGCGTCGCTGGGCGGACAGCTCCGCCAGCGTTTGGTAGTCAAAGGACATGGAGATTCGGTGTTTCTGGAAGGGGACAGGAGCGCGCCCTGTTTGCGCCGTCGTGGACACCCGCTGTTCCTGTTCCAGGCCCTCGTCCTGCTCCTGTTCAGTGTCCCGCAGGCGCTGAGCAGCAGGGCTGAGCTGGACATCCCCCTGCTGTCGCCTGTGTGCTCTCTGCTCTTCTACCTGCTGCTCCTGGCGCTCGCAGCGCTCCACGGCGTCGTGTGCACCGCCGCCGACAGCTCGTGCTTCCTGTGCGGCCTCCCGTGGCTGGCTGCGGGCGGAGCGATGACGCTGGTCGCCGCACTGCTCTGCGCGGGCGTGTCTGCTCTCACCAGGGTTTTTGCCGGTGGGAAGTGTCTGAGTCAGGTAGGACTGGCTTTCCAGGTGGGCTGCTCTTGTTGCTGCACTGATGAGATGTGGGTTAGACCCCTAGTGTGTAGCAGGCACGGTGCTGGTGGGAGCTGAGGGAAGGGCCCACACTTGGTGGGAGCTGACAGGACACACTCTCAGCGACGAGCCTCCCAGGCCCTGACCATCCCAACTTCACACACTCACCTGTGTTGTCAGGCCTCATGCCTTCTTTCTGAGCTGGAAGGACGGGGTCCCTGGGACTGTGACCAGGGGCCTCTCTAGAGTGGCTGCACAGAGGAGCAAGCAGCTGACTGATGGAGATCGAGAAGAAACTCAGACCTCATCCTCATTCTGCCTCGGAAAATGCCGTTTCCTGTTCTAGACTTCCTTGCAGCTTTTGGCCTCTGACGCCTTCTTTCATCAGCTGGTTGTGGTGGCGGGCTGGTGAGAGAGACACGGGCAGTCCTGGTTGGTTCACAGTGCCCAGGGCCTGAGGGACCCAGGGCAATGACTCCAGGCCCCAGAGGGCAGCTCCTGGTCATGGGGCCATAGACACCCACCCCTCCTCATGTGCTGGTGGCTGAGGGAACATGTATGTTGTCATTTCCCACACATTTCCATACCTACTCAAGCGTGGGGTTTCCCAGAGGAGTTGATTCTCCAGGGCTTGACCAGGTTCACCACGTCGCCATCATGTACTAGGTGCACGCAGGTAACGGAATGAATGCCAGCAGTATTAAGTGAGAGCCATTGAGTCCTCATCTTAACTTAAAATGCTTTATATTAGTCTATTTAAGGGCTAGTACTATGATACCCTACCATTGTAACGGAAACTCTCTGGACTTCAGCAAGTTCATGGAAAAGCTAGACGTCTGGCTTGGTGGAGTATGCCCTTGGGGTTCCTTGGTCTCGAGTGGTCGAGTGGTGGGCCGTGGCTGTGAGAGGCAAGGATGGGGTGTGAAGGACGGGCTGAGAGCTCTGGCACTGCCGAGAAGCGGGGTCCAGACGTCTTCAGTCTCCTTGTCCCTCAGCTGCAGGCTTGCCGTCCAGGGCAGGGTCGCCGTGCTGTCCCCACGTCCTCTGGTTCACCGGGGGGGGGGGGGGGGGGGGGGTGAAGTGGGTGCGGGGCGTGAGGAGCAGCAAGTTATCTCCTGTGAGTGAGCACTGTACGCTCGTGCAGCAAGAAGGAGAACTGTTCAGATTCTTCCTTACAAAATGCATTTTCCTTTTCACAGAATCCACCTCAGTCCACCTCAAGGTGGTCAGAGTTAGATCTTCTCAGCTTCTTGGGAACCGTGGGCCATGTGTTGAGTCTGGGCGCAAGCAGCTTCATCGAAGAGGAGCACCAGACCTGGTACTTCCTTGTCAACACACTGTGTTTAGCTCTGTGCCACCAGATCTACAGAAACTGCTTTCTGGGAGACGACCATGCCCCTCAGCGTTGCCCACACACGGGAGAGGAGTTTGACGGGGTCGCGGTGGCCCTGCAGGGCAAGCGTGCTGGCCCTGAGGGGTGGGAGCTCAGCCGAGCGCCCGCAGACACCTCCTCCCTGGAAGCCCTCAGAGGCCCTGAGCGGTGGATGGTGCTGGCGAGCCCCTGGCTGGTTCTGGCCTGCTGCCGGCTGCTGCGGTCCCTGAACCAGACCGGTGTGCAGTGGGCCCACCGGCCCGACCTGGGGCACTGGCTCACCAGGTGAGGGCATGAGTTGTGGCCTTGGGCCAGACGCTCCAAACACCTGTTTTTCCTACTCAGGATAGAAATGGTATTTGAAATCTGAAGAAATAGAAGACTGACCCATGAATTGAGTTGAAAGGTGAATTTATTTGAGGCTAGCCTGGTAGTTTGGTTTTTCATTGCCAAATCACTGTAAGTGTTCCTGTTTGAAAACCAGTGAGTTTTATAATGATCACTGCAGCAGGATATAGTTCTTCACTCGCTGCCCTGTGCCCCATGGTGCGGGGCTGGGGTGACAGGCTGACCAGGAGCCCTGTGCCCCCACCCCTCTCTGTCCCCCTGCCTCCCCCACACCCCACCCCCAGAGGGGCAGCTGCCTTGGCTGGAGCCTGGAGGTGTGTCTTCAGCTGCTTCTGCGGCCTCTCACAGGTGGCCAGGTGACCCAGTGGAAAGTATGGCAAATATAGAGGACTGAAGTGAAGAGAAGAAACTAGGGTAGAAAAGACCAAGATTTGGCTGTATCATCAATTTTACTGTCAACGAAGTCTTAAAAAACAACTAAAGTAAGAGCACAGCAAGATGAAAAAATATTTCCAAGAGAGACCAACAGAGGTCACTGTCGTGTCACTGGGGAGAGCCTCTTGAGAACTGTTGGCAGAACGCAAGACTCACAACTGTAGTAGACACACTCCTAAGGGAGGGAGTCCCAGAGGAAAGAGCAGGGAAAGGCGCGCTCCCACTGGTGATTTGGGAGCGTCAAATCACAAAGTGCAGTTTTATACCTGGTGAGGGCTTGGTGAGCATCAGTGCATCCTGGGACCACATACTGGCACAGTCCTTTTGGATAAGTCCCGCTGGAACTGTACACCAAAGGCCGTAAGACTTATTCCTCTGGCCAAATAATTCTTACGGTAAATTTCTCCCCAGTGGTAACAGCACTAGCAAATCTTTGGCAACCACGGTCACCCCAGGTAGCAATTTTCAGGTGCCTGCTGTGTGCCCACTCATTCCGTTTTCACAGCAGCCTTGAAAAGAGTGTCCTGGCCTGTCCCCGTGTGGAGTGCAAAAGCAGAGGGGAGCTGAGGCGTGGCAGGCAGAGCCAGAGCGTGTGAGGGCGAGAGCGCGGGAGCAGCACAATGACCTTCTAATTCTCCTGGGGCGTGACAGCGCTGCAGGAGGGCTTGGTGGTTTCCACCCCCAGATGCACTAGCAGGCGAGCGTGCAAGGGCACCCCCACTGCCCCTGCCCCTCTCCAGGCTGTGCCCACGCCTCAGTCTGGACCCTCCCTCAGCACACTGGCCCCCTGCGCCTTTCCATCAGGGCATGACTCTCCCAGTCCATTTGTGAGGAGGCTGCAGTTTCGGTGATTCCTGCTCCAGGACAGAGCCTTCAAGAGGCACCCAGAGACACCCGAAATTGCCTCCTCTATGCTCTGCTTTCCATCCAGTGAGCCAGGGTCCGCATAAAGCACAGCTTGCAGAGCAGCAGTGGCGGCCCCAGTGTAACCCTGTCGCCGCCCCCAGGACCCACCTGGCACTGGCCTCCTCTCCCCTGCGTCTTGCCTAGTATTTTCTCCGTGTGGGGTGTGTGTATCTTGACTCACCCACTTCACAGGTATTGAGTGTTTGGGCTTCATGACCACGAGCTGCAGTGAACTAAACGGGAAAGCCCTGCCGCCCAGGACAGCTCACCGAGGTAGCAGGGCGCAGGCAAAGGCCACAGAGACACAGCCATGTGCCCGGCCTCTCTGCGGGGCACCTGCGAGGGGGCAGACACTCCATGTGATTCCCTCTGCACTGACAAGTGAATGGAAGATGATGGTGCCAGGACATGTCTCCTTTGCCCAGAACCTCCTCACCTGTGGTTGAGGAAAGCGAGGCAGCCCCAGAAAGGAGAGCCAGCAGGCAGTGTTGCCCTGACCCATGCAGAGCTGATGGTGGGGACCAGTTGGGAATGAGCAGTGAGAGTTTGGGTTAACAGCCCTTTATTTGTTCCATTCTTAGAAAGCCACATGTGTAGATCCATAACATCACTAGTTGTCCTTGGTAGTAATTTCGTGCATCTTACATTTCATTCCAGCTCTGATCATAAGGCTGAACTCTCTGTTCTGGCCGCACTTTCCCTCACCATGATTTTTGTGTTGGTTCAGAAGAGGTGCTCCCTCACATCAAAAGTGGCCATGGCGTTTGGCCTGCTGGGCATCTATTGCTACCGGGCGGCCATTGGAAATGTGCTGTTCCCATGGCAACCAGACAACAAAGACATTTCAAAGTAAGTGTACCAGCAGACACAAGCACTTGGTTTTAGACCTGTTGTAAGTTTTATGTACTAACAATGCCATGCAGGCTTGAGAACATTAGAGTTGGGCTTTTGTGAATTGTGATTTTATCAATAGTTACTGAGAACACTTCAGTGAGCCAGTTCTGTTAGCCTCTTTTTTTGGTAGGAGAGAGACAAATAACTTGGAAGTAAGGTCACCAGGGTGGGTTTTTTTTTGTTTTTTTAATAAGGGATTGTTTAAAAATAAAGAATTTAAAGTATTTCATTTTGCTCCACTAAGAAGTAACTAGTAATGAGGATAATAATGAGTGGATACTCCTAGCGGTTGGGGGTGAAGCATGGCAGAAAGCCCAACTTTCCCATAATTTACATGAGCTCCTGCAGCTGGCTCCTGCAAATTGTCAATACCACTTTCTGCACGTCACAGGGCTTTCTCTGTTTTTAACAGTCACAGGGTTGGGGTGAGCAGACCCTATTTTGGAAGGCTGTTCATTAAATGTGTTAAGAATCTTGATCTTGTCCAACCCTCTGACTTGGGTGTACTCTTACAGAATTCATCTCAAGATACAACCAGACATGAAGCAAGAGACTGGGATATGGGTGTTCTCTGAAGCATTATTTATGGTTGCACATAGTAAAAAATGAGGTGCTTGGCCAGCAGTTTTGGATGAGTCTCTGAGGTCTATGGTTTCAGGTCTTTAATCCGTTTTGAATTTATGTTTGTGTGTGGTATGAGAGAGTTGTCCGGTTTGATTCATTTGCGTGTAGCTTTCTAGTTTTCCCAGCACCACTCACTGAACAGACTGTCTTCCCTCCATTGTATATTGTTGCTTCCTATGTCGTCAGTTAATTCCCCACGTAAGTGTGGGTTCATCTTGGGTCTACATTCCATTCCATCAGTCTATGTGTGTGTGATGTGTGTGTTTGTGCCTGTTCCATACTGTTTAGATTAGTGTAGCTATGGAGTATGGTTTAAAGTTAAGGGTTGTGATACCTCCAGCTTTGTTCTTTCTCAAGATTGTTTTGGCTAGTTGAAATCTTTTGTGTTTCCTTACAAGTTTTAAAATTTTAGAATTACCTGTTCTAGTTCTGTGAAAAATGCCATTTGTATTTTGATAAGGATTACATGAATATGTAGACTGCCTTGAGTAGATGATTGTTTTAACAATATTAACTTTTCCAATCCGGGAACGTGGTATGTCTAAACATGTCTTTACATCAGTTTATGCTGTCTTCAGTTTCTTTCATGAGTATCTTACAGTTTTCTGAGTACAGTTCTTTTATCTCCTACTTAGATTTATTTCTAAGTGTTTTATTACTTTGATGTGGTCGTCCGTGGGATTGTTTTCTTACTTTTTATTTATGATAATTTGTTGTTAGTTATAGAAATGTAGAATATTTCTGTATATTAATTTTGTATTTTTCAGCTGTACTGAACTCACTGATGGGCTCTCGTGGCATTTTGGATTTTCTGTGTATTATATCATGGCATCTGCAAACAGTGACAGTTGTATTTCTTCCTTTCCAGTTTGGAGCCCTTTTATTTATTTTTCTTATCTGACTGCTATGGCTAGGACTTCCAATTTTATGCTGAATAAAAGTGGTGAGTGGACATCCTTGTCTTGTTCTTAGTCTAGATCCTTCCACCACTGAGTATGATGTTAGCTGTGGGCTTATCACACATGGCCTTTATTATGTTGAGGTATGCTCCCTCTATACCCACTTTCTGGAGAATTTTTTAAATCATAAATGGATGTTGAATTTTATCAGAAGCTTTTTACACCATCTGTTGAGGAGGATCATGTGGTTTTTATTCTTCAGTTTGTTAACTTGGTATATAACTTTGATTGATTTTTGGATATTGAACCATCTTTGCATCCCTGGGATAAATCCCACTTCATCACAGTGTATGATCCTTTTAATGTTTTGTTGAATTTGTTTTGCTACTATTTTGTTGACGATTTATTATCTGCGTTCATCATTGATGTTGGCTTATAATTTTTTGTGTGCAATATCTTTGTCTGGTTTTGATATCAGGGTTATGCTGGCCTCATAATGTGACTTTGGAAGCATTCCTTCCTCTGCAATTTTTTTGGAATAGTTTGAGAAGGATAGGTTTTCTCTAAATGTTTGGTGTTGCTTTGCTAGTCAAAGAAAGAAAAGCAAGTGTTGCCCTCTCTGAAAGCATGTCAGGGTGAGTTCTGAGAGCTGTGGCCAGATTGTCTGGGTGGCTGAGAGGCACAGGGGGCACTCCTGGGAACAGGGCCTGTCACCTGGTGTGGGGGATCGAGATGGTGCTGAGGGCCTGGCTGAGGTGACAGCCCAGTGGCAGGCCTTAACCTGCGGAAGGAAGGTCAGGTAGGGTGGGCGTGGTGGGGAGACACCTTAAAGGCCGTTTACCTCAAAGTCGGAGTTCTGTGCAGATGTCAAGACTGAATGTC
Source organism: Bubalus bubalis (assembly GCF_019923935.1). Classification (NCBI taxonomy): domain Eukaryota; kingdom Metazoa; phylum Chordata; class Mammalia; order Artiodactyla; family Bovidae; genus Bubalus; species Bubalus bubalis. The sequence goes on from NC_059163.1 coordinate 85,504, forward strand.
ACATGTGAGGGCATGCAATTCAGAGCTGTTTGTTTAAATCTCAAAGTGTATGTTGCTTATATGTAGGATCTAAAAAATGATACAAATGAACTTATTTACAAATCAAAGGGTGATACATGAGTAAATTCCGCTTTCCTCTTGGATGCGCCTTATTTCAGCATCACTCACGTCAAGATATGGATCTCTTCCTTACCTTTCGTGGAGACGACAGTATGTACTTTGTTGGTGTCCAAAACATAGACCAGCACACCCTTTCGTCAGCCCGCACTGCCTGGCTCCCATTGTTTCTGTGAAATGCTTCCACTCCCCACCCCATTTATCCTGATTCTCGATGCATCCTGGTTCCAGGTCCATCCTGATTCTAGACTCCCTCCTGGTTCTATGTCTGCCCTGATTCTAAAGCTGTCCCGATTCTAGATTTCCCTAAAAGCTGTTTCTCTCCTTTCAGTGCCCGCAGGTGCTGCTGTCCATCGGTGTTCTGGAACCCTCTACATTTAACTCCTGACTTTCTTCTCCACTCTGAAGCCCGGACCTGGCTGGGGTGGAAGGCCTGGTTTCAGTGGTTCTGGATGTCCAGGCACAGCTGGGTGGTCAGGGCAAGAGGGGCCCCTTAAGGACGTCCGTGGTGCTCCCCTTCCTGTTCACTGTCAGCCTGCCCAGCGTCCTCCTTGATACAGGTCCCAGCCCCTTTCTTCTTGAAATGTCTCTGCTTACTTGGGCCTTTGCGGATTTCTCCCTCTTTGACCTTATCCTACTCCAGCAGTTTTTCAAATTAACTATGCAAAGCAGGTGGACAGATCTTTTGGCCACAAGTGATGGTTCTGATCTTTCACCCAGGTGATCCTTGGCCACGTGAGCACGATTTCCTGTCAGCCAGCTCTGTCAGAGAAGTGCACACATAAAGGACAGGCCTGCCGGCCTCTGGGGGTCCTGGGGGTCTGATGTGCACAGGCAGACACCCCTACTTCCACACAGCCCCCCACAGTGAGTGGGTCCTGAAGCTTGTCAGCTCAGCTCAGTAGACACATACGTGGGAAAATACATATTTGATTTTTTTGTAGCTGGTGCTAATGAATCTGACTTGTTTTGCTTTCTTTAGGGGCATTACCGAGGCTCGTTTTGTTTATGTCTTTGTCCTTGGCATTCTGTTCACGGGCACCAAAGACTTGCTTAAATCTCAAATCATTGCTGCAGACTTCACGGCCAGGACTGTGGGCCTCTGGGAGATATACAGCGGCTTAGTTCTCCTGGCAGCACTGCTCCTCAGACCCCACAATCTTCCCGTCTTGGTGCTGAGCCTCGCAATCCAGACCATCATGACTCAGTTCATCTGGAGGCCCCTGAGGCATGACGTAGCTGAGGTCACTGTGATGCATTACTGGTTTGGTCAAGCATTCTTCTATTTTCAGGTAGGTTTTCATCATTATCATGGGTAGAAGACTATTAATTTTTATGTTGTTTATCTTTTAGTTTTTCTTTAAGAAAATTTTACCATAAGCCAGGAAGTTTAGTGAAAGAACTATTGGCATGGCAAGGTGACTTATGCTTAAATCATGCATATGTTTATCAAATAAAGTACAGTTAGTTATTTAAGACAGGCACGCTTGGTGCCAGCATGCAGCTGCTCTGTGGGTCTACTTCCTACGGGCGGTCAGGGGAGTGAAGTGCTTGGCTCTGTCAGCTTGGCTGGTGACTGCTCTCCCTGCTCCCTGGCTCTCAGCACTGGGCGCTGCTGGGGCTCCCGCTTGGCTGTTACTCTCTTGGGACCCGTGCTTGTCGCATCTCCTCTTCAGTGTTGAGGAGCCCATAGAGGCAGACCCAGCCACCTCCAGGGTAGACCTCAGGGTGCAACTGTGTACTCGGGACTGCACTGGACAGGTGGACAGAGCATCCAGCTCCTGGCCCTGGAGGGACCAAGTTCCACCTCAGCCTTCAGCTCACCAGAGTCTCCCACTTGCCCCCGGTGGCGCAGCAGACCCTGCCGCCTCTTCAGGAAGGTGCCCATAGGCTCCCTGTGAACTGAACAGTTCTGCCCAACGCTGAGGCCTCAGTGTCAGGAAGACTGACTGCAGTCACGCCCCCAAGCAAGGAGACAGTCTCTGACGTTCTGTTTGCTTCTCTGCCGCATGTGGCCTCATCCCACAGCAGGACACGAAGCTTCCATGACAGTTTGTGATATTGGCACATCTCAGGCACTGCCCAGAGGCAGCCAGAGCACATGTGTCTGACAGCCACGGGTGCACCTGCAGCAGGCACTGTCAGACAAGCTGCAGGTCCCCAAGGAGCAAAACCAACGCCGGTCAGCCCTCACACGGCAGGCCCTATGACATGTCAGACGAGTGGGCAGCTGTGTGGCCTTAGGAGCACAGTGGGCCCCCGGGGCCTCTCTCATCTCCCCTCCCACAGCCCTTCCCTTGGGATGTCCTTTTCTCACTGTTGGGTTTCCTGGCAGGAGGCTCACAGGCTCACTGACCCTTTCCCCAGCCCTCAGCTCACCGACTCCTCATGGTACAGGGTCAGGAGCATGGTGCCCAGTTGGTATCCACAGCCCTCCATGGGCCCCTCAGTCTCTCTCTGCCTCTAGACCACCCCTTCTCCCCCAACCCACACACACAGCATCAGACTGTTGAGGACCTAGTGACCTAACGCAAGGGAAGCCCCAGAGTGTGCGGGCCACACCTTAGGCCAGCCCTCCCTGACCGCGGAGTCAGCTTTGGCAGCACCTCCAGCGACCGCCTGGGGTCAGAGCCACTTTTCTGTCGTCAGCCTGCCTCCCTTCGCCATGATGTTTGAGATTCTTGTTCTTCCTTCTCCTCTCAGCAGCTCCGAGGTCTCCTCAGTCTCTAGGGAGGGAATCATACAGTCAGGGAGAGCCCAGACGGACGTGAGCAGAGAGGGTCATGGGGAAGCTGCAGAAAGGAGGTTGTTGTCAAGGGATGAGCCAGCGGTGGACAGTGAACGCACGGGGAGTAGGCATGGCCTGAGATGTTTGGGGGTCGGCACCACCACCCAGTGATGGCCCAGGATGGCATACAGCCAGCGGAGGAGGCAGTGGGCTTCACCTAGCTTGGACCCATGTCCTTGGGCCATCAGGTAAAAAGTTCCTGGGAAGGGCCTTCACTGTGCTGGGACTTCACTGTGCTGGGACAGACATTTGTGCTGTCAGGCCTGTAAACAGCGCGAGTGTCTTAGAAAAGGCCACCAGCGTCAGTGAAGACTGAAAGGTGGGGGGCCAAACTTCGGGAGAGCCTCGCTTGGATTCAAATCCCCGCCCTCCCTGGTGGGACGAGCTGTCCTGTTAGTGGCCAGGATCTTGGGCCTGAGACTCCCTGACAGCAATGTCCTGCTGCTCCTGTAAGCCATGTGGCAACACCGCCCTTAACCCCTCAGACAGGGTCCCCAAGGAGGGAGGAGGGAGGTTGGTATTGTCTGCCTGAAGTTGACAGATAGAAGTTTGGGGCTTTTCACACTCCATCAGCAGACTTACATTGTATAGTTTCTCAAAGGTAAAAAACATTCCACTTGCTCCCCAAGCCTGGGAGTGAGGCAGGCAGGTAGAGGGCCGACATCCAGGGTCAGCCCCAGAGCCGGGAGTGAACGGGCAGCGGGCTCCTGGGGCCATGTCCCCACACCGGCTCTCGTGGGCCCTCGTGGCCGTGGTGCAGGACCAGCCGCGTCAGCACTGCTTCTGCCCTCGTCCAGGGAAACTCCAACAGCATCGCCACTGTGGACATCTCAGCAGGCTTCGTGGGCCTGGATGCCTACATGGAGATCCCAGCCATGTTCCTGACGGCATTTGCGACATACTCGGGGCCTGTGCTGTGGGCCAGCCACCTGGTGAACTTCCTGACCTCAGAAGCCAGCAGGTGAGGCTCCTCATCTTTAATCTGATGGCGGGTTGACTCCTGCTCCCAATAACTCAGAGGTCTTTTTCATCAGTTTTCTTTTCCTTAAATAAGAATGAACAGTCCACAGTGCGTGGCCAGCGTGGGGTGTGGGGCAGGTCTGTGAAGGGACAGCTCAGACCTCCCTGCTGGCTTCTTCTAGATCATACCAAATTGGGTCTCCAGATGGACAGGATGGAAAGCCCCTTCTCATCTCATCTAGCTGCTGGGGACCTGGTGGGCGCCCAGGGAGGGGGTGTCCACTGGGGATAAGAAAGTAGGAGTTCTCTCGTTCTCACAGGAGCTAGTTCTCACCTCCAGGGTCCCTGCTGGAGAGGGGAGCCTGGACGGTCCCAAGGGGCTCCCCATGGGGCTGTGACTCTGTCAGCCTGTCCTGCCCCCATGGAAGCCGGCGGTCACCAGCCCCAAAGGCTCCTTCCTATCAGACTGACGGGCCAGCCCACCATGCTGTCCTGCCCAGCATGACCATCCATCCATCCTTCCCCTCCCCGTTTACTCCACAGAGTTCCCACCGCCTCACATTACATGCTTCCTTCCTTGTTTCTACACCACTCCCCTCGGAAAGGGACTTCGTGAGGAAGGGCCTCCAGCTTCCGTCCACATGCTCACCTGGGTGCCCAGGCCACTTGGCAGTGTGCGGCCTGAGTGGTGTGTGGCAGCCTGCCACTGGGCCGCCCTCATCAGTCAGACAGGGTGCTGGTGTTGCTGCCGTGGGCTGTGGACCCCTGTGAGGTGCTGGAGTGGGAGGAGTGCAGTGTCTGTATGTCAGGGCTCCCTCAGCGCCTCTGAACCCCTCACATGCTCCCCTTCACACACTGGGCGGTTGTGATGGTCAGGAAGGCCCCAGGAGGACCCTTCCAGCCCAGGGGAAGGTGAGCTTCCTGTCTCTGCCTGCCTCGGCGCCCCCACTTCTCTACCCCAGAGAGTAACGCCTTACTGGGGTGACTGCTGACCCGACGTCTGAACCCCACTTCTTTGGCCTCCATCACGGGTTCTTCTCAGTCCCATAGGTTCACCCCCAGACCAGGTCCTGAGACACAGGCCTCAGGGAGCCTTGCCCTCCACCCCCACACTCGTGTCCCTGTGGACATTCAAGGTGAAGGTGAGCATCAGTGTGAGGCTGGCGGGACTCGAGTCGGACTTTGGGGAGGCTCCTGCCGAGGAGAGAGCTCCTGCTCTGAGGTCGCAGGCTTCCCGAGGACGGGAAGTCCCTTCAGGTGGCCTTTGGGACGTCTGTGGACAGACGTCCCCCAATTCGCAGCCACTGCTGGTCTGGTCGTCCGCGCCTGAGAGCCGGGTGCCTGCCGGCGGCCGTGGAAGGACATGGGGTGGGTGTGTGGCCTGGGATGCCCTTCCATTATTCATACTGCACGTGAACCCTCCCTGGCTATGAGATCGCCCCTGAGCTGTGGGTTTGGTTGGGAAAGGAAGCTGGCAGGTCCCTTCACACATCTGGACCGGGAGCAGGTGAGGTGTGCACTCCCTGCCCTGGAGGGCTGCCTGCTGTGGTACCTGCTCGGCACACACCACGTCTGTGACTGCAGGCCAGCCAAGCAGGTGGACGGGGCAGGTGAAGGCCGGGCTATGAGAGCCCAGTTTTCTGTGAAGAGCAGCTTCCCTGGAGCTAAAATCACGGCTTGATTTTCCTGGCCCTTGACATCTGTTACACTTGTATTGGGGAGAAAAAAAAGATGTTAGCATGTTTTTTAAGTGAGTTGAAAGCATTTTAGTCAGTTGGGGAGTGTTGTATATGTTTTCCCTAATTAAGGAATGTTCTCTTTTATTTTAGAAAAGGTTTTTCTCCTTCATTTTCAGTCAAGTTTCATGCATTGTTTCTGTCTTTATTTTTCCAGTAAAATCAGAAAACTATAATCAGACTAAAGTGGTAGAAAAAGAAAATGTCTTTTCTTTTTTGATTCCTGGGTCAGGAAGATCCCCTGGAGAAGGAATGGCAGCCCACTCCAGTATTCATGCCTGGAGAATCACATGGACAGAGGATCCTGGGGCGCTGCTGTCCATAGGGTCGCAAAGAGTTGGACACAACTGAGCAGCTAACGCTTTTTTTTTTTTTTAAGAGGGAGATGATTTTTCTAAATTTTTTATTTTTTGTATTTTTGGCTGTGTCTGGTCTTAGTTGAGGTACATGAGCTCTTCACTGCAGCGTGCGGGCTCCTCTCTGACTGTGGCACATGGGCTCTGTAGTTTTCTGCAGGCAGGCTCTCCAGTTGAGGTGCGGGGTCTTCCTACCCTGCAGCATGTAGGATTTTAGTTCCCCAACCAGGGATCTAAGCCATGTCCCCTACATTGGAAGTCTACATTCTCAACCACTGGGCCACCAAGGAAGCTCTGAAAATGTATTTCTAATGGCTCAAAAACTAGGCCATGGGTAGACCGTGCACCTCTACTGAGGAGCTGGCATCTGTTCTGGAGCTTAGCAGTGGGGACAGACAGCCTAGCTGCAGGGCCTCCATTCATCCCCTCAATTGCAAATTATCTTATGCTGAGGTTTTACAGGAACTGCCTCCTCACTGGGGCTGTCACTGTGGAAGGAACCCAGTCAGAGTCTCCACATGGGTCACGTTCCCCATCCATGACGTTGAAACCCAAGCAAGGCAGTGTCCTGAGTTTCCCTACCTCCCTGTCGGGTCGAGAGGGCCATGGGGTCGGCAGGCGCCCTCTGAGCACAGATGCCCTGGCACCCCAAGAGGGCAGCGGAACCGAGGCCTGTCCACCAGGCCCATCTCCAGGGGTTTCCTAGGCTGGGTGTTGGGGCCGAGGCCCCAAGAGGGGAGAAGGCGATGCCTCAGGCCCAGCTCTCCCAGAACCCCTGCCTGAGGGACTGGATCCCAAGTGGAACACAAGGCTGGGCTTGAGGACTCACTCCAGGGCTTGTGCTCTGGTGATTACATGTGTATTCATGACTTACACGATCCAGAGTGGCATGCTCTAATGCATGTTTCCCTTTTTGTTGACAGCGGCTCGGCACTGAGTCATGCTTGCTTCTGCTACGCGCTCATTTGTTCTATTCCAGTTTCTGTCTATATCATTTTGGTGACGTCCCTGCGTTATCACTTATTTATATGGAGTGTGTTTTCTCCAAAACTTCTCTATGAGGGAATGCATCTACTCATCACAGCTGCTGTCTGTATATTCTTCACAGCCATGGACCAAACCAACACAAAGTCTTAGACGGAGCTATTAAGACACTGGAAAAATTATATATTTTTAAACTCTTTTGTTTACTTCATGGGTTTGTGTCATGAAGGATATCTGTTTAAATGCAAGATTATTCTTTAAAAAAAAGATGTTAATTCTATAAGGTTGATGAATAGCTTCAATTTCTTTGATTACTATACTTGAATTTAGATTGAGTAGTAAGTAGTTTAAAAAGCTCATTTTAAAATACTTGGTTTGGATATGCATCATATTTCCCTGTTGACAATCACTCTGGGAACTTCTGAGCTTTAAATTTCCTCTGGATAAGTTACCCGAATATATGTGTTTAAATTGAAGAATACAGTTTCCAGATTTGTTAGTGTCCAGGGATTCTGTGGGACGAGGCTCACACGCTGCCAGGGTCCCCTTGCAAAGCTCAGGGCCTTTATGATCCAGGAACCACCAGGGGTCCCAGAAGCTTGGGTTTATGTGGGCTATACCTGTCAGCATTTATGGCATTTAAAATTAAAACTAAGACATTTAAAATAAATATATTCAATTAAAAATAAAGATATAAATCATTTGCGACACCAAGTACTGTAGCCCACCAGGCTCCTCTGTCATGGGATTCTCCGGCAAGAATACTGGAGTGGGTTGCCATTCCCTTCTCCAGGGGATCTTCCCGACCCAGGGATCGAACCTGGGTCTCTCACATTGCAGGCAGATTGTTTACCATCTGAACCACCAGGGAAGCCCCTATTGCATGTTAATATACCATTTTAAAGAAAAATAAAGGAACCAGTGCTGAATATTCATTGGAAGGACTGATGCTGAAGCTGAAGCTCCAATACTTTGGCCACCTGACTTGAATTGCTGACTCATTGGAAAAGACCCTGATCCTGGGAAAAATTGAAGACAGGAGGAGAAGGGGGCAACAGAAGATGAGAGGCTTGGTTGGCATCACCGACTCAATGGACTTGAGTTTGAGCAAACTCCAGGAGATAGTAAAGGACAGGGAAGCCTGGCGTGCTGCAATCCATGAGGTTACAAGAGTCAGACATGACTGAGCAACTGAACAACAACCAGGATGGAGGCTTGTTACAAGGAGAACCAGCCCGGTTATTAGAGAGCTGGAACTTTCAGGCCTGCCCCCTGATTCCTGGTGAGTCAATCACTATTGACCAGTGACTTAGTCAATCATGACTATATAATGAATCCTCCCATTAAAAAAAAAAAAAGTGCTTTCTTACCCTTTTTGAGAATTCCCAAGTCAGGGAACCAGGAAGGTTCTATGTGCCAGCGTGCTGGGCCCTCAGCTCCACAAAAAAAAAGAAGGCCTTTGTTCAGGACTTTGCCCTGCCTGTCTGTTCATCTGCTTCTTAATTCATATCCGTTAATTTTCTTTCATAGTAAGTCACTAAACTAGTGAGTAAACATGTTTCCCTGAACCCTGCCAGCTATTCTATCCAATTAGGGGGATGCCAGAGGACAGGCTCTTGGACGCCTCTGAGGACAGTCAGTTAGTCAGAGGCATGGGCAGCAACCTGGCCCTGGGTTTGGTGTTGTCGAAAGTGGAGGCTGGGATCTGATTCTATCTCTGGGTTGATAGCATCAGGACTGAGTGGGATTCGTGGATTCCATACTGCCACAGAGAGCTGCTTGGTCAGGAGAAGCCTCCACATGCAGTCATTGGAACTGGGTCCAGCAACTCTTCTCAGTATGAGACCATTGAGTAAGGCTAAAAATGTGTACCCCTATGTTAGTAGCAGCACTGTTCACAATAGCCAAGACACGGAAGCAATCTGAATGTCCACCAAGAGATGAATGAATCAAGAGGATGTGGCACATATACACAATGGAATATTACTCAGCCATAAAAAGAAATGAATTTGACTCCATTCTAGTGAGGTGGAAAGAACCTAAAGACTTATACAGAGTGAAGTAAGTCAGAAAAATAAAAACAAATATTGTATATTAATGCATATATACAGAATCTAGAAAAATAGTACTGGTGAACCTATTTGCAGGGAAGGAATGGAAATGCAAATATAGAGATGGACTTGTGGACACGGTGGGGGAAGGAGAGAGTGGGACGAATGGAGAAAGTGGCATCAACATATATACACTATCATGAGCATTGGTGAGAAGTTGCTGTAAAACACAGGGAGCCCAGTCTGGCACTCTGATGACCTAGAGGCGTGGGATGGGAGAGGGGAGGGAGACTCAACAGGGAGGTGAGATACATATCACTGGAGAAGGGAATGGCAAACAACTTCAGCATTCTTGCCTTGAGAACAGTATGAAAAGGCAAAAAGATAGGACACTGAAAGATGAACTCCTCAGGTCAGTAGGTGCCCAATATGCTACTGGAGATCAGTGGAGAAATGACTCCAAAAAGAATGAATAGATGGAGCCAAAGCAAAAACAACACCCAGCTGTGGATGTGACTGGTGATGGAAGCAAGGTCTGATGCTATAAAGAGCAATATTGCATAGGAACCTGGAATGTTAAGTCCATGAATCAAGGCAAATTGGAAGTGATCAAACAAGAGATGGCAAGATTGAATGTCGACATTTTAGGAGTCAGCAAACTAAAATGGACTTGAATGGGTGAATTTAACTCAGATAGCCATTATATCTACTACTGTGAGCAAGAATCCGTTAGAAGAAATGGAGTAGCCATCATAGTTAACAAGAGTCCAAAATGCAGTACTTAGATGCAGTCTCAAAAACGACAGAATGATCTCTTCGTTTCCATGACAAACCATTCAGTATCATGATAATCCAAAGCTATGTCCCAACCAGTAATGCTGAAGAAGCTGAACGATTCTATGAAGACCTACAAGACCTTTTAGAACTAACACCCAAAAAAGATGTCCTTTTCATTATAGGGGACTGGAATGCAAAAGTAGGAAGTCAAGAAACACCTGGAGTAACAGGCAAATTTGGCCTTGGAGTACAGAATGAAGCAGGGCAAAGGCTAATAGGGTTTTGCCAAGAGAATGCACTGGTCATAGCAAACACCCTCTTCCAACAACACAAGAGAAGACTCTACACATGGACATCACCAGATGGTCAACACCGAAATCAGACTGATTATATTCTTTGCAGCCAAAGATGGAGAAGCTGTATACAGTCAGCAAAAACAAGACCAGGAGCTGACTGTGGCTCAGATCATGAACTCCTGATTGCCAAATTCAGACTTAAATTGAAGAAGGTAGGGAAAACCACTAGACCATTCAGGTATGACCTAAATGAAATCCCTTATGATTATACAGTGGAAGTGACACATAGACTCAAGGGATTAGATCTGGTAGACAGAGTGCCTGAAGAACAATGGACAGAGGTTCGTGACATTGTACAGGAGACAGGAAGCAAGACCATCCCCAAGAAAAAGAAATGCAAAAAAGCAAAATGGCTGTCGCAGGAGGCCTTACAAATAGCTGTGAAAAGAAGAGAAGTGAAAAGCAAAAGAGAAAAGGAAAGATATACCCATTTGAATGCATAGTTCCAAAGAATAGCAAGGAGAGATAAGAAAGCCTTCCTCATTGATCAGTGCAAAGAAATAGAGGAAAACAGTAGAATGGGAAAGACTAGAGATCTCTTCAAGAAAATTTGAGATACCAAGGGAACATTTCATGCAAAGATGAGTTCAATAAAGGACAGAAATGGCATGTACCAAACAGAAGCAGAAGATATTAAGAAGGGGTGGCAGGAATACATAGAAGAGCTGTACAAAACAGATCTTCATGACCCAGATAATCAGGATGGTGTGATCACTGACCTAGAGCCAGACATCCTGGGATGTGAAGTCAAGTGGCCCTTAGGAAGCATCACTATGAACAAAGCTAGTGGAAGTGATGGAATTCCAGTTGAGCTATTTCAAATCCTGAAAGATGATGCTGTGAAAGCACTGCACTCAATACGCCAGCAAATTTGGAAAACTCAGCAGTGGCCACAGGACTGGAAAAGGTCAGCTTTCATTCCAGCCCCAAAGAAAGGCAATGCCAAAGAATGCTCAAACTAGTGCACAATTGCACTCATCTCACACACTAGTAAAGTAATTCTCCAAGCCAGTCTTCAGCAATATGTAAACCGTGAACTTCCAGACGTTCAAGCTGATTTTAGAAAAGGCAGAGGAACCAGAGATCAAATTGCCAACATCCACTGGATCATCGAAAAAGCAAGAGTTCCAGAAAAACATCTGCTTTATTGACTATGCCAAAGCCTTTGACTGTGTGGCTCACAATAAACTTTGGAAAATTCTGAAAGAGATGGGAATGAATGCCAGACCACCTGACCTGCCTCTTGAGAAGCCTATATGCAGGTCAGGAAGCAACAGTTAGAACTGGACATGGAACAACAGACGATCCAAATAGGAAAAGGAATATATCAAGACTGTATATTGTCACCCTGCTTATTTAACTTATATGCAGAGTACATCATGAGAAACACTGGGCTGGATGAAGCACAAGCTGGAATCAAGGTTGCAGGAAGAAATATCAGCAACTTCAGATATGCAGATGACACCACCCTTATGGCAGTGTCATAAGGGTGACACCTTTTGACAAAATGTCATAAGTGAAGAAGAACTAAAGAAAGTGAAGAAGAACTAAAGAGCCTCTTGATGAAAGTGAAAGTGGAGAGTGAAAAGTTGGCTTAAAGCTCAACATTCAGAAAACTAAGATGATGGCATCCGGTCCCATCACTTCATGGCAAATATATGGGGAAACAGTGGAAACAGTGGCTGACTGTATTTTGGGGGACTCCAAAATCACTGCAGATGGTGATTGCAGCAATGACATTAAAAGATGCTTGCTCCTTGGAAGTAAAGTTATGACCAACCTAGACAGCATATTAAAAAGCAGAGACATTACAACAAAGGTCCATCTAGTCAAGGCTATGGTTTTTCCAGTAGTCACGTATGGATGTGAGAGTTGGACTATAAAGAAAGCTGAGTGCCAAAGAATTGATGCTTTTAAACTGTGGTGTTGGAGAAGACTCTTGAGAGTCCCTTGGACTGCAAGGAGATCCAACCAGTCCATCGTAAAAGAAATCAGTCCTGAATATTCATTGGAAGGACTGATGCTGAAGCTGAAGCTCCAATACTTTGGCCACCTGATGTGAAGAGCTGACTCATTGGAAAAGACCCTGATGCTGGGAAAGATTGAAGGAGGGAGGAGAAGGGGACGACAGAGGATGAGATGGCTGGATGGCATCACTGACTCAATGGACATGAGTTTGAGCAAGCTCTAGGAGTTGGTGATGGACAGGGAGGCCTGGCGTGCTGCAGTCCATGGGGTTGCAACCAACTAAGTCAGACACAACTGAGCAACTGAATTGAACTGATATATATATATATATATATATATATATATATATATATATAAAATTATGGCTGATTCAAGTTGTTATACAGCAGAAACCAACACAACATTTTAAATATTTAAAACAGACATTTTTTTAAAAAGAATGAAATGATGTTATTTGCAGCAACATGGATGAAACTAGAGATTATCATGCTAAGTGAGGTAAGTCAGACAAAGACAAATACCATATGATATCACTTACATGTGGAATCTAAAATATGACACAAATGAACTTACTTACAAAACAGAAATAGACTCACAGACATAAAGAACAGACTTGTGGTTGCCGAGTGGGGGCACGTGGGTGGAGGAGGGATGGACTGGCTGTTTGAGATTAGCAGATTCAAACTCCTATATATAGGATGAAGAAACAACAAGGTCCTACTGTAGAACACAGGGAAGTGTATTCGATATCCTATGATAAACCGTAGTGGAAAAGCATATAAAGAAAGAATATGTATAACGGAATCACTTTGCTGTACAGCAGAAATTAACACAGTGTTGTAAGTCAACGATATTTCAATTTTTAGAAAACATGCAGGCAACACTATAATGTGCACAGACACATACTTTTGTTGTGGAAGCACAAAAGCACTCCAGGTGTGACCCACGACGAGCAAGAGGTAAGGGTAACCCAGATGGTGAGGGGGTGTCACCTTGCACCAAGGCCACAGAAGCAGGGCCCAGAACCAAGGCCATTTCCAGAACTTACTGAAACCCTTTGTAACCATTGCCAAAAGTACCCTCGATCATCACTTAACAGGCTTCCTAACTCCAAAATAGGCAAAGAGGCCCAATCCAGTAGTCACCATATAATGCCCTAACCCATCACTTAATGCCACCCTTCCAGCAGGAATTTTTTTTTTGTCTTGAGGCAATAAAAATTGGCTACTAACCCATGAAAAGGGCTTCCCTCATAACTCCGTTGGTAAAGAATCTGACTGCAATGGAGGAGACCCCAGTTCGATTCCTGGGTCAGGAAGATCCACTGGAGAAGGGCTAGGCTACCCACTCCAGTATTCTTGGGCTTTCCTTGTGGCTCAGCTAGTAAAGAATTCGCCTGTGAGGCGGGAGACCTGGCTTCCATCCCTGGGTTGGAAAGACCCCCTAGAGAAGGGAAAGGCTACCCACTCCAGTATTCTGGCCTGGAGAATTCCATGGACTGTAGAGTCCATGGGGTCGCAAAGAGTCAGACACGACTGAGCACCTTTCACTTCACAACCCATGAAAAGCATCAGCTCTCCCTGGCCTGTCAGGAGGTCGGCTGCTGTGCTCTCAGGGCCCTCATTGTCTCTGCTGTCTGCTCTCAATAAACTCAGTCCTTTCTTAAATGCTCTGTGTCTGTAAACTCTTTTCCAACCTGAGCTTGGACTGCCATGACACTAAGTTAGACCAGTCTGCAGCAACTCACCACCGCAGCTATCAAGTCTTTGAATGGCGGCCGGTCTACTTTGAGATGTGCCTTATGTATAATATACAACCAGATTTCTGCACTTAGTATGGAAAAGATATACAAAAATCTCTTTACCCTCCCGTCTCCCAAGAGTGGCACTTGCGTTTGCATCAGGGCAAGTGACAGGATGGAGCATGGGGCACCCTCTGAAATTCCCGACATCCAGTCCCCGGGGTGGCCACTGAATGAACACAGAGATGAATTAGCATAGGCTGAATTGACAGCCCTGGTGACCGGCATAGGGGCGGGGCCCTTCAATGAAGAACAAGAAGAGGCTGAGTTTTGGCAAAAGTCTGAGTTTAGGGTCCTAAGGGACCCTGAGGAGGGCAGTGAGCAGGCTGTTTGCTGAAAGCACAGAGGTCTGCAGAGAGCTGGAGGTTGCTACATTGCCAAACCTGGGCTCACAAAACTCCTACAAATGCCACTTGAAAAAAGAGCCTTGGTCCCACTTGTGGCTAGAACAAGGCAAGGGGTCCAGGCACAGTGAAGAACTGAGTTCAGACCCCTGTTCTCACACCAGCTCCATCCCAGGCACACAGCCCATTCCCTAAGCTTAGGTTTTCCTACCTTTGAAGTGCTGTTTCCAGGATTAAGGGAGGCAGCAATCTTAAAGTGCTTGTCACACAGGGCCTGGCCCATAAAGAGCTCGCAACACAAACTAGCCATTGGTCAGATGACACCACACTGACAGAGATGGTGGTGGGCATAGGATTCAGGCTGGTGTGGGCTTGGGCAAGGCTAATTGGTTGCTCAGGTGAGGGTGGGGTTTCAGGAAACTCCTGGAGCTTTTCTCTGCCTCCAGGAAGGGTTGGTGATGGCAAGAGGTGAAGAAGGCAGGAGGTGGCAGAGCTTACAGCTCTGGGCGGCTCCACGGTGGTAGACGAAGGAGAACTGAAGTCTTGCATTTAAGGAAAAATAACCTGAGCTACGCTCAAAGGCAGAAGGGGCTCCTGGGGCTAGCCCGCTGCACGGGAGCAGGGGGCACTGCCTCCAAGGCCGATGGTTCAGACGGCCCTGCAGGTGCACTTGGAAGAGGCTCCCAGCAAAGATGATGTCCCAGCAGGGCCAGGACACGAGATGGGGGTGAGGGTCCAGGGATGGACACAGGTGTTGAGGGGACTGTGTGAGCCAAGGCTGGGAGGAGAAGGAGCAGGTGGAGAAAAAGTCCTTAAAATGAGCAAAGTTGAGGCCACTGCTGAGTCTACGCTGCCCCAGGCAGAGAGACCCCTTGAGAGAACATAGTCTTGGGCCTTTCACTGGATGAGAGTGGAGTCTCCAGCGGAACTCTAGCCTCTGACACAGAGGCCACACCTACCCCCACCTCCCCAAGCTGCTGAGAAGAGGAAGTAACGTGCCAGGCGGGATTTATGAAATAACACAGTCACTGGCGCTCTTATATGCAAACGTTTGCAAATATGCCGAATGTTCAGAAATTTTCCCCCTTTGGGTGATTAATCTCACTGTTTCAGCTTTTTTTTAATGTTCATCTGACAGATGGCAAGGGCACCACCAGCTTCACCCCTGCGCCCTGGCTCAGAGAAGGGGTGCCCTCCCCGGGTATCCTCAGCAGCTGGCCCCAGGCAGGAAGGAGGGCACAGACCACGCACCAGAGTTCTGTACCAGGTTCAAAAGTGTTCAATGCAGTCCCCCAAATTCTTATTCACCTAGAACATGACCTTATCTGCAAATAGGGTCTTTACAGATCACTCTGGACTAGAGAGGGACCAAAAGCCAACAAAGTCCTTATAAGAAGCAGAGAGGGCACACAGAGAGAGCCGGAGGACACCAAAAGTGGGATCAGGTATAACGTGGTATGTATGTCCATGGGCCAGGTATGCCTGGTACTGCTGGCTCCCAGAGCCTAGAGGGAGGAAGAGAATGAGTTCTTTAGGGCTTCAAGAAGGAGCCAACCCTGCCAACTACCTGACCTTAGACTTCTGGCCTCCAGACTGTGAGATAATATATATTTGTTGTTTTGATCCATGAAGTGTGACAGCAGTCCAGGAAACTAAGACAAGCTCCTACAATGTCCAGGTCAATTAGATGGTCCAGGTCCCTGAGATAATACAGGCCCCTGAGATGGTCCAGGTCACCAAGATGGTCCAGGTCACTGAGATGGTCCAGGTCCCTGCAATGGTCCAGGTCCCTGAGATGGTCAAGGCCCCTGAGATGGTCCAGGCCTCTGAGATGGTCCATGATCCTGAGATGGTCCCAGCCTCTGAGATGGTTCCAGACTCTGAGATGGTCCCGTCCACTGAGATGGTCCAGGCCCCTGAGATGCTCCACGCCTTGATATGGTCCACCCCCTGAGATGGTCCAGGCGCCTGAGATAGTACAGGTCCCTGAGATGGTCCAGGCCTCTGAGATGATCCCGGGCTCTGAGATGGTCCAGGCCTCTGAGATGGTCGATGCCCTGAGATAGTCCAGGCCCCTGAGATGGTCCAGGCCTCTGAGATTGTCCCAGCCCCTGAGATGGTCCATGCCATGAGATTGTCCATGCCCCTGAATGGTCCAGGCCCTGAGATGGTCCAGGTCACTGAGATGGTCCAGGTCCCTGATTTGGTCCCAGCATCTGAGATGGTCCTGGCCCCTGAGATGCTCCATGCCCTGAGATGGTCCATACCCCTGAGATGGTCCAGGCCCTGAGATAGTCCAGGTCCCTGAGATGTTCCGGGGCCCTGAGATGGGCCAGGTCCCGGATGTGGTCCCAGCCACTGAGATGGTCCTAGCCCCTGAGATGCTCCATGCCCTGAGATGGTCCATACCCCTGAGATGGTCCAGGTCACCAAGATGGTCCAGATCCCTGCAATGGTCCAGGTCCCTGAGATGGTCCATGATCCTGAGATGGTCCCAGCCTCTGAGATGGTTCCAGACTCTGAGATGGTCCCAGCCTCTGAGATGGTCCAGGCCCCTGAGATGCTCCACACCTTGATATGGTCCACCCCCTGAGATGGTCCAGGCGCCTGAGATGGTCCAGGTCCCTGAGATGGTCCAAGTCCCTGATATGATCCAGGCCCCTGAGATGGTCCAGGCCTCTGAGATAGTCAAGGTCCCTAGATGGTCCAGGTCCTGAGATGGCCCAGGATCCTGAGATGGTCCCAGAACCTGAGATGGTCCCAGCCCCTGAGATGTTCCCAGCCTCTGAGATGGTCCCAGCCTCTGAGATGGTCAAGGCCCCTGTATGGTCGAGACCCTGAGATGGTCCAGGCCCCTGAGATGGTCCAGGTCCCTGAGATGATCCAGGCCCCTGAGATGGTCCAGGCCCCTGAGATGCTCCATGCTCCTGAGATGGTCCCAGCCTCTGAGATGGTTCCAGACTCTGAGATGGTCCAGGTCACTGAGATGGTCCACACACCTGACATGCTCCCAGCCTCTGAGATGTTCCCAGCCTCTGAGATGGTCCAGGCCCCTGAGATGGTTCAGGTCCTGAGATGGTTCAGGTCCTGAGATGGTCCAGGCTCCTGAGGTGGTCCTGGCCTCTGAGATGGTCCCAGCCTCTGAGATGGTCCAGGCCCCTGGGATAGTCCAGGTCACCAAGATGGTCCAGGCCCCTGAGATGGTCCAGGTGCCCTAGATGGTCCCGGCCTCTGAGATGGTCCTGAACTCTGAGATGGTCCAGGCCTCTGAGGTGGTCCAGGCCCCTGAGATGGTCCAGGTCACCGTGATGGTCCAGGCCTCTGAGATGGTCCAGGCGCCTGATGGTCCAGACCCTGCGATGGTTCAGGTCCCTGAGATGGTCCAGATCCCTGAGATGGTCCAGGCCCCTGAAATGGTCCACTGCCTGAGATGGTCCAGGCCCCTGAGATGGTCCCAGCCTCTGAGATGGTCCATGCCCTTGATTGGTCCACGCCCTGAGATGGTTCGTGCCCCTGAGATGGTCCAGGCCCTGAGATGTCCAGGTCCCTGAGATGGTCCAGGCCCCTGAGATGGTCCAGGTCCCTGAGATGGTCCAGGCCCCTGAGATGGTCCAGGTCCCTGAGATGGTCCAGCCCCCTGAGATGGTGCAGGTCCCTGAGATGGTCCAGGTCACCAAGATGGTCCATGCCCTGAGATGGTCCAGGCCCCTGAGATGGTCCAAACCCTGAGTTGGTCCAGGTCACTGAGATGGTCCAGGTCCCTGAGATGTCCTGGCCCCTGAGATGGTCTAGGTCCCTGAAATCATCCAGGTCACCGAGATGGCCCAGATCCCTGCGATGGTCCAGGTCTCTGAGATGGTCCAGGCCCCTGAGATGGTCCAGGCCTCTGAGAGGGTCCAGCCCCCTGAGATGGTCCAGGTCCCCGAGATGGTCCAGGTCACCAAGATGGTCCATGCCCTGAGATGGTCCAAACCCTGAGTTGGTCCAGGTCACTAAGATGGTCCAGGTCCCTGAGATGTCCTGGCCCCTGAGATGGTCCAGGTCACCGAGATGGTCCAGGTCACCGAGATGGTCCAGATCCCTGAGATGGTCCAGATCCCTGAGATGGTCCAGGCCCCTGAGATGGTACAGGCCTCTGAGAGGGTCCAGGCCTCTGAGATGGTCCATGCTCCTGAGATGGTCCAAGCCTCTGAGATGGTTCCAGACTCTGAGATGGTCCAGGCCCCTGAGATGGTCCAGGCCCCTGAGATGCTCCAGGTCCATGAGATGGTCCCAGCCCCTGAGATGATCCAGGTCACCGAGATGGTCCATTCCCTGAGACAGTCCCAGCCTCTGAGATGGTCCAGGCCCCTGAGATGTTACATGCCCTGAGATGGTCCATGTCCCTGAGATTGTCCAGGCCCTGAGATGGTCCAGGCCCCTGAGATGGTCCAGGTCCCTGAGATGCTTCAGGTCACCGAGATGGTCTAGGTCCCTGAGATGGTCCTGGTCCCTGAGATGATCCATGCCCCTGAGATAGTCCTGGCCTCTGAGATGGTCCAGGCCTCTGAGATGGTCCTGACCTCTGAGATGGTCCAGGCCCCTGAGACGGTCCAGGCCTCTGAGATGGTCCCATCCCCTGAGATTGTCCGGTTCCCTGAGATGGCCCAGGTCCCTGAAATGGTCGAGGCCCTGAGATGGTCCAGGTTACTTAGGTGGTCCACACCCCTGAGATGGTCCCATCCTCTGAGATGGTCCAGGCACCTGGAATGGTCTATGCCCTGAGATGGTCCAGGGCCCTGAATTGATCCAGACCCTGAGATGGTCCAGGTCCATGAGATGGTCCCAGCCCCTGAGATGATCCAGGCCCCTGAGGTAGTCAAGGCCTCTGAGATGGTCCAGGCCTCTGAGATGGTCCATGCTCCTGAGATGGTCCAAGCCTCTGAGATGGTTCCAGACTCTGAGATGGTCCAGGTCACTGAGATGGTCCAGGCCCCTGAGATGGTCCAGGTCCATGAGATGGTCCCAGCCCCTGAGATGATCCAGGCCCCTGAGATGGTTCAGGCCTCTGAGATGGTCCAGGCCTCTGAAATGTTCCTGGCCTACATCCTGGTACTCCATATCATCTTCCCTGCTCAGCGACACCCGTGGGTTTGCCTCCCCACTGTACACCCTCCTCCTGACATGTCCATGGTGCACACCAGCTTCAGTCTCCACACCTACTTATTCTCTGGGCCCCAGACAAGAGCCCCCTGTGTCCCACAGAGAAGGCTGAAAGGTCAGACTGGGTCAGGTCCATGAGGTTTTACTTTTTCTTCAGAAAAGGTAGTTCTTGAAAGTTCCTGGGAAGGACAACAATCCGACACATGTTTTAGAAGAAAGTTTTATCAGAAGTGGAGCTGATAAAGGACCCAGGCCGGTGTTGTAGGAATAGTGTGAGCACACAGCAGGTGCACAGGTCAAAGCTGGGCCTGGGTGTCGGGAGAAGGGCCCCCTCCTGCAGCCACAGGTGGCACAGGGAAGGGCCACAGTGGCCTCCATCCCTGACTGGCCTGTTTGGCGCTCCTGCCCTTGATGTAGCCCAGGTGGCTTGACCACACAGTCTGCTGGACCAGGACCAGAGTCACCCAGAGACAGAGAGGAAGTGACCGTTGTGTGGAAAGTGTTTTGCTCTAACACAGACTTCATCAATTCAAAAGGAACAGGATTTCTGTTGGCATTCTGCAGAGGAGCGATGGTAGATGAAAAGGCAGAGACAGAACTTCTCTAGAGGAAACTCACCTGTGTGAGGATGACCCTCCAGATGTGGAGATTTTGAGAAAACCATTAAAAACAGTGACAGGAACCCCCAGGCTTTCTCCCACCATCCCCAGGAAGTCCTTAGAATTCAAACTGGGGGTGTAAGGATGTATGGGCACTACTTTTCAAAGTTAGATTTTTATTTTCCATTTTGGTGAGTTTTTTCCTGTAATTACTGTGCTGAAAAGTGGCAAATTAAACAAAGATATCATATCATCCAGAAAATGAACCACCTAACATTAGGCTGCTGGCTCCCTCTCCTATAAAAAGAAGTTCACAGGTATATAATTTCTACTTATTTATGTGCCAGAATTCATTTTGCTTAGAGTCTCTTATTTATTTTCATTCATATTTTGGTGAGAAAATGGTGCTTTGAGGCAATAACATTGAGAGCTTGCAAGGGGCCTGTGCCCAGAGCAGGGCTCCCTGGAGGTCACTCAGAGGTCTCTGCAACACTGCTGCCCTGGAGCCTGGGAACTTGACCTGCGCACTCCCACCAACGCTGGCCCCAACCTCAACGCTGCCCTGGTGTGGCTGGCTGTGCTGTGCTGGCATCTTGGTGAGGAGCCATCCCACCAGCGTATCCCACCCGGATATGACAGGGTGTGCAGGCTGACATGCAGCTCAGCACCCACAAAATCCTCCAAGGAGTGCTCCCCACGAGCATGCTCCACGATGCCTCAGCCAGGCGTACCAGCCCACAGCCAGGCCACTCCACTGACACATGGCACCTAGAGCTCCTGGTGTCCCAGGCAGGCCACTGGCCTGGCCCTCAGACACCAGGAGTCAGTGTGTGTGTGTGTGTGTGTGTGTGTGTGTGTGTGTGTGTGTGTGTGTTCATGCACTGGTGCATGTGCCTGCAAACGTTATGTCTGGGAGTGTAAACACAGGTATATGTGTGCACAGATGCATGTGTTCATTTGTGTGCATTCCTATGTGCTGGCACACTCATGTAATGTGTGCACATGATCATATGTGCATGCATCTGTCACAAATGTATTCCTGCATGTACAATCATATGTATGTGCATATACTCATACCCACGCATATGCACACATGTGCACGTGTGGTTTTGTGTACACTGCATGCACATGTATGCATGTACACGTATGTGCATGTGTGTGCATTTGCACATATTTGAGGTTCCCACCTGTATGGCATCATGACACTAACCAAGAGTAAAAACATTGATAACCAGCAGTTTGATCTTCACCACAAGCATCATTTACTAACTTTTTAAATGAAATTATTGCTTAATTATATCAGTCAAAAATTCAGTTTTGAAGTCGAGATTTGTGTGGCCAGGAGCACCTCCTCTGCCTGAGGAAGGCATGTGAGCCCTGGCACCCTAGGAGCACTTGTTCATCAACATTAAGAAAACAGGTTTGTCTGGTGACTGTGTCATGTGTTGTTAATTAAGTCATTCTTTTAAATGTAAACAAACTTTATGTCTAAAATAACTTACAAAGAGCATTAAACAAAGTAAAAACACAAAAATGTGTTTATTTAATTTTGGTATTTCACCATGATATAAACTCTTGGTTTGGCCTCCACCAGACCAAGAGTTTATTATTATTCTGAAAAGTAGAATAAGACCCATATTTCAAGAACGCTCCAAGAGCTGGCATTATTTTCCAAGGAGCATAAGAATCAATTCTAAACAACTAATATAAATTTTCAAAAAGGAGAAAAAGCATGAGTGAGCTGGCTAACTCCCAGGGCTCTGGAGCCATCACAAGCCATTAGAAGGAAGCGAGGTGGTGAGTCTCCACTGCCTCCCTGAGTGCTAGTCTTCAGAACAATTTGAGTGAAGGGATATTGAAGATTTTATTTCTTTAGCAAACTTTCAAAAATAAAGCCCTGGGATCCCATATCATTATATCAGCCTCTATAAAGCGGACTTAACCATATTCTGGAGTTAGAAACACATCTTTAAAAATCTCATCTAGCTTCTTGGTCACATGTACATTTGACAGGGGGAAGCCACTGTCTGTACCCCCAGATGCCCTCAGTTGCCCCATCCCATTCTGCCTTCTGTCCCATCCCAATGAAAGTCTGAAACTTGAGAGAGGTCATTGATTTTGCCTGCATGTTTGAAAGACAAATCGTGTAAGACAGAACCTCAGGAAACCGGAAGGATACAGGAAGGTCTGACATCAGATGTCCACGCTGTTCAAGAGTTTGCTCCGTTCCAGTGTTCCCTGCCCAGCAGCCTTCCGCAAGAGCTCACCTTGTGCCCACTCACTGGGCACACCCTGGCTTGGCTGCCTCCTCATGTGGTTCTGGGAACTCAGCCTTGCAGCTGCCCCTGAGGTCTGTGCTCCATGAGTGGCGAGCAGCCCTGCCTTATTGATTTGATCTAGGTAGATGGGGAAAAGCTTTTCAAAAGTCTCTTTTGCTGCCACTTATCACTTTTTCTGCTTAGGTTGATGGCCAGTGGGCTGGTGGTGTGGGGGCCGGGGCGGGGGGTCAGGTGATAAGGACCATCAGGGGAACTAGTTGGGCTGAGCCCTCAGCCTGGCTGAATCTCAAGGCCTAGTATGGACCACTATGTGAAGAGGTCTGGGTATGAGGACCTGGGAGATTGGCCCGGAATGATTCTTTTTTCTTGGATGGCATCAACATAACAAGGAGAAGTCACTGCCCAAGGCCCCTTTGATCAGAATCCCCAAGTCTCTAAGTAATTGTCCCAGCATCAGCATAACAGCTTTGCCACCTCCACTGAATGGTGGCAGGTCTCCACTTCTCTGCGTGGATAGCGGGCCTCTCCTCTCTAGCAGCCTCTGCTGCAGCTGGGCAGCCCTGCCGGTCATGGTTAGATGCTGGACTCGGTCACCTGGGGTACAGAGGAACTCTGGCCTTGGGCAGGGCAGCTGGTCTCATCCCAGAGCCCACACCTGGAAACCACATCTCCAACACCAAGTCTGCCTGTTTTTCCACAATTAGAAGTGGACCCCTATACACTTTAGAGAGATTACACATTATTTCCTTAGCTTTTCTCACTTCAAGTGTCCTGTGCTGTGCTCACCCTAGCAGAGCACAGGGTGAATCCTCAACTCCTTTTGCAGGACGGTCACACCATTTGGGCCAAAGTGGGACTCTGCTTACAGCATGTTCAGAATTAGCAGCACACCTGCCTGGCGCCACAATTCCAGCACACGGTTGCTGGATCACCTTTCCCCAAGATCCAGAGCCTACCTGGATCCCAGTCAGAACCACAGGACTGGGCAGAAACACATTTCACCACTGTTCGGAACACGTTTCACGTTGTGTTTAAATAGGCACACACAAGTTTATCCTAATGATTTAAAAGTATGATCTTCACATCAATTAAGGCTATTTAAGGGGTATATTTCAAATGAAATGCTATAATATCCAAAATTACCAGATTACTGAATTAACCAACAGGATAATAATCTTTGCCAGAAAAACTATGACTGTGATTTCCAAAATAGGATTGGATTGTTCATATGTATTAACCAAAATAAGCTCAGTTTTACCATAAAAACCCAATCTCCAGTTTCCAGAAAAAGAAATGTATGGGACCTGATATACAGACAGAAATTTAGCCTCAGAAAGAGGTTGGACTTAGCCAACCATCTAGCATAATACAACTGTTCAAACTCATATCTGTCAACCAAATTCAATCATTTTCCCCCAAAATTGATTTGTGTGTTGACATTCTCTAACCCCAATTTGATGAATATCTCCAATAACATAGCAATTAATTTAATAAAGGAACTCACCAATTTTAAATCGCAATAAATGTACCAAACATTTTCACTGTTTATGGAGAGCTTTACAGTAAGAAAGTTATCAACAAAAGCAGGCACATCCGTGTACAAAGTGTTGCTGTGGGTGCTTCTTCACGTCTTCCATTCCGACAGTATCAGCCGCTCCGTCTTTCTGTCCTCTCAGTCAGCGTTCTTCCCGCTCGCTGGGTGAGCTTTCACCCGGGCCTGGGCCTCGGGGGCGCCCAGGGAACGGACTTGCCAAAGAGAAGTGCGGTGGGGGCGAGCCAACCCCAAAACATTTATTGTAAACTTTAAAATGGAGTCCGGATACGAGCAGACACAGAAAAGAAGAGAAACCTCCCAAACACAGAAATAATAGTACTGGAGGACCAGTCTCGCGGCGGGGAGCCCCAGAGGCGCTGGGCCAGACCGCCCTGAAGCTGCGGCGCCACGGAGAGGCTTGGCTTTGCGCCCCGCCAGCCCCCCACCTCCCTCGCCGCCGCGGCAGGGCAGGGAGACGGGCACGGCCGTCCGCACAGGCCCAGGGGCTCAGCAGGCCCGGCCCGGCTCCCAGGGGCGCGCCGCCTCGCAGGGCGGGCGGCAGCAGTAGGGGTAGGAGGCGTTGAGGTCGGGGTCCGAGGGCGCGTACCCCGGCAGCTCCACAGACGGGTGCCCCCCGCAGCACACCTCCACGCCCGCCTCGTCAAACGCGTGGAAGACGCCCACGTTGATGTAGGAGACCGCGTGGTGCGTCGCGAAGCCCTCGCAGTCCCCCGGGGCGGCGAAGTCCGACTCCTCCGGAGACAGGATGGAAGCCTCGCTGGGCCGCGGCTGCAGCCTCCGCCCCCGCCGGCCCCGCCGGCCCCGCCGCGACCGGGAGGCGGGCGGCTGCGCGCGGAGCCCCGGGCCGCCGCGGGGCCGCGCCAGGGCCCGTCCTCCCTTCCGCCGGCCGCGCCGGCCTCGCCGGGCCTGCGACGACTTGTAGTTCTTGACCAGCAGGAGACTGAGCAGGCCCAGGAGGCACTCGAGCGAGTTGAAGACGGTGGAGAGCACCAGGCCGCGCTGGTAGTCCTTCAGCTGGCGGCACTTGGCGGAGGTGGCGCTGTCCAGGGTGCCGCGGGTGCGCGGCGCGCCGGGTGCCGGGCCGGGGCCGGCGGCTGCAGGGCCCGGGGCCGGGCCGGGGGCCGCGGCCGGCGCGCGCGGCGGCAGGCAGTAGTGGGAATACTTGCGCTCCACCAGGGACACGGTGTCGCCGTCGATCACGGCGCCCGCGAAGGCGCTGAGGACCCCGAGCATGAAGACGAGGACGCCGAGCAGGAGCAGGTTCTGGCTGCTCACCGGCCCCGAGGGCCCGGCGGCGCCCCCCGGGTCGCCCGGCGCGGCCTCCGCAGCCCCCGCGGAGCCGGCGGCGACCCCTAGCCCCGGGCCCGGGCCCGGCCCCGCGAGGGGCGCGTCCCGGGGCCCGCAGCAGAGCAGGGCGGCGCCGAGCAGCGAGAGGCCGGCGGCCAGCAGCAGCCCCGAATAGAAGGCGCCGGCGGCCGCCCCCAGCCGGAACGGCTCCCCGCGCAGCTCCGAGCCCAGCGAGAAGCACTTGAGGCCGACGGCGGCGGCGCTGAGCGCGCAGGCGAGCAGGAGGCAGGAGGAGAGCGCGGCGCAGGCCCCGCGGACGCTCCACTTCATCCTCCGCGCCCGAGCCGGCCCGCACCCCGCGCGCCCGCCGCCGCCCGCCGCCGCCCCCGCCGCCTGCGCCTCCTCCCGGCGCCGCGCGGCCGGACCGCCGGCCTCCTCCTCATCCTCCCGCGTCCTCCCGGGCCCGCGCCGCCGCCGCCGCCGCCGCCGCAGTCGGAGCCCGCATCCTCCACCTCCCGCCGCCGCCGCCGCGGCCCCGCGCAGGGAACCGATGCGGCGCGGAGGACCGCAGGGCGCGCGCGCCCCCTCCCCAGCCCGCGGCGCCCCTCCCAGGACGCTCAGCTCCCCCCACCGCCCGCGGCCCTGCGCGCCCGGCCCAGGCACCGCCCTCCCCCGCCCCCCCCAACCCGCGTCGCCCCTAGGACACCCCTCGGACACCCCCGCAAGGAGAAGCCCCCCGCGCCGCGTCTCTCCGCCTTTTTCCCCCGAGTAGCGCCCCGGCCTCTCTGGGCACGCCGCTCCCCACCCCTGGGCGCCCGCCCCTGACGCCCCCAGGCCCCACCCCAGCGCCTCCCACCTCTCGGGCCCCCGCGGGGGCGCTCCGCAGGCCACAGGGCTGGGGTCTCACTCCTCGCCCCCCGCCTGTCAGAGATCAGGAAGCCTGAGGAAGTTGGCTTGGAGTGCGGGAACAGAGGACCCTCGAGCTGAGGGCTACGGGGAACGCCTGAGTGTGGGCGGGGAGGGGCGAGTCCGGGAAGAAGGGAAGAAAGAAGACCCCGGAGCAGGGGTTTGCGTGCGGGGGGTGGCGGGCGGGACGGAAGGCAAGAGAGGAGCCCGGGCAGGGGTGAGCCGGCTACTCGCGGGAGGAGGGCGGGAGTCCGGCTGCGGGGTGGAGGGGAGGGCTCGGAGGAGGCGCTCGGGTGCCGGGACCCTCGGGCGCCGCCGGGGAGCGCGGGGCCCAGTGCGGGGGCGGGGGCGGGTGAGGCCTCGGGGAGCCCTGGAGGAGTCTCGTCCGAGCCCTCAGGGATTCTCAGGGATCATGCGGGACTTCCCCGCAGATGCGGGTGCGAGTGAGTTAATTCATCGGAAGGCGGCTCACGGCCTGAGAGCAACGCGGGAGACTGCGGGGGGGAGGGGGGGTGCCGCGTGGGGGAGGGTAAATCGCCTCCTTCCGACCGACGCGGCGCTCTCGGTGGGAGAGGAAGGCGTGGGGCCGAGCACAGCGTGGAGATGGCCTTGCCCGGGCCTCTCGGGCACCCAGCCTGCTGAAACGAGGCCTGGGAACGCGTCTCCGGCAAGCCCTCTGAGGTCCCACCGCGCCGAGCGCCCTCGGTTCTTTCCACACCGGCTCTGCCGCTTCTGCAGCGAGGCCCGGGGACCGATGACTCACCCTGCCGGCTAATTACAGCGTTAAATAACTTCGCACTGGATCCCGGGGAAGCGGGCGGCGCAGCAGCTAGGGAACGCGATGCGGGAGGAGGGGCCGGGGGAGATGCAGGGGTGCTTTGAGAACACACCCCCGTTCCTGCCGCCCGCTCGGCAAGTTCTGGCCCGTGGAGGCTCCCCCAGAGCTCACAGCGTCGGGCCCTTTCCCACACAATGTCCTGCGGTGGCCGGTGAGCAGGGGCACCAGCCCCCAGGGGGCCCTCCCGTCTGGAGGAAGCCTCATCCGCATTCGCCAGGCAGCCCGCGCAAGGGGACCCTCGCCCACGTTTCATGGAAACCATCTGCCCAGTGAATATATGCGAAGGCCTTTCGTGCGTCTCTCTGGACAGTTGCGTGGGACGGACGTGAACGGCGGTGGCTGCGCGGAGAAGGAGCAGGTTTCGCTGTATTTTTAGCAGGGAGTGCAGATTTTAGAGCGTCAGCTGAACCTTCTCGTTCAGTCCTCTCCTCATGCAGGACGACTTGCCAGAAAAGTAGGGATAGTGAGCTTTCTTTCACATTTATGGGGTATAGGTTTTAAAGGACAGTGTGTAAATCAGCTTGTATAATAATCGTGGCACCCACGCGTGTGAGCGGAGTTGCCATGAGCTGACTTCCAATGATTATTTCTGTTTCCAGGGAGACGAGGTTTGCAGCCACCTCCGTGGAGGATGGAGCAGCTTCTCCATTCCCTACGCTGTGCTGCGGCAGCCAGATTGATGAGGCTTTGCTGGAGGAAGTGAGCTGCCTTGGCTGGTTCTGAGCCCGGCCTGGATGGAGGCCTGAGTCGGCCTGCGCACGCTGCGGGCTGCCGTGCAGCAGCCTCTCAAGTCCGAGGACCCAGGCTGGCTAGTGGTTTAGGATTTTTCCAGGATCTGGCCTCCTCTCTCCTCCAGAGCCTGCTTCTGCCAGCACTTCACTCGACCCCTGACCACCATTCCTTAAATGAGTGGTGCCTCTTACCAAAGCAAGCCCTTGGCATATGCTGTTCCCGTTTCTGCTTTATGTTCCCCGGGCCACATCCTCACCTAGCTTCTGCTGTCTCCTTTCTTAGACCTTAGCTTCAGCTCCCTTAATTGCCCTCTCTTCTGTTGGGTGCCCACTGTCCTTTGAACAGTGAAAAGAGTGCTCCCAAAGACTTTCCCGTTTAGTCCTGGCAACGAACCCTGAGGCAGGTGGCTCTGCTCTCCTCACAGAGGTGTTCCATCCCAAACCCAGACTCTGCCCACCTCCCTGGTCCCCACCTCCCTGCACCCCTGCCTCCCTGCACCCCACTGCCTCCCTGCCCCTCAGCTCCTGGCCAAAGTTCCCCATAACAGGCAGGATCTCCCAGTGGTCTAAATGTCTGTCTTCCCAACCATACTGGGGGCTCAGTGCAACCAGGGTCCATGTCCAGCTTGTCCCCACCCCCTCCCCATCAGGACTCCCCATCAGGCCCCATCCTGGCCATGTGGAATGGACAAGTGAGCAGATGAATGAATGGGTAAACTGCTGCCAACCTGGGGTTGCTCTGTCCTGTGACAGCATCTAATGTCAGTCCAGTTTTGCTCACAAGGAGAACAGGGCCAAGTAACACAGACCAGGCCCGCAGGACGGCGAGGACCACCTCCCTGCTGCAGTGAGGGAGGGCACTCTGGCCAGGAGCCAGAAGCAGCACGTGTGGAGCCCTGCAGGCAGTGACCAGCAGGTGTCCTGTCATGAAGGGCCTTGAGCTGTGCAAGTTCGGACTTTGTCCTGAGGGTGAGGAGACCTTAGAAGGGCCCGGTACTGTGGGGTGTTCTAGACGCACTGCTGTGAGAAAACTGGGCTGGGGGCTGGAAGCATGTAGGGGTCGGGGCAGGTGGAGGGTCCTGCCCCATCACGGTGCTCATAGAACATACTCTTGGGCTCCTGTCCCAAAGCCTGGCAGATGGCCGACTGGCCATCTCTTTTGGCTGCTCCGCTGGAATGCGGACAGTGGTCAGCTATCTTGATGAGTGTGTCTGTATCCCCTCTGTGTCTGCAGGAGGAAGGGACAGCAGTCTGCAGGCCCTGCCACACAAAGCTCCCAGGGACCCTGTAACCGCGCCACTCTCACCTCTGCAACCCATGCATAGTTTGAAAGTTAATTCCACTGCTTTTTTTTTTAATGGCTGTGCTGGGTCTTTGTTGCTGCTCGTGGGCTTTCTCCAGTTGTGGCAAGCGGGGCCTACTCTCTAGGTGTGGTGTTGGGGGCTCACTGCTGTGGTTTTCAGGGTGCAGAGCACGGGCTCTAGTGCTCGCGGGCTTCGGCAGTTGCGGCTCAGGCTTGGTAGTTGTGGCTCATGGGCTGTGTTGTCCCGAGGTGTGTAGGATCTTCTCAGACCAGGACTCGAACCCATGTCCCCTGCATTGGCAGGTGGATTCTTTACCGCTGAGCCACCAGAGAGGCCCTCCCCTGCTTTCTGGCAGAGTCCTTTCCCCCAGCCCCCAACAGGCTCACCTGTGAAGCTTGTCCCCCCCACAGCCCCTGGCACAGTGGGGTCCAGGGGGTGACTTGAGGGCTGTGGTGAACTCTGAGGCAGGGAGCTCATGCCAGAAAAAAGCAGCACCCTCATGAGAAATGACTCTACGTGGGGAGGGGTGGGTGGCAAGGAGTGATTTTAAGAATCACAAAGCCTACCACATACCAAGCGAACTCACAGGGACCCTTGTGGCGCCTCTGTGTGGGACACATCACTGTCACAATCTAAAAGCAGAACCAGAGAGGACAGTGGTTTTAAAACGTCGTGTGTTTTTTGTTGTTGTTGTTATAGCAGTAATCATGCGTCAAGTGAAGACTGTTTTTCCTATTAACGTTAAATTTCAATATTTGCATATTTATTAGCATGTAAAATCCAATTTCCTACAGTGTTTACTTCAATTAATTTGGCTGATTCTAATTATTTTTTCTAATTTGTTTTTCATTTTACTTTTCAGTATTTCCTCCTTTATCTTTTTAACTGGCTAAGTGCTCAGATTTTTCTTTCATTATTAATTCTAAGCCCCTTTTTTAGGGAATAATCAGTATAGATCTTCCTGTACAAGTGCGGCCATCTCCGCACAGGTGATGGTTAATCTGAAGACCTCAGTCTCACAAATCAGAGCCTGTGAATTCTTGGAGACACAGAATGTACCTTATCATTTTATAAGTTTTTGTCTTATAAAATATAATAGAGCCACAGAAAAACCCATAAAACATGCATGTAACGGTTTAATGACATAAACGAGCATCTGTGTCCTTGCCACCAAATCAGGAAACAGAACACTGCAGACTCAAGGGTGCAGCTCACCTCAGCCTCCCCCAGAGGTCCTGCTGACCTCATCGAACTGCTTCCTTCTGTTTACTTGTACTTTAATCACCTAAGTATACATCCCTGAACATTTTAGTTTGGCTTTGCCCGTTTTTTTTTTTTTATTATACAAGTGGAATCATAGAGCCTGACTGTTGCACATCTTGTTTCTTTCGTCCAACTTGATGCCTCCTGCTGTGTCTCTAGTTTATCTCTGTCAAAGCTGGTACTAAGCCATTGTGTAAATGTGCCACAGTTGATCCACGTTACTGTTGATGAGCATTGGATTGTTTCTAGTTTGGGAGATTATGAATAAAGCTGTTGTGAACTTTCTTATGCTTGTGCACTGATGCACTTGAGGGTGGATTTTATCTGATCATGAGTAATATAATGTATATGCTGAGCTTTTTGTGCCCATTTTTATTGAGATACAATTTATGTGCAATAACAATCACTGATTTTAAGTGTTTGACTCAGTGACTTTAGACAACCGTACACGTTGGTGTGAGTCTCCACCACAGCACGACACAGGAATAGTCCAAACACCCCCAAAGTTCCCCTTTCCGGCAATGCTCTGCTCCACTCAAGGCCCTACAGAACTGCTCATCTGCTTTCTCGTGCTATAGTTTTGGTCAACTATAAAATTTCAGATACTTGCAGTCATAAAGTATATTGTCTTTCATGTTTGGTTTCTTTCACTTGACAATGCTTCGTTTTTATTGTTGAGAAGAATTCCACCAAAATTTATTTATAATTCATAAAATGATGGACTTTAGTTTGTCCATATGGAGTTATTATGAATTAATATGTTAATGCACGTTAATAACGTGCATGCACAAGTTAATAACATTAATTAACAAATCAACAAGTTAATCAACACGTTAATTAATAACCTTCATGCACAAGTCTTTTGTGAAGGTGTGTTTTAATTTTTCTTGGAGTGGAATTTCTAGGTTTTGTCTTAAGTTTATATTAATTTTATAAGAAGCTGACCAGTTGTTTTCCACAGTGGCTGTACTGTCCTGCATTCCCCTGCGCTGTGTATGAAAGTTCCCCACACGCCATCCCTTCACCAAACCTTGGTGTTACCAGCAGTCTTCTTAGTAATGTTGACCATATGATTTTGATTGGAATCATATTGAACCTGTAGATTAATTTGAGCATAACTGATATGTTAGCAATATTGAATCTTCTGCTCCAGGAACACAGTTTATCTCTACATTTACTTAGATCTTCATTAATTTCTCTCAATATTTTATAGTTTTCAGTATAAAGGACTTGCACACATTTTGTTAAATCTACCTTTAAGTATTTTATATACTTAATCTTTTTTTAATTATTACTTTAAATAACCTTTTGTTGTCCAATTGTTTGTTACAAGGATATGGAGATATATTTGACTTTTAAGTTGCCTTTTAAACCTGCAACCTTGCTAGATTGACTTATACTACCAGCTATTTTATAGATTTCTTAACATTTTCTATATAAACAATCATATCACAGGTAAGTAGAAACAATTTTAATGCTTCCTTCCCCACCTGCATGCCTTTTATTTCTATTTCTTACTTTATTGTATGGGCTAGACCCTATTTCCTATGCATAGTAGCAAATAGAAGTTACAGGAGTAAAAATCCTTGCCTTATTCCTGATTTTTTAAGCTGTGCCATGGCATGTGGGGTCTTAGTTCTCTGACCAGGGGCAGCTTGGGGTCCTAATCACTAGACAGCCAGGGAAGTTCCTATTGTTCCTGATTTTAGTGGGAAATCATTTTTATCTTTCATCCTTAAGTATGATGTATGTTCTAGCTTCTGAGGAGAAAATTTTCACTGGGTTGAAATCTATTTCTAGTTCTGAGAGTCTTTTTTTTTTTAATCATGAACAAGTGATGAGTTTTCTCAACTTCTTGTTGTTGCTGCTGTTGTATTTGCTGAGATTATTATATGGTTTTTCCTTTTCAGTCTGTTAGTGTGGTAAATTACACTCATTGTATTCTTGAGCTAAATTCCACTTGGTTTTTCTCACGCAAGTAGCATCTGGTACCTATTATCAGGAATACAAATACTTCTGCTCACTATATCTTGGTTTAGGCATCACCAGGGAAAACACGATGGCACCCCACTCCAGTGCTCTTGCCTGGAAAATCCCATGGACGGAGGAGCCTGGTGGGCTGCAGTCCATGGGGTCGCTAAGAGTCGGGCACGACTGAGCGACTTCACTTTCATGCATTGGAGAAGGGAATGGCAACCCACTCCAGTGTTCTTGCCTGGAGAATCCCAGGGACGGGGGAGCCTGGTGGGCTGCCGTCTCTGGGGTCGCACAGAGTCGGACACGACTGAGGCGATGCAGCAGCAGGGAAAACATGAAGTAGTCAAGCACTGGGTGGAGCAAGCTTTACTCACACAGGGAGTGACAGTGCGCGGGGGCAGCCGCACGGCGCTGGAGCTCCCGCGGCCGGAGGGCCCTGCCGGTTGCGTGTGGCCCAGAGCGCACACCGCTTGTGCTGCAGCACAGGACCCTGCCTCCCCCGGCGGGGAACAGATACGGGCTTGGTCAGGGGCCCATGGCGCACACACTGTTGGGCAGAAAAAAGGAACATACTGTGAGCCTGAAAGAGGGGAAAATATTCAAGCGATCAGCAAAGTGCAGTCTGAAACTCTTTACTTCTTGGTGAGGAGATGCTCCTGGGGCCCACTCTCGTGCTGCCAAGGCAGAGGTTAAAATGACTGCCTTTCCCAGCAGTCACAATGTTCCGTCCTTTTCATGCTGGGCTCGCGTGACTTGCTATTATTTTGTTGAAGATTTTTGCGGCTAGGCTAATAAGGGATATTATTTTTAGCTTCCTTGTAATATTTTGTCCTGTCTAGTGTCAGAGTGATGCTAACTTCACTAAATGAGTTGGGAAGTACTCCCTTGCCTTCTCTGTTCTGAAGAATCTGTGTAGAACTGGTATTATTTCTTCCTTCAGTGTTTGGTAGAATTCACTTGTGAAGCCATGTGGAGTTAAGGTTTTCTTTCTGGGATGATTTTAACTGTAAGTTCAATTTTTAAAAGCGGTTGTAGGGCTATTCAGGTTATATAATTTTCTTGAATAAGCATTAGTAATTTGTGTCTTTTGTCTATTACAATAAAATTTTCAGATTTGTTGGCATAAAGTTGTCCACAATATTCCCTTAAAAGTTGTGATTTTTATTGTATGTAAAATATATCTCAATAAAGCTGAAAGAGTAAAAGTTTTAAATTTTTTTAAGTTTTTTTTTATGTCTGTAGGATCTTTAGTGAAATTCCCTCTTTCATTCCTAATATTGATACTCTGCATTTTTTTTTCTAGGCAGTTACCAGACTGCAGTCGATCTTTTATTACAAATAATTAAATCTCCCCACAAGGTCTTAAACAGTATCAAACACCATTTCATATCTCTTAACACAGAGCAGACCAGGCATTCAGTACTGGAACCAAGTAAGAAGTGTTCAATTTCAAGCTTCTGATCACATCACATGGTGACCAAAGCCTGGGTCATTTTCTCATGTTATCCAACTGTGTATCTCACACTGGTTGTCCTCTGAGTGGAGACAAAAGTTTCTAGTTCATGTTCTAAGTGCAGGAAGTTGAGAGAGACAAACTCCAGTGAAAACACATCAATCTCAATTCAACTCAGTTAAAAAAAAAAAGCAAACTTAAATTATTTGTTTTGAGGAGACAAAGGGAAAGGAAGGCATGAGGCTAAGAGTAAAAACTGTGACAAAGACCAGACGCTACACATGGCATGTCGTGGTTCTGGAAACTACCTGTTGTATGATATTTTTAAATAAAGTGGCTTTTGTGGATTTTTTTTCTCTTTTGGTATTGTAAACATATGCTGTTTAATAGTACCTGAATTTAAGTTTCTTTTTTTTGCAAACAAAGCAAAATTGAAAGCCTTTAAGGCAAACGAACTCCTAAGGAAAAAAGAAAGTCATTTGTTATAAAACTGTGAGAATACCCAAGCAAGATCCCACTTAAGATTCATCAGCATGAACTTGAGAGCTTTTGTCCACTGTTCCTCAGAGTTAAACTGAGTTTTGATGTAATAGGAGCACCACTGCCTCCTATGTCTTCAATTTTGCCTTCCTCCACATCTGTCCTGCAGGTGAACACACCAGAACTCATTAGTAACTGAGATCTAAGTTAGGTCAGTTCAGGCAAATGGGCAGGGACTTGATCGTGGGACCATTCACGTCATTATCTATTAGCTCTTGGCAGGGACAGCAGTGTGTTTTGGATGTGCTTGAAGCCCAGCATCGAGAAGCCTGTCACAAGGGCCGCGCTGTCACTGCGGAGCGCAGGGACAGGAGACACACCCTACCAGATGAGAAGCCTGGAGCAGAGGGTAGGTGAGGGCGGCAGCACTCTGCACTGTTTTCCTAGGCAGGCCTCACTCGTGGGGAGGGGAGGCAGGCAGAAGAAAAGAAACGCTTTGTTTTGGGGTGATGGAAGCAGCTCAGCCTTACTCTCTTAAGTAAGGTGCCCATCTGTCTCTGGGCTCCTACAAAATTTGATCAAAGAAAGCATTCCTATATCTTTCCAAGGACATAAGGGAACACCTCCCTGAGACTGGAGAGCAGGCTTGAGCTCTGCACCAAGAAAGTCCCCCACACCATCAGAGTCAGCATTTTCTCCAGGGAGCAGGTGGTCACTCTGTCTTGCTTGCAGTGTTGGGTCCATCCTGCCCATCAGTGTTGTGGGATCTTGCTCCATTTTCAGCTTTCCCACGGGCACACTAGTTTTGCTTCCATTCTTACCGTCCCTTCCATTCTGCTCACTTTGGTCCTACTTCAGGTTCATTCAGCACTGGGGAATACTGACCTCAGATTTGTCTGTCAGAGACTCCAGATATGAATGGTTTCCAGAGGGAACAAGTCGACACCTCTGAGATTTCAGCCCCATCTTATTGGCCAGGGCGTGGAGCAGCAACACTGTCTGGTCCCAAGCAGCATTAATCTCATTCCATTCCACAGCAACACTGGGCCGCTGACCCAGTCTGAAGTTATTGATTGTACCAAACTGTCCACTATGCCAAATGTGGAAGGTTGCATTAAAGATATTAGTTCTCTTCAGCTTGTCCAGCTGCATCTGGGTATAACACATCTGGTTTTCTACACTCCAGCTCATTATCCAGTTCTAGCTGTTGTCTTTTAACTTCACTGTATTCCCTTTGATACTGAGCTTCCCCCTGATCCAATCTCTCAGCCTCAGCCTGGACCTTCTTGAGATTTTCCGCCACTATCTTCCGGTTCTTTTCCACATCTTCCAGCTCTTGGATCAGCCTCGCCTCCTCTAATGCCAGCTCCTTTAGCTCCAACCCAAGCTGTTCGCTGTCATCTTCATTCACTTGCTCTAAGATCTCCAAACAGCGTTTGTAGTTCTGACACTCATTTTCAGTGACGTTGAGCTGAGTGTCCAGCTGGTCTAAGCGAGTGTCTGTGCGGTCCTCACACAGGGGGTGATCCACAACCGTCTGGCCTGACATGATGTCAAAAAGGTCCCCAGTGACCTTTAGTCTTCAGCTGAGGTTCTCCATGGTGCCGCCATCGGATGCCTCCCCAATCAGACTGAAGCTTTTGGCACTTTCTGTGGACATCATCCTAGCTGGGGGGATGAATCTGCAAGAGACACCATCCTGGCGAGTTTCAATAAATGGCTCTTCTCCTGAGTTAGCCTCTTCCTCCTGGGTCTCTCCTGGTTTCAGCTGGGCTGTGGCAGGTAATGGAGCTGTGAGCTCCTGGATGGTGACAGGGTCCAGGATCTTGAAGCTCGTGTCCAGTTTCAGAGGCTGAGTGCAGCGCTGACACACGAGGGTCACCTGCGGTGCTCCAGCCTCAGGACCCGGGGCCCACCACCCCGATCCAGCCTCAGGACCCGGGGCCCACCACCCCGATCCAGCCTCAGGACCCGGGGCCCACCACCCCGATCCACCCTCAGGACCGGAGCCCACCACCCCGATCCAGCCTCAGGACCCGGGGCCCACCACCCCGATCCAGCCTCAGGACCGGAGCCCACCACCCCGATCCAGCCTCAGGACCCAGGGCCCACCACCCCGATCCACCCTCAGGACCGGAGCCCACCACCCCGATCCAGCCTCAGGACCCGGGGCCCACCACCCCGATCCAGCCTCAGGACCCGGGGCCCACCACCCCGATCCAGCCTCAGGACCGGAGCCCACCACTCCGATCCAGCCTCAGGACCCGGGGCCCACCACCCCGATCCAGCCTCAGGACCGGAGCCCACCACCCCGATCCAGCCTCAGGACCCGGGGCCCACCACCCCGATCCACCCTCAGGACCGGAGCCCACCACCGCGATCCAGCCTCAGGACCCGGGGCCCACCACCCCGATCCAGCCTCAGGACCCGGGGCCCACCACCCCGATCCAGCCTCAGGACCGGAGCCCACCACCCCGATCCAGCCTCAGGACCCGGAGCCCACCACCCCGATCCAGCCTCAGGACCCGGGGCCCACCACCCCGATCCCACCACCCCGATCCAGCCTCAGGACCCGGGGCCCACCACCCCGATCCACCCTCAGGACCGGAGCCCACCACCCCGATCCAGCCTCAGGACCCGGGGCCCACCACCCCGATTCAGCCTCAGGACCCGGGGCCCACCACCCCGATCCAGCCTCAGGACCGGAGCCCACCACCCGATCCAGCCTCAGGACCCGGAGCCCACCACCCCGATCCAGCCTCAGGACCCGGAGCCCACCACCCCAATCCCACCACCCCGATCCAGCCTCAGGACCTGGGGCCCACCACCCCGATCCAGCCTCAGGACCCGGGGCCCACCACCCCGATCCAGCCTCAGGACCCGGAGCCCACCACCCCGATCCCACCACCCCAATCCAGCCTCAGGACCCGGAGCCCACCACCCCGATCCAGCCTCAGGACCCGGGGCCCACCACCCCGATCCAGCCTCAGGACCGGAGCCCACCACCCCGATCCAGCCTCAGGACCCGGAGCCCACCACCCCGATCCAGCCTCAGGACCCGGAGCCCACCACCCCGATCCCACCACCCCGATCCAGCCTCAGGACCTGGGGCCCACCACCCCGATCCAGCCTCAGGACCCGGGGCCCACCACCCCGATCCCACCACCCCGATTAAGCCTCAGGACCCGGGGCCCACCACCCCGATCCCACCACCCCGATCCAGCCTCAGGACCCGGGGCCCACCACCCCGATCCACCCTCAGGACCGGAGCCCACCACCCCGATCCAGCCTCAGGACCCGGAGCCCACCACCCCGATCCCACCACCCCGATCCAGCCTCAGGACCTGGGGCCCACCACCCCGATCCCACCACCCCGATCCAGCCTCAGGACCCGGGGCCCACCACCCCGATCCCACCACCCCGATCCAGCCTCAGGACCTGGGGCCCACCACCCCGATCCAGCCTCAGGACCCGGAGCCCACCACCCCGATCCCACCACCCCGATCCAGCCTCAGGACCGGAGCCCACCACCCCGATCCACCCTCAGGACCGGAGCCCACCACCCCGATCCAGCCTCAGGACCTGGGGCCCACCACCCCGATCCAGCCTCAGGACCCGGGGCCCACCACCCCGATCCCACCACCCCGATCCAGCCTCAGGACCTGGGGCCCACCACCCCGATCCAGCCTCAGGACCCGGGGCCCACCACCCCGATCCAGCCTCAGGACCCGGAGCCCACCACCCCGATCCCACCACCCCGATCCAGCCTCAGGACCCGGGGCCCACCACCCCGATCCCACCACCCCGATCCAGCCTCAGGACCTGGGGCCCACCACCCCGATCCAGCCTCAGGACCCGGGGCCCACCACCCCAATCCCACCACCCCGATCCAGCCTCAGGACCCGGGGCCCACCACCCCGATCCCACCACCCCGATCCAGCCTCAGGACCTGGGGCCCACCACCCCGATCCCACCACCCCGATCCAGCCTCAGGACCCGGGGCCCACCACCCCGATCCCACCACCCCGATCCAGCCTCAGGACCCGGGGCCCACCACCCCGATCCAGCCTCAGGACCCGGGGCCCACCACCCCGATCCCACCACCCCGATCCAGCCTCAGGACCTGGGGCCCACCACCCCGATCCAGCCTCAGGACCTGGGGCCCACCACCCCGATCCAGCCTCAGGACCCGGAGCCCACCACCCCGATCCCACCACCCCGATCCAGCCTCAGGACCTGGGGCCCACGACCCCGATCCCACCACCCCGATCCAGCCTCAGGACCCGGGGCCCACCACCCCGATCCAGCCTCAGGACCCGGGGCCCACCACCCCGATCCAGCCTCAGGACCCGGGGCCCACCACCCCGATCCCACCACCCCGATCCAGCCTCAGGACCCGGGGCCCACCACCCCGATCCAGCCTCAGGACCCGGGGCCCACCACCCCGATCCCACCACCCCGATCCAGCCTCAGGACCTGGGGCCCACCACCCCGATCCAGCCTCAGGACCCGGAGCCCACCACCCCGATCCAGCCTCAGGACCCGGAGCCCACCACCCCGATCCACCACCCCGATCCAGCCTCAGGACCTGGGGCCCACCACCCCGATCCAGCCTCAGGACCCGGGGCCCACCACCCCGATCCCACCACCCCGATCCAGCCTCAGGACCTGGGGCCCACCACCCCGATCCAGCCTCAGGACCCGGAGCCCACCACCCCGATCCCACCACCCCGATCCAGCCTCAGGACCTG
Organism: Bubalus bubalis; assembly: GCF_019923935.1. Classification (NCBI taxonomy): domain Eukaryota; kingdom Metazoa; phylum Chordata; class Mammalia; order Artiodactyla; family Bovidae; genus Bubalus; species Bubalus bubalis. The sequence continues at coordinate 124,307 of NC_059163.1, forward strand.
GGGCCCACCACCCCGATCCAGCCTCAGGACCCGGAGGCCACCACCCCGATCCAGCCTCAGGACCCGGGGCCCACCACCCCGATCCAGCCTCAGGACCCGGGGCCCACCACCCCGATCCACCCCTCAGGACCCGGGGCCCACCACCCCAATCTAGTCTACCACGGGGATACCACGGCCTCAGGTCTGTCTGCAAGCGGGCCTTCCAAGACTGCCATCGCCCAGCCTTCACTGCATTTTTTTTTTCTTGATCAGTTTGGCTAGAGGTTTGTCAGTTTTTGGTCATTTCCAGAAACTACATTCTAATTTATTTTCTTTATTTTTGGTTTTATATTCATTGATTCTGCTCTTTTATTTTCCCCTCTTTTTTCTGCTTACTTTGGCTTTAGTTTGCTCTTTCTTTTCTAGTTCTGACTTGAGACCTTTCTTATTTTGTTATCAGAGAAAGCAATGGCAACCCACTCCAGTACTCTTGCCTGGAAAATCCCATGGATGGAGGAGCCTGGTAGGCTGCAGTCCATGGGGTTGCGAAGACTTGGACATGACTGAGCGAGTTCACTTTCACTTTTCACTTTCATGCATTGGAGAAGGAAATGGCAACCCACTCCAGTGTTCTTGCCTGGAGACTCCCAGGAATGGGGGAGCCCTTATACAATCTTTTAATGCATTAATTTCCCTTTAAACATTGATAAGTGGCTTACATCGACAATGAGTGAATTGATTCCCTTAATTTGAACTTGAATTCATTTAAAAAATTCATTTTTTCTTTATATGCCCCCATAACTTTTTAAGGTGCTACCTGATGGAAGATACTAGAAGATAGTACTCAAACTGGAAGACAGGAGCTGAGGGAGCAGATGGGTGGTGGGTGGGTAGATAGGTGGATAAATAGGACATGTGGATAAGATAAAATACAAGAGGGACTTAGACCAATGGTGATAATGTGTCATGAACTGGGGAACAAGATTAACCCCACTCTGATCTGTGGTTAGAAAAGAAGTTAACTTCCTGTGCTGTGCTGCGATAATAATCAGACTCAGATGAGTGTGGCTTACAACAGTCAAAGTATCCCTCACTCATACTTCACCCGTCACAGGTCTGTCTTCTTCATTCTAGGACCCAAACAGCCCCTTTGGGGATGTGACGTGTTCAGCAAAGAGGGAGAAAAGGCAGTGGAGCCCCACGGCTGCTTAGAAGGGCCTTTCTTGCTTCCTCCCGAGGCAGGCTGGGACCTGGGCCCCTTCGCTTCCGCACGTGCACCTGACACACCTCCTCCAGCAACAAAATACAAACAAACTCATAGGAAAAAATAGCCGCATACCTGCTCAACTGGGCCAAATTCTGAGCAGACAGTCAGTCAGTTCAGTCACCCAGTCGCATCCTACTCTGTGACCCCATGAATTGCAGCACGCCAGGCCTCCCTGTCCATCACCAACTCCCGGATTTTACCCAAACTCATGTCCATCGAGTCGGTGATGCCATCCAGCCATCTCATCCTCTGTCATCCCCTTCTCCTTCTGCCCTCAATCTTTCCCAGCATCAGGGGCTTTCCCAATAAGTCAGTTATTCGCATCACGTGGCCAAAGTAGTAGAGCTTCAGCTTCAGCATCAGTCCTTCCAATGAATATTCAGGACTGATTTCCTTTAGGATGGACTGGTTGGATCTCCTTGCTGTCCAAGAGACTCTCAAGAGTCTTCTCCAACACCACAGTTCAAAAGCATCAATTCTTTGGTGCTCAGCCTTTTTTGTGGTCCAACTCTCACATCCATACATGACCACTGGAAAAACCACAGCTTTGACTAGATGGATGTTTGTCAACAAAGTGATGTCTCAGCTTTTTAATATGCTGTCTAAGTTGGTCATAGCTTTTCTTCCAAGGAACAAGCGTCTTTTAATCTCATGGCTGCAGTCACCATCTGCAGTGATTTTGGAGCTCAAAAAAATAAAGTCAGCCACTGTTTCCACTGTTTCCCCATTTATTTGCCACGAAGTGATGGGACCAGATGCCATGATCTTAGTTTTCTGAATGTTGAGTTTTAAGCCAGATTTTTCGCTCTCCTCTTTCACGTTCCTCAAGAGGCTCTTTAATTCCTCTTCATTTTCTGCCATAAGGGTGGTGTCATCTGCATATCTGAGGTTATTGATATTTCTCCCAGCAATCTTGATTCCAGCTTCTACTTCATCCAGCCAGGCATTTCACGTGATGTATTCTGCATAGAAAGGAGACAATATACAGCCTTGTCGTACTCTTTTCCCAATTTGGAACAAGTACGTTGTTCCATGTCCGGTTCTAACTATTGCTCTTGACCTGCATACAGATTTTTCAAGAGGTAGGTAAGGTGGTCTGGTATTCCCATCTCTTTAAGAATTCTCCAGTTTGTTGTGATCCACACAGCCAAAAGCTTTGGCATAGTCAATAAAACAGAAGTAGATGTTTTTCTGGAACTCTCTCGCTTTTTGAATGATCCAATGGATGTTGGCAATTTGAACTCTGGTTCCTCTGCCTTTTCTAAATCCAACTTGAACATCTGGAAGTTCTCGGTTCATATACTGCTGAAGCCTCACTTGGAGAATTTTGATCATTACTTTGCTAACATTTGAGATGAGTGCAATTGTGTGGTAGTTTGAGCATTCTCTGGCATTGCCTTTCTTTGGGATTGGAATGAAAATGGACCTTTTCCAGTCCTGTGGCCACTGCTGAGTTTTCCAAATTTGCTGGCATATTGAGTGCAGCACTTTCACAGCATCATCTTTCAGGATTTGAAATAGCTCAACTGGAATTTCATCACCTCCACTAGCTTTGTTCATAGTGATACTTCCTAAGGCCCACTTGACTTCAGACTCCAGAATGTCTGGCTCTAGGTGAGTGATCATACCATCATGGTTATCTGGGTCATTAAAATCTTTTTTGTACAGTTCTTATGTGTATTCTTGCCACCTCTTCTTAATATCTTCTGCTTCTGTTAGGTCCATACCATTTCTGTCCTTTATTGTGCCCATCTTTGCATAAAATGTTCCCTTGGTATCTCTAATTTTCCTGAAGAGATCTCTAGTCTTTCCCTTTCTATTGTCTTCCTCTATTTCTTTGCATTGATCACTTAGGAAGGCTTTCTTATGTCCCCTTACTATTCTTTGGAACTCTGCATTCGGATGGGTTTATCTTTCCTTCTCTCCTTTGCCTTTAGCGTTTCTTCTTTTCTCAGCTATTTGTAAGGCGTCCTCAGACAGCCATTTTTCTTTTTTGCATTTCTTTTTCTTGAGAACTTGTTTGTCTTCACTCCCCTCTGCTGCAGCAAGGACCCCAGTAAAGCCTTGCCTGAACTTCTTGTCTGGCCTCTGTTGGTAGGGGAAGGCCAAGCACCCTGGTATCACTCCCACATTCCATTAGCCAAAGCCACAGGTCAGTTGCCTGAGGTCAATTGCAGGGATGGAGCTGATGAAGTTTAATCCTCTTACCAGACCGTCAGCCACTGCTTTATGACCCCCGCTGGCAGTGGTATTTTATCCCAACTCCGTACTTGTTACCTAACTTGCAGTCAGTTTCTTCTGGGCAGACAAATCCTTTGAACCAGAATATTTGGTCACAGGACTTTTCAGTATCCTCTTGGCCCTTGCGTCTGTGGTCATCGCCTGAGTTTTCTGTCTCAGTCAGTCTCATATCCCCTCTGAAGTCAGGGCCCATCCTTTTAGCTTGTTCTCTGTTCATGCGGACACTGCCCATGGTGGCCCCACTCTGAGAGTCACACTCAGGCCCCAGAAACCACTGGTCTGTTTCTCTGGGGAGCCCTGGTTCATACAATAACAGTTGAACATCCCCTATAGGTTGAGAAAAGCTGCTCAAAGGGCTGCACCAACACCTGTTGAGGAGGGTGGGCTCCAGGTTCCCTTCACATTCTTGGCTCTTTCCTCCTGCGGCCTTGACCCTGCCCTCACACTTGCCTGTCCCAGGACAGCCAGGTCCGGGCAGCCACTGTACATGCTCAAGAGGAGGGAGTCGTGACTGACCGGCATGGCCCGGCTGCCTCCCTCTCACCAGCAGCAGCCGTCAGTGGCTCCAAGCTGATCCCTGCCAGCCTCTGGCCCTAGGATGAGGCTGTGGCTGGTTTAGGCCAGCTCCATCCACGAATGTCCTTCTCCTCTGTACCTTTTCTTATAAAGACAACACCTAATCCAGTAGAAAAGGAGTACAGCAAGGCTGTATATTGTCACCCTGCTTATTTAACTTATATGCAGAGTACATCATGAGAAATGCTGGGCCGGATGAAGCAAAAGCTGGAATCAAGATTGCCGGGAGAAATATCAATAACCTCAGATATGTAGATGACACCACCCTTATGGCAGAAAATGAAGAGGAATTAAAGAGCCTTCTGATGAACGTGAAAGAGGAGAGAGAAAAAGTTGGCTTAAAGCTCAACATTCAGAAAACTCAGATCATGGCATCTGGTCCCATCACTTTATGGCAAATAGATGAGGAAAGAGTGGCAGACTTTATGTTTTTGGGGGGCTCCAAAATTGCTGCAGATGGTGACTGCAGCCATGAAATTAAAAGTTGCTTGCTCCTTGGAAGAAAAGGTATGACCAACCTATGCTATGCTAAGTCACTTCAGTCGTATCCGACTCTGTGCAACCCCATAGACAGCAGCCCACCAGGCTCCCCCGTCCCTGGGATTCTCCAGGCAAGAACACTGGAGTGGGCTGCCATTTCCTTCTCCAATGCATGAAAGTAAAGTCGCTCAGTCATGTCCGACTCTTAGCGACCCCATGGATTGCAGCCTAATAGGCTCCTCCGTCCATGGGATTTTCCAAGCAAGAGTACTGGAGTGGGGTGCCATTGCCTTCTCCGATGTCCAACCTAGACAGCATATTAAAAAGCAGAGACATTACTTTGCCAACAAAGGTCCATCTAGTCAAGGCTATGGTTTTTCCAGTAGTCAGGAATGGATGTGAGAGGTGGACTATAAAGAAAGCTGAGCACCAAAGAAGGGATGCTTTTGAACTGTGGTGTTGGAGAAGACTCTTGAGAGTCCCTTGGACAGCAAGGAGATCCAACCAGTCCATCCTAAAGGAAATCAGTCCTGAATATTCATTGGAAGGACTGATGTTGAAGCTGAAACTCCAATACTTTGGCCACCTGATGCAAAGAGCTGACTCATTTGAAAAGATCCTGATGCTGGGAAAGATCGAGGGTGGGAGGAGAAGTGGATGACAGATGATGAGATGGTTAGATGGCATCACTGACTCAATGGACATGAGTTTGGGTGAACTCCAGGAGTTGGTGATGGACAGGGAGGCCTGGCGTGCTGCAGTCCATGGGGTCACAAAGAGTCAGACATGACTGAGTGACTGAACTGAACTGAATTCGGTAGACCTCATCTTAACTAGGTTACATCTGCAAAGACTGTAGGGGGCTTCGCTGATGACCCAGAGAGTAAAGAATTTTCTGCCAATGCAAGAGACCCAGGTTCAATCCCTAGGTTGGGAAGATCCCCTGGAGGAGGAAATGGCAACCCACTCCAGTATTCTTGCCTGGAGAATTCTATGGACACAGGAGCCTGGCAGGCCACAGTTCATGGGGTCACAAAGAGTCAGACACAACTGAGCGATTACCACTGTGAAGACTATTTCCAAATAGGTTCCCTTTCACAGATTCCAGGCTAAAAAAACAAAAGGCAGAAGTTGATCCACCAGGACCTTCTTTACAGTTTTAAAAAAGATCAAGCCCCATGGTGCCATGGGGATGCCTGCCCCTACTTCCCTGCCCCCAAAGCTCTCCTATGACCCCCCAACCCACCCCATGGAGGCGGAATGCCACTTGGTTGCAGTCATAGCCACAGGTCCTTCTCTGATTGAGTTAAGTGAAGCTATTAAAATTCTGTAAGCTTGAAGGATTCCATCTCTTCTGCCCTCTGCCCCTGGATCCATGTAGGTAACGGCCTGAGTGAGTGTGGGCTGCTCCCAGCTCTGGCCAGGGAGGCAGGCAGTGTTAGCAAGGCCTCCTGCCAGCACCCGAAGTCACGCCTTCTCTGTAGGGCTGGCAGCAAAGGTGACGCTCCCTCCATCTGAGCCCTCTGCTGTTCCAGGACTGGGGTGGAGAACTGACAGCGTTTCGATCAGTTCAGTTCAGTCACTCAGTCGTGTCCTACTCTGTGACCCCATGGACTGCAGCACGCCAGGCCTCCCCGTCGCTTCTAGAGCTTACTCAAACTCATGTCCATAGAGTTGGTGATGCCATCCAACCATCTCATCCTCTGTTGTCCCTTCTCTTCCTGCCCTCAATCTTTCCCAGCATCAGGGTCTTTTCAAATGAGCCAGTTCTTCACATCAGGTGGTCAAAGTATTGGAATTTCAGCTTCAGCATCAGTCCTTCCAATGAATATTCAAGATTGATTTCCTTTAGGATGAACTGGTTTGATCTACTTGCTGTCCAAGGGACTCTCAAGAGTCTTCTCCAACACCACAGTTCAGAAGCATCAGTTCTTCGGCACTCAGCTTTCTTTATGGTCCAACTCTCACATCCATACATGACTACTGGAAAAACCATAGCTTTGACTTGACAGACCTTTGTTGGCAAAGTAATGTCTCTGCTTTTTAATATGCTGTCCAGGTTGGTTATAGCTCTTCTTCCAAGGAGCAAGCATCTTTTAGGTTCATGGCTGCAATCACCGTCTGCAGCATTTACCTCCCTCAAAACCCAAACAGAAACATTCTAAGTGTCCATGAACAGGAGACTAAGTAAGTAAATCAGGGAAGCTCCACAAAATGGAATTGTGTGCAGCCCCTGCAAAGTGATGGAAGGCCAGAAATGACCCATGCCCTGGGTCTGGGTACAGAATCGCTGCCTTGGACATGTGTGCAGAGAGGAGGCAGTCTGGAGGGAGCGACATCGCCAGCAAGGGCAAAGCTCCTGGCACAGTATGGCTCTAGCGAGTGCAGCTGCGTCTCCACTAGACCCACCAGCCCCTCCAGGGAGGTGGCAGCATGATTCTCGGCGTTGCTGGCTCTCCAAGGATGTCACTTCTTACATGCTCAGTGTCAGTTGGAGAGCTGCCTCCTGTTCGGTGCTGACCCATGGGATCATTGCCTCAGACCCCGCTGTGGCCCCGCGGTTGTGCCCCAGGCCCTGCCTCCCGTCCACCTCAGCCCCCCAACCACCCGCCTGGTGCTGGGGGCAGGCACAGTCCCCCTTGGCTGCTTCCCCTGCCACTTCTGCCACCCTGGTGGGCAGGAGGCCACCCAGGTTTCTGAGTGGCCGCCCCTGCAGGCTGGGACATGCCTGCGGGCTGGGGCGCCCATGCCCCGTGGGGCAATCCGTAGCCAGTGGGGAGGGGAGGTTGGAGGGGAGGCCCCAACTGCATCTCCGTTCCTCTCCTCCCTCCTTCCTCAGCTGTGCCGGGGCCCGGGGCCAAGTGGTCGCACCTGCTGCCTGGCTAGCTGTGTCTCTGGCTCCTGGTGAATGAGGGTGTGCTCTCTGCCCAGCATGCTGACCCAGGACTGCGACTCTCCTGTGAGGTGTTTGCCCCGGGCTCTCCTCAGCGAATCAGCCACACAGGACAGGACCAGGTGCCCCAAATCTTGGTGGCCTAAACAGCTTCCATGTCTCATGGTCTGTGGGTCAAGTCATTTGGGCTGGGCTGAGCTGGGCACTTCTGCCAGTCTTGCCCATGGTCACATTGCAGCCATGGTCAGCTGGCAGGTGACTGAGGCTGGAAGGCCAGCCCCTGGCCCACCCGGGAGACTCAGCCACTCCATGGGCACCACCACTGCCCCTGCGGGTGGGCTCACAAAGGACCGCAGTCATCCTTAGTCTCCCTGGGGGCTCTGCAGACCCTGCAGGGCGGGGCCCGGGGTGTCCCGATCGTCTTCGGAGGAAGCAATCCTACCTCCTGCTGCTGTGCCTGCCCTCTGCGTACCACACAGCTCATGCTACTGCCCTCCAGCCACACCCCTGGAAGGGTGTAGGTCCCCACTCCATGCTGCAGGCTCCAGGGCATCAAGACCCAAGTCTACGCTACTCTGAAGATTATGGCAGCAGAGAGGGAAGAGGTTTCAGCTTCTGACACCACGGCCCAGACCAGCACAGACTCAGAGGGGCTCCCTCACCCCACCCACTCTTCCAGCTCCGCACCCGCTCCCTCCAGGCCCCCGAGGGTGACCTCTGTTCCCTCCATGTCCCCACCTCCCCTGCCCTGTGCACCACAGCTGAGCCACATACCTCCTGGTTCCATTTCCAAGAGGCTTGCTGGCCAGAGTCTGCCCTGGTGTCGGGCAGTGGGTGGGGGCAGGGGTGCATGTCCACCCCAGCCTGGGTCCGAGCCCCTGAAGCTCCCCTCTGCCCCCCACATTACCACTTCCCCCTCATCCCTCCAGTGACACATCCTGTGGAAGGACAAGGTCCTAATGGACGTGTCCATTTTCTGCACCACAGAGTAAATGATATTTCGGAACGCGAACTCCGATTTCCTCACCCTTTCCAGCCTCTTGCCTGGTTCATTTTAATTTCAGGGCACTTGCTCCTTATGAAACTGCATCCTCTCCACAGTTCGGGACAAGGACCTAGAATTCTCTCCATGCGATAGCTATCCAGACACGCCTTGTCAACAGCTCCCCGGGCGGACTTGCTGATAAAATCCCACACTGTGATGAGGTAAAATTAGCAGGAACCTGGTGAAGTGGCAATCCCACATCTCCTCAAACACTTTCCAAGTTCACCTGGAGAAGTTACCTGCTGTGCCTGATGGACCCTTGAACACCAAAAAAATTGAAGATCATGGCATCAAGTCCCGTCACTTCATGGAAAATAGATGGGGAAAAAAGGGAAACAGTGAGGGACTTTATTTTCTTGGGCTCCAAAATCACTGCAGATGGTGGCTGCAGCCATGAAATTAAAAGACATTTGCTCCTTGGAAGAAAAACCATGACCAACCCAAACACCATATTAAAAAACAGACATCACTTTGCTGACAAAGGTCCATCTAGTCAAAGCTATGGTTTTTCCAGTGGTCATGTATGGATGTGAGAGGTGGACCGTAAAGGAGGCTGAGCACCAAAGAACTGATGCTTTTGAACTGTGGTGTTGGAGAAGATTCTTGAGAGTCCCTTAGACAACAAGAAGATCCAACCAGTCCATCCTAAAGGAAATCAGTCCTGAGTATTCATTGGAAGGACTGATGCTGAAGCTGAAGCTCCAATACTTTGGCCACCTGATGTGAAGAGCCAACTCACTGGAAAAGACCCTGATGCTGGGAAAGATTGAGGGCAGGAGGAGAAGGGCAGGACAGAAGATGAGATGGTTGGATGGCATCATTGACTCAATGGACATGAGTTTGAGCAAGCTCCAGGAGATGGTGAAGGATAGGGAAGCCTGGCGTGCTGCAGTCCATGGGGTCACAGAGTCGGACACGACTGAGCGACTGAACAGCAACATGTGTGCACTGCACAGGCGCATCTCAAAGGTGACGCTCACAGGTGCACCCCACAGGAGCCTCTCAGACACCCCTCTCTGCACACCTTAAAGGCACCCCTAAATGGAACATATAATTGCATCGAGTCCACCCCTGGGACTGCTCAAGAGCCTGGGACCCACTAGTGGGCACGTTGAGAAGTGACTGGGGAGGAGCCCCCCTGCAGGTGAGGTGGCCAGGCATTTACACCATGTGCCCAGGGCTCCTCAGGGCACTAACACCTCAGCTCCCATACCTATGAGCACTTCAGGGGGCAGCAAAACCCACCAGCAAGTCACTGTGGGCCCCCTTCACGCCCACCCACGGCCACCAGGGGTCTCACATGGGTGCTCTGCCCCAAGCCCAGGGCCAGGCCCTCTGCCCCCACACAGGGGAGAATCACTCCTCCTTCCCTCAGCCCTGCAGAGGCAGAGAGAGGAAAAGCAGAAACAGGGAAGGTGGCCCCCGGCGGGGTGAGCACAGGGCCTGGGAAACGCACACCCAGAAATCCGGCTCTTCTGGGGCGTTTGGCCGGATGGCCACCTCGTCACGGGCACGGCCCTCACATGCAGCACGGGCTGGACTCCGGCTCATGGTGGGAGGGGGCCCTGGAAGCTTCCCAGGGCTGGATTTAGAGCGAGGTGACCCTCAGCCTGGGCCCCAGTCCAAGCTCTGCAGCTCTGGCCCACGGCACCTGTGCCCCCGCCCCACCTCTCGCTGCCCCCGGCTGTGGCCATGCTTCCTAATCTGGGAAAGCGGGGCCCTCAGTGCAGCCCTGAAAGGCCTCTGCTGCGTGAAGAAGCGGAGGCGGGACAGAGCGGCTCCAGGCCAGCGCCCTAAGCTCGGCCAGCTGGGCCTTTGTGGCTGATGCAGCTGCCGGGCACCCGCCCAGGGCCCACACGGAAGGCCCCCCGAACGGAGACCGGTGCTGAGCAAGCTTGTGCAACCGCAGAGGCGCTAGCGCCACACTCCCACACGCATGTGCACAGATGGACGCCCACACATGCATGTCACGTCCACACATTTCCACCAGCTCAGTCACACAGCCCTGCCTCCTAGTTACGAGCGTGATGACGACATAGACACGGTAGCATAAGAAAGACAAAGAGACGAGGCCCTTCTCCTCCGGGCCCTCCATGACTTGGTCTCCAGCTAAACCTCTCCGCTTCCGCCTCTGGCCAGGGTGCTCAGCACCCCTCTGGCTGCTGCAGAAGGTGAGCCCAGAACACCAGCCCCCCGACCTTGCTGAGTGATGTGCACGCTGGTGGGCAGAGCTCCCACCCTTAACCGCGCTGTGGTCCCCGAGCACACATGCACACTCACATGCATGCATCCTCACGCACACCCAGCGTATGCACTCACATGCATGTACACACATCTGCACACGGTTTCTTGTGTGAAGGGAAGTGAAGGGAACTCCTGCAACTGGAGAGTCAGGCAGACCTGGGGTGAGTCCTCCAGCTGTAACCCAAGCTTTTTCATCTCATCTCAGCTCAAAGGGAGGTTGGGATCAGACCTTGAGGAGGGAGGGTGGCACGGCGCTCAGCCGGAGGCCCCCGCTGCTGTCTGGGCCCACGGGTCCCTGTGTGAGGCTGACGCTCAGGTGTGATCTTGTCCGTAACACCGGGTACTGCTGGCAGAGCCACCCTGGGCTCTGTGTGAGCAGAGGGCCTGGCAGCCTGAGTAAGGGTCCCAACAAGTAGGGGCTGGGCCGAGAAGAGAGGAGTGTGGTGGGCGCTCGTGGAGACCACTCCTAACTAGAGATGCAGGCTCTTGACAGAGAATAGCCCCCTCCTCGATGCAAAGCGAAGGGGAGGCAGTGCAGAGCCCCTCCTGGGGCCCTGCCTCTACCCTTCCTCCCCTCTCCCCACTTCCCTCCTCAAGGTGGGCAGCGCAGTCAGGGGTCCACCCCCACCCCCCGAGCAGAGCTCTGCCCCGCCGCCCAGCACACCTGAGCCGGGTCTGGGGGCCCAGGAGACCTGGGGCTGCTGCTGGACCATCCCCGATCCTTGGGTGGCCCCTCATGGCATTTGCGCCATCACCTCTCCCTGGGCGGGGGTGGGAGGGCCTGCCCCCATGCCAGGACCTCTGCCACAGGCAGAAGGCCCTGAGCTATTACCCCGCAGCCCCCAGCCCAGGGGGTCTGATGTTCCCAGGAAGCAGGCGGCCCGGGCCCCACGGGGAGGGAGGGCAGGCGTGGGCGGGTCAGCTGGCGTGGTAATCGTCACTAAGACAGGCTTTGCTGATGACAGGGTTTGCTGGAGGGCCCTGTGCGCAGGGGCGGGTGCTGCTCTCGGACGGGCAGCCGGACACCATGAGCCTCAGCGAGGGGCAGGTGCACAGGTTCCTGGACCAGAACCCCGGCTTCGCGGACCAGTACTTTGGGAGGAAGCTGAGCCCGGAGGATGTGGCCAGTGCCTGCGAGGACGGGTGCCCCGAGGGCTGCACCAGCTTCCGAGAGCTGTGCCAGGTGGAGGAGAGCGCGGCCCTGTTCGAGCTGGTGCAGGACATGCAGGAGAATGTGAACATGGAGCGCGTGGTTTTCAAGATCCTGCGGCGCCTCTGCTCCATCCTGCATGCCGACCGCTGCAGCCTCTTCATGTACCGCCAGCGCAACGGTGTGGCCGAGCTCGCCACCCGCCTCTTCAGCGTGCAGCCCGACAGTGTCCTGGAGGACTGCCTGGTGCCTCCTGACTCCGAGATCGTCTTCCCGCTGGACATCGGGGTTGTGGGCCACGTGGCGCAGACCAAGAAGATGGTGAACGTCCAGGACGTGATGGAGGTGGGGTCTGCAGGCCCCAGGGGTGCTCAGGTTTTAGGGGGTAGTGAGCGGAGCGGGGGCAGCGAGCGGAGCAGAGCCAGCTCAGAGCTTGCCGGGGGAGGCCTGAGGTGGCAGGGAGGACTCCTGCTGCCCCTTGAGGCACGACTCCTGGGGCGGGGTTAGGGCAGGAAGAGCTCTGGGCAGAGACCAGTGCGGAGACCCAGAAAGGCGGGGCCGCTGGACCCCAGAGCCCTGAGCTCACAGCCTCGTCAGAGACCGCACCGCCTGCCGGGCTGGGCAAGCTTGGAGGTTCAGAAGTTGGTCCAGGTTCCCTGCTGGCCTAGTGGTTAGAACTCTGCGCTTTCTCTGCCGTGGCCTGAGATTCAGTCCCTGGTAGGGGAGGAGATCCAAAAGTGTCCTGGCCAGAAAAAAAAAAAAAACAAAAAATAAAGAAGCTGGCCCAGGGCACCCAGGGGCCGAGGGGCGGGACTGGGGTCAACACCTGCGGGGCATGTGGGTAGGGGCCCACGATGGGCACAGGCAGAGCTGGCCGCCTCTTCCGTCCTCCCCACCCCTCGGGAGAGTCACAGGCCTCGCCTGGGAGCGGCTCCGCCCCCTCCCTGCTGCAACGGGTCCAGAGGGAGGCACCCACAGGGGCAGGCCGCTGCCACACCAGCCGCAAGCCCTTGTCCCTAGAGACAAAAACAGACTTTTGGACAGACCCCCAGGCCTCTGACTCCGGACTGCAATCCTCTTAAACTTATCTCCTCAAACAAGCCTCTGTCCAGCGACCTGAATATGCTAATCTCTGGGATTAGCTTCATCTTCACTTCGTTTTTAGGAAATGGGTCACCCAAGAATCGGAGGGTCCAGAGCGTAAATAACCAGGAAAACATCCTGCAGAAGTTGGGGGGCTGCACCGAGAGCCCCCCCTGCCCCTCCCTCCCCCTCCCCCCACTTCATCCCACCCCTCCCTTCTGTGAGCCTCCACCCCCCACCCCCCAACCCAAACCTGTGCTGTTGGTTCTGAGGTTCTGGTCCAAGAGGCTGGAGGGGGTGCCGCCAGGTGGCCGCTGAGAACCGAGGGCTCGTGGGGAGACAGTGGGCAGAGGTCGAACGCAGAGGAGAGTGGTGGTGCCTGGCAATGCCAGGGTCTCTGAACCCGCGTCACTGAGGCATCTAGACTGTCGTGGGGAGCAGTTGCTGTGTGCAGGTGGACCAGGAGGCAGGCGGGCCCAGGCCTGGGCAGTAGGCACAGAGTTGGGGGCACTTTAAAGAAGTCACAGGGCTTGGCTGGGTCTGAGGGACAGGGAGACAAGGCCCAGGTTCCCTCTCTGGGGTGGTGTGTGGATGCCAATCCTTGGAAAGGGTACAGGCGGGCAGGTGTTTCTGGGCATGAGGTCCAGTTTGCAAGGGGCAACTGGACCAGGACAAAGCTCAGATGAGCTGTTTTCTTCAACTGGCCCCTGACCAGGGAGAGGCCCTGAAGAGCAACTCCGAGACCAGGGGAACCTGCCCTGGGGGCCAGACATGGACAGAGGTCTCATCGTGGGGGCAAGAAACCCCGTGGACCAGATGCCTGCTGGAGCAGGGGCCCAGTAGGTCCGCGGGGCTGGCAGACAGGTCCTGAGCATGGAAGCAGGCTCAGGGCGGCTGAGGGCAGGAGGAGACTGCAGCCTGGACCAGGAGGAGCTTGGGGACACGTGGACTAGACAGACTCCAGAGGCATCTGGAAGGCCAGTTAGCCAGACGGCAGCAGAGTGGAGGTGCTGGGCCTGCTTGTAGCCAAGCTCTGCAGTCTGAGGTTCGAGAGCTGGGGGTCGCTGGCTCTGAGATGGGGTGATAAGGACTGAGCCAAGCTGGAACCTCCAGCACAGGCCATGGGCTGTGTCTGCGTATGCTTCCCAGGCTCCTGATACCCAGGGCGTGGCCCCCTGGGTCTTAGCACTGGCCTGGGCAGCTTAGCCGTGACCCCCAGGGACAAGGGGGACCAGGACTCCGGGTCCACAGAGCGATGGCCTCTGCCTTCTCTCCTCTCGTCTCGTAGTGCCCCCACTTCAGCTCCTTCGCGGATGAGCTGACCGACTATGTGACGAGGAACATCCTGGCCACACCCATCATGAACGGCAAAGATGTCGTGGCTGTGATCATGGCTGTGAACAAGCTGGATGGCCCATGTTTCACAAGTGAAGATGAAGACGTGAGTGTCTGGGGACCCTGCAGGTGCGCACGCCTGTGCCTGGGGGCGGTGTCTACGTGGCTGTCCTCGCGTGGCCCGGGGGCTCACCTGCTGCACGTCGGCCCACAGGCGCGGTCGCTGCAGCGTGTGCGGCCCGCCCAGCCGCCGGGCGTCTCCTCTGCAAACGCAGGCCTGGGCGCCTGGGAGCCGGGCTTCACTGCTGCTGCCACAACCTCTGTTTCAGGTTTTCCTGAAATACCTGAACTTCGGGACATTAAACCTGAAGATCTACCACTTGAGCTACCTGCACAACTGCGAGACTCGCCGTGGCCAGGTACCCTCACGCGCTGGCCGGGGCGCCCCAGCCGGCTCCCCGCCCGCCCTCCAGGGTGACTGCACGTGCCCAGGCGTCTCTCAGGACAGAGGCACGAGGTGCCGTGGGCACGTGGGTACCTTGAGGGAGAGGGCCCAGGGATTTGTGCTTGTGGGTCAGAGCTGTGAGTATGCGGAGCTGAGGGCACGGAAGCCAGGGCCCTGTGGAGGCCGGGGGCCTTGCCTTCGGGCCCAGGGCTGTGACCACCTGCAAGCCTGGTGTCACCACTGCGCCTCAGAAGCCGCCTCCAGCCTTCTCTAGAGGGAGCAGGGGCGGATCCTGAAGGTACAGCAGGGTCAGAGTCCCGGCACTCTTTAGCCAAGCCTGTAGGTGGACTCTGCCCCGGCCACACAGGAGAGAAATTGCCTCCAGGACTGGAGTCTGCTTTGTCCCTGAGCGAGGAGGCCTCGGGGCCTCAGCGGGGTCCGGCCCACCTTCCTCTGTGCAGAGGGGGAGGTGGGGGGACGCTCAGGGGAGGGAGGGGGTGAGAGGGGGCCCGGCGGGGCTGGAGGCCAGCAGCGCTGGACTGCAGTGTGGGGCTGAGAGCAAGGCCAGGCGTGGGGCCGGCAGAGCCCACCGAGAGCTGCAAAGTGCTGTTAGAAGAGCCGCTGGGTGGACGTGGGCTCCACGCTGTGGGGACGGGGCTGCGCCAGAGATTGATGCCTACTTCCTTCTTTCTGTTATCATTTGTCCATTAGTCTGGACACAGGGGTATTCTTTATGCTTTAGTGTAACCCAGCATGACTAGACTGATTATGTTGTTCAGCTCCTTTTCCCAGTGGCTCCTGTGCCCTCTGCCATGCCCACCGACCCCATCACTCTGCGTGGCTTTTGTTCAGCTGGTAGGCGGCTGGGTGGGTTTTTCGTTTCGGGCTTCTGTGCATCCTTGGTGCTTGCCACGTAACTTCCTTACTCTCGCGCATCCTTACTCTCTACAAAATGCTCCTGTCTCCTTTGCATTTTTCTGCCCAGTCCTGGAACTACCCATTCCTCAAGGGGACTGGCTCCTTTTGTTGGAGATAGTCTTAGAAACAAAGTCCAGAGCACCAGGTGTGACCTTGGCGTGGCTTCCAGGCCCTCCGTCGGCGGAGCACAGAGGCCTGGGCACGTGCGCACAGCTGAGCCGGTTTCTGCCGGTCGCCACCTGCGTCTACACTGTGAGGCCCGCGCTCCTGCTGATGTCTCCCGCCGCCCCTCGCGAGTCATTCAGGCCCCTCCCCCGGCTCCCGGCTCTGCTCTGGGTTTGGGCTGTCCAGGCTCGGTGCGCGTGTGCGGCAGGGTCACAGCTGGAACCTGGGACCCACAGGAGGCAAGTCCATCACCAGAGCCCAGAGCGTGTACACTCTGGCTTTGCTCTTGCAGACGCCATCATTTCCAAAATGCTGAGGGCGGCGCCTCTCCCTGCCCCTTCCGTGAGGAGGTCTCTTGCATTCCCTTGTCACAGTCTGCATTCTTTCCTGGAATCCTCCAATCTACTAAATGATTTTTTATTTGCAAACATTACAGTTCATTCTTTGTGCTGTAGCTTTTTATAGATCTCGACAAGTGCATCATGGCATGTATCTACCCTTACAGTGTCATAAAGAATCATTTCACCACCCTAAAAACCCCCACCTCCACCAAAGCCCTGACAACTGATATTTTCACTGTCTCCTTAGTTTTGCCTTTTGCTGACTGTCATACAGTATGGAGGGTGTCAGGACTAGCTGCTTTCACTTGGTAATATGCACTTAGGGTTCCTGCATGTCTTTTCATGGCTTGGTAGCCCAGTTCTTTTCATTGTTGAATAATATACCAAAGACTGGATGCATCACAATTTATTTATCGATTCACCCATGGAAGGACATCTTGATTGCTTCCAGTTTGGGGCAATCATGAATAAAACTGCTATAAACATTTGTAGACAGGTTTTTGTGTGGGCATGAATTTTCAATTCGAATGAGTAAATACCAAAGAGTGTGATTGCTGGATAATATGGTATATAATTGTGTTTGACTTTGTGAGAAACTGTCCCAAAGTGGTTGTCCTGCTTTACATCCCCACCAACAATGAACGAAAGTCCCTGTGGCTCTGTCTGCATCTCTGCCAGTGTTTCAGATTTTGCTCATTCTTACCGTTGCTTTAATTCACAGCTCTAATGACAAGTGACTTTGGACATCTTTTCATATACTTATTTGTCAACTGTATTTCCTACTCTTTGGTGAGGTGTCTGTTCAGATCTTTTGCCCATTTGAAATCAGATTGGTTTTTTCTTATTGTTTAGTTTCAAGAGTTTTTTGTAACATTGGGTTTTAAGTCCTTTATCAGATATGTATTTTGCAAATATTTTCTCCAGTGGTATAGCTTGTCTTTTCATTCTCTTACCAGTACATTTGGAAAAAAAGTTTTATATTCTCTTTTTTTAAATTGAAGTATAGTTGATTTACAATGTTACGTTAATTTCTGCTATATAACCAAGTTATTCAGTTATATATATGTATACATTGTTTTTCAAATACTCTTTCCCATTATAGTTTACCATAGGGTATTGACTCGGAGAAGGCAATGGCACCCCACTCCAGTAAAATCCCATGGATGGAGGAGCCTGGTAGGCTACAGTCCTTGGGGTCGCTAGGAGTCGGACACGACTGAGTGACTTCACTTTCACATTTCACTTTCCTGCATTGGAGAAGGAAATGACAACCCACTCCAATGGTCTTGCCTAGAGAATCCCAGGGACGGGGGAGCCTGGTGGGCTGCCGTCTATGGGGTCGCACAGAGTCGGACACGACTGAAGCGCCTTAGCAGCAGCAGCAGCAGGGTATTGACTATAGTTCCCTGTGCTACACAGGAGGATCTTGCTGTTTATCCACCCTATATATAGTGACTTACATCTGCTAACCCCACCCTCCCACTCCACCCCTCTGCAACCCCCTTCCCCTTGGTAACCACTGTCCATGAGTCTGAAAACATAAGTTTTTAATTTTAATAAATGTATTTAATATAAATTGATATATTAAGTATAATATATATGGTAAAATATTAATAATCAATGTTAATTTAAATATAATATTAATTATAATATATTTAATTGTATTAATAAACATAATATATTAAATAACTTTACTAGGATGGATTGTAGTTGAGTGTTACACCTTAAAACTCCTCATCAAACTCAGAGTCATCTGACTTCTGTCCTATGCCACCTTCTAGCAGCTTTATACTCTGCACTTTACACTCAGGTCTATGAGTTAATCTCAAGAAAGGTGCAAGGCTTGTGTCTACATACCATTTTTTGCATATGATATCCAGTTGTTCCAGCAACAGTCAGTGAAAAGGCCAGCCTTTTCCTACTGAATTTCTTTGTTTCTTTGTCAAACTGCAGTTGACTGGTTTGTGTGCATCTATTTCTGGGCTTTCTGTTCAGTTCCCTTGATCTGTGTTCCTACCTTTCACCAATACCATGCTGTACTGATCCCTATAGCTTCATAGTCTTGAAGATGGGAATATCAACTCTCCAACTTTTTTTTTCCTGCAGTATTGTACTGGCTATTTTGTGGGTTTTGCCTTTCCATATAAATTTTAAAATCAGTTTGTCCATATGCACAAAATAGCTCGCTGACATTTTAACTGGTTCTAGAGTAGATCTGCACATTAGGTTGAGAAGTGGCGTCTTAACAGTAAGGAGTTTCCAGTTCATGAATGGAGAATATCTGTTTACTTAGATTGTCCTTGATTTCTTCAGGGTTTTCTCAGTGTTGCACATGGACTCAGTACATATTGAGTTCCTTTGTACCTAAGTATTTAATTTTATGCTGATGTAAGTGGTATTGTGTTTTTAATTTCAAGTGCCAGCTGTTCACTGCTCATATAAAGGGAAGCAACCGACTTTCGTCACATGTCAACTTTGTTATCTTATAACCTTAAGACAATAATTAGTTCCAGGAAGTTTTAAAAATTGATCCCTTGGTATTTTCCCATGAATGATCATGTCATCTGCAAGCAAAGACAGTTTTATTCCTTCCTTCCCCATCTCTCTCCGTTGTTCTTTCTCTCTGTCTTAGCGTACCTGCTAGGGCTTTCAGTACGATGCTGCCGTGAGTGGTGACATGGCCATCCTTGCCTTGCTTCTGATGTTAGGGAAAGAACCAGTTTCTCACCATCAGATACGACATTCGCTGAAGGGTTTTTGTAGAATTTTTTCTAGTTGACAAATTTGCCCTCTATTTACACTTTGCTTAGAGATTTTATTCCGAATGAGGGTTGGATTTTGTCAGTACTTTTCTCCACCAATCGATATGGTCATGTTAATGCTTTCCTCTCTTGCCCAATAATGTGGCGGTCTACATTAACTGGTCGTCCAATGCTGGACCAGCTTGCACACCTGGGAGGTATGCTGTCACTCGGTTCTGGAGCACAATTATTTTAATGTGCTATTGAGTTGTTTTGCTAATATTTCATGAAGAATTTTTGTACCTATGTTCATGAGAAATTTTGGCCTATAGTTTTCTTTCTTGTAATGTCTTTATCTGGTTTGGATATTAGGGTAATGCTGGCCTCAAAGAATAGTTTTAGAGGTTTTCCTTCTGCTTCTATATTCAGGAAAAGATTGCTGTGAATTGGCATAATTTCATCCCTAAATGTTTTGTACAATTCACCAGTGAAACTGTCAGAGACTGGTGCTTTCTTTTGGAAGATTATTAATTATTGATCCAGTATCTTTAATACTTACAGGTCCATTCAGATCATTCTGTTCTCCTTGCGTTGGTGTTGGTGCTTTGTGTCTTTCAAAGCACTGAAACATTCATTTGATCTAAACTACTTAATCAAGATTATCAAATTGGGGGGCATACGGTGGTTTTTAATATTTGTTACTTACTAGTCATTTCCTTCTGCTTGCTTTAGGCTTAAAATAATCTTTTTTTCTAGTTTCCTAGGATTAAGTTACTGATTTTAGACTGTTTTTCTTCTCTAATACATGCAATTAATGCTATAGATTTCACTCCAAGCCCTGCTTTCATGGTATCCCACGAACTTTGATAAGTTGTATTTTCACTTAGTTTAAAATCTTTCAAAATTTCTCTTGAGACTTCTTTTTCTATCCATATATTAATTAGAAGTGTATTGTTTAATCTACTTTGGAATTTTCCAACTATCTTTCTGTTAATGATTTCTAGTTTATCGCCTGTGGTATGACAATGTATTCTTATGATTTTTAATTCTCTTAAATGTGTTAAGACATGTTTTGTGGCCCAGAATGTGGTTTATGTTGGTGACTGTTCCGTGTGACCTTGAGAGAAATGTGTGTTCTGCTCCTGTCGGATGAAGTTGTCTGCAGACATTCGTTGTAGACATTGCTGTTTAGTTCAGCTATTTTCTTACTCAGTTTCTGCCTGCAGGATCTATCAATTAACTGAAAAAAGAACACTGAAGTCTCCAACTATAATAATGGACTTATCTATGTGTCTTGCAGTTCCATTAGTTTTTACTTTATACAATCTGATGCTCTGCTGTTAGGTGTATACACATTAAGGATTAATGTCTCCTTGGAGAAATGACCGCTTTATCATTATGTAATGTCCCTCTTTCAGTTCAGTTCAGTTCAGTCGCTCAGTCATGTCCAACTCCTTGCGACCCCATGAATCGCAGCACGCCAGGCCTCTCTGTCCATCACCAATTCCCGGAGTTCACTCAAACTCATGTCCATCGAGTCAGTGATGCCATCCAGCCATCTCATCCTCTGTCGTCCCCTTCTCCTCCTGCCCTCAATCTTTCCCAGCATCAGGGTCTTTTCAAATGAGTCAACTCTTCACATTAGGTGGCCAAAGTATTGGGGTTTCAGCTTCAATATCAGTCCTTCCAATGAACACCCAGGACTGATCTCCTTTAGGATGGACTGGTTGGATCTCCTTGCAGTCCAAGGGACTCTCAAGAGTCTCCTCCAAACCACAGTTCAAAAGCATCAATTCTTTGGCGCTCAGCTTTCTTCACAGTCCAACTCTCACATCTATACATGACCACCAGAAAAACCATAGCCTTGACTACACGGACCTTTGTTGGCAATGTCTCTGCTTTTTAATATGCTATCTAGGTTGGTCATAACTTTCTTTCCAAGGAGTAAGCGTCTTTTAATTTCATGGCTGCAGTCACCATCTGCAGTGATTTTGGAGTCCCGAGAAATAAAGTCTGACACTGTTTCCACTGTTTCCCCATCTATTTCCCATGAAGTGATGGGACCAGATGCCATGATCTTCGTTTTCTGAATGTTGAGCTTTAAGCCAACTTTTTCACTCTCCTCTTTCACTTTCATCAAGAGGCTTTTGAGTTCCTCTTCCCTTTCTGCCATAAGGGTGGTGTCATCTGCATATCTGAGGTTATTGATATTTCTTCTGGCAATCTTGATTCCAGCTTGTGCTGTCCCTCTTTACTCCTGATAATTTTTCTTCTGCAGAAGAAAAATCTTTTCTTCTGCTTTGTAGAAACTTAACATAGCTCCTTCAGTTTCCTTTTGATTGGTGTTAGCATGGTATATATTTTTCCATTCTTTTACTTTTTTCCCAATTATTTTCCTTGTGATAAAATACACATAAAAAAATTACTACCTCAATCATACTTTGCTTGTTTGTTTGTTTGGTTTTGTTTTTTGAATGACAATGGATTACATTATGTTTATTTCTCTACAATCACATTACTGGTTTTGGTAACAGACGGGATGCCCATAGTAATGTTATGCTCTTCTTGAATGTTTGGACTTAACGTGTAAAGACAGCATGGGGCCAATTTGTTACACGTTTTTTTTGACAAAGCAAGAGAATTTGTTGGGAAAGGGCACCCGCAGAGAGCAGCAGGGTAAGGGAAAGCAGGAGGACTGCTCCGCCACGTGGCTCTCAGTCTCGGGTTCTATGGGGAAGGGATTAGTTTCCAGGTGGTCTTTGGCCAATCATTGTGACTTAGAGTTCTCCCTGGTGGTGCACGCGTTGCTCAGCCAGGATGAATGCCAGCCTTCTGAGAGGGGCTCAGACACACGGTGTCTCTTTCCGACCTTTCCCAATCTCTTCTAGTTGTGGCTTATTAGTTCTGTGTTCATTACCAGGGCCTCCTGTCATAAAATAACTCATGTGCGTGGTGACTATGTTGCTTGGCCAGGGTGGCGGTTTCAGTCCGTGCGCTTCCCTCGACAGTTCCCCCCGAGAGACTTTATACTCAAGATACTTTTGGGAACTGGGGCCGAGGTCTCTTCCTTCTGTAACTACTTCCTGCTGTGTGTGGGCATAGTCCTGCCTAGCAGAGCAGAAGTCTCTCTCTACCCAATCTAACTTGATGAGGTATTCTGTATCTGTATACAGGTTTCTGTATCTGAAATCTGTATCTGTATCAGAATTGTGTATGCTGTATCCTTGTAGTAACAGCAATTTAATCTGAAACTGCTCGACCCTGTCAGAGATGAAACAGGGGCCAAACAGGAGGCCTAACAGAATAGTCATCACCAGTCCCCAGAAAAGGAAGACAAAATCTGGGGTGAGGGCTGCAGGGTGTGTGTGCGACTGTCTTAATAATTTTTAATCTACAGTTCAGCGGCATTAAGTACATTCATATCAGGCAACCACCACCACCATCCATCTTCAGAACTCTGTACAGATTCCCAAATTGGAACTCTATCCTCTTTAAACACCAACTCCCCAGATCTCCCATCCCAGCCCCTGGAAACCACATTCTGTTCTCTGTTTCTATGATTTTAGCTCCTATAAGTGGGATCCTGTAGTATTTGTCTTTTTGTGACTAGCTTATTGCACCAAGCATGATGTCCTCGAGGTTCATCCGTGGCGGAGCATGTTCAGACTTTTATTCCTTTTTAGAGCTGAATAGTATACCGTTGTCAGAGAAGGCAATGGCACCCCACTCCAGTACTCTTGCCTGGAAAATCCCATGGACGGCAGAGCCTGGTAGGCTGCAGTCCGTGGGGTCGCTAAGAGTCGGACACGACTGAGTGACTTCCCTTTCACTTTTCACTTTCACGCATTGGAGAAGGAAATGGCAACCCACTCCAGTGTTCTTGCCTGGAGAATCCCAGGGATGGGGGAGCCTGGTGAGCCCACCAGGGGTCTATGGGGTCGCACAGAGTCGGACACGACTGAAGCGACTTAGCAGCAGCAGTATACCATTGTATGTATATACCACAATTTTGCTTCTCTATTCATCTGTTGATGGACACTTTTGTTGCTCCAGCATTTTAGCTATTATGAATAATGCTGCTGTGAACATGGGTGCACAGATATCTCTTTGAAATCCAGCTTTTGATTCTTTTGAGTATATGGCCAGAAGTGGAAATGTTGGATCATACGGTAATTCCGTATAATTTTTTTAAAAAACCTCCATATTATTTTCCAAAGTGTCTGTGCCATTTTCCATTCCCATCAACAGTGCAAAAGGGTCCCAATTTCTCCACTTCCTTGCCAATACTCATTTTCTGTTTTGGTTTTAACAGTAGTCATCCTAACAGGTGTTAGTTGTGAGTGTGGTTCTGATTCGCATTCCCCAAATGCAGAAAAGCAAAACGGCTGTCGGGGGAGGCCTTACAAACAGCTGTGAAAAGAAGAGAAGTGAAAAGCAAAGGAGAAGAGGAAAGATATAAGCATCTGAATGCAGAGTTCCAAAAAATAGCAAGAAGAGATAAGAAAGCCTTCCTCAGCGACCAATGCAAAGAAATAGAGGAAAACAACAGAATGGGAAAGACTAGAGATCTCTTCAAGAAAATTTGAGATACCAAGGGAACATTTCAGGCAAAGATGGGCTCGATAAAGGACAGAAATGGTATGGACCTAACAGAAGCAGAAGATATTAAGAAGAGATGGCAAAAATACACAGAAGAACTGTACAAAAAAGATCTTCACGACCCAGATAATCACGATGGTGTGATCACTCACCTAGAGCCAGACATCTTGGATTGTGAAGTCAAGTGGGCCTTAGAAAGCATCACTATGAACAAAGCTAGTGGAGGTGATGGAATTCCAGTTGAGCTATTTCAAATCCTGAAAGATGATGCTGTGAAAGTGCTGCACTCAATATGCCAGCAAATTTGGAAAACTCAGGAGCAGCCACAGGACTGGAAAAGGTCAGTTTTCATTCCAATCCCAAAGAAAGGCAATGCCAAAGAATGTTCAAACTACCACACAATTGCACTCATCTCACACGCTAGTAAAGTAATGCTCAAAATTCTCCAAGCCAGGCTTCAGCAATACGTGAACCATGGAATTCCAGATGTTCAAGCTGGTTTTAGAAAAGGCAGAGGAACCAGAGATCAAATTGCCAACATCTGCTGGATCATTGAAAAAGCAAGAGAGTTCCAGAAAAACATCTATTTCTGCTTTATTGACTATGCCAAAGCCTTTGACTGTGTGGATCACAATAAACTGTGGAAAATTCTGAAAGAGATGGGAATACCAGACCACCTGACCTGCCTGTTGAGAAACCTGTATGCAGGTCAGGAAGCATCAGTTAGAACTGGACATGGAACAACAGACTGGTTCCAAATAGGAAAAGGAGTACGTCAAGGCTGTATATTGTCACCCTGCTTATTTAACTTCTATGCTGAGTACATCATGAGAAACGCTAGGCTGGAAGAAGCACAAACTGGAATCAAAATTGCCAGAAGAAATATCAATAAGCTCAGATATGCAGATGACACCACCTTTATGGCAGAAAATGAAGAGGAACTAAAAAGCCTCTTGATGAAAGTGAAAGTGGAGAGTGAAAAAGTTGGCTTAAAGCTCAACATTCAGAAAACGAAGATCATGGCATCTGGTCCCATCACTTCATGGGAAATAGATGGGGAAACAGTGGAAACGGTGTCAGACTTTATTTTGGGGGGCTCCAAAATCACTGGAGATGGTGACTGCAGCCATGAAATTAAAAGATGCTTACTCCTTGGAAGGAAAGTTATGACCAACCTAGATAGCATATTCAAAAGCAGAGACATTACTTTGCCAACAAAAGTCCGACTAGTCAAGGCTATAGTTTTTCCGGTGGTCATGTATGGATGTGAGAGTTGGACTGTGAAGAAAGCTGAGCGCCAAAGAATTCATGCTTTTGAACTGTGGTGTTGGAGAAGACTCTTGAGAGTCCCTTGGACTGCAAGGAGATCCAACCAGTCCATTCTGAAGGAGATCGGCCTGGGATTTCTTTGGAAAGAATGATCCTAAAGCTGAAACTCCAGTACTTTGGCCACCTGATGCGAAGAGTTGACTCATTGGAAAAGACTCTGATGCTGGGAGGGATTGGGGGCAGGAGGAGAAGGGGACGACAGAGGATGAGATGGCTGGATGGCATCACTGACTCAATGGACGTGAGTCTGAGTGAACTCTGGGAGTTGGTGATGGACAGGGAGGCCTGGTGTGCTGCAGTTCATGGGGTCGCAAAGAGTCGGACATGACTGAGCAACTGAACTAACTAATGATTACTGATATTGATCATCTTTTCATGTTTATTGGCCATTTGTATTTCTTCTTTGGAGAAATGTCTATTCAAGTTCTTTGCCCATTTTTTAATCTGGTTGTTTGTTTTTGTTGTTGAATTTTAGTAGTTCTCTACATAATCTTTGTATTAATCTCTTACCAGATGTGTGATTTGCAAATATTTTCTCCCATTGTGGAGATATTTTCTCCCTCCCTTTTGACTCTGTTAATGGTGTCTTTCAATGCACAAAAGTTTTTAATTTTCAGGAAGTCCAGTTTGTCTATTTTTTCTTTTGTTGTCAGTCAAAATGTTATATCTAAGCAATCAGATATAACCAAGAAGACTCTTGAGAGTCCCTTGGACTGCAAGGAGATCCAACCAGTCCATCCTAAAGGAGATCAGTCCTGGGTGTTCATTGGAAGGACTGATATTGAAGCTGAAACCCCAATACTTTGGCCACCTAATGTGAAGAGTTGACTCATTTGAAAAGACCCTGATGCTGGGAAAGATTGAGGGCAGGAGGAGAAGGGGATGACAGAGGATGAGATGGTTCGATGGCATCACCGACTCAATGGACATGGGTTTGGGTGGACTCTGGGAGTTGGTGATGGACAGGGAGGCCTGGCGTGCTGCAGTTCATGGGGTCGCAAAGAGTCAGACACGACTGAGTGACTGAACTGAACTCTTTCCCCATTGAATGGTCTTGGATTTTTTGTCAAAAATAATTTGACCATATATGCCAGGGTTTATTTTTGGACTCTGAAAGCTTTCCACTGGTCTATATGGCTGTCTTTATGCCAGTATCATGTTTGGATTAACACAGGTTTGTACTATGCTTTCAAATCAGGTAATATGAGTCCTCCAGCTTTAGTTGTTCTCAATATTGTTTAACTATTCACGATCCCTTGAGCTGCTATATGACTCCAGAATGTGTTTTTATACTTCTGCAAAGGCACCATTGAGATTTTGATAGGGATTAATTGAACTTGTAGGTTACTTTGGGTAGTATTGACATTGTAACAACATTGAGTCTTCTACTTCATAAGCAAAGACTGTCTTTCTAACTATTTATGTCTTCTCTAATTTATTTCAGCAATATTTTAGTTTTTGTTGTTATAATAATTCTAGTTCTGAGGTCCTTTCATTTTACCTGGAGGGCATTTCTTGCTGGGAAATTGTAGTGGTCATTTACTCCCTCAACTTTTGTTTTTCTGGAGATGTCTTAATTTCTCCCTCACTCTTAAAGGGCAGTTTTCCCAGATACAAGATTCTCGATTGACAGTTGTTGTTTTTTTTTAATTTTAGCACTTTGAATACACCAGATTGGGCTTCCCTGGTGGCCCAGTTGGCAAAGAATCTGCCTGCAACATGGGAGAGCTGGGTTTATGCCTGGATTAGGAAGACCAGCTCAATCAGTAAATAATCTGCCTGCAATGCAGGAGACCCAGGCTCGATTTCTGGGATGGGAAGATCCCCTGGAGAAGGAAATGGTAACCCACTCCAGTGGAGTGGAGTTGCCTGGAGAATCCCGTGGACAGAGGAGACTGGCAGGCTACAGTCCATGGGGTTGCAAGAGTCGGACATGAGTTAGCAACTAAACCACCATACACCAGGTCACTGCCTTCTAGTCCCCAAAGTTTCAGCAGATTCTGTGCTGAAATGAGAGCAGATGAGAAATCTGCTGATACACTTAGTGAGGATCCCCTGTATGTGATGAGTCTCTTCTCTCACTGTTTTCAAGGGTCTCTCCATCTTTCGACAGCTTGATTATAGTCTGGGTGTCTTTGAATTCATCCCATCTGGTGTGTGTTGAACCTCCTGGATGGTAGTATTCAAGTATTTCATTAAATTCCAGCCCTTATGTCTTCCCATATGCTCACCGCGTGCTCCTCTGCCCTTGGTGAGGCCTAGCCGTCCCCCTGGGAGGGATTCTGAGTGGCTTTCCTCCTACCCTGGCTTTGAGGCTGCCTTTCTCTCAGCTTGCTCTCAGCCAGGCCCCTTAACCTAACTGCTGTGAGGACATTTCCCCAGATTCTTATCTGCAGCTTCAAGCAGTGGCCTCAGGCCAAGATGCAAACCCACCCCACACAGCCCAGGTGTGGGCCTGGGAGGCAAGTCTGGGAGCATCTTCTGGACTCTGCCCCACCACACACACCTTCCCCAGCACATCTCACCCAGGGGCTGTGTTCCTTCCGGGGAAGTTGGATCTCAGGAGAAGCCTAGAGTTTCTAATTCTAATTCTCTGCCTGTCATGTTCTGAGCCCCTAGCCCTTGCTTTGGATACCCTCACTTTTCAGCTCCTCTTCCTGCATACTGTCTCAGGGTCCCGCTCCTTCTGCCTCCCTCATTAGCCACCCCAACTCAACTCAGTCAGAGCCACACTTTGAAAACTTAAGCCCTATCACTGGGGGGCCCTCAGGGCCTCTCCTGCAGCCCCTGCCCACTTCTCCATACGCCACCATCCTGCCCCAGCCATGCTCCTCTCAAGGGCTTATGGACTTGCTGGTCCCTCTGCCAAGAACACTGCCCTACACATCCTACACATGGCTCCTTTGTAGACAGGTCTCCCCTGACCTGAGCACCTCCTCACTCTAGCCCTGCATCCCCCCCCCCACCTCTACCTGCTGGACCCCCTGCATTTGCTCATCTCCCCATGACAAGCCATCTAGTTGCTTTGTTTGTTTATGTTCTAGCCTGCACTCCCCACATTAGAAAATGAATCTAAGAGTCAAGGATTTTTGTCTGTTCTATCGTCCAGTTATACCAGTCCTAAGGCAGGCAGTAAATATCATTCCCCCAAATGAATCCCTGACACTTAGGAAACATGACCATCCAGAGACCCAATGTTTCCAGCTCTTCAGACCACATTCATGTACAGATGTGAGAGTTATAAAGGGGACTTCCAACAATGGGTGTTCATGTCTCAATTAAATACTTTGATTTCCACTCAGATATCGCCTAACCCCAGTAGAAAGCCACCTCTGAGACCTTACACTCTGAACAGCATTTTAAAGAACTCTAATTACTTCACAACTCTACCTCACAGCTCTCTTTGAAAAGAAAAGACTGAAATGAACAAAGCCTGGCTCCCACATTGCCTGCAATTCAGTCTGGTGCCCACTTCTTCCTCACACTGTAGGGGAGCCCCAATTGCAAATTAAAGCATTTCTCTGCACAGGGCCTGCCCCTCCCTCGCATAGATCTTAGCAATCCTCCAGGGTCCTAGGCCCCCTCCCTGGTCAAGAATCACTGTCGATCAGCCCTGGTCACTCTTCCCATGGACTCCGCCTCAGGGGCTCCCATCAACCCCTTTTTGAAGGTGTCTTGGCCACTTTAGTCAGAGGCAAGAGAAACAACAAAGAAATCATAGACTTGGCCCTGGGATGTGGGAATTTCAGATCTGCTGCGTGAGGCTGACTGGCCAGCTGTAGCTGCGGTTCCCACGGCCCATGTTGCAGCACCAGCTGGACGAGAGGCCCCAGGGGTACAGAACTTTGGCTCCACGCTGCCCGGGCCATGCTTTTGTCCACAACCCGTTGGCTGGTATAAAAACAGAGCGTGTGCACTGCCGCTCCCAGGATGAGGTGGGAGGCACCCCAACTCACAAGGCTACATAAAGAGCACCCAGGCTCAAAGCTATCTCGTATTCCTGATTTGTGAACATGTGGAAGTATTTGGAAGTCAGGACATGTGAGTGGAAGCAGCAAGGCGGGGCAGGCTCACCCCCCTGGGCAGTGCAGGCCGATTTCTGTCCCTGCAGCTCCCACTCTGATGTCGCTGGACACGTGGCTGGGAGAAGTATCATAGGGTGACCCTTCTTTCCACTGTCAGAAGCCATAAGCATACGGATAACAGTCACCTGTAGTGAAACGGGGAAACATGCATTTGCATATTTATTATTTTTGCCTTAATGTAATTTCTTTCTTTTTTTTTCTTTCCGTTCTTTGGCCATGTGGCCTGTGGGATCTTAGTTCCCTGACCAGGGATCAAACCCAAACCCTCAGCACTGACAGTACAGAGTCCCAACCAGTGAGGGGCTAGGGAATTCCCTAATTTTCTTAATTTTTAAGTTAACATTATTTAACTTGAATAATGGCTGTGTTTAACAAGTGATTCTCAAAATTCTTTAAGATTCAAGAACTTGCCCCTAAATAAGGGCCTTGGGAGCTCAAGCTGCCCAGGGCCTCTGGGTCACCTTTCCCATCTGCCTCCTGCCCTCCCAGCAGCCTGATATCCCCCGCATAGTATGAGCATGAGCTTAGGCCTCACAGGCCAGCCTCCCCACCCCAGGGGCAGCGCAGGCCTCTGCATTATCTGTCCCCAGATGCAACTGGATGCCCCTCACTTCCAGGGTCACCAAGTGGCCCCTCCCAGATTTCATCTTGGAACATTAAAGAGGAGTGCCCCTGATGAATCTGTCAAGGGCTACACTGCAGCTCCTGCCAACCACAGGCTCCTGGTCACTCAGACAGAGAAGGGGCTCCAGGAGCACCACCGAGTGCCGGGGTCCAGCCCCGGCTAATCCAGAGTATTCGAAGGAGAGACGGCTTCGGCGAGGATCAGGAAACAATTGCTTAATTAAACGTTAATTAAGGATATAAAGAGTGGTTAAATAAGGATAGCTCAGTGAAGAAATTCAGTGGAGAAAAGAGGCTGAAATAAGGATAGCTCAGTGAGGAAATTCAGTGGAGAAAAGAGGCTGAATAATTCAGCCAGAAGGTGAGAGAAAGAACGACATGGGGAGACCAAGTTTCGGTGAACAAGGCCCGCACTTTATTTTCCAAAGTAGTTTTTATACCTTAAGTTATGCATAGAGGATAATGGGGGAAGGGGTAGAGTCATGCAGTAAGCCAGGCTTTCTTCCTGCAAACTTATCATATGCAAAAGTTTAGGTGATTTGCATCATCTTCTGGCCCGGAGGCCTGTTAACATTTTAAGACCCTTTCTTCAGAAAACTTATTTTTCTCTAAAGGTGATTAGTCAGGTGCCACCCTCCAAAGCATTAAAGTTGCATTCCTATAGGGCAAAGGTGTGGTGGGCTATAACAAGAAAAAGAATTAACTCAAGGGTCCAAGGTTACAAACACTAAAGCTACTACTTACACCAATTATATTAATCAATACACTGTCAGGGACACAGCAGGTAAGGGATATGGAGACTTAGCAGCAAACATTGGCCCAACAAGTGAAAAACCCTTCACCAATACAATTTCTAATCAATCTTTTAACTGCTCAAAGGAATCTGAATTTAGACAGTTTAGAACATCTCATGCCTCTCACAGTTGGGAGGCTCTGAGCAATCACATGTGGCCGGAAAAACCTATTCAGGCAGGCTAGAGGACTTCCAAAGGAGTTTGTAAGTTGAAACACTATCACACCCAGGAACTTTATTAACTGGAGCTGTAAGTTAACTCTTTTTTTAGAGAGAGGTAGTGGGGGACAGCCCCCCGTAAAGTCAGAGGTGTAGGTGAGAGCACAAAGCAGAAAGTAGGCAGACTCTGGTTTTGGGGGTAGATGCTCGAGAATTTCCAGGGGGACTCCTGAGGCTCGATCCCGCCTTTGCGTATGCCGAGCCTCCTTCCTCATGACCTTTGCCACGGGCGGAGTGCCTCACGCTGGCTCCAGACAGTGATAGAATTCCAGTTGAGCTATTCCAGATCCTGAAAGATGATGCTGTGAAAGTGCTGCACTCAATATGCAATATGCCGGGAGATGGCTCCCGGCAACAGAGACAGCACAGTTTGCAGCAGTCGAGACAAGCAGTCCAAGGGCCCACAGAGGCAGGAGGGCAGACTGGTCTGGGAAGAGCCTCCCCAGACAGATGTGGGACAGGCAGAGGGGGGCGGGCGTGGGACAGGCACTGCATGAATCCATTTAGACGAAGTTCTAGAACACTCAGCAGTCAGTGGGGCAGTTCGAGGAGGGATCGGGGTGTTGGCTTGGGGCTGAGGACCTTCTGGCTGGGGGATCGGGGTGTTGGCTGGGGGCTGGAATGCTCTAAAACCTGGTATGGCAGTGGCTACAGGTAACCCCTAAGATGCCCTCATCCCATCAGACGGTACCCCAGACTCAAGTCAGAGAAAAAAAGGAAGGGGAAGGCAGAGGCCTGGAGTGGGCCTCACACCTGGCTTCAAACCACAGTGGACATGCTGCCTGATCCGCTGAGCGCCCATTTCCTTGGGGCCAAGATAGCCTGCTTCAGAGCAGCGTCCAGTGTGGGGACTGGCCCTTGGTCCGGCTGTGGCACTGGAGGGGCAAGGTGGAGTTGGAGGGAGGCCTGCCCTAGAGGCTGTGCTATGATGCCCGCGCCCTTTCCTCCTCACTCCATCCCTCTCCTAGAGGACAGGTTTGGGGACTGAAGTACTCAGATGGCTCAAAAATAAGGCTTGCAGCCCAGACACCCCCACCCCCAAGCTCAGCTGTCCATGACTACCTGGGCACCCGACCGCCCACCCCTCGACATTTGTGACATGGGTTCTGCTCTCACCAGGACTGGTACCAACGAACTCAGCAGGCCTCTGGGGGTAGAGGCACAGGTGACTGACGTGCATACACTCACTCTCAGATACACACATTGTCACACATGCTCACAAACTGGCAGGAAGGGAGCCAGGCAAGGAGGCTGGCTCCTCATGGTGGAGGAGGAGGGACCGGGCACCAGGCCACCCTCCTTACAGGTCAGAAGGCGGGGAGGCGGTGAGTGTGTGTGAAGGGGTGGGGCCTAGAGGGTCCGGCCAGGGGCCGCTGCTGAGGAGGTCGGAGGGAGGCTGACCCTGCACAGCAGCCGGCCTGGCTGGGGGCTGATGTCCCGGGCAGGGTCTGGCCAGGCCCTCCTAGAGTGTGTCAGTGCATTCTCGCTCTCAACTTGCTTTGCAGAGACCACAAAAGTGCCTGACGTCCAGAAAACAACAAATTCATGTCCTCAAGCCCCAGCTTCTCACAGGCTAGTTATGGAGGGCTGGCTGGTCAGAGCTCTGCCTTTCAAGCTCATGGCAATAGATCTAAACTTTCATCCACTCACCACCACAGCCTGAGGCCAGCACCGAGGAGTGAGTGGCAGGGATGTGGCCAAACCCTGGAGAACTTACCTGCCAAGAAGCTTCCGGGGACCCTGAGGCAGGGAGCCGAGGGCCACATACTGGATCAAACCTCGGGCGCGGCACCCTGCAGAGACGCCGGGAGAGGCACCACTGTCCGCGTCCCGGGCTCCCTGTGCGTGTGTGCAAGTGCGTGTCTCAGGGTGGCAGCCCTCACCGAGGAGCTGCTGTGCCGACGGGCGGGTGTGGCCACGGACGCAGCGGTGTGTCCCCCCCAGGTGCTGCTGTGGTCGGCCAACAAGGTGTTTGAGGAGCTGACAGACATCGAGAGGCAGTTTCACAAGGCCTTCTACACTGTACGGGCCTATCTGAACTGTGACCGGTACTCGGTGGGCCTCCTGGACATGACCAAGGAGAAGGTGAGGCCCCAGCGCCCACAGGCCCCTGGCCGCCTCGTCCTGCTCCGCCGCTGAGTTGGCGCCCCGCTCCCTTCTCTTCTCTTCCAGGAATTCTTTGACGTGTGGCCCGTGCTGATGGGAGAGGCCCAGGCGTACTCGGGCCCCCGCACACCTGACGGCCGGGTAAGTCGCAGGCAGGGTGACAGGCCTGCCCTGCACCCGGCTTCCTGGCCCAGCTCCACCATGGGGAGGGGTCGCCCCAGCTGACCCGGGTGGGAGGGAAGGCTCGGGAGGCTGTGGCGAGGTGAGGACGGGGTGGAGGGCTGCCTGGCCCTCTGACCGCTCCAGAGGGCAGGCCCCTGAGGACGTCTCCCCAGCGCCAGCCCCCTGCAGTGCTCTGGGGCCAAGGTCCAAGCCTGGTCCTGATAAGGGCTGTCAGCCTGGTTTACTGAGCAACATCTGCTCTGGCTGAGCAGACCTGCTGCCCTAGTCTTAAATCGCTCTAACATCTGCCTGAGCAGGGCCACGTAGGAATGCGAGTCGGGTAGGGACGTGTGCAGATACCTCAGCCACACGTTGTGCATCCGACTGGGGTCACACGACAGAGCCGTGACCCAATCTCCCCTCTTGTCAAGTGGGGTGGCAACAGGCTGTCTCAGGGACTCCACGGGTTCTGTGTGCCAAGTGGGAATCTCTGCACAGAGGCCGGCTGTGACCACAACTTGTCCCAGTTATATGAGAGGACAGGTGTGTGTGTGAAAGATAGACACACGGGCCTGGCTCAGCTGCACGCACTTGTGTGACAGATACGGGCCAGTGTGTGGGTGGGGGACGAGGCTGGAGGGAAGACAAACGTGTGTCCCAGGACAGTCAGTGATGGTCCACGCATGTGCACGGTCCACGTGTGTGCCTGCGAGTCATTATGTGGGCTTATGTGGTGTGTCATGTGTGTGGGTGTGGTGTGTGTGGTGGGGTTCCCATCGGGGAGCCCCTCATGCCTTCTGCGGTCTGCTTCTCAGGAAATCCTCTTCTACAAAGTCATAGACTACATCCTCCACGGCAAGGAAGACATCAAGGTCATCCCGTAAGTGTCAGGGTTCTGAGAAGTGTTACCCGAGGGCCCGGGCTGGACGGGGCTGAGGGCCCGTCACGGCAGAGTCCGCAGCCCCTGGCTCGCCCCCACACCCTTTGACACTCCCTGCGCCGCGGGTTGAGGCAGGACAGAGTACAGACGGAGACTGACTCAATGGTCTGGGAGGAAATGCATGGGGTCACGAGGAGGCCTGACGTCCCACAAACATTGATGTGGACTCAAGGCTCAGCGGGGCTGTCCGGGTGGCCCTCTCAGCAGCGACTGGCCTTTGAGGCCTTTAGGGTCTCATCTTAGTTCACCCAGCCAGCCCGCAGGCGGAGTCTCCAGGGAGGCCCGACACTGCACAGCTGGGGCCGGCAGGGGGTGGGGGGGGGGGGTGCGGGCGGTGGGACTGGAGGGACCAGCCCAGTGGGCAGCAGAACCAACAGAGCTGAGGGCAGCCTGGAGAGAGGGGGCGGCAGCTGGCCACTTCCAGCCCCACAGCCGCACAGCTGTACAAGCCCCAGAGCCCATCAGGACCCCACCCTGCGGGGCCCATGCAGCGAGCAGGACCCAGAGCCAGGCCTGCCTGGGGGAAGCCTGTGGCTCCCAGGAAGAGGGGGCCTCTTCACGGGCAGAGAAGGAGGCACGACACAGCTCAGGTGTCCCCAGACCCAGCCCTGGCCTGCCCTCCCCTTCTTCAAGTCTTTGCCAGCTTTCCACACCCACCCAGAGCCCGGGGAAGGGAATCAGCACACACACACCCGAGCGCCTGCCCACCGCCCTTTGCTTCTCTCCCCACAGCTCACCCCCGGCTGACCACTGGGCCCTTGCCAGCGGCCTTCCAACCTACGTGGCAGAAAGCGGTTTTGTGAGTCCCCCAGCCCTTCCCAGAGGCCTGTGTGACCCAGCTTTGCCTACGTAGAAGCTCATCAGACTGGACAGTCTATTTTAGAATCATACTCTATATTTGGCCGCTTCAAGTGAAATTGTGTTTCTGATCCTTTTTCAGATCTGTAATATTATGAATGCCCCTGCCGATGAAATGTTCAATTTTCAGGTATCTGTCTATTCATTAATGGAATGTGTACTTTACTTTAGGAAAAAAAATGTTGTGGTTCAGAAATGATGACTGAATTCGTTTTTGCTGCTCAGACCTCACAGGCTAACGGCAGCACAGCACGTTCCGTGCACACAGGTCTGCTGCTTGGGTGGTTGCGGCTGCACCCGGCGAGGGTTCACATCTGCTCCCTCTGGGGACACACTACCAGGGTGGGCTCTTTTCCAAAGGAGGTCCAGGCCACGTGGACGGGTGGACCTGCACTATCTTTCAGGGCCCCCTCCAGGAACTGGCCTGGGTCCACATTTCACTGGCCAACCATGAGTGGAATGTGAGCGGGGACCCACCACGCCGTCTGTGGGGCCCGGGGGAGCGCCAGGCCCCTCGTTCGGCAATTATTGGGAACTTAGCAGCAGAGCATCCAGTCAAGCGCGGGGACAGGCGGGGAGTGGGGGGGCCTCCAAGAGCGGGAACCGATGTGCCCACAGCGCTCGCACGGTGAGGCGCCTCGGCGGACGTCTTCCCTCGTCCAGGAAGAGGTCACCGCCGGCTCGCGGGCATGGTGGGCCGCCAGACGGGAGCAGGGGCCCAGCCTCTGCCCTTTGAGGGCAGAAAAAGTGAGGTTCACGCTCCCTGGGTGACGAGCAGGCCCAGGCCAGGGTCAGACCCAGGGCAGCGGTCAGCTCTGAACAACTCTCCCGGCAGGAGGGGCCTCTGGACGACTCTGGGTGGATCGTCAAGAACGTCCTCTCCATGCCCATCGTCAACAAGAAGGAGGAGATCGTGGGGGTCGCGACATTTTACAACAGGAAGGACGGGAAGCCCTTCGATGAGCAGGATGAAGTCCTGATGGAGGTAACACCTGTCACAAGCGGGGTTCCGGAGGCGACCCCGGGGGGTGTGGGACCCAGGCCTGGGAGCCGCCCCGGGGGCACCCATGGGGGTGACGTGCGCCTGCAGTCTCTCACACAGTTCCTGGGCTGGTCGGTGCTGAACACTGACACCTACGACAAGATGAACAAGCTGGAGAACCGCAAGGACATCGCCCAAGACGTGGTCCTGTACCACGTGAGATGTGACAGAGAGGAGATCCAGCTGATCCTGGTGCGTGCGGCACTCCCACGGGGAGCAGGGGTGTGGCCTAGACCTGCACACGCTGCACCGTCCGGGGCTCCCTGCCTGGCCACAGGCCCCTAGCAGTGGCCCCAGCCCCTCTGGTAGTGCTGCGTGAGGGCTCCACCATCGCCATCCAGGCAGGGGGCGTGGACTGGTGTGGAGGGAACAAGAGCCGGCCCGAGGCCACCGCCACCGTTTCTGAGGCCAGAGGCTCCAGCTAGGGCTCCCCAAGGGATCACTCAGTCCCACAGCCACGCAGGGTGCAGTTGACACCATCACCGTCTCATAGCACGTCTTCTCTCCCAGCCAACCAGAGAACGCCTCGGGAAGGAGCCCGCCGACTGCGAGGAGGACGAGCTGGGGAAAATCCTGGTCAGAGTCGGGCCCCGCCCCGGGGGCCCGAGGAGCCCTGAGCGAGGGGAGGTGCCACCCCAGGTGGCAGAGGGAGGTCCTGCGGTGTCTGTGCTGAATACGCCCGGCCATCCCTGTGACCGTGGGCGTCCGTGTATCCTTCCACCTGCCTGTGTATTCACAGGTCCTTGCCGATATCGGCGTGTGCCCACGCATGTGTGTATCTGTGTTTCCCTCACAACTTCATTTGCCCAGCGGGCAAATTCTTGCTGCTGGGCCACTGGCGGGAGAAGGGGAGAGAAAAGGGTTGAACCAGGAGGGACTGAGAGCGCCTCAGGCTGCAGCCAAAGTTAAGAGACACCTGGCGTGTCTGAGGCTGGACAGAGGATCCCAAGAGGAGCTGAGGAGCAGGCGGGGCTCTGGCGGGCCTGCCCCTCAGCCCCACCGTCCCTCCCACAGAAGGAAGTGCTGCCGGGGCCCACCAAGTTCGACATCTATGAGTTCCACTTCTCGGACCTGGAGTGCACGGAACTGGAGCTGGTCAAATGCGGTATCCAGATGTACTATGAGCTGGGTGTGGTTCGAAAGTTCCAGATCCCCCAGGAGGTGAGGGCTCATTTGTGATCCAGGGTCCCAGCTTTCCCAGGAGGTCAGAGAGAGATGATCGGGATCCCAGTTCCTGCAAGAAGTCTGGGGGCAAGCCATGTCCGCACAGAATGGACACTGTGGGCTGGCAGAACACACACGGCAAGTGTGTGGAGCCTACGTGGCTGGACAGACGGACGGACGGAGAGCGTGATACCAGGGGCTGCAGGCAGTCTGATCACACACACCACGGGGCAGCAGCAGGGGTAAAAACTAAGGGAAAACACACAAAAAACCACATTGTAGAAAATACTAACAGAATGCAAGAATTCCAAATAATTTCTGGCCCTAAAAACGGCTGTGGAAGCAGTGGTTGAGCCCGTGTTCTATCATCCAAACTCAACTGCCCATCAGAAGAAGGCTCACCCTCCTGCTGCCCCTCAGCCTCTGGACCTTCAGCAACCACCTCTTTCTCCACCACTGTGTGCCCGGGTGCCCACACATCCTGCCCCACTCAGACGCCCACGGCTGAAATGGACATTTTCTTCTAAAGTATCCCAGGCCCCTCGCCTGGGGTCCTTTCCCGACCTGAGGTTTGGCAACAGGATGGAGGCCCCAGGCATCCTGTGGACGTTGGAGGTGTTCTCGGCCTCAGCTCCACTCCTCCGGCTCCCTGCCGCCCCGCGTCCGCCCCGCGTCCACTTCCGTCCGCCCCCCGTCCGCCCCTCGTCCGCCCCTCTTTCGCCCTGAGTCCACCGTCGTCCGCCCCGCCCCCCGGCCCGCCCCCCCACGCGCCCCTCCTCCACCCCCTGCCCGCCCCTCTTCCGTGCCCCCCGTCCACACCCCTTCCACCCCTCCTCCACCCCCCGCCCCGTCCACCCCAAGGTGCCACCCAGGAAGGCAGCTGGAGGCCAGTGGACAGGAGGGCCGCGGGATGGGCAGGGACGTGAGCCTTTCGCACTGCCGTCAGCTGGAAATGCGTCGCTGGGACCCGGCACTGCGGTGCCTGGACCCCGTGTCTCACCTCCCGCAGGTCCTGGTGCGGTTCCTGTTCTCCGTGAGCAAGGGCTACAGGAGAATCACCTACCACAACTGGCGCCACGGCTTCAACGTGGCCCAGACCATGTTCACGCTGCTCATGGTGCGTGGCCGGGGCAGGGGTGGGGAGAGGGCACCCTGTCTGACAGGGCTGGGAGGAGCCTGGAGGTGGGGCCTTCAAGGGCCCGGAAGCGGGTGGCAGGCACTCGAGCTGGGGAGGGGCGGCGGGCTCCGCTGAGCTCCACGGGGGCCAGGCAGGGCAGGAATCTGGGCACCTGTCTCTGCAGACAGGCAAGCTGAAGAGCTACTACACGGACCTGGAGGCCTTCGCCATGGTGACCGCCGGCCTGTGCCACGACATTGACCATCGGGGCACCAACAACCTGTACC
Organism: Bubalus bubalis; assembly: GCF_019923935.1. NCBI lineage: Eukaryota > Metazoa > Chordata > Mammalia > Artiodactyla > Bovidae > Bubalus > Bubalus bubalis. Next base: position 162,535 of record NC_059163.1, read on the forward strand.
AGATGAAGTAGGCGCACGTCCTGGGCCCTCTGAGGGTGCCGCCCCTTCCCTGGAGTGCTGGGCACACAGGCTGCCCTGGGGCCTCTGCCCGCTGCTTGTTCTTAGCCAAACCTCTGTGACAGGTCCCAGAACCCTTTAGCCAAGCTCCACGGCTCCTCGATTTTGGAGCGACACCACCTGGAGTTCGGGAAGTTCCTGCTCTCCGAGGAGGTCCGTGTCCTCCCCTCACTCTCCCGTAGGCCCTGGCCAGCTGACCTGCGCCCACTCCCCTGAACCTCCACCGCCAGCAACCACACCACATCGCTCTGGGCTGGAGAAGGGAGGCAGGCTCTGAAGCGATGGGGGCGATGGCACCCCTGGTGGTTCCAGTTTGGAAATGCCCCCTGAGGACGGGGGCTCATATTCCGGGTGTTGAGGGGAGGTGGGCGTTAGATGCCCCCCAGTGCAATACGGGGCCATCGGTGTCTGGGGCCTATGACCCTTGGGTAGAAGATGGCCAGCGACATGGGGAGGGACAGATGGACGGCCTCCAGGAGGGAGTGGGGGACAGGCACAGAAGGGGGTGCGGCTGTGACGGGAGCACCCCCCGCACCCCCGCAGACCCTGAACATCTACCAGAACCTGAACCGGCGGCAGCACGAGCACGTGATCCATCTCATGGACATCGCCATCATCGCCACAGACCTGGCGCTCTACTTCAAGTGGGTGCCGCCCGCCGCCCCGCTGGTGCCCCAGGGCCCTGCTGGGAAGGAGCCGGTAGAGGGGTACCTGGGGCCCCAGACAGACGTGCCCCGCCCCGGGGCCCCAGGCCTGGACGGATCCTCTCTTGGAGGGTGGGTGGGGCTCAGACCAAGGAGGACACGTTGGCGGGGTCCTGCGTGGGTGGGGGGTAGGGGTTGACTCCCTCCCTTTGTCCTTTGGGTTCAGAAAGAGGACGATGTTCCAGAAGATTGTGGATGAGTCCAAGAACTACGAGGACAGGAAGAGCTGGGTGGAGTACCTGTCCCTGGAGACCACGAGGAAGGAGATCGTAATGTGAGCAGGCACGCGGCTCTGCCCCTCGATTGCAGCGCCTCCTGCAAAGCTCAGCGGGCGGGACTGGGAGCCCAGAGCTGGGCAGCTCACTTCCGGACAGCGCCCATGCCCCCACCCCAGCCGCTCTCCTTTCGGGGGAGGCTGCAGGATTTGGGACCAGACAGCCCGAGTCCACAGTTAAATAATTTGCTCACGTTATGAGCCTCCACTCTTTCATCTGCAAAGTGGAGATTCAGAACTAGTCCAGCCCCAGGCCTGTCCCAGTGGCCCAGTGTGGCCGCTGCTGCTGCTGCTAAGTCACTTCAGTCGTGTCCGACTCTGTGCGACCCCATAGACGGCAGCCCACCAGGCTCCCCCGTCCCTGGGATTCTCCAGGCAAGAGTACTGGAGTGGGTTGCCATTTCCTTCTCCAATACATGAAACTGAAAAGTGAAAGTGAAGTCGCTCAGTGGTGTCCGACTCTCAGTGACCCCATGGACTGCAGCCCACCAGGCTCCTCCGTCCATGGGATTTTCCAGGCAAGAGTACTGGAGTGGGGTGCCTTCGCCTTCTCCGGGCCCAATGAGGAGCTATGTGTAAATCACGGGCCCCCAGGAAACACTTGCTGACTCATCCCTGGCGGCCTGGGGTGACAGGGGAGGGCTGGAGTGGTGCACAGGGTGGGACGCCCACTACTGCAGACACTGGCGCTTGGCTCTGTGCCCCCAGAGACACCAGGCCTTGCAGGGGTGGGGCAGGGAGGGAGGCCAGGCTGGGCACACCTGGAGCTCCATTTGCCCACAGGGCCATGATGATGACGGCGTGTGACCTGTCTGCCATCACCAAGCCCTGGGAAGTCCAGAGCAAGGTCAGAGTCATGTGGGTCCCCAGACGTCTTGCCAGTCCCCATGGGGTTGCATCTAAGTGGGGCCTGGGATAGGGAAGCAGCCCCACTTGTCTGCAAGGTGAGGCGAGGGAGAGCAGCTGCCCAGCTCTGGGGCCCAGCTAGAGCCGCCACCCTGGAGGAGGCTGCTGCGCTGCTGGGCACCACAGCAGTGTAGCCTCAGGAGTTGGGCCACCAGAGTCTGGGACACAGAAGGCTGAGGGCCCCGGCCATCCTGGCAGGATCTCAGGACAGTATCTGAGCAAGCGCTGAGCCCACCGGCGCTTGCCTTCTGTGTGCCTTTCAGGTCGCTCTGCTGGTGGCAGCTGAGTTCTGGGAGCAAGGGGACTTGGAGAGGACGGTTCTGGATCAGCAGCCCATCGTGAGTGTCGCCTCCAGTATCCTCCACACCTGTCCCGGCCCTTGGGAGCTCAGGCCTGGCTGGGCCCAGACTGGGGGCCCCCGGGGGTTCTGGAATCCTGGAGCCTAACTCTCACTTTGTGGGGTCATGTGACGTGAGCCTGGATCTGGGTAAAGTTGTGGAAATACAGGGATTGGATAAAGATGTGATCCCCCGCAGAGGTGGAAAGCTGTTGCCAAAGCTGCAGAGCCAGGCTGCAGCTCCTGGCCGAAAGCCCCCATGGGCCCAGGCAGCTCTGGGGTGAGCCCCTGTGTGGCTGCGAGCTGCTCCAGGGAGGCTCAGGGTGTGGCAGGCCTGGCCCATGGGAAGAGTGCTGGGAGGGGGAGTGGTGGCCAGAGTCCAGGGCTCACCTGGACATGGCTGTGGCCATGGAGAGAGTAGCCAAGGTGGGGAGTGTGCAGCAGGGCTGGGGTGGTATGAAGAGCAGGACTGCCCACTACTGGAAGGACACGGGGGCTTGGACCTTGGTGTACCTGGAGCTCCATCTGCCCACAGGCCCACAGGATGCCAGGATCTTTGGGTCAGCAATGTGGGGGTCAGGAATCTGTTGCTAGACCAAACTGGTACCTGCATGGGGATAAGGACACGAGCACTGCCCAACAATGACCAGAAGAGACGGAGGGAGGTTTGGTCTCACAGGCCAACTCCAGCCTCTGAAGAGCTCTCTGAGCATGGGGCTGTGCAGACCGGGGGCCAGGTGCAGACTGCAGGAAAAAGGGTGCCCTGACCAACCCCGCATCTTGACGGGAGGACAGGCAGCCTCTCTCTCCGGGCTAGGCTGCTGGGGTCCTGCATGACTCACTCCAGCACGCTGAGCTCCAGACAACGGGCAGCTGTGAGGAAGAGACCACCAGGAGGCAGCTCAGGGGGGCAGTCCAGAGGCTGGACACTAAATCAGCTCCTTCAGAGAATCTGGGCTTTGCCCCTTAGGAGTTGGGGACCAGGTCTCGGGTCAGGACCATGGATAGCTCATGGGGGAGCTGGAGGAACTTGGCTCCAAGCTCCACACCAGGGCTGGCGTGGCAGGGGCCCAGCACCACCTAGGGCAGCTCCCCAGAATGGCACAGTGTCTTGGAGGGGAGTGGGGGCTCCTGGGTTTCCCTTCCAAGGTGAGCCCTACATGGACAGGCTCATCAGGTGGGGGGTGGAGCTGAGTCCTGAGGCTCAGGGAGGTGTCGGAGGCCTCACGGTGTCCCTGCTCCCACTTAAGCCAATGATGGACCGGAACAAGGCGGCTGAGCTCCCCAAGCTGCAGGTCGGCTTCATCGACTTCGTGTGCACGTTTGTGTACAAGGTGAGTAGGGCAGCCCAGGGCCTGGCTGGGTTTGCAGGGGAGGGGTGAGGCGGGGGCTGCTGTGGGGCTCCTCCCCGCTCAAATCTGCACTGAAACTCAAAACCGTCAGTCTCACCCCAAGGGGGTCCCCTCCCTGTCAGTTCCTCAGAAGGATCATAAAATTTCCCACCCCAATCTCTCCCTCCCAGAACGTCCTCCTGCACACCCTGATGTCACACCCCAAACATCCCTTCCCGAACCCCATCTAAAGGCACCCCCATGCAGGGCCTGCACAGTGTGGTCAAGGCACCGACTGCAGGGTATGTGCGGTGCATCCATTCAGGCTCTGAGCCCCAGGAAGATGGGGGTGGTCCAGCCTCCAGCTGGGTGCGCCCGGCCCCGCAAACAGCTGAGCAGAGCCAGGGGCAGTGGGATGCGAGCCAGGGACCTGGGGCAGGTGCTGGACCTCGGCTCTGGGGACTGGCCAAGGGGTGGGTGCAGAGCCCTCCCAAAGGTCAGCCGCCATGACTGTTGGCTGCAGTCTCAGGGGCAGCCCCATACTCCAAGAAGGGTGTTGGGTTCTGACTACCTTGTCCCACTCCCCACCTCAGCCCCCAAGGCCTTGTGCTTCCCTTTACTGAAGCACCAGCTCCCTTTTCTGCCTCCACCAGGGGGCTGGAGTCTGTGAGTGCTGGGAGGAAGGCGGGACCAGGACGCACGTGCTGGTCCTCAGGTTCACTGCCGGGGCCCACCAGGCACTGCCCCACTGCGCCTTCCCCGCCTCCATCTACCCGCACAGCTTGTGTGTCCACACATGTGCATGTGTGAGCATGTGCTCTGTGTGACATGCGATGTCTGTATGAGGGTGAAGGAGCCCCAGGACCCGCACATCTGCCCAGCCTTCTCAGCCCCCTTGCTAGGGAATGTCCTTTCTGCTTGGATGTTTTCTGTTCTTCAGGACCTCACCCCGTAGCTCCTGTTCCAACCTCAAGGACACAAACCACAAGGCCTTCTCCCTTTTTAGGTCTTTGCTGGGGATGTGGCATCTCTAACCACCCCACCTCTGGCCCAGCCCACCCAGGAGCCACTAGGGATGTGGTCTGACTTCTGTTTCCTTTCCAGGAGTTCTCCCGCTTCCACGAGGAGATCCTGCCCATGTTTGACCGGCTGCAGAACAACAGGAAGGAGTGGAAGGCCTTGGCCGATGAGTACGAAGCCAAGGTGAAGGCCCTGGAGGAGGACCAGAAGAAAGAGACGACGGCCAAGAAAGGTCTGGGCTCCACTCCAGCCTCAACCAAGGCCACGCAGCCTGGCCCTGGCCTGCAGGGGGCGGGTGTGAGGCAACACTCATCTGGACAAGGCAGGCTTCGGGTGGCCCTGTGGTCAGGGTGCCTGGACTCCGGGTTGCACAGATGGCCACCCTTCCAGAGGGAGGCCCATCCCCTAGGAACAGGCTGGTTGACTCAGGGTGGCTGATGAGCCCAGTCTGAAAGGGCCTGCTCGGGGTCCAAGTCAAGGGATTCTGGAGGGAAGTCACCTTTATAAAGGGGAGGAAAGCCAACTCAGGTCCTCTGTTCCCATCATCAATCGGCAGTTCCCTCTTAAGTAGGTCATAAACTCTATCTACGCTCCCACGCCAGCCTCAGAGCTGAAGCAGCAGACCCATGGAACCTAAGAAGCAGGCTAGGGGCAGCACGCATGGCTTGTCCACCTCCCCACCCCACCCGCAGCACGGCGGGCGCACGGCTGCCCTGGCTGCAGCCGGCGCCCCACGCCCGCGTCCTCGAGCCTTGCGTGCTCTGCAGTGTCCCCACCACTCTGAAACGTCCGCAGGAGAGAGAACCAACAGAAACCAGCCGGCTGCGAGGCCACTGCCTCAGCACCACCAGGAACTGTATGAGGATCGCCGGGCTAATCGGCTTAGGCAGACCAGCCCCTGCCCTGCCCTTCCCCCTGCAGGGCGAGTGGAGGCGCCGGGCCACTCGTGGTGCTCGCTCACCGTCTTGTCTTCTCTTGCAGCGGGCACAGAAATCTGCAATGGCGGCCCGGCACCCCGGTCTTCTACTTGCCGCATCCTCTGAGGCGGTCCGCGGGCCCCCTGCCCCACACCCCACCCGCACCCTGGGACCCCGCCTCTAACCACTGGTACAAGAGGTTAGGGAGCCTGAGAAAATGACTGAAGACCATTTTGGATCCTTTGAGCTTTTTTAAGGCTTGTGTTTTTATGAACTACAGCCAATGACGAATGATCTGATCAGTGTAGCCTACCTTACCCTCATCCAACTTTTGGATACATAATCACACCACCAGAGATCTGTGAGCTGTGTGTCTGAGAGCACTGGGTGAATATGTTCACAACTGCACATGTATTTATGTGTATACAGGTGGAGAAATGGATACATGGACACCAATTCTCATCTGGTTTAGGAACAAATATATGAATAGAAATTTAGAATAAAATCAAAAGAAAACATGCTGCTCTTTTTTATGTGGCAGAGGACATTCATTTGTGACCAACCAGAAATCCTGCCAGAAAGGTCCAGGTTGTGAGACCACTGATCAGAGCACAGTGATCTGTGCAGAAATAATCTGTTAATAAATGCTGCCCGGGGAGCTGGTCTGAACCTTGCTGAGGGACCCGCACCTGTGGCCTGCCCAAGTCCTCCTGCACCCCTGAGGTTTCCTTCATGGAAGCAACCACACGCCTCTAAGAACCAAATGGTGCTTAGCCGGGAAGAAAAGCCAAGTCAGACCCAGACAGAAAACACAACTCACACTTGAAATGGGTGCTAAATATCTGATAGAAATAAAGGACTTTAACTTGTAATGTTAGTTTCAAAGCAATTGTTTCCAGACACTGGAAATTCCCCTTGGCTACAGCCACGAACGGTGCTGCAAGGTCACGTGGGTGAAGGCTGGTTCAGATGCCGCCTTCTTCCAGCGCTCCCGGCAGCAGCGGGCAGGGGACCCACAGGCCCCACACAACCTTCAGCTCACAGCGACACCTGGGGACAAGAGCGTGGGACTGGGGTCCCCCCCAGTTCCCAGGGAGACCCAGTGCCAGCCACCCACCAACCTCAGGATCTCCTAGGGGGTGTGCACTCCAGCCTCACCTTTACTGAAAACAGGGAAAACAAATGAACTGGGGCTCGAAGCCTAGGAAGTCCACTCCAGGCACAAAGCTGGAATAGCGACTTTTGACACCAGGCCTCATGCGCGCTTATTATATATATAACATTTGTGGGCTTTCCAAGTGGCGTCAGTGGTAAAGAACTCTCCTGCCAACACAGAAGATCTAAGAGACAAGGGTTCATTCCCTGGGTCGGGAAGATCCCTTGGGGAGGGGGAGGGCACAGCAACCCACTCTGGTGTTCTTTTCCTGGAGAATCCCATGGACAGAGGAGCCTGGCAGGCTGCAGTCCATAGTGTCACAGAGTTGGACACGACTGGAGCAACTTGGCACGCACGCACTGGGCTTGAAGAGGCACAGCTGGCAGGGGCAGAGTCTGCTGCCCTCTCAGGCACAAAGGCCCAAGCCCACTGAAGAGCTAGCTGCACCCCAGCAAAGTCCTCAGGAGGCCACATCCCCTACCTGGGGGCAGGAGGAAGATGTGCAAAAGGAGAAAAGAAATCCAAGTTCTACCTTAAAGGGCATCAGGACACCCCCACTCCTCCCACATGGCGAAGCCTGCCCCCTTTCCTGCCTGTCCAAGGGTCTGAGCCAGGGATGAGCGGAGAAGCTCAGCAGCACCCATGATGCTTGGGCAAGCTGCGCCTCTGTTGCAAACTGCATCCTTAGGGGCTCCCATCCTCATTCCCACCCCCAGCCCCCAGAGCAAGTGATCAAGTTTCTCTGTGTTCCACCATGTTTATGCACCCATCACTGAATCACTGATTAGTTTTTCTGGAATCCCTCTCCACTCACACTGCACATAATCTGAGAAGGATGGCATACAGCTGAGTCTGAGTCCAGAAACCAAACTACTGGGGACAATAAAGTCAAGTCAGAGACTCACAGAGCACAGAAAACTTTATTCAGCCACACTGCTCTGGAGAAGGGCAGGCTCACTTCAATATGGTATCCTCTTGGGCTGGAAAGTTAGAAGGAAAACACACCATTACACAGGCCCGCCACCCCAAAGGGCCACCTTAGATTTTGGGGGTTAAACCATCCAGCGTCTCGTCTCATGGAGCCTGGCTATGCTCTGTTTCCACCATGTCCTCTGCCTTCCTTGACCTGCGGGTCCTCCCTCACTGGGACCTGTCGCCCGCAGTCAGGGAGGGTGGAGCCTGGCTCTGGTGGCGTGGCCTCTAAGGCTGAGACAGTCCACCTCTAAGGTCCAGGGGCTGAGCCTCACTAAAGGCAGGTTAGCACCCGCCCCCAGCAACGGCTCTCCTTCCCCACCCGAACCCCACTCAGCAGAGGATGGCCCAGGGGCCAGTGGAAATGGAGAAGGCAGCCTTTCCTCTCCACTTGCTGCTCCGTATGAAGCAGCAGCTGTTTCTGAAAACCCCGCGGGGCTGGGGACAAATCTAGGAGAGGCAAACGCATGAGCACCTTCCGCCAGCTCCCGCTCGATGCGCTTCTGCTCGTCCCGCTTCTTCTTCTCCTCGGCTGCAAGCCTCCTCTCCTCCTCTGCCCGAGGTTTCAGGTAATCTGTCAAAGGGAAGGCGGGGCGGGGGCGTCCAGTGAACGCTCCCACTGAAGGAATTCAGTTCACAGGCAAAGCCATCCTCAGGTACACTGAGTGCCAGGGGCGCCCGATTCCCACTCTCCTTTACCTGGATGTAGGTAAAGGCCTGATACCCACCTCCTGACGGAGAACCCGACCCGGAGGGCAGCTACAGGATGCCCGCGGCCACCCCAGGCACCCAGCCGCCCCGCACTCAGTCCTCTGCGGCAAGGTGCTGCCCGGCCAACCTCCAACCGGCCGCGCGCGGGGGTCCGGCCCTTTCGGGTCTCAGGTCAGGGGCCTCCCACGCCGCCCCTCTCTCGCCCCGGCCGGGGGGCCGCAGACGCCCGCGAACACTCACTGTAGCGCTTGGCGCCGTAGGCCATGCCGAGGAACAGGGCGGAGTAACGGCCGAGCTGCGGGGAAAAGCGGTCAGGGTCGGCAGGGGGGACAGCGCCTGGGGGGTCTCAGCCCACAGGGTCGGGGTCCGGGGCGCTGAGAGAGGGGACGGGGTGGAGGTCACGCCCGCGGCGTCGGGGCCCGATTGGGCTGGGGGGGGGGGGGGGGCGCGGGGCGGCGTTCTCAGCCCACAGGGCCGGGCTCCGGGGCGCGGAGCGGGGTAGGGGGAGCGGGGGTCACACCCGCGGCGTCGCGGCCCGATGGGGGGTCGCAGCCTCCGGGTCAGGGCAGGGGGTGCTGAGAGTCGGGGGCGCCGGGCCGGGGCCTTGAGCCCCGCCAAGGCGCTCACGCGCTTTGCCCACGCAGAGCGGATCAGCGGCGGCGGCTGCGGAGCCTGGTTCACCTTGATGAGCGGAGAGACCTGCACCGGCGGAACCATATTGTCCGTGACCCTCGCGCCGGAAGCACAATTCGGACCGAAGAGGATGCCGCAAGGCCCTGAACACCGCGGGGACGCAGACGCAGAGGCGCGGCCGGGCGTGCGCATGCGCCGCCCACAGTGCGAGGACGCCGAGTGCCGACCCCTGGCGGCCGGAGGGCGAACGGCCCGCGCGCACGCCCGCGTGACGTCATCAGGCGCGGCGCGCGGCGGCTTCCGCATGGGCAGTGGCCGGGCAGCGAGTTCGCGTTCTGTGCAGCAAGTGCGACCCTCCTGTCCCCTGACATTTTCGAACTAGGTTGAGCATAAACCGAGGCCCGCACACCTTGGGTACAAATATTTGAAAAGTGTGAGTCCACTGTACAAAGTGAAAAACCGAGCTCTCTCCTGCCTGTCCCGCCCCGCCCGCGGCTCCAGTGCGGCCGCAGCCACACCCAGGCCTGTCCGGGCCGCGGTCCCCGCAGACCAGCCCTGGGGACGGCCCGGGAAGGGGCTCGAGGCTGGGGCAGGGAATCCGGGGTCCGGGTACAAAGTGTAGCCTGAGTGCAGGCTGGCTCCCAGCGGAGGGGATGGCCATGTCCGGCTCCTCTGGACTCACAGGCCAGGTCTACCGTGTGGCCCGAGCCCCTTCCTGGGGCGGCACGGCCGTGGGTGCCCCTCTGCCCACCACCGGCCCCATTCCCAGCCCCCCGCAGAGCTAGAGTTTCCTCATCCCTGGAGCCTCCCCGGCAGAAAGGGGCACAGGTCCTCCCGAGAAGGCCGGCCTAGCAGAGTCTGCTCCCTCGGTATCCCGACTCCAGCCCTCAGGACTTTGCAGCCCCAAGTTTCAAGGTCCACGTCAGAGAGGCCCTCACCCTCGTTTCTGGGAGGAAATGAGAAGCAGGGATCACGCTGGTGGGGTATTCTGTCCCCCAGCTCTGTGGTCAGCGCAAGGGAAGACACAGCTGACCCAGCCCAGGTGTGCAGAGAGGCTGCGCAGAGGTGGGCAGTGGTGGCCAGTCTCCCAACTGAACCTGCTGTGCTTACACACAGTTCCCATGGCAACGGGGGTTGGGGACACCTGTAGAATGACAGAGCGGGGCAGCCCCGGGGTGCCTGTACCAACCACAAGGCCACCAGGGCAGCTGATACTCCTGCCCCGTGACCCCCCACCCCCACCCCCCATTCCCGCAACAGGCAAGATCAAAGTCAAGGATGACGAGCTGGATGCCACGTTCAAGGAGGCCTCGGGGCCCACGACTTCACCGTGTTCCTGAACGTGCTGGGGAGCAGCTGAGGGTGAGCACCAGGCCAGCTGCAGGCCTGCCGGCACTGTGTGCACTTACTCGACACCTCATGTCTGCACATCTCACATAAAACCCAAATCTGCAGACCTCTTCAAAGTCTCTAGGACCTGGCATTCCGGGACCCACATCTGGGGGGCCCTGTCGGCCCCCAGCCCAGGCCCACCTCTCCTCCACCGGCTGGTGGGGCCTCTGTCCCTCACTGAGAAATCGCTCACCTCTGGGCCTGGCAGGACCAAGGGGACTCCAAGAACAGTACCCTGGGGTGGGAGCTGAGGGTCTCTCAGGCGCTCGGAGTGGGAAGGCCACTGAGAGCATCAAGTGGGCAAGGACATGGAGCCCTGGGTGGTGAGGGGCAGGACTAGCACCTGAGACGCCCAAGGCTCGAGGCTTCCTGTGGGCAGGCACGGACCCCGAGGAGACTGTCCTCAGCACATTGAAGATGCTGGACCCCGATGGCAAGGGCAGCGCCAACAAGGACTAGTGAGCATGATCATGGGCACCAGGGCGGGAGGAAGCCAGGCCCACCCCACCTGCCCCAGCTTTCAGGTCTTGATCAGCCTGCCCAGGATCCTGAGTCCCTCAGGGAAACCCAGGGCAGGATCACCCATACCCTCGTGGGGCCAGCAGTCACTGCCATTCAGACCATCACTGGGTTTTTAGCCCCGCTGGGGGCTACTTCAGCCTCATGAACAGGTTGCTCCAGGGATGTGGGAGTCAGGGATGGCTCCCTGTGGTCCCCCCTAGTGCCCAGGACTCACCCAGGGACAGGCTCTCAAGAGGTACCTGCCCTGTGAACAGGTGGGATTGAAGGGGGCAGACCTGCCCCCATGAGGACCCATCAGAGGGTTCCCCTGGGGCCAGCGCTCCAGCTCAGGGCCAGTCCTTCCCCAGAACAGCCTAACCTGGCCCCTCCCTGCTGTCCTCAGCAGCAGGCGGCAGCTCGCGTCCCAGGCCAACAACATGACTGCTGAAGAGGCTTGGCCCCTGGCGCCCTACGTCATTCCCCAAGGCCCTCTGTGAGGCCCAAGCATGGCCCTCGGGGCTCCGGGGGGATGTGCCTCAGCCCCTAGAAGCTGCAGCATCAGGAGGGTGGGACGCCCAGTGTCCAGGAAGGGGGACGCCAGCCCCAGCCCCACCCCTTTCCCTGCAGGGTCTCCCCCAGCTTCCTTCCCGCCATGCACAGAAACAAGACAGAGCCTGGAGTCCAGTTCCTGTAATTCACCTGCTGGCTGCAGCCTTGGGGACCCTCCACTCCCTCCATGCCATCCTGGGCCTGACACCCCCCACACCAAACTTGCAGGTCGACCAGATGTTCCAGTTCTCCACCAGCGATACTGTACATAGCCTGGGCTACAAGGTGCTGGGCCACGTGTTTGCCCATGGGAAGAGGAGTGAGAGGCACCCCACCCCACGGGGCTGTGGCCAGTTGAATAAATGTGAACCCACCAACCTTCCTGCCCACAAACAGTGTCTCTGTTGGGCGGAGGTGTCCTCCTGGGGGTGGGAGTGTCCGTGGGGTGGAGGAGGTCTGGGGTAGGGGTAACCCCCTGGGGGCAGGCGGGTCTTCAGGGAGTAGCAGCGTCTGCCTGGGGCCCAGCCTCCACCTCCTGCCCAGCCTGGCCCCACCTGCTCTGCCCATCTATGCTGGCAGCAGGCTGGAGGGCTGGTCATTGAGTGGTCAGCAGAGGTGGGACACAGGTGGCCCCAGGACGGGCTCCTTCAAGGAAGGCCTGCCTCACACCTGTCCACCCCACACTCAGCCATGCTGGGGCCTTCGGAATCCCACACCCACTCAGTTCCCCCTCACCCTGGCCCCCCGGTGCCAGGCCAGCCCCTGCAGTAGCCACCCTGGGCCTGGTGTGGCCACTGGGGTACCCCTGGTCAGTGGCCTCTTGTCTGCACAGCAGCAGCTCTTCTTGCTACGGCCACAGAGAATCCCCTGGGCCCCCCTGCCACAACCCTGGGTCCCCCCAGGATGCCAACGTCGTCCTAGCCTCAGTCGTAACAGGTCCAGCCAAAGGGACCAGAGCCCACGTCCCTGCCTCCCCTTCGCATCCCCAGGTCCTCTTTTTCTCATGCCAACTGCTCTCCAGCCTCTGGCCCTCTACAGGGCCCCTGAGATGTCTTGGAGGGCTCCCAGGAGGAAGGAGCCAGGGCCAGGAGCACCAGTTCCAGGAAGGGGCTGCTGGGGACCAGGGTGCTACGGTGGAGCCTCAGGGCATGGCTGCCAGGTAGGGCGCGTGGTCCAGGTCCAGGGCTGCTGCGGTTGCTGGGCGTTCATCCTCCTGAATGGAGGGGCTGGCCTCGGCCTCAGCCTGCAGGCGCCGGTACGGTGTGTGGAAAAGGAGCACAAAGAGGCAGCTGAAGAGGACGCAGAGGCCGGCCATCAGCAGCATGGGCGCTGGGGAGACATGGCCCAGCACTGCCTGAGGCGCCCCAAGCGGCTGGGCACTCGCCCAGGCGCAAGGGACCCCACAGCAGCCTTGGGCACAGATCCCTGCCCGGCCCCAAGAGGCAGGTTTGCAGACCCAGGGGCCGTGAGCCCCAGGGTCACCCACCAGGTCTGAGGACGTGGGTGTGCAGCACGACCACACTCCTGTCTCTCTGGCTTTCTGTCTCCATCTCTGTCTTTCTCTGCGTCTCTTACTCTCTCTCCTGTCTGTGATCTCACTTCAAAACCGCTCACGTGGGGTCACAGGTGGGCTCCCTTGAGGGCTGCTCCCACCAGGCTGCGCTCCAGGTTCTGCCTGCTGCCCTCGGTCCGCCCCAACCCACCTCACCCCTCAGTGGGCGCCCTGCACCCACCCGCCAGGACAGTGGAGGTTGCCAAGAGAAAGAGGCCAGTGGAAGGGAGACTCCAGGGCTGGGTGGGGTCAGCCTCCTGGCCTGGGCCTCACCCTTCCAGTCCAGTGGGCCCTGGCCATCCTGGCAGGTGGAGACAGACGGCTCCGCGTGGCGCACGGTCAGGGAAGTCAGCAGCACCATGATGAGAACACCCTCGGCCTGCCTGCACAGCCACGAAGCCCTCAGCCCTGCCTCAGTGCTGTCCCGGGGACCCCAAGGGCAGCACGCAGTAGGCATTCAGGTCGTCCGTGGTGTGTCCTGGGGGTGGGGGCAAGGGGAGGGTCCCTGGGTCCCTGGAAAGCCATGGGAATGGGCACTTACCCCAGCACAAAGACCAGGCCCGCGGCTGCGCCCTCACCCACGGGGAAGGAGCACTCGACCGCCAGCTCCATGGCAACGGGCGCCACCGAGAAGCCAAAGAACCCCAGCAGCGAGCAGATGGCGGCCAGCACGACGGTCTGTCCCTGCAGCTGAGACACCTGGGCAGCAAGCCGCACAGACCGGCAGGGCAGGGGTCAGAAGTGCCCCAGCCTGGACCCCAGGCCCCGCCGAGCCCTGTCGGGGGCAGGGCAGTGCCAGAGCTGGAGAGGCCACGGCGCCCACACCACTCCAGGGACACCCCGGCGGGGGCACCTGGATCTGAGTGGGTCTGGGTGTCTGTTATGGCCAACCTGCCAGCTGCCCCACCCCTGGGGCACCCCACTCTCACCCTCTGCAAGGTGGTCTCAGCTCAAGAGGACTCTTACCACAGCAAAGGCCACGCAGGCCAGAGACGTCAGACAGAGGCCGATCTTGATGGCCTCAGTGAAGTGCTTGGTCCTGTCCACATACAGGCCCAGAGCCACTGCCCCCAAGACTCCAAACACAATGAAGAGAGCCCCGCAGAGGCCCGCAAATTCCTGGAGGGTAGGGGGCACCTTGTCCATTATCTGAGCCCATCTGTTCCCAGGTGTACCCCACCACCAGGGAACCCACGGCAGGGTCACCGAGCAGCACCCGAGGCCCAAGGAGGACCACGTGGAAGGCTCAGGGGTGGGAGGTGTCCTCCCTGGGTGTGCCACGTCCTTGTCTCACCTCCACCCAGGAACTGGACAAGTCCTAGAGAAAGGGCCTGGCTTCTGCAGACGCCCTCGATGCCTGTCACCTCTGAGAAACTGGGAACACTCGGGGCCTGAACCCCACACCCAGTGCTGAAGCCAGACCACAGCGGGCACAGCCGAGATGCTGTGAGTCCAATACCAGACGGACCCACAGGGCTGGCGGAGGGCTGTGGGAGCAGGCGGGCTCTGCCAGCACCCCAGCCCATGGCTGGCACCCACTGTCTGCAGACCCAGACTCATACAGCATCTCAGGAGCACCCTAACAGGAGGTCACCCCAACCAGGTGTGGAGACAGCACTTGGGAAGTTCGTGGGCCACTCCACAGCCACCAGCAGGTCAACAGGCCCCCAAGGCTGTGTCCGGGTGGGGAGCCCCCAGGTCGGGGCCAGCACTCACGCTGGAGTAGCCGTTCACACAGAGGACCTGCTCCAGGAGGGCTGAGAAGCTGGAGAAGATGCCAATGCCGCCCCCAAAGCACACAGCCAGGACCATGTAGGCCTTGTTCCTTGTGAGCTAAAGGGGAGGGGCCACTCAGTCCAGAGCCTCGAAGCACAGGCGGGGGCTCCAGGGCTGCCCCTCCCCCTCCTCGCCCCCACCCCCCGGGCCCACAGCACGTGCAGCACTAACCAGCTTCAGCCCAGCTAGGAATGACAGCGAGGTGGACTGGGCAGCCCCCACAGAGGGCGGGGTGGGGGGCACACTCTCCCAGAGGCACGCAGTGGCCAGCAGGAATGTGAGGCCGGCAGGGATGATGTAGGTGCCTAGCTGTGGGGAGAGTGTGCATGAGTACACGCACACAGGTCCCCGTGGATACACGCACATGGGCGTGACTGCACATGCACAGCTTCTCATGGATACACGCACACAGGCGTGAGTGCACACACACAGGTCCCCGTGGATACACGCACACAGGCGTGAGTGCACACACACAGGTCCCCGTGGATACATGCACACAGGCGTGAGTGCACACACACAGGTCCCCGTGGATACATGCACACAGGTGTGAGTGCACACACACAGGTCCCCGTGGATACACGCACACAGGCGTGAGTGCACACACACACACAGGTCCCCGTGGATACATGCACACAGGCGTGAGTGCACACACACAGGTCCCCGTGGATACACGCACACAGGCATGAGTGCACACACACAGGTCCCCGTGGATACACGCACACAGGTGTGATTGCACTCACACAGGTCCCCGTGGATACACGCACACAGGCATGAGTGCACACACACACACAAGTCCCCATGGATACACGCACACGGGCGTGATTGCACTCACACAGGTCCCCATGGATACATGCACACAGGCGTGAGTGCACACACACACAGGTCCCCATGGATACACGCACACAGGCGTGAGTGCACACACACACACAAGTCCCCATGGATACACGCACACTGGCGTGATTGCACTCACACAGGTCCCCATGGATACACGCACACAGGCGTGAGTGCACGTGCACAGGTCCCTGTGGATGCACACACATGCACACGGGCGTGACTGCACTCACACAGGTGGCCTTGGATGCACCCACATGCACATGGGCAGTGCACGCACACACAGGTCCTTGTGGATACACGCACACGGGCATGACTGCACGTGCACAGGTCCCCGTGGATGCATGCACATACACACAGGCACCTAAAGTCTGCTCCCTAGGCTCCAGATGAGCTGCTGCCTCTTCACTGCCCGCCTCGCCTGTCGTTCCAGGTGGACACCAGCAAGCCCAGGCAGGGCCCGTTCGGGGCCTCCTCTGCTTTGCTGCATTCAGAAACCTGGCTTTCAAAATTTCACCCAAGGGTGACCAACAATGATGGCCTCAGCTGGACCATCTCTGGGAGCTCTATCCAACTGTCACCTGGACCCCCTCTCCCACCTCTGCGAGTGACCCCAAGCATCCCCCAGCTAGAAGCCACTCGCTCATCAGTGCACCCCACTCCCCAGCTGAGTCACAGCCCAGGCTCTCCCTGGACATTCCGGGCACACCTTTCGTTCCCTGAGCTGTTCTGGACCAGATGGAATCACTCTCCCTTCAGATCCCCCCAGGGTGTCCATCACATCAAGCCAACCGCATGCCACCTAGATTGACGCTTCCCTCCGCCCTCCCCTTGCTCAGCAGACACACACTTCTGGCTGCAGCCGCACCCCTCAGTCTCACCTCCACCTCAGCGCCTTTCTCTCTGGTCCCGCATCCTCCTCCCCACCCCCACAGCGCCGCATCCTGCCGCAGCCAGCCTCTCGCCGCCCTGGTGCTCTCTCCCCTCCAAGGAAAACACCCGGCAGTCTGGGGCTGTGCCTGACGCTCGGAAGGTGCCCAGTACTTGCAACGGAGGAAGCCCCATGTACACGGGGTGCACTCAGCCGTGTCCACAGAAGATGCAGGTGCACACTCGCACGGGCAGCGTGGGTGCACGAGCCCACCAGCCCCGCACACGTGCACCAGCACACACAGCCCAGGAACATGCACACACACATGCACACACACATGCACACACACAGCCACTCAAGCACAGCCACACACTCTACGTCATACACAGAGGTGCACACACGCGCGCACCTGTGAGCTCCCTCACCATCAAGGGGATGTCCTCCTCCGTCTTCACCAGAGTGGGAGACAGCAGGTTGGCCACCAGAATACCCAGGGGATTTGCTAGATGGACAGGGATGTGCGTCAGCTCAGGAAGGCAGGCTGGGCCCCCATCCACGGAGGAGCCCTCACCCCCCAGAGCGGGGAGCGCACAGAGGCGCCCGGCCACACGCTGAGCCAGAGGGGACGCCGGCCTCACCGAGACTCACACATGGTGCCGATCATGTTGGCTGTGGCTCGCTGGTGCTCAGGGAACCACAAGGCAGCCAGCTTGGCTGGAGAGAAGATGACCAGGGTCTGGGCCAGGGCGCAGAAGCTCTGCCCACCCAGGAGGAAGACAAACGGGTCCTGGATGCCAAGGGCCATGCAAGGCATGGAGCGGATCACGCTCCCCCAGAAGTTCAGGAACGCGCCGAGGGTGGTCTGCAAGGGTGGGGTCAGAAGAGCTGCCCAGCAGCCGGGATGCCCCCCACCGCCCCAGCCTCCACTCGCCACCCAGTGGCTCTGCCTGAGGACTCGGATCTTGGGAGGAGGGGGTGGCTCTCGATCCCATGCTTGGGGACCCGCCTGTCCCAGAGCAGGCCCTGGTGTGTGGTCTGACTCACCGCCCTGCAGAGTCCAACGGAGTCCAGAACCCAGATGGCCACCACACCGGATGGGATGGACACCACGAGGTAGACCAGTGACAGCCAGTTGATCTGCTCCGTGGAGAGGAGGAAGTGCCGGGCGATCGTGTCAGCCACGGGCGCGAAGCTGAGCCACAGCTGTGAGACACAGGCTGGCATCAGCCCAGGGCAGGCACCGCAGACACTGCGGCTGCTGGCTGCCCTGGGCATGGCCGGCTGGTCTGAGGGAGAGAAAGGGTCCAGGGGTCCCGTCAGGGCTGGGATCTTCACTTGGTCAGGCCAGAGGGGAGGCACCAGCTGGGGTCTCAGACAGCATGTCGGGGCAGAGGACCGGAACCATCCTTGCAGACATGGTCCCGGGGCAGACAGAGGCAGACAACCTGGCTGGACCCTGCAGGACAGCGAGGCCCCCAGGACTGACCCTCCGAGGAGAAGGCCTGGGGCTAATGGCAGAAGAGAAATGGCCACCATGCTGGGGTGGGGGGCACCTAGACTGGGTGCTGGCCAAAGCTGGAGTGCCGGGAGGTGGGAGAGGGTCCCCCGGCTCCCTGTCACGTGGGCGTGTAGTTTGCCTGGATGGGACAGGCCGAGGAGCACATTGTGGGGGCCACTCCGTGGACACTTGGTGCCCGTGGAGGACACGCCGGTGCACCAGGGCTTACTGCAGGAGGGAGTGGGGAAGCTTCCTGGCCTGGTCCAGAAATGAAGGTGTCACAAATCAAAGCCCACGGACTCCACCTCTGAGAGGGCACAGCAAGGCGGGAGCTCACCCAGGCCTCACACCCTGCCCCCACGGCAGAGGCCGCAGGATCCAGCCTTCCTAACCCGAACAGAGCTCTGACCACAGAGCCCCACATGACAGCGACCTTGGGCAACAGCTGCCTTTTCTTCCCTTTTCTCAGGACAGAGCTTCTAGGTTCAGGAAGAGCTTGGTGCAGGCCACCTGCTTCCCGCCCAGCTGATCCAGTGGTGAGAAACCCTGGCTCTGGCTGCCACGCCTTCTGAGCGCAGCCCACCTTTGCCAGCCTCGCTCCTCGGTCCTCCCCAGAACCGGTGGCCAGCGGGGCAGAGACAGGTCTGAAACACACACAGCAACGTGGGGGGAACTGTGTGCCCAGGACGCGGACTTGCTCCATGTGTTCCCAGCCTGCCGGGAGGCCCTGTGTGTGCTTTGAAAACGTAGGTGGCTGTCCCCCACGCTGTCCCTCACCCAGACCACTCCAGGGCCACTGAGGCTTCATTGCAACCACCACCCACGTGCCCTTCATGCTGCCCACCCCGCCCGGGACTGAGGGCCCTGCGCATTTGGCCACGGGAGGAGTAAGCGAGGGTGCACCTCTTGACCCGAGCTCCCTGCCGCGACCCCCGTGGGGACCATGACAAGTCCTGGTGTGATTCCTGTCTGCTCCATGACAACTTGTGGACGAGACAAGTGCAGAAACAGCCTCGGCCTCCAACATCCACCCCCAGACACTGAAGCAGCTGGAGGGGGCTGAGAGAGACCCCCGTTCTGCGTTCTCAAACCACTGCACCCAAACCCATCCTGGCTTCACAGTGTTCAGACGCAGACCACCGACTGCTGCAGAGAAAAACGTCTCTGAAGTCCCAGGCTGGGCATGCCACTTGTCCCAGCACAGGGCTGGCCAGCAAGCAGAGGAGGAAAGAGGTCCCAAAGAGTTTGCAGTAGCGTCCAAGAGGGGCTGTCGCCCAAGAACCTCTCCAAGGTGGTACCTTTCAGGGCTGCCCTCACCTGCCAGCCCCTCCTCATCACAGTCTCTTCATCTGACCTCCCTCTGCCACTCGGGGCTTCCCTGAGCGTCGGGCCCCACTGCCCCCCTCCCCGGGCACTTTGCGTTTCATGATTGTGGCCACCCCTCACTGCCCAACTCCCTGAGGTCCAGTGTGAGGCTGAACGGTGTTCTTTCAGGCAGCCTACAGGAGGAGACCCGGGGGCCCCATAGCTCTGCAGCCTGACCGCTCGATAGGCAGCCACTAGCCTCAGGTCGGGAAGAGCATGCAGTCCAGGGCACGCAGGATGGCACAGCCCGGAGCTGGAGGAGCAGAGAAAGGTCTGCTGGCTGAGCCGTGGCACGTGCTGGGTCGGCAGAGGGCCTCAGCCCTCAAGGGGCGAGTCTCGGGTAGCAGCAGGTTGGGAGAGTTGGGGCCCTGGAACCGGCAGACCTGGTTCTCGCGGGGGCTTCTCTGGTCTCAGGGGCTGTGATGATGAGCACTGTCCCTGCCAGCAGTGGGGTCAGTTCTAGAACAGCTGAAGTGTCTCTGCTGACCCCAGCTGGGTGGCTGTGAAGAAAGGGACTGAGTGGGCAGGCAAGAAAGGCCTCTGGTGAGGGACCTTGGAAGTGAGCCATAAACCCTGGGAGGGCGGTCAGGGCCCAGGGAAGAGAGGCAGGTAGGGGCGCAGAGGGTGCCCAGGCTGCAGTGGGTGCGCACTTGGCAGAGAAGGGAGACTGCGGGAGGATCCCTCCGTGGCCGTGGACAGTGACTCTTTCGGAGGCAGGAGCGGGATCCTGTCGAAACCACCGCGGGTCTCAGGCCCCCGAGGACAGACAGGTCACCCGCTCTACCTGCGCAGCCTCGGCCAAGGAAGGGGCTCTCCGCCCCCGTCCTGCGCTGAGCTCGCGGGCGGCCCTCCCCCGCGGTTCCGCCGTCGCGCGACAGGAGGGCTGCGTCCCGGGACTGGCCGAGCGAGTTCTCAGCGGCCGATTCTCCCACGGGAAGCGGCGCTCGGCGCGCACCGGACGTCGACGGGCCGGGCTCGGCAAGGTCCCGCCCTGTCCCGCAGCCCTGCCCCGCCGCCCGTCCCCGGCCCAGCCCCTACCGTGGCGTTGGAGCAGCTGAGCAGACTGATCACCAGCAGGAAGACCCATCGACGGGCGTAGGCGCGGTAGCCCCCCAGCGCGCTCCGGACCGAGGTCGCCGCGGCGGCCTCTGGCCAGTCCCCCGCTGGCCCCGCCATTGCCGCTGCACCCGGGCCGCCGACTTTTGGAACCGCGCTGATAGGCCAGGACCGCCCTCGGAGGTGGGGTCGGGTCAGAACCCGCCCCACAGGCAGGGGTTACCACTGGTCAGGCTGAAAGGGGACCAAGATGCCCTCGCGAGGCCCCGCGATGGATGCGCTCACGCACGTGGGTCAGGAGCGGCTCCGGGAAGTCACTGCCTCGCGGAAAGGCCGCACTTCCTGAAAGGGGTGTGGAAAGAACCCCGCCGCCACCCCCACCCACCAATTTCCTGAGGTCCAAACAAGTAACAGCTGGAGGCTGGAGGCCGACCTGGAGGAGGAGGCTGGAGTCAGTTTGCAAAGCGCCTCCAATCAATGCTCTAGACTCCACTAGATGCTCTTGACTCCACTCGAGTCAGCCCTGCAGAGAAGCAGGACTGAGGGAGGACGGGCAGAGGGGGAGGTGGAGACTAGCCTGTCCTCACGCCCAGGGAAAGGGCTGTGCCCGAGCACGGGACCGTGGGCCAGGGAGGAGCAGGTGACCGCCCCCTACCTGGGAATCTGAAGTTTGCAGCTGAGAAAACACGAGATATAGATTTCTATGGGTTTCAACACAGGGATCCCAAGGGAACAATTCGAGCAAAGGACAAATAAAGGACAAAAACGTAAGAACCTAGCAGATGCAGAGAAGTGGCAGATATACACAGAGGAACTACTGAAAATGTCTTAATGATCTGTATATACATGATGGTGTCATCACTCACCTAAGAGCCAAACATCCTGGAGTGTGAAGTCAAGTGCGCCTTAGGAAGCATTACTATGAACAAAGCTAGTGGAGGTAATGGAATTCCAGCTGAGCTACTTCAAATCCTAAAAGATGATGCTGTTAAAGTGCTGCACTCAGTATGCCAGCAAATTTGGAAAACTCAACAGTGGACACAGGACTGGAAAAGGTCAGTTTTCATTCCATCCCAAAGAAAGGCAATGCCAAAGAATGTTGAAAGTACTGAACAATTGCACTCATCTCACATGCTAGCAAGGTAATGCTCAAAATCCTTCAACACGGGCTTCAGCAGTATGTGAACCATGAACTTCCAGATGTTCAAGCTGGATTTAGAAAAGGTAGAGAAACCAGAGATCGAATTGCCAACATCTGTTGGATCATAGAAAAAGCAAGGGAATTCCAGGAAAACATCTACTTCTGCTTCATTGAATGCGCTAAAGCCTTTGACTGTGTGGATCAAACTGTAGAAAAACAAACTGTAGAAAATTCTTAAAGAGATGGGAATACCACACCACTTTACCTGCCTTCTGAGAAACATGTATTCAGATCAAACTGGACATGGAACAACTGATTGTTCAAAATTGGGAAAGGGCTACGTCAGGGCTGTATACGGTCACCCTGCTTATTTAACTTCCATGCAGAGTACATCATATAAAATGCCAGGCTAGATGAAACACAAGCTGGAATCAAGATTGCTGGGAGAAATATCAATAACCTCAGATATGCATATGACACCACCCTAATGGGAAAAAGTGAAGAGCTAAAGAGCCTCTTGATGAAAGTGAAAGAGGAGAGTGAAAATCTGGCTTAAAACTCAACCCTCAAGAAACTAAGATCATGGCATCCAGTCCCCTTACTTCATGACAAATAGATGGTGAAACAATGGAAACAGTGACAGATTTTATTTTCTTGGACTCCAAAATCACTGCAGATGGTGACTGCCATGAAATTTAAAGACAACTGCTCCTTGGAAGAAAAGCTATGACCCACCTAGACAAGAGTCATCACTTTGCTGACAAATGCCTGTCTAGTCAAGGCTATGGTTTTTCCAGTAGTCCATGTATGGATGTGAGAGTTGGATCATAAAGAAGGCTGAGTGCTGAAAAATTGAAGCTTTTGAACTGTGGTGTTGGAGGAGACTCTTAAGAGTCCTTTGGACTGCAAAGAGATAAAACAAGTCAATCTTAAAGGAAATCAGCCCTGAATAATCATTGCAAGGACTGGTGCTGAAGCTGAAGTGCTAATACTTGGGCCACCTGATGTGAAGAGCTGACTCATTTGAAAAGACCCTGATGCTGGGAAAGATTGGAGGCAGGAGAAGGGGACAACAGAGGATGAGATGGTTGAATGGCATCACCGACTCAATGGACATGAGTTTGAGCAAGGTCCGGCAGTTGGTGATGGACAGGGAGGCCTGGCGTGCTGCAACCCATGGGGTCGCAAAGAGTCAGACACAACTGAGCAACTGAACTGAACTGAAGGCCGGAAGGAGAGAAGGGCCACCTCCTCTCTCCCACAAGAGCTCTCCTGTGAGCGGGCAGTCTCCTGTCCAGCTTCCTTCCTCCCCTGAGGGCCACACCTCTCCTGACTCCCTGCAGTCCTCCTCCTGAGGGCCCCTGCAGGCAGGAGGCTGGCTTGTGCTCTCCCTCCTCTCCTCCTCTCCACCCCCTGCACTGGCGCAGGGCTTTCCTCCCTCTCCAGAGGGCTCTGGTGGAGTAGGCAGCACAGAATCATCAATCACCTTTCTATACATCAACTTCAAACATGTGGAAACCAAAACTGAAGACTCATGCTTTACAGTTACATCAGTTCAATTTAGTCATTTGATCGTGTCCAGCTCTTTGTGACACCATGGACTGCAGCACGCCAGGCCTCCCTGTCTATCACCAACTCCCAGAGTTTGCTCAAACTCGTGTTCATTGAGTCCATGATGCCATCCAACCATCTGATCCTCTGTCATCCCCTTCTCCACCTGCCCTCAACTTTCCCAGCATCAGAGTCTTTTCCAGTAAGTCAGCTCATCAAATCAGGTGGCCAAACTATTGGAGTTTCAGCTTCAACATCAGTCCTTCCAATGAACACTCTCGTTGATCACCTTTAGGATGGACTGGTTGGATCTCCTTGAAGTCCAAGGGGCTCTCAAGATCTCCTCCAACACCACAGTCTGAAAGCTTCAATTTTTCAGCACTCAGCCTTCTTTATGGTTCAACTCTCACATCCATACATGACCACTGCAAAAACCATAGCCTTGACTAGACAGACCTTTGCTGGCAAAGTAATGTCTCTGCTTTTTAATATGCTATCTAGGTTGGTCATAACTTTCCTTCCAAGGAGTAAGCATCTTTTAATTTCATGGCTGCAGTCACCATCTCCAGTGATTTTGGAGCCCCAAAAATATAAAAGTCAGCCACTGTTTCCACTGTTTTCCCATCTATTTACCATGAAGTGATGGGACCGGATGCCATGATCTTAGTTTTCTGAACGTTGAGCTTTAAACCAACCTTTTTACTCTTCCTCTTTCACTTTCATCAGGTGGCTCTTTAGTTCTTCTTCACTTTCTGCCATAAGGGTGGTGTCATCTTCATATCTAAGTTATTGATATTTCTCCCAGCAATCTTGATTCCAGCTTGTGCTTCATCCAGCCCAGCATTTTGCATAATGTACTCTGCATATAAGTTAAATAAGCAGGGTGACAATATACAGCCTTGTCGTACTCCTTTTCCTATTTGGAACCAGTCTGTTGTTCCATGTCCAGTTCTAACTGTTGCTTCCTGACCTGCATATAGGCTTCTCAAGAGGCAGGTCAGGTAGTCTAGTATTCCCATCTTTGAAGAATTTTCCACAGTTTATTGTGATCCACACAGTCAAAGGCTTTGGCATAGTCAATAAAGCAGAAATAGATGTTTTTCTGGAACTCTTGTTTTTTTGATGATCCAGCAGATGTTGGCAATTTGATCTCTGGTTCCTCTGCCTTTTCTAAAACCAGCTTGAACATCTGGAAGTTCACGGTTCATGTATTGCTGAAGCCTGGCTTGGAGAATTTTGAGCATTACTTTACTAGTGTGTGAGATAAGTGCAATTGTGTGGTAGTTTGAGCATTTTTTGGCATTGCCTTTCTTTGGGATTAGAATGAAAACTGACTTTTTCCAGTCCCATGGCCACTGCCGAGTGTTCCAAATTTGCTGGCATATTGAGTGCAGCACTTTCACAGCATCATCTTTTAGAAATTGAAATAGCTCAACTGGAATTCCATCACCTCCACTAGCTTTGTTCATAGTGATGCTGTCTAAGGCCCACTTGCCTTCACATTCCAGGATGTCTGGCTCGAGGTGAGCCATCACACCATCGTGATTATCTGGGTCATGAAGATTTTTTTTACAGTTCTTCTGTGTATTCTTGCCACCTCTTCTTAATATCTTCTGCTTCTGTTAGATCCATGCCATTTCTGTCCTTTATTGAGCCCATCTTTGCATGATATGTTCCCTTGGTATTTCTAATTTTCTTGAAGAGATCTCTAGTCTTTCCCATTCTATTATTTTCCTCTATTTCTTTGTAATCACTGAGGAAGGCTTTCTTATCTCTCCCTGCTATTCTTTGGAACTCTGCATTCAAATTGGTATATCTTTCCTTTTCTTCTTTGCTTTTAGCTTCTCTTCTTTTCACAGCAAGGCCTCCTCAGACAGCCATTTTGCTTTTTTGCATTTCTTTTTCTTGGGGATGGCCTTGATCCCTGCCTCCTGTACAATGTCACAAACCTCCATCCATAGTTCATCAGGCACTCTATCAGATCTAGCCCTTTAAGTCTATTTCTCACTTCCACTGTATAATCATAAGGGATCTGATATAGGTCATACCTGAATGGTCTAGTGGTTTTCCCCCTTTCTTCAATTTAAATCTGAATTTGGCAATAAGGAGTTCATTATCTGAGCCAGCCAGTCAGCTCCTGGTCTTGTTTTTGCTGACTGTATAGAGCTTCTCCATCTTTGGCTGCAAAGAATATAATCAATCTGATTTCGGTGTCTACTGTCTGGTGGTGTCCATGTATAGAGTCTTCTCCTGTTGTTGGAAGACGGTGTTTGCTATGACCAGTGCATTCTGTTGGTGAAACTTCTATTAGCCTTTGCCCTGCTTCATTCCGTATTCCAAGGCCAAATTTGCCTGTTACTCCAGGTGTTTCTTGACTTCCTACTTTTGCATTCCAGTCCCCTGTAATGAAAAGCACATCTTTTTGGGGTGTTAGTTCTAAAAGGTCTTGTAGGTCTTTGTAGAACCTTTCAACTTCAGCTTCTTCAGCGTTACTGGTCGGGGCATAGACTTGGATTACCCTGATATTGAATGGTTTGCCTTGGAAACGAACAGAGATCATTCTGTCATTTATGAGACTGCATCCAAGTACTGCATTTCAGATTCTTTTGTTGACTATGATGGTTACTCCATTTCTTCTAAGGGATTCTTGCCCAGAGTAGTATATGTAATGGTCATCTGAGATAAATTCACCCATTCCAGTCCATTTTAGTTCACTGGACCTAAGATTCCTTGACGTTAGGTCCTTGATTCATGGACCTAACATTCCAGGTTCCTATGCAATATTGCTCTTTACAGCATTGGACCTTGCTTCTATCACCAGTCTCATCCACAACTGGGTGTTGTTTTTGCTTTGGCTCTATCCCTTCATTCTTTCTGGAGTTACTTCTCCACTGATCTCCAGTAGTATATTGGGCACCTACCGACCTGGGGAGGTCATCTTTCAGTGTCCTATCTTTTTGCCTTTTCATACTGTTCATAGGGTTCTCAAGGCAAGAATGCTGAAGTGGTTTGCCATTCCCTTCTCCAGTGGACCATGCTTTGTCAGAACTCTCCATGACCAGTCTTGGGTGGCCCTACACACATGGCTTAGTTTCATTGAGTTAGACAAGGCTGTGGTCCTTGTGATCAGATTGGCTAGTTCTCTGTGATTGTGGTTTCAGTCTGTCTGCCCTCTGATGCTCTCTCTCAGCGCCTACTGTCTTACTGGGGTGTCTCTTACCTTGGACATGGGGTATCTCTTCACGGCTCCTCCAGCAAAGTGCAGCCACTGTTCCTGACCTTGGACGTGGGGTATCTCCTCACAGCCACCGCTCCTGACCTTGGACGTGGGGTAGCTCCTCACAGCCACTGCTCCTGACCTTGGATGTGGGGTAGCTCCTCACAGCCGCCACTCCTGACCTTGGACGTGGGGTAGCTCCTCACAGCCACTGCTCCTGACCTTGGATGTGGGGTAGCTCCTCTCAGCCGCTCGCCGCTCCAGCACCACGCAGCCGCTGCTCACTGCAGTTACATCAAAGAAAAGTAGACACTTGGGTGTAAGCTTGGCAGAGTGTACAGAGAATCTGTGCACTAAACACATGATGCAACAGTGAGGAAAGAAACCAGTGAAGTCCTGGAAAAATGGAGCATATACTATGTTCGTGGATCAGAGGACTCAGCATAGTAAATATGTCAAATATTTTCAGAGTGATCTGTAGGCTTAATGCAATTCCCATCCAAGGTATTTTTGTAGACATAGACAGAGAGAAAATATTTGCAAGCCATGTACCCAACAAAGGACTGGTATCTAGAATATATAAAGAGGCTTCAAAACTCAACAGAAAAAAAAGTGTAGTTAGAATATGGACAGAAGACACAAAAGGACACGTGCGTCTTGGCTGTGGCTGGACACCCTCGTGTCAGGCACACACTCATAGTGAATGCGAGTGAGACTGGAAGCAAAGATCACGGATTGCATGCATGTCTGTGTTATGGCTGTAATTGTGGACATCCGTGTTTTGCAAGAAGTTAGATTGGGGGGAAACTGGGCAAAGTGTACAAGGAATCTTGGTATTATTTCTCACAACTGCATTTGAACCTATACCTCAAAATAAGAAGCTTAGCTTTTAAAACTTACATAATGTGGAAAGTACATTCATTTGGAAACAATGACTTTTTCTACTCACATTTAATGAGAGAGTTTGTTTAAATTCTGGACAAGTTTCTTAGGGTAAGTACTTCCGCTGTTCAGGTTTGACTCACGCTGCACCAGCGTGCACACGCGTGTCTCTCTGTGCCTGGAATCCCGGTGCACAGGGCTGGAGCCATCACACCTTGGAAACACACACCCTTTGATCTCCACACAAACCCACCTTGCATGCTGCTTCTGAAAATTACGTAGAAATGCTTATTTAAAATAACATTCAACACACAGGATTATAACCAAAACTGAGTTTCTATTTCTTTTTTTCTGAATCAAAGACAGACTCCTATCAGCATCCCACACAGCCATTCACTGAAGCTTCTCCAGGCCAGCGTGTCTTTCTTAAACTGTCTCTTGCTCATAATTAGGCAACTGAAGGGGGTCTCTGCCAGCCTGGAGCAAAGGCAGCGTAATCAGTCGGGGAAGAGGCCTCGCGTCACATGACGAGCTGCCCCTTCTTGTTTGTTGGGCGTTTACTTGGTTTTTATCTTCTCCCCTCAGGAGACTGCCAGCTATATGAGGGTGAGAACCAGTCTGTCCACACCCAAAGCCCTGGAGGGGATGGGGCCAGCAGGCGGCTGGGACTGAGAACCCTGAGGGACGGTGCATTTTCTCCCTGTGTCCCCCACCGGCAGCCCCTGAGTCTCCAGGCCCTAGCCTGCCTGGCAGGTTCTCCAAGGGGGCCCACAAGCTCACCGATGGGGCAGCACCCGCCAGACCATCTGGTCCTGAAGCACAGCATCCCCTCTCCTGGAGTCTGAGCCCCTGCTGCACACACACCCTAATACCATACGCCTACGTACCACCCTGGCAGGGACTGAGTAAGCAAATCAGAATCCGGATTCTCCAGCTCCTCAAAAGGACAGTGACTTCCGTGTGGGAGGCCGAGCAGGGGTCTGTCTGCTGAGAACTTATTACAAAACTGCCCTGGAACATGGGCTTATTTACTTAAATGCAGAAAGGCTCTGACTGCCCAGAAAGAAGCCCTCAGGGGCCACCCCCCATCTACCCCCGTCTCTCTCCAGTGTAGCTGGGGGAGGTCAGCACAGGGTCACATACACCCCAAAGTCCTGGCAAAAGTATCTGGGACCCAGCTTGCCAGCTCTTCCCACAGAGGACCCTGGGGCCCAGCACCTGTGCTTCTCAGAACCATTCAGCCTGTTGAAGAAATAACAGCTGGTTTTCTCACTTTTGTATGTGTCTGTACAAGATGGGCAACTTTTTGT
Source organism: Bubalus bubalis (assembly GCF_019923935.1). NCBI lineage: Eukaryota > Metazoa > Chordata > Mammalia > Artiodactyla > Bovidae > Bubalus > Bubalus bubalis. The sequence goes on from NC_059163.1 coordinate 191,045, forward strand.
GTATGCATGGTGTGAGGTCGTATCGTGTTGGAGTGGGCAGAGGAAGAGGGAGAGAGGGAAGTAGGTAAGTGATGCCATGCGTGGCCGGATGTCCATCTATTCCGTGCGTCTGGTCTGAGATGGTATCCAGTGTGTGTGCGCACGGTGTGTTATGTAAGGCTGCATGGAGAGCAGCTACTAAGGTATGCAAGGTGTGAGATGGGTTTTGTCTTTTGTGTGTATATAGTACGTAAAAGGGTCACTTAATTTTTCTGCCTGAATGGGAAAAATGGGCATCTCATTCTTTGATGTAAAATGAGCAACTAGATCAGGAACGGTGAAGGGTCTGAGACAGCTCTCCCTGCAGCTAACAGGTGGCCCAGCATGGTCTCCCATCTCTGGGAGCAACACCCGGGTCAGAGGCAAAGAGTGTTATTTCCTTGCAGCAGTGGTAACGCCCAGACCAGCTCCTCCAGCTCCTCCCCACCGGCATGCAGAGGTGTGTGTTTCAGAAGGACCTTGAAATTAGGAAGACTAATCTCATATGGGATGGCTTGGGGACCTCCCATCCTGCCTTCCAGACAGAGAGAAATGTTCATTTACTCTGGAATGTAAGCAGATCTTCCCCTGGAGGGGACATTCCTGTCTACCCTGGAATGTCTCTGAGATAGACCTTCCTGACTTGGCTGTAAATGGCCTTGCTCGGAGTGCCTGGACCACACAGAAACAGAAACATGAGATTTTCATGGAGAGCTGCTGGGATCTATTTTTTTTTTTTAATACTTATAGATGGATATCTAATTTTCTTACTGTTGATATAGCGTGATGAATATTTTAGCATGGTGTTCTGAGTTGGAAAAGTATGGGGTGGGTGTGTGTGTGTGTGTGTGACTAATTTATTTGCTTAAAGTGTGAGATGGATGTCTAACTTTTTTCTCTATATGACTGAAATTCATACTCATATTTCTGTCCATTGTATGGCATGATGTTTTGTGTATGGGATGAGACAGTTATCAAATTTTCTGATACATTGGAAACGGTATCTTTTTGAGTGTGTGCTGTAATTGAATATTTAATATTTTGTATGATATGAAATAAAGATGGAGAACGAACTGGCAACCCACTCTAGAATTCTTGCCTGGGCAAGCCCATGGTCAGAGGAGCCTGGCAGGCTACAGTCCATGGGGTCGCAAAGAGTCAGACACAACTGAGTGACTAACACACTCACATGAAATAAAGATCTCATTTTTTATACATATGGTGGGACAGGGTATCTAACCTTTCATATGTGTTTCTGAGATGGATATATAACTGTTTTGTGTATCATGTGAGATGGTCATTTATGTAAATCTGTGTGTGTATTTGTGGAGTGTTATCTAATTTCATATTTTTACCATGGAGATAAACATGTAGCACTTTAATTTCTATCAGTTCTAAGTATTTAATACTTTCTTTTGTAATCCTATTTTTTAAAATAACAGCTGTATTGAGATATAATCCCCATGTCAATACTCCTGTCACAGCCTTGTCATGGTGAGGGGGCTTGTGTAACTGAATGAAGCTCTGAGCCATGTTGTCTAGGGCCACCGGCGACGGACAGGTCATGGTGGAGAGTTCTGACAAAACACGGTCCCCTGGAGGAGGGAATGACAGACTGCCCCAGTATTCTTGCCGCAAGAAACCCAAGAAGCGCATGGAAAGGCAAAAGGATACGACACGAGAAGATGACCAGCCCAGGGCAGAAGGCTGTCCAGTACGCCACTGGAGAAAAGCGGAGGGCAACCACCAATAGCTTCAGAAAGATTGAAGAAGCTGGGCCAAAGTGGAAATGAGGCTCAGTTGTGTATGTGTCTGGTGGTGAAAGTACAGTCCAGTGCTGTAAAGAACAATATTGCATAGGAACCTGGAATGTTAGGTCCATCAAATAAGGTAAATTGGACGTGGTCAACCAGGAAAAGGCAAAAGTGAACACCGACATCTTAGGAATCAGTTAATTAAAACTGATGGGAATAGGCTAATTTAATTCGGATGACCATTATATCTACTACTGTGGGCAAGTATCCCTTAGAAGAAATGGAGTAGCCCTCATAGTCAACAGTTCAGTTCAGTTCAGTCGCTCAGTTATGTCTGACTCTTTGTGACCCCATGAACTGCAGCACGCCAGGCCTCCCTGTCCATCACCAACTCCCGGAGTTTACCCAAAATCATGTCCATTGAGTCGGTGATGCCATCCAACCGTTTCATCCTCTGTCGTCCCCTTCTCCTCCTGCCCCCAATCCCTCCCAGCATCAGAGTCTTTTCCAATGAGTCAACTCTTCCTATCAGGTGGCCAAAGTACTGGAATTTCAGCTTTAGCATCATTCCTTCCAAAGAAATCCCAGGGCTGATCTCCTTCAGAATGGACTGGTTGGATCTCCTTGCAGTCCAAGGGGCTCTCAAAAGTCTTCTCCAACAATTCAAAAGCATCAATTCTTCGGCACTCAGCTTTCTTCACAGTCCAACTCTCACATCCATACATGACCACTAGAAAAACCATAGCCTTGACTAGACGGACCTGTGTTGGCAAAGTAATGTCTCTGCTTTTTAATATGCTGTCTAGGTTGGTCATAACTTTCCTTCCAAGGAGTAAGCATTTTTTAATTTCATGGCTGCAATCACCATCTGCAGTGATTTTGGAGGCCAGAAAAATAAAGTCAGCCACTGTTTCCACTGTTTCCCCATCTATTTGCCATTAAGTGATGGGACCGGATGCCATGATCTTAGTTTTCTGAATGTTGAGCTTTAAGCCAACTTTTTGACTCTCTTCTTCCACTTTCATGAAGAGGCTCTTTAGTTCTTCTTCACTTCATAGTAAACAAAAGAATCTGAAATGCAGTAGTTGGTACAACATCAAAAACGATAGAATTATCTCAATTCATTTCCAAGGCAAACCATTCAACATTACAGTAATCCAAGTCTACACCCCAATCACTAATGCCCAAGAAGCTGAAGTTGACCACTTCTATGAAGCTCTACAACACCTTCTAGAATTAACACCAAAAAAAAGATGTCCTTTTCATCATAAGGGATTGGAATGCAAATAGTAGGAAGTCAAGAGATACCTGGAGTAACAGGCAAGTTTATCCTTGGAGTACAAAACAAAGCAGGGCAAAGGTTAACAGAGTTTTGTCAAGAGAACGCACTGCTCACAGCAAACACCTTCCAACAACACAAGAGACAAGCCTCATACAGACATCACCAGATGGTCAACACTGAAATCAGACTGATTATATTATATTTTTTGCAGCTGAAGTTGGAGAGGCTCTATACAGTCAGCAGAAACAAGACCTGGAGCTGACTGTGGCTCAGATCATGAACTCCTTATTGCAAAACTCAGACTTAAATTGAAGAAAGTAGGGAGAACCACTAGGCCATTCAGGTATGACCTAAATCAAATCCCTTATGATTATATGGTGGAGGTGATGAATACATTCAAGGGATTAGATCTAGCAGACAAAGTGCTGGAAGAAGTATGGATGGAGGTTTGTTAACATTGTACAGGAGGCAGTGAACAAAACCATCGCAAAGAGAAAGAGGGCAAGAAGACAAAGTGGTTGTCTGAGGAGGTTTGACAAATAGTTGAGGAAAGAAGAGAAGTGAAAGGTAAGGGGGAAAGGGAAAGATACACCCAACTGAATGCAGAGTTCCAGAAAACAGCAAGGAGACATAAGAAGGCCTTCTTAAATGAACAATGCAAAGAAAGAGAGGAAAATAATAGAATGGGAAAGACTAGAGAGCTATTCAAGAAAATTGGAGATATCAAGGGAACATTCCAAGCAAGGATGGGCACAATAAAGGACAGAAATGGTAAGGACCTAAAAGAAGCAGTAAAGATTAAGAAGAGGTGGCAAGAGTACACAGAAGAACTATACAAGAAAAGTCTTAATGACCTGGATAACCACAATGCTGTGGTCACTCATCTAGAGCCAGACATCCTGTAATATGAAGACAAGTGAGCCTTAGCAAGCATTACTACAAGCAAAGCTAGAGGATACAATGAAATTCTGGCTGAGTTGTTTCAAATTCTAAAAGATGATGCTGTTAAAGTGCTGCATTCCGTATGTCAACAAATTTTCAGAACTCAGCAGTGGCCACAGGACTGGAAAAGGTCAGTTTTCATTATAATCCCAAAGGAGGTTAATGCCAAAGATGTTCAAACTACTGCCCAATTGTGCTTATTTCACATGCTAGCAAGGTTATGCCCCAATCTCTCAAGCTAGGCTTCAGCAGTACTTGAATCAAGAACTTCCAGATATACAAGCTGGATTTAGAAAAGGCAGAGGAACCAGAAATCAAATTGCCAACATTTGCTGGATGATAGAGAAAGCAAGGGAATTCCAGAAAAACATCTATTTCTGCTTCATTGATTGTGCTAAAGCTTTTGACTGTGTGGATCACAACAAACTGTAGAAAATTCTTAAAGAGATAGGAGTACCAGACCACCTTACCCACCTTCTGAGAAACCTGTATGCAGGTCAAGAAGCAACAGTTAGAACCAGACTTGGAACAACTGACTGGTTCAAAATCGGAAAGAAGTATGACAAGGCTGTATATTGTCACCCTGCTTATTTAAGTTACATGCAGAGTACATCATGCAAAATACCCCAGGCTGGATGAATCACAAACTGGAATCCAGATTGCCAGGAGAAATGTCAACAACTTCAGATATACAGATGATACCACCCTAATGGCAGAAAGTGAGGAGGAACTGAAGAGCCTCTTGATGAGGGTGAGAGAGGGGAGTGAAAACGCTGACTTATAACTCAACATTCAAAGAACGAAGATCATGGCATCTGGTCCCATTGCTTCATGGCAAATAGATGCAGGAAAAGTGGAGACAGTGATAGATTTTATTTTCTTTGGCTCAAAAAATGACTGTGGATGGTGATTGCAGCCACAAAACTAAAGGATGCTTGCTTCTTGGAAGGAAAGCTATGACCAACCTAGACAGCATATTAAAGAGCAGCGACAAAACTTTGCTGACAAAGGGCCATATAGTCAAAGCTATTTTTTTCCAGTAGCCATGTATGGATGTAAGAGCTGGACCATAAAGAAAGCTGAGTGCCCAAGAATTGATGCTTTTGAACTGTAGTGCTGAGAAGACTCTTAAAAAATCTCTTGGACTGTAAGGAGATCCAACCAGCCCATCCTAAAGGAAATCAACCCTGAGTACTCATTGGAAGGACTGATGCTGAAGCCAAAGCTCCAATACTTTGGCCACCTGATGCGAAGAACTGACTCATTGGCAAAGACCCTGATGCTGGAAAAGATTGAGGGCAGGAGAAGGGGACAACAGAGGAAGAGATGGTTAGATAGAATCGTCAACTCAACGGACATGAGTTTGAGTGAACTCCAGATGGTGGAGGACAGGGGAGCCTAGTGTGTTGCAGTCCATGGGGTCCCAAGAGTTGGACAGGACTGAGCAACAGCAACGAGCGTCTCTTGTGACTGCCCTCTTCACTGAGAGCAACGTCTTCAAGGTTCATCTATGTTTCTGCACGTTAGCTCTGCCTTTCTATTGTCAAATGATATTTCATTCATTATATGGATTTACCACATTATCCAGTCATCAGCTGATGGAATTGGACTGTTTCCACCTTGAGACTTTTATCAAGAATAGACACTTATATGTCAATTTTGGGCGGACATTTGTTTTCATTTCTCTTGGGTCTGTACCTAGGTGTGGAACTGCTGGGTCATATGCTAACTTCACATTTAATTTTTTTGAGTAACTGCCAGACTGTTTTCCAAAGTGGCTGCACCATTTTACATTCCCATCAACAGTGCCTGAGGATTCCAATTTCTTTACATCCTTGGCAACACTTGTTTTTGCCTTTCTCTTTTTGGCCTCACCACGCAGCATGTGGGATCTTAGTTCCCTGACTAGGGATTGAACCCCTTCCCTTCCTACAGTGGAAGCATGGAGTCTTAACCACCAGACCACCAGGTTAGTCCCTTGCCTGTCCCTCTGACTCTAGCCATTCTAGTAGGTGAGAAGTGGTATCTGTGGTTTTGGTTTGCATTTCCCTATAGGCTAATCATGTTGAGCATCTTTACCTCTGACTCTAGCTATTCTAGCGGGTGAGAAGTGGTATCTGTGGTTTTGGTTTGCATTTCCCTATAGGCTAATGATGTAAAGCTATAGGGAAATGGCTTATTGGCCAATTGTGTATCTTTAGACAAATATCTATTCAGATAATTTTTCACTTTTTTAATTGTTTGTCTTTTTATTGTTGAGTTATAAGTGTTTATGCATTGCTTGTATTCTTATATATTCTTTTCTCGAGGAAGATTTTTGGTTATTTCTTTGTTTATTTTTGGTCGTGCTGGGTCTTGGTTGCTGTGTGCAGGCTTTCTGTAGTTGCAGGGAGCAGGGCCCACTCTTCCTCGCGGTACGGGGGCTTCTCATCGTGGGGGCTTTTCCTGTTGCAGAGCACAGGAAGGAAACATACGCGCTACTGGGCTTCAGTGGTTGCGCAGGTCGGCCTGGTGGTTCTGGCATACGGGATGAGTTCCCTCCGGCAGGTGGGATCGTCCCAGACCAGGCACCGACCTGCGTACCCTGCACTGGCAGGCAGATTCCTATCCACTGTACCACCAGGGAAGTCCTCTTACATATCGTTTATGTGTTCTAGGTACAGATCTCTTATCAGATTATGATTTGCAAAAATTTGAGTTTCTCTTTGTTTTCCTGATGGTGTCCTCTGAAATGCATGTGTCTTTCACTTTGACGATGTTCAACTTATCCATTCTTCCTGTGTGGTTTGTGCCTGTATCCCGTCTAAGGCACCATTGCCTAATCCAGGATTTATACCCATGCTTTTTCTAAGAGTTTAAAAGTTTGAGCTCTCACATTTAGGCCTTTGGTGCCTTTGAGTTAATTTTTTATATACATATGCGATAGCAGTCCAATTTCATTCTTTTGCATGTGAATATTCAGTTTTCCCAGCGCCATTTCTTAAAAAGACTATGCTTTCTCCATTGACTTGTCTTGGCATCCTTTTTGAAAACCAGTTGATCATAAATGTGAGGGCTCATTTTTGGACTCTCAGTTCTAGTCCATTGATCTGGATTTCTGTCCTTACTCCAGTACTAACTGTCTTGATTACTGTAGCTTTGTAGTAAATTTTGAAATCAGGAAATGGGAGTATTCCAACCTTGTTCTTTTTCAAGATTGTTTTGGCTATTCTGGGTCTTGTGATTTTCCACACACATTTTAGGGTCACATTATCAGTATCTGTGAGGAAGCCATCTGGGTTTTGATATGGGTTGTAGATTAGCTGTGAGAACATTCACATCTTAACAACTTTGTCTCTGATCCCTGAACATGGATGTCTCCCCATTCCTTCAGGTCGTCTTCAATTTCCTTCAAAAATGTTTCCTAGCTTTCGGAATGTAAGTATCATACTCTTTCATTACATTGATTAGTAATTTGTTTTTTAATTAACACACTATACTTTTTAGAGCAGACTTAGGTTTACAGAAAAACTGGTCACAAAATACAGAGTTCCCACATGTCCCGTGTCTTCCAGCCCCTACACATTACGTCCCCTATTATTAACATCGGTATGTTTGTTATAATTGCTGAACCAATATCAATACATTGGTATGTACTGGTATGTACTGATACTACACAAAGTTCGTAGTTGACACAGCTTACATTCTGTGGGTGTGACAAATGTGTGATGATGTGTGTCCACCATCATAGCCTCACACAGAGCTGTCTCACTGCCCTGAAGGCCATCTGTGCTCCACCTGCTCGCCCCTCCCCACCCAGACCCCTGGCGACCACTCATCCTTCATCTCCACAGTTTTGCCTTTTCCAGAATGTCATAAAGTTGTAATCATATAGTACGTGGCCTTTCCCACTGGCATCTTTTACTTAGAAATACACATTTAAGGTTTCTCCATGTCTTTTCAGGGTGGCTCAGAGGGTAAAGAATCTGCATGTCTTTTTATGGCTTGATAACTCATTTCTTTTTAATGCTGAGTAATATTCCATTGTCTGGATGGACCACACTTTATCCATTTACTGAGGACATTTTGCTTGCTTCCAGTTTGGGCAACTATCATTAAAACTGCTATAAATATTTCTGCGCAATTTTCAACTCCTTTGGGTAAATACCAAGGAGCACGACTATTGAATCTAATGGTAAGAAAATCTTTATTTTCTAAGAAATTGCCACACTGTCTTCCAACATGACTGCACCGTTTTGCATTCCCACCAGCAGTGATGAGAGCTCCTGGCAGTCCGTGTACTCACCCGCGATTGGTGGCATCAGCGTTCTGGGTTTGGGCCGTTCTGTTGGGTATGCAGTGCTACCAGAATGCTGCTTTGGTTCGCACTTCCCTGGTGACGTATGACGTGGTCTCTCTTTTCTCGTGCTTGTTTGCCATCGGTAAGTCACTTGGTGAGGTGTTTGTTCAGGTCTTTTGCCCACTTCAAACCTTGGCTCCCAGAGGTATAGACCCACTGAGGCCCCACCACTGGGGGCCCGGCTCCCTCTCAGGGGCTCACGGGGGCTCCTCTTCCCCCTAGCTGGAGACGACCTGGGACAGAGACTGGACAGACTCTGCTGCCCACTTGAGAGTGCTCACGGGGGTGGTCAGCAGTGGACACATGGGCGTGGGGTGAGGCACAGAGCACCTGCTGCAGTTGGATTGAGCTTGGGTTTTTAGGCGGCACTGCCTTTGATCGGGAGGCACGGGTGTGGCCATCTCTCTTCTAGGCTGGCATTACCACTGCTGTTGTTGCTCAATCACTAAGTCATGTCAGACTCCTTGTGACCCCCTAGACTGCAGCACGCCAGGCTTCCCTGTCCTTTATTATCTCCTGGAGTTTGCTCAAACTCATGTCCATTGAATCAATGATGCCGTTCAACCATCTCATCCTCTGTCATCCCCTTCTCCTCCCGTCCTCAATCTTTTCCAGCATCAGGGTTTTTTCCAATGAGTCAGTTATTCACATAATGTGACCAAAGTATTGGTGCTTCAGCTTCAGCATCAGTCCTTCCAATGAATATTCAGGACTGATTTCCTTTAGGATTGACTAGTTTGATCACCTGGCAGTCCAAGGGACTCTCAAGAGTCTTCTCCAACACCACAGTTCAAACGCATCAATTCTTTGGTGCTCAGCCTTCTTTACGGTCCAGCTCTCACATCTATACGTGACTACTGGAAAAACCATAGCTTTGACTGTATGGATCTTTGTCGGCACAGTGATGTCTCTGATTTTTAATATGCTGCCTAGGTTTGTCATAGCTCTTCTTCCAAGGAGCAAGCATCCTTTAATTTTGTGCCTCCAATCACTGTCTGTTTTGGAGTTCACGAACATAAACTCTGTTACTGTTTCCACTTTTTCTTCCATCTATTTGCCATGAAGCAATAGGACCAGATGCCATGATCTTGGTTCTTTGAATGTTGAGTTTTAAACAAGCTTTTTCACTCTCCTCTTTCACCCTCATCAAGAGGCTCTTTAGTTCCTCCTCACTTTCTGCCATTAGAGTGGTATCATCCATCCAGTTCTAACTGTTGCTTCCTGAACTTTATACGTTTCTCAGGAGGCAGGTAAGGTGGTCTAGTACTCCCATTTCTTTAAGAATTTTCCACAGTGTGTTGTGATCCAGACATGGAACGATGGACTGGTTCCAAATTGGGAAAGGAGTACGTCAAGGCTGTATATTGTCACCCTGCTTATTTAACTTCTATGCAGAGTACATCATGGGAAACGCTGGGCTGGATGAAGCCCAGGCTGGAATCAAGATGACACCACCCTTATGGCAAAAAGTGAAGAGGAACTAAAAAGCCTCTTGATGAAAGTGAAAGGGGAGAGTGAAAAAGTTGCTTAAAGCTCAACATTCAGAAAACTAAGATCATGGCATCTGGTCCCATCACTTCCTGGGAAATAGATGGGGAAACAGTGGAAAAACAGTGTCAGACTTTATTTTAGGGGGCTCCAAATCACAGCAGATGGTGAGTGATTGCAGCCATGAAATTAAAAGATGCTTACTCCTTGGAAGGAAAGTTATGACCAACCTAGATAGCATATTGAAAAGCAGAGACATTACTTTGCCAACACAGGTCCGTCTAGTCAAGGCTATGGTTTTTCCAGTGGTCATGTATGGATGTGAGAGTTGGACTGTGAAGAAAGCTGAGCGCCGAAGAATTGATGCTTTTGAACTGTTGGAGAAGACTTTTGAGAGCCCCTTGGACTGCAAGGAGATCCAACCAGTCCATCCTAAAGAAGGCCAGTCCTGGGTGTTCACTGGAAGGGCTGATGCTAAAGCTGAAACTCCAATACTTTGGCCATTTCATGCAAAGAGTTGACTCATTGGAAAAGACTCTGATGCTGGGTGGGATTGGGGGCAGGAGGAGACGGGGATGACAGAGGATGAGATGGCTGGATGGCATCACCGACTCAATGGACGTGAGTTTGAGTGAACTCCAAGAGTTGGTGATGGACAGGGAGGCCTGGCGTGCTGCGATTCATGGGGTCGCAAAGAGTCAGACACGACTGAGCGACTGAGCTGAACTGAACTGAGAGCCCATGTTCAGGGGGCGAGTAATGCTGAGGAAACAGGAGGATGAAGGGGGCAGATAAAAACAGAAGTGACTCCATCACAAGGCTGTGGCAAGGCAGGTGCTAGTTTCATAGCATTCATTTTCGTTTTCCATCAAGTAACAGAAGGAAAAAAGCAGGGAGAATGGAACAGACTGGTGAAAGGCAGACGTGGGTTTTCTACTACAAGAGATACTTGTTTCCCCAAAGCCCCTCCAAATTAAGAATAAAGATGATGAAAGGCAACAGGGGGTAAGCTCTTGGCCAGCTTCCCTCAGCAAAGCCACACAGCAGGGGTGCTCATTCAGCCCCGAGCCCAGAGGTCACAGCCCCCAGTGGCTCCGGGGCAGGCCCTTCCTGTCCTTTGGCTTCCAGGTGCCTGGCAGCCTGAGGCAATGCTGGGTTTGCAGACATGGCCTTCCTGTCTCCGCCTCCCTCGCCATGTGGCTGCTCTGTGTCTGTGTCCACGTTTCCTTCTGCTCATAAGGACGTCTGTCAGCTTGGCTCAAGCCCACCTAAGGACCTCGTTTTAACTTGACATCTGCAGAGACTCCCGCTTCCAAAGCAGGTTGCACCTGCCAGATGGCATTAGGTAGAACACACCTTTGGGCAGGACGCAGGTCCATGCGCACCAGTCATTCTGGGTCCCTCTTAGAGCGAGTTTCTGGTGTGAGCCAGTGCCTTCCACACTGCCTGGAACCCGCACCCCAAGCCCCGTCACCCCCGTCCCGTCCTGCGGTCTGTGCTCTTTCTCATTTGCCTGTGCCTGCGCCGCCCCCCGCCGCGTGGCAGCTCTCTGCCTTTGGTTCTGTGCCTGAGGGTTTGCACCACAGTCTGCTCCTGATGACTCCTGGGCCTGGAGATCCTGAGCTGATCCAGGCCTGCAGGGCCGCCCTGCGGTGCCGGGGAGAACAAGCTTCCCGCCCCTGGTGGGTCTGGGGGTTCCTGGGGCACCTGTGCTGGGAGAGGAGCTTTGCTCGCTGAGCCGAGGCCCTGGTGACTCGGGTCGGCTGGGCTCTGAGGAGGCCCCTGCTTCGGCTGCCACCGCCCAGTTCTCTGCAAACACCACCTCACTAGGAAACGCACTTTCCTTCCCTTTGGATGAGCCGTGCCAGAGGAGGCACAGCTGTTGCTGTGGGGACTGTGCTCGCTCTTCCGCCCTGCAGGCAGGACCGTCCACGAGTCAACTGTCTTCAGAGCCGCAGTGCTGGGGCGCTCATACACCCCAAACTCCTGTCACAGAGGGAGGGAGAGCAGAAGGGAGGCAGGAAGAGGGGAGACAGAGGGGGAGGAGGGGTGGGAGGAGGGGACATATTTAGCATGATTTTTGTAAAAAATAAAAACGGAGTAGCTATGATCCAGGTTGGAGGAGGAAATGGCAACCCGCTGCAGTATTCTTGCCTGGAGAATCCCATAGACAGAGGAGCCTGGAGGGCTGAAGCCCATGGGGTCACAAAGGGTCAGACATGACTGAAGCGACTGAGCACAAGCACACACAGGGTCCAGGCACCCACAGTGCAGCCAGGAGTCCAGTGTGGATGTGGTTCAGACACTTCCTGCATCGCTGAGAGCTTGCAGTTCTCTAACTGCATCAAACTCAAGACCACCACCGGCCCTGTTCAAAACAACACCTGTGAGCAGCGGCCACCTGCAACCTTGCAGCTTCAAAGTCCCCCACCCATACTCACTTAGCTTCTTCCAGCTCTGATCCGGATCCTTGGGAAGCATTTTCTGTCAGCAAGCCACGTGCTGCCTCTCTAAGCCCGCACCTTGTAAGCTGCAGCTCACAGGTCCAGTGCTTGGATCTGGGCTGCACACCCCAACCAACCCTTGATAAATGCCTCCTTATCACAACCGGGTCTTCACTCTTGGGCACTGGAGGGAAGAAGCAAGCAACCAATAGGGCTTTCGGTCCCGGGGGCTGACAGCTCTGGCCTCGTCCTGCCTTCTTTCTGGCGCTGGGCTGTTTGCCATGGACATGCGTGACCCTGTGTAGGGTTGAGATTTGACGTCAGATGATGAAGGAAGTGCATCAGAGAGGCCCCTCCTCCCCTTCCGCACCCTGACCCTGGCCCTGGGAGGACCCCGTGGTCCACACACTTGTGATCTGTGACAAAAACAACATACGGGGGTGGGGATGGGACTAAGTGGGAGCACAGTTTTGTAAGCTATTGAAACTGTGCATATTAATTCAGACTAGATTATTATAAATTGTTACTTGTAATACACAGAACAACCAATAAGATAATAAAAAATATATGTATATATTCCCTCCTCCCCAGAACAAAAATACTTAAGACAAATAGAAAACAAGCAGCAAAGTCGGCGGAAGGAAGTCCTTGTTTATCAGTAATTACACTAAACATAAGTGTACTGAATTCTCTAATAAAATACGCCAAAAAAGTGGAGACCACTCAAATGTCTATCAACTGAGGAAGATAACAAAATGTGTATCTATACAGTGGAATTTTATCCAGCCAAAAAAGGAATGATGCACTGACATATGCTGCAGGATGGATGAACGTTGAACACATTATGCTAAGTGAAAAAAATAGACACAAAGAGCTATGCATTGCATGACTGCATTTAGATACGTTATTAAATAGGCCATGAAAGCCGTACGGCCTATATTAGGTTATTGGGCCATAAAGAAGGCTGAGCACCGAAGAATTGATGCTTTTGAACTGTGGTGTTGGAGAAGACTCTTGACAGTCCCTTGGACTGCAAGGAGATCCAACCAGTCCATTCTAAAGGAGACCAGTCCTGATTATTCACTGGAAGGACTGATGCTGAAGCTGAAGCTCCAATACTCTGGCCACCTGATGCAAAGAGCCAGCTCACTAGAAAAGACCGTGATGCTGGGAAAGATCAAAGGCAGGAGGATAAGGGGACGACAGAGGATGAGATGGCTGGATGGCATCACCAACTCGATGGACATGAGTTTAAACAAGTTCTGGGAGATGGTGAAGGACCGGAAGCCTGGTATGTTGCAGTCCATGGGGTCACAAAGTCCATGGGGTCCATGGGGTCAGACACAATTGAGTGAACAACATCATTAATATAGGCAAATTCATGGAGATATTAACCTGCAGATTAATCTGAAGCTGTCAGGGTCTGAGAGGAGGGGGAAATGTGGAGTGCCTGCTAAATGGACACAGGGTTCCTTATCAGTTCGGTTCAGTTGTTCAGTTGTGTCTGACTCTTTGCGACCCCATGGACTGCAGCACACCATGCTTCCTTGTCTATCACCAACTCCCGGAGCTTGCTCAAAGTCATGTCCACTGAGTCGGTGATGCTATCCAATCACCTCATCCTGCCTTCAATCTTTCCCAGCTTCAGGGTCTTTTCTAATGAGTCAGTTCTTCGGATCAGGTGGCCAAAGTTTTGGAGCTTCAGCTTCAGCATCAGTCCTTCCAGTGAATATTCAGGACTGATTTCCTTTAGGATTGACTGGTTTGATCTCCTTGGAGTCCAGGGGACTCCCAAGTGTCTTCTCCAACACCACAGTTCAAAAGCATCAGCTTCTCAGACAGATGTGTCTGACACCAGGGGAAAAATGACAGTTGTGTGGCCCCTTACTCCACCTGCTGGCTCTCCATCCTCACCCTGTGCTCAGCCCCTGGCTCTGGCTGGCTGTCCACAAGCCCCGTGGCTGCGGGTTCCCTATTCCAGCACCAGGACGGTCTTCCAGGATTACGGCCTTAATCTTGGCCGGAACCATGGCTCTTCAAAGGGACCCCAGGAGAAGACTGATTCCACTGCTTTTACAGAGAAGCACATCGGAATGCTGGACACTGGGTGGATGGCCTAGGCCTGAAGTGAGGCTGCCAGATTTATGTTCTTTCCAGATGAAATGTGGAGCCGCTAGCAACAGGAGACCGGAGATCAAGCCGTGAGCCTTTGGACTGGGAACACTGACTCCAGGACCCGAGACTACCAGAGAACTCCTAACCCTAGGGAATATTAAATAGTGAGCACTCCCACCAAGCAAACCACTTCAATACAAGACCCGGCATCACACAGCTACCAGTAGTACCCTGTGCAGGACACCTCATCCAAACAACAAATAAGACAAAAATACACACCCAATCATCAGCAGACAGGATTACCACCTCACTCAGCCCTGCCCATCAGAGGAAAAGCAAAGAAACTCAGCACAAATCTCACCCTGTGCGAAGCTTACACAAGCCACTGGACCAACCTTATGAGGGCAGAAACCAGAAGGAAGAAAGATTTCAACCTTAAAGCCTGGGAAAAGGAGACTTCAAACACAATAAGTTTTAAAAATAATAATAATGAACAGGCAGAGAAATACTGAACAAATGAAGGAAAAAACTAGAAACACAGAAGTCCAAATAAATGAAGGGGAAATAGGCGAACCACCTGAAAAAGAATTCACAAGCATGATAGTAAAGATGATCAAAAACCTTGCAAACAGAATGAAGAAAACACAAGAACTGATTAACAAAGACCTAGAAGAACTAAAGAATAAACATACAGAGACAAACATACAATTACTAAAATTAAACATACTCTAGAAGGAATCCATAGCAGGATATCTGAAGCAAAGAACAGATCAGTGAGCTGGAAGATAAAATGGTGGAAATAACTGCTGAAGAGCAGAATACAGTAAAAAGAATGAAAAGAACTGAGGCTAGTCTCAGAGACCTCTGGAACAAAATTAAATGTGCCAACATTTGAGTTATAGGGATCCCAGAAGAAGCAGAGAAAAAGAAAGGGTATGAGAAAAATTTTGAAGAGATTATAGTAGAAAATTTTCCCAATAGGGAAAAGGAAATAGTCAATCAAGTCCAAGAGGTGCAAAGAGTCCCACACAGGATAAATGCAAGGAGAAACACACCATGCAAATGGAAAGCAAAAGAAAGCTGGAGAAGCAATCCTCATATCAGGCAAAACAGACCTTAAAATAAAAATATTATAAGAGACAAGGACACTACATAATGATCAAGGGATCAATCCAAAAGGAAGACATAACAATTGTAAATATCTATGCACCCAACATAGGAGCACCTCAATACATAAGACAAACACTAATAAGACATAAAAGGAGAAGTTGACAGTAACCCGAATAATGGTAGGAGACTCTAACACCCGACTCACACCAATGGACAGATCATCAAAACAGAAAGTTAATAAGGAAACACAAGTCCTAAATGATATATATTAGATGAGATGGATCTCACTGAAATCTTCAGGACATTCCATCCAAACGCAGAAGAATACACCTTCTTCTCAAGTGCACATGGAACATTCTCCAAGACAGACCACATCTGGAGTCACAAATCAAACCTCAGTAAATTTAAGAAAACTGAAATCGTATCAGGCATCTTTTCCAGCCACAACGCTATGAGACTAGGTATCAATTACAAGAAAAAAACTGTAAAAAACACAAACACATGCAGATGAAACAATAGATTTCCAAGTAACCAACAGGTTACTGAAGGAATCTAAAGGGAAATCAAAAACTTTCTAGAAAGAAATGACAATGAAAACACGACAAATCAAAACCTATGGGATGCAGCAAAAGCAGTTCCAAGAAGGAAGTTTATAGCAATACAATCCTCCCTGAAGAAACAAGAAAAACCTCAAACAGACAACCTAAATTTACACCTAAAACAATTGGGAAAAGAACAACAACAACAAAAAAAACTCCAAAATTAGCAGAAAGAAAGAAATCATGAAGATGAGAGCAGAAATAAATGAAATGAAAGAAACAATAGTAAAGATTAATAAAACTAAAAGCTGCTTCTTTGAAAAGATAAAATTGACAAACCTTTAGCCAGGCTCGTCAAGGAAAAAAAAGAATCAAGTCAACAAAATTAGAAATGATAAAGGAGAGGTTACAATAGACAATGGAAAAATACAAAGGATTATAAGAGACTATTATGAACAACTACATGGCAATAAAATGGACAGATTCTTAGAAAAGTTCAATCTTCCGAGACTGAACCAGGAAGAAATAGAAATTATGAACAACCCAATTACAAGCACTGAAATTGAAGCTGTGATCCAAAATCTCCCCCCCCCCAAAAAAAAAACAAAAGCCCAGGAGCAGATGGCTTCACAGGAGAATTCTGTCAAACATTTAGAGAAGAGCTGATGCCTATCCTTCTAAATTTATTCCAAAAAATTGCAGCAGAAGGAGTACTTCTAAACTCATTCTACAAGACCACCATCACCCTGATACCAAAATCAGACAAAGACAACACAAAAAAAAAACTACAGGCCAATATCACTGATGAACATAGATGCAAAAATCCTCAACAAAACTTTAGCAAACAGAATTCAACAACACATTAAAAAGCTCATACACCATGATCAAGTTGGATTTACTCCAGGGATGCAAGGATTCTTCAATATGTGCAAATCAATCAATGTGATACACCATATTAACAAACTGAAAGATGAAAACCATATGATAATCTTAATAGATGCACAAAAAGCCTTTGACAAAACTCAGCACCCATTTATGATTAAAACTCTTCAAAAAATGGGCACAGAAGGAACCTACCTCAACATAGTAAAGGCCATATATGATAAGCCTATAGCAAACATTCTTCTCAATGGTGAAAAACTGAAAGTATTCCCCCTAAGATCAGGAGGAAGACGAGGATGTCCACTCTCACCACTATTATTTAACATAGTTCTGGAAGTCCTAGCTACAGCAATCAGAGAAGAAAAAGAAATAAAAGGAATCCAGATCAGAAAAGAAGTAAAGCTCTGTTTGCAGATGACATGATACTGTACATAGAAAACCCTAAGGATACTATCAGAAATTTCCTAGAGCTAATCAGTGAATTTAGCAGTCACAGGATACAAAATCAATACACAGAAATCACTCGCATTTCCATACACTAACAATGAAAAACCAGAAAGGGAAATTAAGAAATCAATCCCATTCACCATTACAACAAAAAGAATAAAATATCTAGGAATAAACTTACCTAAGAAGACAAAAGAACTGTACACAGAAAATTATAAGACACTGATGAAAGAAATCCAAGATGACATAAACAGATGGAGAGATATTCCATGTTCCTGGGTAGGAAGAATCAATACTGTGAAAATGACTATACTACTAAACGCAATCTACAGATTCAATGCGATCCCTATCAAATTACCAATGGCATTTTTCACAGACCTAGAACAAAAAATTTCACAATTCACATGGAAACACAAAAGACCCCAAACAGTCAAAGCAGTCTTGAAAAAGAAGAATGGAGCTGGAGGAAGCAACCTTCCTGACTTCAGATTATACTACAAAGCTACAGTGATCAAGACAGTACGGTACTGGGACACCAACAGACATATAGACCAATGGAACAAGACAGAAAGCCCAAAAATAAACCCATACACCTATGGATACCTTATTTTTGACAAAGGAGGCAAGAATATACAATGGGGCAAAGACAGCCTCTTCAATAAATGGTGCTGGGAAAACTAGACAGTTACATGAGAAAGAATGAAATTAGAACACTTAGTAACACCATACACAAGGATCAACTCAAAATGGATTAAAGATCTAAATGTAAGACCAGATACTATAAAACTCTTAGATGAAAATGTAGGCAGAACACTCGATGACATAAATCAAAGCAAGATCCTCTATGACCCACCTCCTAGAATAATGGAAATAAAAACTAAAGCAAACAAGTGGGACCTGATTAAACTTAAAAGCCTTTTGCACAGCAAAGGAAACTATAAGCAAGGCAAAAAGACAACCCTCAGAATGGGAGAAAATAGCCAATGAAACAACTGACAAAGGATTAATTTCCAAAATATACAAGTAGCTCATACAACTCAATACAAGAAAAACAAACAACCAATCAAAAAGTGGGAAAAGACCTAAAAACACATTTCTCCAAAGAAGACATACAGATGGCTAACACACACATGAAGAGAGCTCAACATCTCTCATTATTAAAGAAATGCAAATCAAAAGCACAATGAGATATCACCTCACACCAGTCAGAATGGCCACCAACAAAAAGTCTACAAACAATAAATGCTGGAGAGGGTGTGGAGAAAAGGAACACTCTTGCACTGCTGGTGGGTATGGAAATTGATACAGCCACTAAGGAAGACGGTGTGGAGGGTCCATAAAAAAACAGAAATAAAACCACCATATGTTCCAGCAATCCCACTCCTAGGCATATACCCTAGGAAACCAAAACTGAAAAGACACATGTATTCCATTGTTCACTGCAGCACTATTTACAACAGCCAGAACACGGAGGCAACCTAGATATCCACCGACAGATGAATGGATAAGGAAGCTGCAGTACATATACACAATGCAATAGTCAACATGAAGTCACTCAGTCGATTCTTCGAGACCCCATGGACTTTAGTCCACCAGGCTCCTCCATCCATGGGATTCTCCAGGCAAGAGTCCTGGAGTGGGTTGCCATTTCCTTCTTCAGGGGATCTTCCTGACCCAGGGATCAAACCCTGGTCTCCCGCATTGTAGGCAGATGCTTTACCATCTGAGCCACCAGGGAAGTCAATGGAATAGTACTCAGCCATAAAAAGGAACGCATTTGAGCCAGTTCTACTGAAGTGGATGAACCTTCACATCAGCAAAAATAACAGTAAGAAGATGATTTAGTTTATTTAGCTGAGATTCAACTTGATGAAACTGCTCCGTTAACTCCTAAAAGGAAAATAATAATGCTTTTTAATTCAAAATCTCTATTCATAATACCAATCATAAATCTTAAATGTAATTTACATAGGAAGAATCTA
The DNA here is from genome assembly GCF_019923935.1 of Bubalus bubalis. Lineage (NCBI taxonomy): Eukaryota > Metazoa > Chordata > Mammalia > Artiodactyla > Bovidae > Bubalus > Bubalus bubalis. The sequence continues at coordinate 210,387 of NC_059163.1, forward strand.
AATGATATAATGATTATTCCCACAACCTCAACAATAAAAGACCTCAATTAAAAATCCATAGCAGGATTAACAAAAAGTCTATGTAAGATCCATTGAAACAACTTCTGCAGGCAAGTTTAAGTGATTCAAAGCAAACTCCTACTCCCTGAAGAGTATTTGATATGCAAACTGTTCTGCATATTTATACGTTCAACAAGTATTCTGAATGCCTACCTCATACCATGCACTGTTTTAGAGTCTACAACTATAAAAATGAACACCAAAAAAAAAAAAAAAAAGAACACCATTTCCTTCATGGAACTTAACACTCTGCCAAAGTAATCAAACCTTGTTTTAGCCTAACCTGTTTACTCCAGACATCAGAGGTACTGATAAAACCTTGAAATGAAGCAATTACCAATATAAAGTAATTGTCTTAATCTGGATTTTTCTTTTTTCACACTGTTACAGAAGATGGAATTACATGTAACATTCAACAATCCTGATTTACCATGTAATTCTTCTCAAAAACCTAAACATTCTGGACCCCCCCACATTTAATAACTGAAATTCCTCACTTCTTAACATTAAAAGCAGCTTAGGTTTTCTAACCATCAGCCAGTAGTATCAAAGAGGTTCTCAGACAATCTGTAGCTATAACTACACCTCAACCTTCGACCACTTCTCAGAATGATCCACAGTATGGTAATCACCTGATGCTTGCTGTGAATAGATTCCTATACCTCACTCCACACTAAATCACTCTGCAACAAAGCCAGAAGCCACATTTCAACAGGCTCCCTGGTGATTTTAATGTACAAGTTCAAGAGTACTAGCTTCACACATGTCATAAATGCCAGCTCCAAAGAGCAGTACTTCTTAAACTACAGTAGAAAAAAAAAAGAAAGAAAATCAAGTGGTATCTACAGTAAGTGGCCTCTGAGGAAAAACCCTGTAAACTGGAAAACAGTGAGAAATTTCTCACCTTTAACTCCAATACTAAAGATCTTAATAGTTACTAAAATAATACTACAAATACTGAAAAATATTCAACTTCATTAATAAAAATGCAAGTTAAAATTCATATGGATGACATTTTATATCTCACTGGGCTAGGAAAAAACATAAAATAATGATACCCAATGACATTATAGTAAAATCACCATACTTCAGTGATTTTAGAATGGATTCTTTCACACTTTAATATAACTGAAATCAATATGCACTGTATAATTAAGAGCATCATGTAACTGTTATTGACCAGACAGTCATAAGAAGCACTTTATCATATATATAACACCCCACACTGCTTCCCTAGTGGCTCAGATGGTAAAGTGTCTGTCTGCAATGCAGGAGACCCGGGTTCAATCCCTGGGTTGGGAAGATTCCCAGGAGAAGGAAATGGCAGCCCACTCCAGTATTCTTGCCTGGAAAATCCCATGGACCGCGGAGCCCTGTAGGTTATTGTTCATGGGGTCGCAAAGAGTCGGACACGACTGAGCAACTTCACTTCACTTCACTGCAAGACTTGCAGGGTCTTAGTTCCCCAACCAGGGATCAAAGCCATGCCCCTGCACTGGAAGCGTGGAGTCCTAACCACTGCCACGCCAGGGGATTCCAGCACCGTTTTTGAAAATTCTTACTGTGGTTAAGAACACACAGCACGAGGTGTCCCCTCCTAACGAACCCAAGGGCGCAGCACTGCACTGTTGGCTGTTAGCACAATGTTGCATAGCAGATGCTAGGACGTGTTCCCTTTGCCCGAAGAGAGACTTGATGCCCACTGGTTAACAACTCTCCGTCACCGGCAACCGCCACTGTACTCGGTGCTTCTAATGAGTCTATTTCAGATAGCCCACAGTAAGTGGAATCATGCGCTGTTTCTTGGGACTAGCTTATTTTCACTTATAGCATAATCTCCTCAAGGTTCATTCATGCTGTGGTATTTTGAGGTTTTTTTAAGGCTGAATAATATTTCGCTGTATGTATATACTACTGTATTTTCTCTTTCCATTCCTCCATAGATGGACGTTTAGGTTTTTTCTACAGCTTAGCTATTACAAGTAGGGCTGCAATGAACATGTGAGTGGAGACATTTCTTTAATATCCTATTTTTATTTCCTCGGGATGAATACCCAGAAGGAGGATTACAGGATCATACAGTAGTTCTATTTTAATTTTTTTGAGGAAATTCCATACCGTTTTCCACAGCAGCTTCACCGTTTTGCACTCCCACCGATAATGTACCAGGGCTCCAATGTCCCCACACCCTCACTAACACTACTCTTTTGGTTTTTTGATAACAGTCATAAATTGTAAGGTGATATCTCAACTGTGGTTTTGCTTTGCATTTCTCTGATAATTAGTGATGTCGAGCAACTACTCATAAACCTGTTGGCCATTTATATATCTTCTTTAGATAAATGTCTATTCAAGTCCTTAGCCCATTTTAAAATTAGGTCATTTAGTTTTTTGCCTTTTCATACTGTTCATGGGGTTCTTGAGGCAAGAATACTGGAGTGGTCTGCCATTCCCATTTCACGTGGACCACATTTTATCAGTCAAAGTAAAGAGGAACTAAAGAGCCTCTTGAGGAGGGTGAAAGAAGAGAATGAAAAAGCTGGCTTAAAATTCAACATTCAAAAAACTAAGATCATGGCATAAGCCCCCATCACTTCATGGCAAATAGAAGAGGAAAAAAAGGAAATTGGCAGATTTTATTTTCTTGGGCTCCAAAATCACTGCAGATGGTGACCGCAGCCAAGAAATGAAAAGACCCTTGCTCCTTGGAAGGAAAGCTATGACAAACCTAGAGAGCATATTAAAAAGCAGAGACATCACTTGGCCGATCAAAGTCCATATAGTCAAAGCTATGGTTTTTCCAGTAGTCATGCATAGATGTGAGAGTTGGACCATAAAGAAAGCTGAGCGCCGAAGAATTGATGCTTTCGAATTGTGGTGCTGGAGAAGACTCTTGAGAGTCCTTGGTCAGCAAGGAGATCAAACCAGTCCACCCTGAAGAAAATCATCTGTGACTATTCACTGGAAGGATTGATGCTGAAACTATAGCTCCTACACTCTGGCCACTTGATGTGAAGAGCCGACTCACTGGAAAAGACCCTGATGCTGGAAAGACTGAGGGCAGGAGAAGTGGGAGACAGAGAATGAGATGGCTGGATAGCATCACTGACTCAATGGACATGAATTTGAGCAAATTCCTGGAGACAGCTGAGGGCAGAGGAGTCTGGTGTGCCGTAGTCCATGGGGTTGCAGAGTCACAAACGACTTACCAACTGAACAATAAGTTTTTTGCTATCACCAACATTGTCTATGTACAGTGTGGAAAAACACAAAAAATACTTTGAGTCAAGAAATAACATAGAAATGGACACTGAATGTGAAGTTTCAGAAATACCTTAATCATTTTAATTGGCTTTTTCCTTTTAATGTATATTCCTAAGGCATGGAGAAGGCAATGGCACCCCACTCCAGTACTCTTGCCTGGAAAATCCCATGGATGGAGAAGCCTGGTAGGCTGCAGTCCATGGGGTCGCTAAGAGTTGGGCACGACTGAGCGACTTCACTTTCATTTTTCACTTTCATGCATTGGAGAAGGAAATGGCAACCCACTCCAGTGTTTTGCCTGGAGAATCCCAGGGACGGGGGAGCCTAGTAAGCTGCCGTCTATGGGGTCTCACAGAGTCGGACACGACTGAAGCGACTTAGCAGCAGTAGCAGCCTAAGGCATATGATAAAAACCTATGTCTATCACACCTAAAAGATATCTTCTAATAGGTATGAAATAAAAATTCTAAATAAGAAAGTACTGTGTCAGTTTTCTTTCTTAGAAACTCGTGAAATTATGGTGTATCATATGATAAATGGTGTCTATTAGACATTCAAATAGCTGGTGACATGTTAAGTAGGTAAACTCCTTTGAAAAGCAATATGGCAGTATCAAAAGCTAAAAAATAATGTGTATAACCCAAGAAACCTCATAATTCTATACTATCTCTAAGAGTTCATCCAAATGGTGGACTGGTTACAGAAATTATGACACAGTAATTAAATCAATAGAGTATTATAAACATTAAAAATTAAAATTATGTAGCATGGAAATGTTTATTTCATAATGCTAAATAAAAAGGAAAATATAAAAAATACATAAGTAAAGGAAAAAAGCATCTACTTTGCAAATACTAACCAAAAGAAAAATAGCATAGGAATATTAATATTGGACAAGAGAAAATTAAGACAAAAAGCACAATACAGGGTCATTATATAATGCTAAACAGTTAAATCACTGCAATTTAAATCTACCAGGATAATAATTCACTGTAATTTTAAACTTGGATGTAACTTATAAAATAGACTCAAATATAAATAAAAAACTGATAGAACTACAATGAGAAATTTTCAAATCCACCATCATAGGATTTTTACATAATTATTTAAAAGATCAAGAAGATAGAATCAGTAATAGGAGACTTTAAAAAACTAATCACAAGTATCACTTCATATCCATGAGGATGACTATTACATACTTTTTTAAAAGGGAAAATAACAACTGTAGGTGAGGACATGTAGAAACTAGAACCCTGGTACAGCTGCTGGGTAATGTCAGACAGATTCTCAAAAAGCTAAACACAGGCTTACCATGATTCAGCATTCACTCGTAGGCATATACGCAAAAGGAATGAAAACAGGGACTCAAATTCGTGTACAACGTTCACAGCAGCATTATATACAACAGATAAAAGGTGTAAACAACTCAAGTGTCTATGAACAGATGAACAGTTAAACAGATAAAATGCGATGATAAAACACAGATGAACAGATAAAATGTGGTATATACACACAACAGAATACTCAGCACCAAAAAGGAATGAAATTCTCACACCTGATGCAATACGGATGATACTTAAGGATATTATGCTGAGATAAGCCAAAGACAAAAGGACAAATATTATTATATGATTCTACTTTTATAAGATAACTATAGTAGGCAAATTTATAGAGACAGAAAATGGAATAGAGATTACCAGGGATGGGGAAAAGAAGGAATGGAGAATTAATATTTAACAGGCACAGAGTTTAGCCCATGTGGGATGAGAAAAGTTCTGGAAGTAAATGGTGACATGGCTGCATGACACTGCAAATGTTAACGTCATCATAACTGCACACATTAAAATAGTTAAAACTGTAAATTTTACATTTGTATATTTTATAATAAAAAATTATTTTAAAAACTAATCATAAGCTGTCTTATTTCAAGAAAAGATAAGGTAGTTATTCAGATCAATTCTTCCATAGGAAAAAATGTAAAAAGTGAAATGAAGTATTTAAAGAGTCAAACAAAGCAAAATCTTCTAGGACTTCCCTGGTGGTCCAGTGATTAAAAATCCACCTTACAATGCAGGGGACACAGATTCGATGCCTGGTCAGGGAACTAAGATCCCACATGCCACGGGGCAACTAGAGAGTCCATGCCACAACTAAAGAGCCTCTGTTCACCGCAACGAGGGAAAGCCCACGCACCACAACAGAAGACCCAGCGAAGCAACAACAACAAAAAACAAAACCCCAAAGCTTCCTAAAACCAACAAAGAGAGAACAAGACTTTAAAAGACTACAAATCCATAAAGCAATGCAGACTGGTAAGAGACCCCAGAAGCTGCTTTACTCAATCGCTAATCTTGAAAAAACAGAATCCATTGATTCCTGACACTGACAAGAGGAGTGGTGAAGTCCAAGGTCCATAGAAGGTAGGAAGTCAAACAGGAGACTGTCTTTGTAATAAACTAAGGACACCAACAATCTTGAGATCAGGATGGCCGGAGCAGGAAGAGCCCTTAGTTAGAATCACAGTCCAGACAGGAATCATCTGTTGTTGTTCAGTCACTCAGTCGTGTCAAATTCCTTGCAACCCAAGGGACTGTAGCATGCCAGGCTTCCCTGTCCTTCACCATTTCTCCCAGAGCTTACTCAAACTCATGTCCATTGAGTCGGTGATGCCATCCAACCATCTTGTCCTCCAAAACAGACTTTGAACCCAGCTTATGGTTCAGAACGGGCAGTGCTCTTAATATCTAAGCGAGCATACACGAAGGCAAAAGACATTTAAGGAGGGTCTTTTATGTATTTTAATGTATGAGGGTCCTTTCACCAGAAAGATACTGATTTTAAATTTGGATGCCTCAATAAGTGGTAATGGGACAATCTGGTTATTCATGGGGAAAAAATAACAGTAAAATTAGAACTATTTCTCATGTCATAAACTCCTGATGGATTAAAGAACTGAACTAGAACAGCATACACTTTTAAGATAAAGTAAAAGGGACTGTCATTACTATGTTAAGGGCAAACTTTCACAAGATATAAAAAAGGGCAAACTATAAGAGTGATAAATTACATCAAAATTGAAATCTTAAAAAAAAAGTCAAAAACTAACAGGTAACAATAAAAAAGAAAAAAACGAGACACAAATAGGGAGCAAACACATGCAGCACACATCACTGACAAATGGCTGGTGTCTGAAATCCGAGAAGGAACTCCCACCCGAAGGGGGCTCAACCGCCATGATCACCAGAGAAATGCAAATTGTAACCTCAACGGGACGCTATTTTATATCTATGCAGAGTGAGAAAACTATAAATGCAAACAGCACTATGTGATGAAAAAAACATGGTAAAAGAGCATCTCTTAAACACTGCTGGTACAATATGGTACAACCACTTCTAAAATCAGTTTGATGTATTATGTAAAACAGAACCTGTTATTCAGCAATTCCACTCCTATGTGAGGTGACAGAGAGAGAAAGAGAGACATGCATCTGTAAGACATGCAGCAAGGCTATCCACATCAGTATAATCTACAACAGCAAGAACTGGAAATAATCTAAATGTCTGTCAACAGAACAGGTAATTAAATTGTGGAATTTCACATAAGGGAATACTAACTATACAAAAGAGAAAACTATAAATGAGCTACTATAAATGAGCTAAGTTTTACAAATACCCACATGGATAAAACCCAAAATCATATTAAGAAACAAGCAAGTTACTGAATATATATAATACAATCCATATAAAGTTCAGAAACATACAAAACTAAATAACACACAGTCTGTATTATAAATAAAAGAAAGCAAATGACAAATCTTAGCATGGTTCCTCCCTGAAAAAAGAGAGGGGAATGCTATTAGAAAGTGAAAGTGAAGTCACTCGGTCATGTCCGACTTTTTGCGACCCCATGGACTGTAGCCTATCAGGCTCCTCCGTCCATGGGATTTTCCAGGCAAGAGTGCTGGAGTGGACTGCCATTTCCTTCTCCAGGGGATCTTCCCAACAACCCAGGAATCAAACCTGGGTCCCCTGCATTGCAGGCAGACGCTTTACCGTCTGAGCCACCAGGGAAGCCTATTAGAAGAAGCTGCTATTACTAAGGGTACACAGAATTTTAAAGATATAAGAGCAATCCTCTGTGTGTTAAAATAGGTGAAAAAAAATACAGGGATGGTGTTTGTTTTTTTTTAATTCTTACCATAAACATTACATATCCTTTCATATCTGAAATATTTAATAAATTTTAAAAACTGACCAAAACTACTGGAAAAATATATTTATATGTGAATAAAAATGAGATATAAAAATGTTACTATCAGGGAAATGGGATAGTATTTTCTTCATGTTAACATTTTCTTTAGTATCTTTTACAATGAACATTATTTTTTTTTAAGTATTTTTAATTACCAGGGTAAGCACCTATCTGATCACTAAGCAAAAGCTGATTTCCTCCTTGATACAAAGCTTCACAAAGCATGTTCACATCACTGTTTAGTTTGGACAGAAAGAAAGAATGTTCTTGAACAGATACAGCCAACTGCTCTTGTACTAAAGAAACCTCCTGTTTTACTTTTTCAGCTACTTCTTCCAGGTTTCCATGGGTTATAAACAATTCTTTTTTCTTATTCTCTCCTTCTAAATGTTGATAAAGCCTAAAATGTGGAAATAAAAATTAGAAAAATTTCTTAAGTCAGTACAGTTTTCAAAATTATAACCCACTATATTGGGGCATCTTTGGGAAAGCTAACAATTTGTAAATATTAATCAAACAATTAAAAACTTTCCAACTACAATACTATCTCATTACAGAAATACATATTCTAATTATTGTATCTGAATTCCCAGTTTTCCCATCTTCCAAGTTTTAGACATAAAATTCTTTTTGACTTTAACTGCCATTAACCTACTTCAATTAAAGTACATTTCAGAGATACCGCCCCAGAGAACACTTCTTTCACAGAACACAACTATGATGTAGCAAAATCGGCGAAGAACTTGAAACAGAAGACAGGTCTGAGTGCTGGCTGTCATGTAAGACCTAAGTCAAGTCAACCTTTGAGATTTAATTTTCACGTCTAACATCTACCTAATTTTAAAGGACTGTGGTAGACTTAAAAGAGAAAAATTGAAAATACAAGCTACATAAATATTAATAGTAAACTTGCTACTCCAGTCATGTCTACATTTGCTTGACAAATTAAATTCCTAATGAGCCAAGAGGCCATTGTAATACTTCAAACATTAATGGCAGAAAAATTCTACAGTACAAACGGAAAAATGTGAGGCGGCGGCACCTTCTACACATATATGACAAAAGTATCTGCTCTTAGAGTCTTCCTGAAACTGGTTCAAAGTGAAAAGTAGTGAAAGTGTTAGTTGCTGAGTTGTATCCAACTCTTCTTGACTCCATGGACTCAGCCTACCAAGTTCCTATGTCCATGGAATTCACAAAAATATGGGAGTAAGAAGCCATTCCCGTCTCCAAGGGATCTTGGGAGTGTGCGCAGCCAGTGTGGGATCCAGGAGGCCTGAGGGTCCCCTGCGCTCTGATTCTCGGTGCCCGATCTCCCGCTGCGGGAGGGGAACACCAAGGCGAGGAGTGGGGCCAGCTCCAAGGGGCTGGAGTCCAAGGGGACCTTGGTTTTAAGGTCCCTTGGTGGGTGACCACAGAAGAGCCTGTGGCCGCTGGTCTGTGGCTGCCCTCGGCTCTGCGGGGAGCCCACTGAGACGTTTGCTGGCTGTGGGCAGGAGTCCCGGGAACTCTACCTATGAGTCAGCGGCGGTACTAGGTGGAGCAGGACGCCCCAGGTGGGGACCCTGTGAAGGAGGAAACATAAGGGGCTCTATCTTGAAAGCAGGACTCCATCGTGGGTCGGACTGTGGACTTTGAGCTATATGCCCAGTATCCATGGAAATGGCATACCAATGGAAAACCAGACCCCTGGATGAAGGAGCCTCGGGACTCGTACCTAGACTGTTCCTCGCCTAAACGAATATGCTAATTATCACTAACAGAACAAAGTTGTAAACCCCATTACGCTTAGTGCGGTATGACCAGAGGTCTATTGATCAATGTCCACTGTTCAACTATCTAGGCTTATGACACATGAATCATGGCTTAACTTCGATGGTATCTCTCTTTTACCTTGTCCAGACTAGTTTCAAGGAATTTGGGGAGGTGGGTTTGGGCACGTACACTTAGGGTATCTAAGGTTTTCACAAAACTGGTCGGGGTCCTTGGCTAAGAGGAGACTCTGCCTTGGGCCTGCCAGTGTAATAATCTGCCCTCCGCCATCTGCACTGTCCTTCTAAGTTGAGTTGTTTCCTGGAACGCGTGGCTACAACACCTGGACCTGTTGTACGGCGCTGCTCCAAGGTCGACGAGCGTCCGAGTGGGGTTGGAGGCCACCCTTTGCTCAGCGCTGATCTGGAGGCCAGGCGCGTTTCGGGGGCGCTCCGCTGGAGTGTGCGCAGCCAGTGTGCGGCCCCGGAGGCCTGAGGGTCCCCTGCGCTCCGGTTCCCGGCGCCCGATCTCCCGCTGCGGGAGGGGAACACCAAGGCGAGGAGTCGGGCCAGCTCTGTCCGCGGGAGCAGGTGCGCCAGGCGCCGCGTGCGGGTGAGCGGACTCGCAAGCCCATAGAGCGGAGCGAAAGTGGCCGCGAACATGTTCGTGGAGTGGACTGTATGGGCCAGAGGCCCGGGGTAGGAAGAATGTGCGCTGGTTGCCAGAAGGGCAGCCAAAGAGGCGGTGAGGAGAAGCAGAAGCGGCAGCAGCCGCGGCAAAACCACCACCTACTCTTCTTAGCTCTCCTCTCTGCGAGACCGCGGCGGCGCCCGGCCTTTATAGGCGCCCCGTGCGTCACCCCGCCTCTCTGTGACGTCACGGGCACCTCCGGCCAGTCGCCAGGCGGATTTCACCGCTGCGCGCCGCGGGCCAATTGCGGGGCGGTTCTCTCCATCTCCCTCCAATCTGGCCCCGCCCCGGTCCCCGCGGGGTCCCTGAGGCCCTGGGGGGCGGGGCGGTGCATCTGAGAACGGGTCTGGGGAGGGCGCTCCAGGGGTTGCCATGGTGACATTGAACCTGCCTGGATCCTAACGCTCCAAGGGCTCCCTTGGCGTCTCAGCCTCCGATAGCGTCTGATAGCGGATGGAGTACAGGCGGTCCGCGAAAGCGAGGCGGTGTGCAGGAGGATGGGCTGCAGGAGATGTGGAGAAGGATAGAGGAGGTGAGATACTGGGAAGGGGGCGGGGGCTCCCATCAGAGGGTCGGGGCAGCAGAGGAAATGGGCGGCCGCCCTCTGCTGGTTTCCCTCCCGTCAGAGTGGCACCCGGCGCTGGCCGTTAGCCTGGGCGATCTGCAGTTCAGACTCGGCTGGCTGGAGGGCGAGGACACGTGTGGGTGGAGCAGTCCTCGATCCCGGAGCCACCATCAGGGGGGGAGCCACCATCAGGGGACACTGTCTTCCGACACTACTATTCAGAACTCATACACATGGTGAAGGTCAGGCCAGCTCCGCCCCCGCTTCCAGGCCCCCTTCCCGGGGTTGGGGGGCACTCGGACGACCGGCCTTCGTACTGTGAACCTGTCAGGCTTCCAGGAAGCCCCGGAAGTTGAGGAAGAAGCTCTCCAGCTCCTGAACCCGCGCCTCCTGCCGCCCCAGGTGCTCGGCGTTTTCTTGTGGTGCCTCCACCTCCCCCTCCAGGTGGGACAACCTGTCCCCGAGCAGCTCCAGCTCAGCCAATGAGTCCTCTGTGCGTGGGGCCTGGGGCTCTCCTGGGACATGGCCACGGGTGCCCTGCTCAACGTCAGCCATTCCACTTGGCAGCTCTTTCAGCCTCTCCTGTCCGAAGGCAGGGCATCCCTCTCGCCCTCTGGAGAGAACTCTCCAGAAGACCAAGACACCCCAGCACTGGAAGAGCCAGCTAAACCTGGTCCCAGGCCAGCGGTCTCCAGGCCCACGGCCCATCAGTACCTCAGCACTGAGACCCACCAGGGGGACCACACCCTGCACGGCTCCAAGCACCAGCCACGAGACGCTGGCGTTTCCGAGCCTGTCTCCCAGGAACGCAGCCACCACCAAAGCCTGCAGAGACAGCCCCCTACCCGGCCCCCGCGGTGGAAGGCCGAGGCCCGCCGGGGCCAGGGGTCTCGGGTTGGTCCCCACTGGGTGAGGACGCCTTGCTTCTTTGGATGCAGGTGGCTCTCCCGCCCCCATTTCCCGGTCTCCCGCCAGCCTCACCGAGTGATTGAACTGCTGCTGGGGGTGAGGGGCTGCTGGAGCCGGCCCTTCCCTTTCTGGGGGTCGGGGCGCCACCGGGGCGTCAGGGAGCCAGTTGGGGCCAAGGTTGCCTGGCTGCTTTGGGAGGGTTCCGAGGCCGACCTCCTCACCCTCTGCAGGCTCTGGGCGCTGCTTCTGGGAGAAGTACGCAGAGGTGGGGCACACACTGACAGGAGTGAAATTTTTCTCTTCCACCAGGTAGCAGCCCCTTCCAGCCAGCTCCCCTGGGCTGAACAAAGGCATCGAGGCCACAGGCAGACAAGGACTCAGGTGTCATCATGGGAAAGCTCTGGGCTGGGTTTCCGGCCGGCATGTGGGAAGGTTCCTGAATGAGGGGGTGCGGGGGATGGCCGCTGCCCTTGAGGGGGAGAAGGGTCAGTGCTGAAAGGCCTGGAGGGAGGGTCTGCAGGGCTGTGGAGATGGGCACGTACACTTAGGGCCTGTGGCTGCCCTCGGCTCTGCGGGGAGCTGGAGGCCAGGCGCGTTTCGGGGGCGTTCCGCTGGAGTGTGCGCAGCCAGTGTGCGGCCCCGGAGGCCTGAGGGTCCCCTGCGCTCCGGTTCCCGGCGCCCGATCCCCCGCTGCGGGAGGGGAACACCAAGGCGAGGAGTCGGGCCAGCTCCGTCCGCGGGAGCGGGTGCGCCAGGCGCCGCGTGCGGGTGCGCGGACTCGCAGGCCCACAGAGCGGAGCGAAAGTGGCACGAATACGAACGTGGAATGCACGGTATGGCCAGAGGCCCGGGGCAGGAAGAATGGGCGTTGATCACCAGAAGAGCGGTCGAAGAGGCGGCGAGGAGGAGAAGCAGAAGCGGCAGGAGCCGCGGCAAAGCCGCCATCTCGCCTCTCCGCTCTCTTCTGCGAGACCGCGGCAGCGCCCGGCCTTTATACGCGGCTCCTCCAATCTGGCCCCGCCCCCCTCCCCGCGGGGTCCCTGAGGCCCTGGGGGGCGGGGCGGTGCATCTTGAGAGCTGGTCGGGGGAGGGCGCTCCAGGGGTTGCCATGGTGACGTTAAACCTGCCTGGATCCTAAGACTCCAAAGGCTCCCTTTAGTGTCTCAACTTCGGATAGCCTCTGATAGCGGATGGAGGACAGGCGGTCAGCGAAGGAGAGGTGGTGTGTAAGGGGGATGGGCTGCAGGAGATGTGGAGAAGGATAGAGGAGGTGAGATGCTGGGAAGGGGGCGGGGGCTCCCACCAGAGGGTCCGGGCAGCAGAGGAAAGGGGCGGCCCATCTGGTCAGGCGGGTGTGTGCTCCCTAGACGGATCCCAGCACTCCTGTGCGGGTGAGTCTGTGTGCAACTGGCACAGCAAGGCCAAACGATACTGGATCCTCGGAATCTAGAGCAGAGAAAGGTTTATTGCTGCACGATGCGAGGAGACGCGTGGCTCCCACCTTAAAAACCCCAAACTCCCCAAAGGTTTCAGCAAAGCCCTTTCCTGGGAAAAGTGAGGTGAAGCGTGGTAAGTCGTTGCAAACTTCCTGGTGTCAAATTCTTTGTTCTTGAGGTCAGGTCATGGTCAGGTAACAGTGTTCCTGTAAATGTCTCTAAATGAATGCCATTCTCTGTTCTGACAAGAAAAGACAAGGTCTCAAGGCTCAACTTTCACTCTCCAAGGTCCACCTTCCTGGCTAAGGCCTTGGGGGGGGGGCGGGGTTGGCGCTCCCTGCTAGGGCCAGTCAGCCTGCCCAGGAGTCTTTGTCCAGCACCCAGTCTGGGTCCTCCCACTAGCACCCAGGCCGGGCTGAGGAGGCAGATCTCAGTTGGTGGCGCCCTTGGAGCCAGGTCCCCAGACCCTGTCCAGCTGTTATCTCGGAGGCAGCTAGGCACCCAGGACCCAGCTGGTTTTCAGTTTCCTCAGGCCCTCCAAACAGCAGGGGGTCAGGTCCCTCGCACGGCAGCCAGGCAAACCGCTGCTGCCTTAGGTCCCAGTGTGGGGACTGGGGAGACCTTCACTGCGGCCTCTCGGCCTGGGCCCGGCCAGCGGGCAGCATTGGCAAGGGCTGTGGAGCCCAGCAGGACAGAGCCCCTAGCCTGTCCCCCCACCCCCATGCACTGGCCTGAGGCCGGGTGAGCAGGAGGGCTCCGGGGTGAAGGCTGGGGTCCGCCTCTTACCTCCCTCTCTGCCTGACCACCACCACTCCCCTGACCGCTGGCCTAACAGGCCTTTAATCACCACCCTGGCAGTTTCTCAGTAATGGCTGCCTGGTAACGGTAGCTGTACTGGCCGCTGCACCCATGCCTGTCCCCACCACGCACTTGTCCTTTCTCTGTCACGCACTCATCCCTGGAGACGTCAGCCCCACTTGCTGGCACCGCGACCCTCCTGTCTGTATTTTCCACCGGACAGTCTGTTTTGTCCTTCGGCTACTGGTGCTTGAACTTCTTGCCTCCCGTTGCAAACACTGCTGCTCTTTTCCCCAGCAGCTGTTTCTTCTATGCCGAATACAATAAATACGAATACATAAAATGTCAGCTGTCCTGGTCTCCTGATGAAATGGGCTCACAGAAAGTAGGCCCATCCCCAGGGGATAAATCTTGACTGGAGGAAAGCAGGCATGGCCCTCTCTTTCCTCTGCTGGAATGGTGGGGGTGGGGAGAACACATGACCCAGTTCTGCCCAATAGAGCTGAGAGGAGCCCTGTTTAGGAGGCAGGTGGTGTTTGGGAACGTTTCATCTCTTTAAAGGAAGGCGGGTGGTGGAAATCAATCATCACTGTTTTCCTTCGACCTGGTAGGGGGAATGTGATGGGAGGAGATGTAGCAGTCAACATGATGCTGTGAGGAAAGAGATAAGGAGAATCCCAGAGGAGCTGGTTCAAAGACCTGCCCTTGCTGACCAAATAAACTAATCAACCCCATAGCCTCCGGACTCCGGGCTCTTGGTAAGATCATCACCGCCTGCACTGAAGCCATGTTGGGCCAGAAGTTCTGTTATGGGATCCATTTCATTCATTAATTCAGAATAATTAAGTACCTTATTAAATATTTCTTGTGCTGATTCCACTTTCTAATCAGCAAAATCTGACATGCACAGAGATGATGAGGGCCAGTGGAGAGGATGAAGGCGCAAGGAAGAGGTCCCAGAGTGGACAGACTGTAGACAGAGCCTGAGGACACGCGGACCTGGGGCGCCACAACCGCCCTGCAGTCCACCCCAGTGGGCTTGTCCACAGCTTGCTAGCGGGTGGGAGAGACATTGGGGATTGCTAGGCGGCCTAGAGGTGGTGCTGGGGTGATGCACCCTTGGAGAGAGACCAGGGAGGGTCACCAGGTGGCCCTGGAGACCGGTCCAAAGGCAGAAGAGGGGCAGCCTCAGGGCCGACCCTTCAGGGCGCAGGTGAGGTTCTCCTTGGTAATAAGCCCTTTCCAAGTCCGCCCTGTAAACACTCCTGCTGGTATTTCAAACCAATGCAGGAGCGCTCCTCCCTGCCCTCCCAACACTATGCCCTCCAGGCATATCAGCCTGGTCCTCTGTAGACCCCACATAGGGTCTAGCGGGGGTCAGATGACTACATTCTGCCCACCACTGCTGATCTCTGGCTAGGAAGAGGCAAGGGTTCATAGCCTCCATTTTCCATCGCCATTTCACCCCCTCCTGTTCCCCTCCCCCTGGCTCCATTCAAAAAACTAAGATCATGGCATCCAGTCCCATCACTTCGTGGCAAATAGATGGGAAAAAAATGGAAACAGTGGCAGATTTTATTTTCTTGGGCTCCAAAATCACTATGGACAGTGACTGCAGCCATGAAATTAAAAGATGCTTGTTCCTTGGAAGAAAAGCTATGACAAACCTAGACAGCATATTAAAAAGCAGAGACATCACTTTGCCGACAAAAGTCCATGTAGTCAAAACTATGGTTTTTCCAGTAGTCATGTACGAATGTGAGAGTCTGGGAGCCCTGTTGGTTGGGTTGGCAGGTTTCTGTCTGTCCGCGGCGCCCCCGTTCCTGCCTGTTGCTGATTCCCAGGAAAACAGGAATGCAAGAACCAGACTGCCTCCCTCGGAGGAAACCCCAGGTCTGGGGGCGGGGTCCTAACGCCTGCTGCCTGCAGGACCCGAAGTTCCGCAAGCCGCGCCTCCGCCCCGCCCCCGGCCCCCGGCCCGGCCCCGCCCCACGCCCCGCAAGGCCACGCCCCATCTCTGGCCCCGCCTCCTCAGCCCCTCAGGCGTCTCACGACCCAGCTTAGTCTCTGCGGGGAGCCCGGCTCCGAGGCTCCCTCTGACCCCGCCCTCCATCCCCACCCACAACCTCCCACCACGCCCCCGTCCTGGGTTCCGCGGCCGGCAACCCTCTCCTCTTCAGGCCCCAGAGCCGCCCTAGCCCGGACGCGCCTGCGCCCTCTGGCCCCGCCCTTGCCACGCCCCCAGGACCGCCCCCTCCAGGCCCCGCCCCTGCCCCGGCCGCCGGGTGGGAGCCGGGCCGCGCAACGCGCATGCTCCAGGCGCGGCGCCCCCGACTCTGCGGTCGGCTCCGCTCGGGCATTTCCGCCTCTTTGTTTTAAACTCCGGACGGGTTTTTTTCTCCTGCTCTTGGGGGGGACCCGGAGGGAGCGGCGCCCCCTCCCCCTGCCCGCTCTGCCCCCGCGTGCGCCCAGCTCGCCCGCAGCTGAGACGGCAGGTCAGTGAGTCCGCGCCCCGCCTGGCCTGGCCCGTGGCGCCCGCTCCACAGGCCGAGGCCTCGGCCCGTGTCCGGGCCCGGAAGGCTCCGAACCCCGGCCCGCGCCCCTGCACCCTCGTCGGCCCGGCCTGCAGCTCCCCGACTCCGCTCGGCAGGCCCAGGCCCGGGCCGGACCCACAGGGGCCGGACCTAGGGCAGGGCCCGACCTCGGGACGGGTCTTCGGGGAGCGACCGGGGGTGACTGGATCCCAGGACCGGCCACTGGGGGGGACCAGACCCTTGGACAGGTCACCGGGGAGGGACCGGGGAGGACCGGACTCCTGGACGGGCCACCGCAGAGGGGCCAGGGAGGACCAGACCCCAGGACGGGTCACCAGGGAGGACCGGACCCCTGGACGGGGCCACTGCAGCGGGGCCAGAGAGTATCTAACCCCAGGATGGGTCATCAGGGAGGACTGGACCTTAGGACCCACGGAGAAAAGACTAGGAAATACTGGATGCCAAGACAGATCTCCTAAGAGAGCCCAACCCCGATATGGGTCATGGAGGAGGGCTGGACCTTAAGACTCAGCAAGAATCAGCAGGACCCCGAGACAGGTCACCGAGGATGGCCAGGACTTAGGAACAGTTAGGACTAGGACAAGTCACTGAGGAGCCATGGACCTTAGGATGGGTCACCTGGGGGCGGTCTGGACCCCAGGACTGGCCCATGGAAAGATCAGGACTTGAGTAAACCCGCTAGAGAGGACTGAGACCCCAGGACTGGTCTCCAGTAGGGCCAGGATTTCAAAACTGTCCTGTGAGCACTTCTGGGAGCCTGGAACAGCCCGTCCTTCCCAGGAGCCAGGACCCTGGGGCTGTGCCATGTGGAGGGCTCTGTCTTGTGACAGGCTGCAGGGATGACCCAGGTAGGTCGTGAAGGAGAGTTGGACGCTGGGCAGTCCTGGAGAAGGCTGGCTCTCAGACAGGACCAGGACTGTGGTGAGAGCTGAAACTTGGAGACAGGCCCCCAGGAAGGCTGCGACTCTTGAATGAGTCACTGAGAAGCACCCAGGCCTCAAGGGTGGTCTCTGAGGAGTGCTGGGACCCCAGCCTGGACCCCCAGGGGCCTGGGCCCTGGGGCAGTTTCCAGAGTGCCTGGAATCCACTCAGCTCACTCGGCTGGACCCCAGCTGCTGTAAAGGTCTGGAGCATCAGGGATCCTGGGTGTGTAAGGCCCACAGGTGCAAACCAGCCCTCTCTGTGAGGCCCCTGAGCGCCTGGGCCCCACAAACCTGACCTTCAGCAGTTGCTGCCTGGACTGGCCCCCGGGGTTAGGCTCGGTTGAGACTGATGGAGATCCTACTCCACATTTGGCTCCGTGCCCCGAGCCAGCAGGGTGCCCCTCCCCAGACCCAGGAAGCTGCCCCCACCCTGCTCTCCCAGTCTCTGCTCCAGGGCTGCCATTGCCTGCACTCTGGTCAGTGTGGGTCATCTTCAGTCACTTCTACCCTCCCCGCCCTCTGGTGGTGTCACCAAAAGCGCCCCGTTCTCTAGGTCTGGAGGTGTTTTCGGTGTCCACGAACTTCCAGGAGGGATGGGATCCAGATGGCCGTGTGGGTTGCGGGAGGGGTTTGGGGGCCATTGGTCCAGTGTGTGTCAAGTGAGCCATCAGGCGCCTTTTCCACTCCAGGAAGAGACCCTGGGCTGGGGGCTCTGCTTCTCCAAAACCTTGCCATCTGACCTCACCCAGATCTTGCCTGCGGTGTCCTTTACTTTGAAAGTAGGGATGGAGACTTGCTGCCTTTGGGCCAGGGAAGGCTCCAGAGTGTCCACTGCATGAGGCTGCCCAGCAGGGCACTGTCTGCCTGGCGTGGGGCCAGCGTGCAGCGCGTTCACTGTATGGACAAGAGGCAGGAGTACATTCAGAGAGGTTGCCCTGTGTTAGGATGGGGCGTGACTCTAAAACCCAAGGGAGATGCTTGAATGATCAGGTCACTGTTTCATTTTGTGCCATAACTTCTCTTCTCGGTTACTTAGAAGAAACCCCCTTTGAGTTTTCAGTGTAACATTTCATAGGACCTAATCTTAAATGGAGTCCATGAATAGTCCAGCCTAGAAAGTTTTATTTGTCAAACGTAACCACGCTTGGGACCTTCTTGCTCAGTGCTGGCTTCTGATTTTGTTCGTTTGTTTAAACATACACTTTACTTTTTAAAAAACTTAATTTTCTTTGAAGTTTTGGAAAAGACTTGTGAAACTGGGCATTCAAGTTTGATTAGGCTCTTTATTTTCTCATTTTTGGATTTTTGAAGGTGTGAAAGCACTGGATGGTTGTATTATTTATATATTACTGTCCTGCAAGTTACCCCAAAATGTAGTGCCTTAAGACCACATCAGTTATCTCACTGTCTGAGGTCAGGAGTCTAGGCACAGCTTAGCTGCGTCCCCAGCCTCAAGAGTCTCCCAAGGCTGCAGACAGGGTGCTGGCTGGGGCTGTGGTATCTGTAGGCTCAGCTGCGGGTATCTGCTTCCAGGCTGCTTGCTGGAGACATCCATAGAGCAGCTTGAGGGAGCCAGTGACTGAATGGGAGAGTGGAGGAGGCCACAGTGTGTGTGACCTAATCTCGGCTGGAATGTCCCATCCCTTTTGCCATGTTCTTTGTTACCATGTTCTGTGTTTCTTAGTTGCCAGGCCCTGCCCACGCTTGAACCGGAGGAGCGCCACAGGTGATTCCTGGGAGGGGCTGGGGGCCACCGGCCATCCTAATGCCTGGCCTCCATTAGGTGTTAGCTCCTGAGAAGTGCCCTGCAGGGTGAATGAACAGGGCTGTGCGGAGCAGTGAGGTCAGCCCGAGGGTACAGCATCTCAGCTGTCTCTTGAGTTACAGAGGTTGCTCTGATGTCACCATTGCGCTGATGCAGTGATGCTGGAGCTTGTGCATGATGGGAGAGAAGTTACAAATAGGAAAGATTTTTAGGAGTTAGCCTAGAACACTTGCAGCAAACCATAAGCCCCCACCCCACATGTAGTTAAATTGTAGGCATGTGTGTCAGAGATGTAGAGTTGTTTGAAGCTTCAAGTGCAGTGATTTTAGTTGTTTCTGAAACTTTGATTCCTGCCAGTTATTTTGCTCTGGGAATTATAAACTGATGTTTCTAAGACATTTTTGAAGTGAGAGATCCAAGATGTTTTGCATATTTGACCCTCGAAGGGAAGAATGCTCCAGGAACCTGTGTGCTGGGGCCTGGTTCTCAGCCCACGCCTCCCCTCCTGGGTGCCTGGGCTTGCTGGTGCCGGGGCAGCGCTGCAGCACCGTGAAGGCTGTGAAGGGCACCCACGTGGGGCCCGCTGCCCTTGACTGGGTCCCACGTGTAGGGGGCGTCCTCTCCTGCCACCCTGCTGTCTGGAGCTGCTAGGTCTCCACCTTGCTGGGTGAAGCAGGGTCCTTCCCAGTGATTACACTTCCTTATTTGGGTTATAAGCAAAGTTTGTGTTAGCCTTACTATTACTCTTTAATTTACTGAATGACAGGATTTGTTATTTCATAGTTTTATTTGGCTAATGGTCAGAATCGAATTTGAAGTTGAAAGGTAATTTTCTTTTCTATTGCAATATGTTGAGGTTTGAGGACAATTTCTTACTACCTTTCTGATATTTGCTGTTGCTATTGCAAACATGCTGCACAATTCATTATGCTTCAAAAAATGGAACTGTTCCTCAGTTCTGCAAGTTGATAGTTTTTCACTGTTGTAAAAAAGTGAGCTATTTTAAAAGTAACTAGACTGTCTTTAAAAACTAGGTATTAGGCTTATTTTCTTTTTTTGAAGAGAACTTCTAATGCTTAGGTGAATTTTTTTTTGCCAACACATCAATATTTGCTGGACATTCCCACACTAACAGCAAATTCCAGGTGTTTGACACAAGAAAGCAAAGAGTAGAAAGGTGTCCACAGCTCTCCCTGAAGTTCCTGGCCAACTTGTGGGTCCTCTGTGCGTCTCGTGGCGGCCCAGTAGGTTTCGTTGCGGGGGGTCTTGTCAGCTGTTATGTTTGCTGATTTTCAGCAGGGCCTGGCACGTAGAAGGTGCTCAGCTAGCTAAAAGCTGACCTGCTTCCTTCTGCGGCCCTGTTCTGGAGCTGATGTGTGCATTAATGCCTTCCGTGGATCACCCAGGACTACCTGCTCGCCTGCAGCTGCCTGGTGAGAACACGCAGGTGCAGGGCGCGGTCACAGGTGATGAGGGGCTGAGAAGGGTCAGCCTCTTCTGCTTTTGTTTTAAGTTAGTTTTACTTTAAAAAAAATTATTTATTTACGTATGGCTGTACTGGGTCTTTGTTGCTGCGCAGGCTGTTCTCTGGTTGTGAGTGGGGCCCGCTCTCCCGTTGTGGGGCGCGGGGCCCGCTGTCCCGTCATGGAGACTGAGGACCGTTCTCCCGCCGTGGGGCTCGGGGCCCGCTTGCCCATCGTGGAGATTGAGGCCTGCTCTCCCGTCGTGGAGACTGAGGACCGCTCTCCCGTCGTGGGGCGTGGGGCCTGCACTCCCATCGTGGAGATTGAGGACTGCTCTCCCACTGTGGGGCGCGGGGCCCGCTGTCCCGTCATGGAGACTGAGGACCATTCTCCCGCCGTGGGGCGCGGGGCCTGCTCGCCCATCGTGGAGATTGAGGCCCGCTCTCCCGTCGTGGAGACTGAGGACCGCTCTCCTGTCGTGGGGCACGGGGCCTGCACTCCCATCGTGGAGATTGAGGCCCGCTCTCCCGTCATGGGGCACGGGGCCTGCTCTCCTGTCATGGAGACTGAGGCCCGCTCTCCCGTCGTGGGGTGCGGGGCCTGCTCTCCTGTCATGGAGACTGAGGACCGCTCTCCCGTCATGGGGCGCGGGGCCTGCTCTCCCGTCGTGGGATGAGGGCTTCTCAGTGCAGGGGCCTCTCGCTGGGGACCATCGTCTCCAGAGCACAGGTCCAGCAGGTGTGGTGCATGAGCCTAAGCTGCTCCAGGGTGTGGAATCCTCCCAGATCAAGGGTCAAACCCATGTCTCCCGCGGTGGCAGGTAGATTCTTTACCACTGAGCCACCAGCAAAGCCCCTTTTAGTTTTTTACCAAAGTTTCTGAGGAAAAAAAAAGAACACAGTGGAGAAAACAGGAATGAGACAATGAGCACCCGCCGCCCTAACCCTGGACTCAGCACTTGTGTGTGTTTCGCCACATTTGCTTATTGGTTTCTCCAAACACACAGTTATGGTTGAATCATCTGAAGTAGCTGCAGACCGCCTGCCTCGTTCCGTAGGTGATTCACAGCACGTGACGCTGGTGAGAAGACGGTCTGCACACAACTGCGCCATCGTGGTCACACTGAGAAGTGGACGCTACGCCACGTACGGGCTCATTTCCTGTCCACTCTCAGCTCGCCCCGCGTGGCTCAGGAAGGTCTTCCTGGGCGTTTTCCGTCTGAGAGGCGGGTGGCTCCCCGCGTGGCACTGGGGTCCTCCCACCCTTTCGGGCTCCCCACAGCAGAAACTTCCAGGCCAGCCATCACTTGTGAGTTTTTCTGATTCTTCACTCAGGGTGCTGTCCACCTTTGTCTGTGTCCCCTGTTTACCCTGAGGACGGGGGTGCTGGGCCCCTCCTGGGTGAGAGATGCCTCGCGGAGGCTGTGGGGACTCCGTGCTGTGCTGGCAGGCCATGCGTCCCGCACTCAGTGCTGCCCTCGCTCCTGTGCCGTGGGCTGGGCTGAGGCTCCGGGGAGCCCGAGGAGCCGAGCTGCCCTGGGAGCGGCGCCGCTCTCGCCGGGGGCTGCCTCAGCCGCCCCGCCTGTGTGTGACAGGCGTCTGGGGACGCTTTCTCGTCGTCACAGGCGCACGGAGGCGAGTCCCACTCGGGTCAGCTGTGTTGCTTTTAGCGGACTTTATAAAAGGTTTAGTGGGTAGAAAGTTTTTGACATTGTCAGGGAAAATATGAGTTCTGCTGTGGAGTAGCATTTCCTCTGGGTGGAATAACTTCCTCTGTACCCTGGAGACGGGAACTACGAGAGGCAATTGTCTTCCCTGCTTTGCAGCAGCCACCCCGAGAAGGAACTGGGAGACGGGGTCTCCGCACCGCTGCCGGGATGAGACCCCGACAGATAGGGCGGTTCAGGGAGGCTGAGGTCCAAGCTCAGGGTGCCAGTGGGCTTGGTTCCTGGCCTGGACGGGCCTTCTCGCCCTCACAGGCAGACTGGTAGCAGTCTGGCCCCTTCCCGGCAGGGTGCTCACCCGTCAGCCCCGACGCATGAGTCAGCCTCACAGAGGCCCCGTGTGTGGAGACGGGATTGGGGCTTGAACACGTGCGCTTGAGGGGCACAGTTCAGTCCATACCAAGGGGTTCTTGCCTCCTCCACGTGTTTATTAGCCTGACTCTTGTCTCTGGAGCTGTGAGAATGGGGGCCGGATGAGAGCATTTCCAGAGGTGGTGGCTACTTTGTTTTCGACTTGTTTGGGAAACTCGCCCTTTCTTCTAGAAGCTAGCAGCTTTCATTTCCCCAGACCTTGTTGTCTCATTTTCTTTTGCTGGAAAACGAATCGCCACACACGTAGTGGCTTGAAAGGGCACCCACTTACGTGTCAGAGCTCCGGGGGTCAGAAGCCCGGCAGCGTGGCTGACTCCACTGCCCGGGGCTCCAGGCCGAGGTCGGTGTGCGGGGCGGCCCCTGTCAGGGAGTCACCAGCGGGCCCGCCCTGGCCCTGAAGCCCTGCGGTTCTTTGCCTGGGGGCCGAGGGCCGTCGAGGCATGTTGCCTTCTGCTGTGACCTGCTCTTCTGCCACTAGCTGAGAAAACAGCTCTGAAAGACGGCGCAGTTTGGTCAGGCTCCTGGATGCTTGCCCTGCTGTAAGGTCAGCTGATTTAAGACCTTAATTGCATCTTCAAAAACCCCTTTAGCAGTAGGTGGGATGGTGAGAGCAGAGGTGTGTGTCCGGTAGGGCCCAGGGCCTTGCGACCATCTCAGAATTCTGCCTTTGATCGTCTTCCCTCTGGCCCCCCCAGATTCATACTCCCCAAACGCGAAACCCACTTGCCCCTCCCTTCCAAGGCTCCCGGAGTCTCAGCCCCTGAATCCCCTGTCTGGTGTGACCCCCCAGGGGCACCTGCGAACCGAGTGAGGTGGTGTTCTCCCTGGGGCTTCCCGGCACCACGGCCAGGCCAGCCGGCTGTTGTAGCTCAGACGTGGGCTGGGGGTGACGAGGAGAAGTGTTGAGGCACAGATCTGAGACCCCTTGGGGAGCCCAGCCGGGTCCCTGGTTCTGCCTGAGTCGGTCTCTTTGGTGGAGGGCTCGTGTGTCTGCCCCTGGGCAGGGTTTACAGCAGCCGCCTGCAGCGGGGTCTTGGGGCCTCAGCCCTTTCGCTGTGTTTTCTGTGCTTCTTCGAAGCTTGGACCTGAGTGGGAAGTGGGTGAGGCTGTGAGTCAAGCCTGCTCTCTGGCCGCACTTCCCTCCTGCCTCACTTTGCCTGCTGCCCCCCCACGCCCTGTGCCCTCCTTGGTCCTCCGTCCGCATCCCTGGTCCCAGCTGGAGGCCTCATGCTGGGCTTGTGGGGCCCCTGCCCCTGTCTGCACGGCAGCCCCCGCCCAGGTCGGAGTGGGGACATCTCTCCACACGTCGTTCCTCGGTCACCGCTGGAGTGGCCGGCCTGCCAGCGCCCCGCACTCACTGCACCTGTGCGCCCACCCGGCTCGTGCGCCTCAGGGTGTCCTGTGCGCCCACCCAGCTCGTGCCGCGCTTCAGGGTGTCCTGTGCGCCCACCCGGCTCATGTGCCTCAGGGTGTCCTGTGCGCCCACCCGGCTCATGTGCCTCAGGGTGTCCTGTGCGCCCACCCGGCTCATGTGCCTCAGGGTGTCCTGTGCGCCCACCTGGCTCGTGTGCCTCAGGGTGTCCTGTGCGCCCACCCGGCTCGTGTGCCTCAGGGTGTCCTGTGCGCCCACCCAGCTCGTGCCGCGCTTCAGGGTGTCCTGTGCGCCCACCTGGCTCATGCCTCAGGGTGTCCTGTGCGCCCACCCGGCTCGTGCGCCTCAGGGTGTCCTGTGCGCCCACCCGGCTCGTGCGCCTCAGGGTGTCCTGTGCGCCCACCCGGCTCGTGCGCCTCAGGGTGTCCTGTGCGCCCACCCGGCTCGTGCGCCTCAGGGTGTCCTGTGCGCCTCAGGGTGTCCTGTGCGCCCACCCGGCTCGTGCGCCTCAGGGTGTCCTGTGCGCCCACACGGCTCGTGCGCCTCAGGGTGTCCTGTGCGCCCACCCGGCTCGTGCGCCTCAGGGTGTCCTGTGCGCCCACCCGGCTCGTGTGCCTCAGGGTGTCCTGTGCGCCCACCTGGCTCGTGCCGTGCCTCAGGGTGCCCTGTGCGCCCACCCGGCTCGTGTGCCTCAGGGTGTCCTGTGCGCGTATCCCGAGGCCTCTGCCAGTTGGCTGGGTCAGTCGTCTGGCTGGATGTAGAATCCTACGTCCCAGGTGTCTTTCCTTGGACTCCTTGGAGTCGGGTGCTGCAGGTGAGGAGGCTGGTGCAGGCGATCCCTCCCTCCGGCTCCTCCTGCCCCAGAGCCTTCAGGACTCTCACTCGCGCCCTTGATGTCTTCAGGTTCGGGGACCTGCGTGGACGTGGGCAGCACCAGGGCCCTTGCCGTCTGGCTCTCCCAGCTGGAGACACACAAATCATTTTCTCTAGGTCATGAAGTGTCGCCTGTGAATGAGTGCGCGCAATGCGTGTGCTCCCAGCCCGGCTCGACTGTCTGGCAGAGCTTCTTGTCTGTTTTCCCTTTTCTGGAGCACCTGTTGGTTGGATGTGGCATTTCTTCTATATCCCGTCTTTTCTAGCCTTTGGACAGATTTTCTCAATTTTATCATACAGCCTGTCTGTTGAATTTTCAGCGTTCCCGGTCACATGCCTGACAGTGTAATCTAGGTGCCAGTAATAACAAAGTGGTCAGTTAAGGGTTGGAGGGGGAAGGCTCGGAGTCATTCACGTGGGTGTGGACCTTAGGATGGTCTCAAAGAGCTCACTGGGGAGGGGATGCTCGAGACAAGACTTGCTGGGAGTGAGCCAGCAGGTGGGCCCGGAGCGGGAATAGTCCGGCTGAGAGTACAGTCCTGCAAGGACCCCAGGTGGGACTGCAGGTAGAATGTCCTAGAACTGCAGGGCCCACGGGGGCTGTGGAGCTCCCTGAGCTTCACAGGACTTCACAGTGGAGGTCCCCCGAGCTGCGCCGAGCGGGGCGCAGGCACCATGGACGACCTGGGCTAGCAGCGCCGCTCTGAGTGCAGAGCCCCAGGCTGGCTGTGCTCCGGGACTCCTGCAGACACCTTGCTGCCGCCAGACAACGTTTGGGTCCCATGACCCGACACGCGCTTGCCTGGTGAGCAGGACAGGGCAGACGCCCACGACAGCTGTGTGAGCGAGGTCACCGGGGCCCGGCGTGGACAGGCCAGCTGCAAGGAGAAGGACTCGGAGGGCCCAACAGAGCAGGGCTTTTCCCAGGCACCTGCTGGGGACTCGGTGCGGGCGGCCTGGCCCGCTCCCCCAGGCGGAGGGGCAGGAGCTGAGTGTGGACCTCTGCTTGGCGTGGCTGGTCAGGAGAAGAGGGCATGTGCAGGGAGCAGGGGCCACACTTCGTCAGCTCTGCGTGAAAATAAACGGATAGGTTTCCTGGAGTTCTTAGAGGGCGTCAGGAGTATCTCAGGTTGACTGGACACCGGCTCTGGGGTGGGCCCCCTGCTGGACGTGGCATGCTGACCCCTGTGGGGTCGCAGGGCACAGACCCTGGGCAGCTGACAGCTGGGGACAAGACGACGAATGGGCTCAGACTCGAGCTCGGGTGACTCGTCCAGAGTCTCGCTGCTGTCTGATGGCCCTTTGAGGATGGATTGCCGGGTGTGTACACAGCCGAGAGGTGAGTGAGGCCACGGGGGACGGAGCTGGACGCGGATGGGCCCCGCCGTGGACGGAGGCGCTGGCGTGAACGGGGAGACTGACGGGGAGCGTGGGGAGGGCTCGGCTCATCCGCGGTCGGGGCCCTGCGATTGGTTTCTCGGGGGCATCGGGGTTGCTTTTCTGAGGTGGTCAGGCTCACAGTGTCTGTGGAGAAAGAATTGGTGGTACACGTGGTTGGGGGCGTCCTGGTGGCTCTGCCATCCATTTGGGAGCCACAGTGATGTCCAGGGAAGGCCTGTGGGCACAGAGGCTGGTGGGGGCTCTGGTGTTGGGGCGAGGATGAAGTGAAGGGGCGGAAGGCTGGCCCCCAGGGCAGCGGAGGCTCACACAGGGCGGGCGGGCACAGGTGATGTCCTCAGTGGGCGTTTCCCCAGCGGGCCATCCACACTGTGCTGTGGCCACCGCTCCTCACGGCACCCTCGTTCCCGCAACCCTGAGGGACAGAGGCAGGTGTCTGTCTGTGGGCAAGGGGGCTGAGAGTCAGGGTGGGGACCACTCAGAACAGAAGGGGTGAGCTGCCCATCCACGTGGCCGCTCGGTGAGTCTCAGGAGGCTGCCTGGCCCTGTCTACACAGCATCCAGAACCAGGGCCCAAGGGGCCCTTTAAAGTATGTGTCACTTGTCAGATGTTCCCCAGTGAAGCTGTTTAATACGTTTTCAGGCTACTCTGAGCAATTCTGTGACAATAAATTTGATGACCGGTTTCCTAGGAAAATAAAGTTTAGCAGCACTAACTGCAAAATAAATCAAAAACAGTAAGGTTCTCCTAAGATACGTCGATAGAAGGAAGCATGACCAGGGTGGGCTTGTGTGGGGAGGTAGTTCTTTCTCAGGGTTCCTGAGGGCAGGGAGCGGGGACTGGCTGTGGACCATGGAGCTGGAGCCACTGGCTGGAGCCATGGGGCCCCCTGGTCACACCTGGCCACAGCCACAGGCAGAGAGCCCGGACTGTGCCTGGTTCTCGGCACTGGTGTGGGGAGGCGTCCTCACAGCAGCTGAGGGTCTGAGGATGCCTGTGAGTGTGAGGATGCCTGTGAGTGTGAACGAGGCTGTGTGTGTTTGCAGTGTCGGTGGAAGTGAGGCCAGTGCACGTGCGCGGCACGCAGGGAGCAGCAGTGAGTGTCGCAGGTTAAGACTGAGAAGGCTTTCTCCTTAGCTGCGTTCAGTGAGGAATTCCAGCTGTGGTTAGTGACTGTGTCTACTACTTTTATGCAGCACAAGCCTGGTGTGTTTTCCTGGAGGAGGAAAGGGGGTGTGTGTGTCACACAAGTGTGTCACGTGGGGCTGTGGCGTCCAGGGTGTTGCACACAGGTGGACAGGGTTCTGGACAGGCCAGTGGTCCGAGATGCATGGACAGAAGAAGGGCCTCTTCATGCAGGAGTGAATGCCGCTGAGTTCTGGAGTGACCCTGAGAGGCGTGCGGCGTGCGGCGTGCGGCCTGGCCCTTCTGCAGCGTCCGGGGCTGAGGCCAGTGTTTGGCCCCTGCTGCACCCCCCGGTGGCGGGAGGGGTCAGCGGGGCTGCAGGTGGGCAGTGGCCTTATATCTTGGGGGGCTGATGATGTCCTTGTCACCGGGACTTTGTGGAGTAGAAGACAGAAGACTGGGCGGGGGGTGACTGAGTCGTGGGGTGGGGTGTCCTGTGGAGGCAGGCTGTGTCAGGAGGGAGGTGTGGAAGGTTCCAGATGAGAAGAGCTTGCTGGGCCGTCAGAGCCCTTGAGAAGCAGGAGCAGGAGGGTGGGGCCTGGATCAGCCTGGAGCCCAGGGAAGGGGGTAGAGGTGCCACGGTGCCCTGGGGGAGCAGCAGAGGGGACGAGGCCGCAGCAGGGTCAGGGCCCCCAGGGCAGCCAGGCCTCAGTCACCGTCTCTGGCCCGGACGGGCTTGTCTGGGCAGACATGTAGAGGCCCGGCAGGCCCGGGGCGTCGAGAGGCTGAGGGGTGTGCCCCAGGTGCGCAGGTGCACGGATGGACTCCTCATGCGCAGGCCTGTGGGTTATTTCAGTCAAAGGTCACAGCAGAATCTGTGAAGGAGGCGGCAGATGGGACAAGCCTTAGGGGACCCGGCACCGCGTCCAGAGCCCTCTCCCCAAGGAGTCAGGATGGATGCGCTCAGCGACAGGAAGGGCTGTTGCCCCAGAGACCAGGGCCCACGGGGCTCTCACGGAGGCTCCTGCCTGGCAGGCCCTCAGCTCCCGAGTACCCCGCTGAGCTTTCAGGGAAGCTTTAAGTCACCGGTGGAAACTGTCACCAGCCAGGTTCCCAGGCACCAGCCACGGCCATCCCCACTGGCCTCTCCGCCAAGTCTCAGCCATCAGCCTGGTAGCAGTAGGGGTCAGTGCTCCGGCCATGCTGCCTCCGCGTGGGACGGCCTAGTGGGCGGCGCTGGTGTCGAGGGTTGTGGGGCCAAAGGATGGTGCCCCCAGGCCTCTGGCGCAAGGAGGGGCAACCGACTGTCTGAAGTGTTGCATTATTGTTTGGTTTCATTTTTTAAAATTAAAGATCTTGTGTACACATATATGGCATTGTATCTGCCACTCAGGACACCCTGACACATCAGACTCAGGAGGTGTCAGCAAGATGGGGTCAGGGCAGGGGCCGTGCCCCGCAGCGGAGCTGCCCGACAGGACCGCAGGGCTGGTGACGGCCAAGCAGGGTGCGTGTGTCCTCCCCAGCTCGCGTCGTGCCTCACACATCTGGTCTCCATCTGCCTGGAATCAGCTGTTCGGGGATGCTTGTCAGGAGATGCCTGGGATAAGGGAGAATTCTCCCCACTAGAGTGATGCTCGTGTTCGGTGGGTTTTTTGGTGAAGTACGCTGTTTAGGGTGGTGGTGTTTACACGCGCGGAAGTGCCCAGCGTCATGGAGCAGTTGCTGTCTCGGAGCACCTGTCCGGTCATGCATCCCGCTGGCGCTGACCTCTGGTTGCCTCTGCGTCCAGGAGACACACAGCTGCAGCTGCTCCCTGCAGGCGGCTGCTGGGAAGAGAGCTCTGCAGTCAGGCGTGAACCTTCCAGGGGATGGAAGTGTTAGTGTCTCTTAGATGCAGAGCTTTGTTCCGGTGGGGAAGTTCCTTCTGCTCTTAACTTGCTGAGAGTGTGTGTCTCTGGGGAGATCTTAGCCTCTCTGCCCTTTTAGCTTTTGTCGTAGACGGCATTCGTTTCTTAGGCGCAGCCCCTCAGGTTCCAGGGTGCCTCCTGCACGCTCTGCAGGCGGTGCTGCAGCTGCTGCTGGTCTGCGTCCCCCGGGCCTCCTGGCCTGTGCTGTGCAGCCTCGCCCACAGTCGGGAACACCACCCACTGTGTGCTCGGGCGTGTCTGTCTGGGGCAGGCTGCCACACGCAGGTTTGGCAGAACCCGCCTGGCTTAGTGTCCTTAGGGGTCCAGAACTCTCGATTCTGTTTCCATTCACCTCACTTCTTGTGAGCTGTTTTCAAGCAGTTTGTCAAATTCCTTAGGAGTTTTCAGCTCTGTTGGCATGAAGTTATTCCTGACATTCTAATGTTGCTCACATGTGACTTTAGGGAGGTGTTCTGGGCCCCCTGTTCTCCCGACCTCCTCTGCTGCTCTGGTTTGTCCTGTCACCTGCGGTGTCTGAACGGCATGCCTGCTCATGGCGTTTATCACTTCCTGTCCATCTTCTCTTTGAGAACGTTGGCTCTGGGGATCTGTGTCCCCTGCTCCCTGACCTCTGAGGTCGCACGTGCAGCGTCTGTGCCTGTGTCACTGGCCAGGTCCCAGCGACGCTGAGCGCAGGCCCCCTCCCCGCCTCCCCCCGGAGCTCTGGGAACGTCTCCCTGACGGTGGCTGAGTCCTGCAGGGGCCTGGTTGCCTGCTTCTCTGCTGCCGCTTGCCCCAGCCCTGCACTGTGCTCGCTGGCCACAGGCCTGGCGCCGCCATCCGCGCACACACGTGCCCGTTGGCATGTCTGTCCCCTGCGGTGGCCCAGAACCCGCACGGAGCCTGCAGGAGTCCTCGTGTGGCTTCCCTGGGTGAGCTGCCCTGGGGACACCTTCCAGGGCAGGAACTGCGAAAGCAGTCCAGGAGTCACATGGCTGCTCTCCCAGCCTCCTGCCAGGTCACCCAAAGCCCACCGCCTCCCCGGGAGCTTCTCTGGGCCCCCGGGCATGTGGGGCAGCCGCAGCTGTCCTCAGCCTCCCCACCACCACCAGCCCCCGGGCCTCGAGCCACCAGGCTCCCGTCGGGGCTGCCCGTCGCCATGGCTCCTGCGGGTGCTTCACCGTCAACCAAGCTTGCTTTTCTTTTTGTTCCGAGTAGGTAAAGGAAGAGACCTGTGGACCTGAGCAGCTGAAGCTGCCTGTGCGAGGGCGGGCTCCGTGGAACGGCGCGCGTGGGTGACACCCCGTCCCTGTGTCTCCACGGGCTTCAAAATGTAGCAGAAGACTGGCTCTGTGTACAGGTAACGCAGTGCATGTGAGTGGATTAAGCTTACCTCGAATTACACTTTGTTTTCCACTTACTCTGTTGTAGCCGTAGAAAAAGTCAGTGCCTTGTAGCTCCTTTAAAATTTCATCTCTGATGGCTCCAGAGCAGGTTCGAACATAGTTACTGACATGTATTCCAGTTTTTTCTGATTAGTCTTTCTGATCAGCTCCATTTCACTGTCTGCTACATGGGGTTCTTCATATAGCTTCTACAAGAAACGTAACTGCAGGGCTGTGTATGTCACACAAGTGACGTGACCTTGAACAGCAGGTGCCATTTCTGTGCTAGAAAATGGAAACACCGCGAGAGACGCAAGGAAGGCGCAGACGTGAGGAGCCAGAGCACGGAGGGCGCAGCAGACGAGGCGTGAGCGCAGCGCACCCGTAGACGCGGCGGCCGATGCAGAGGCAGCAGGAGCGACGACGGCCTCGAGGAGGTGGGCACGGGCTTCCCGCGCAGGCCCCCGGGTCCTGGCCGAGGTGGGGCGACAGCGGGCGTTGGCTGCTTGCAAGCATGGCTGGTCACGCACCTGACTGGCGTGGGGGGCCGTGTGGGCAGAGCTGGAGGCCGGGCCCCCCGTGGGGCTCAGGCTTTGGTAGGAGCGCCCCTGCAGCGGGGCCCTCGCCTGGGTGTCACCCGTCATGCCGTTGGGGACGCACAGGGCTTTCTTCCTGAGGACCCTGCCCTCCTCGGGGCTGCTGAGTGTGTGGAGACCTCGTGCACCTTCGCTTCCTCGGTGAAGTCGCCCCCCCGCTGACCCCCACCGAGGCTTCCCGAGTCAGCGTCCCTGCGGTTGTCCTTGGGTGGCGACCCTTGCTGCCAGCCTGCCTTCCATTTACCAGCTCACGTTCTGTGAGAAAGGGTGCCCCTTCCTTGCCTGTCTGTCCGTGTGGCCTCATAGGCTCCTGTGTTGCTCCGCTGGCCGCCAGCAGTGATGGTTGCTGTCTCGGCTGGAAGCACAGAGGCCCACCGGGTCCTCGCCCGGCCAGGGCTGCCCCACAGCGGTCACTCCCAGGGGCCAGGGCTGGCGGAGCGCCCAGCGGTGCTGGCTCCTGCAGCAGAGGCGGTGCAGGCCCTCGGCCCAGGGCTGCCCCACAGCGGTCACTCCCAGGGGGCAGAGCTGAGGGCGAGTGCGCGTGCCCACACGGGCACACGCGTCTGTAGAGTGGGCGTGCCCACACGGGCACACACGTCTGTAGAGTGGGCGTGCCACACTCATGTGCACACACGTCTGTAGAATGGGTATGCCCACACTCATGTGCACAGACATCTGTAGAGTGGGCGTGCACACACATGCACACACGTCTGTAGAGTGGGCGTGCCCACACTCGTGCACACACGTCTGTAGAGTGGGCGTGCACATACTCGTGCACACACGTCTGTAGAGTGGGTGTGCCCACACTCATGCACACACGTCTGTAGAGTGGGCGTGCCACACTCATGTGCACACACGTCTGTAGAGTGGGCGTGCCACACTCACGTGCACACACGTCTGTAGAGTGGGCGTGCACACACGTCTGTAGAATGGGTATGCCCACACTCATGTGCACAGACATCTGTAGAGTGGGCGTGCACACACATGCACACACGTCTGTAGAGTGGGCGTGCCCACACTCGTGCACACACGTCTGTAGAGTGGGCGTGCACATACTCGTGCACACACGTCTGTAGAGTGGGTGTGCCCACACTCATGCACACACGTCTGTAGAGTGGGCGTGCCACACTCATGTGCACACACGTCTGTAGAGTGGGCGTGCCACACTCACGTGCACACACGTCTGTAGAGTGGGCGTGCCACACTCACGTGCACACACGTCTGTAGAGTGGGCGTGCACACACTCATGTGCACACACGTCTGTAGAGTGGGCGTGCACACACTCGTGCACACACGTCTGTAGAGTGGGCGTGCATGTACTCGTGCACACACATCTGTAGAGTGGGCATGCACACACTCATGCACATACTCATGTGCACACACGTCTGTAGAGTGAGCATGCACACACGTCTGTAGAGCGAGTGGGCGTGTCCACATTCGTGCACACGCGTCTGTATCTGTTTGCCTGCTGCCTCTAAAGATGAGTTCACACCGACCTTGACCCTGGTCTGTGTGATTGGGAGCCGGTTTTGGCCTGGCGGTCGGGCTGGTGGCAAGTGTGAGCCTGTCGGGTGTGTGAACAGTGCCCAGTGAGTCTAGGGCATGGTGCTGGGCTCCGTCGGGCAGGTGGTAGATCGCACCCCAGGCCCCAGCGTCCAGTGGACTTCTCAGTTGGTGCCCTCCCATCTCTGCTTCACTTCGCTGGGCGACGAATCGGGTTCCTCCCGCCTTGCGTTACCGCCTGTCTCTTCCGGGTCCACGGGGCGCACAGGCCCTTCTTCACGGCGCCGGTCTCAGCAGTCCGAGCAGTCAGGCAGGCTGCGCACAGCGCCTGGTGACTGTGACGCCGCGTGTCTTGCTCCTCAGACTTAGGTTTGCTTCCCAGGGCCCACGGAGCCCCTGTGGGAGTGACCTCGTCTCTCCTGACAGCTCGGGGCCGCGGGAAAGGGCTCTCTGGTGGGGACCCTGTGCTGGCTCATGCCTGCGAGCCTCCCGTCCTACTTGCTGTGACCATCACGGGCGTCCTTGCTGGCGTAGCGGCCCTCGCGTTTCCAGGTGGCCTGTGCCCAGCGCCGTACTGGGTGCCTCAGTCTGTGCTGATGGTCGCTTCTGGGTGTGTAAGGTGATGGTTTAGTCTGGTTGGGGCCTCCCCGGGGTCTGATGCGGCATCATCGGCCCGCTCAGCCGTCTCCTTCCCTCTGCCTATCCTCAGACAGCACTGAGCCGGGAACATCTGTGCGGGAGCCAGGAGCCGTGTGCACTGGTCTGCAGGTGAGGCCTCACTGTGCCAGGCCAGCCCAGTGCCCAGGGCTGCCGTGGGCCTCCTGGGCCTTGGCCTCCATCTCCCGGGGCGTTTCTGCCTCTGGGCAGAGTTGTCAGTGATCCTGGTTGTGGAAGCTCCTTGCACCCTGCACAGTGTAGCATCCAGATGAGTGTCCTGCTCGAACCACAGCAAGTGTCCCGGAAGCTGGTGGCTGAGTGAAGCCTCAGGGTCTCACTGGCTGGTGCTGCCGGCTGGGCGTCCAGGGCTGCGGACCAGGTGTGGGCGGCGCTGCTCGTCTCAGAGCTTCCCGCTGCTGGAGCCCTTCTCACTCATAGCCTGCAGGCAGCTTCTCCCACATCTTCTCTAAGCCTCCTGCGCCCCAGAAGGGCCCTGTGGCGACACGGTCACCCGGGCATTCCAGTGGGGATGCCGTCTCAGGAGCCTTTTGCTCTGTGAGGTGACACATAGGTTTTGGGGAGGACGTAGCATCTTAGGGGCTGTTTCTCCTGCGCAGCCTTCTATTAGGGCGGTGATAACTGCCCTTGAGAGCCCACGGCACTGGGGCAGAGGCAGCACGTCCACACTCCGAGCACGGTGACAGACATTTGGACTTAAGATGCTGCTGTGTGCTGTGCTTCCTGGGGGGTGCGGGCCCCGACTGCTTACCTGTGTTATTTTATCGGAGGAGCCAGAGCTCCAAACGGACCCTGTCCTGCCCAGCACAGCCTGCCGGCTCCCTGGCCTCCCCTCCTGCAGCTCCAAAAACCTCTCCTGCACCACCTCACTGGCTGACCTCACGGGTTCTGAGCAGGAGGAGCAGGCGGGCGGCCTGGGAGGAGGGGAGGAGCAGCAGCGTGTGTGCAGCCTGGTGCTGCCCCGGGGCGGGTGACCTGGTCCACTGGGGGTGACTGCCTGTCTCATGGTGGAAGCAGGGTTGCAGGGTGCAGTCCTGGCCTGGTGGGAGCAGAGGGACCTGACCTGGTGAGAACTGGGGGACCTGGCCTGGTGGGAGCTGAGGGGGGGGACCTGGCCTGGTGGGAGCAGTGGGGGGACCTGGCCTCAGTCCTCCTCGTGTTGAGCTCCTCCTGGCCACACCGGAGCTGGATTTATGTTGAATCTGAACCTTTGATTAAACATCAGACTACATCATACTTTGGTTAATATGCTTTTTTCTGTTGCAGAAGCCAAAGATGTTGACCAGAAAGATTAAACTCTGGGACATAAACGCCCACATCACCTGCCGCCTGTGTAGTGGATACCTCATCGACGCGACCACGGTGACCGAGTGTCTGCACACATGTGCGTGCAGAGTGTTCGTCCTCTAACACTTGGGCTTCTTTCCCCAGAGCATTTACTCAAGCACAGAGCAAGACCCAGCAGCAGAAATAAAGGAGATCCTGAAGATAAATGAGAAAAGTTATCTGAAGTTAAAACACTAGGGGTAATTTCAGTATAAGAGGTATCATTTGAGAAAGCTAAATAAATGCAAGAAAAACTTAGTTATTTGTATGTAACAGCTAAAGCATTACATGTGGTGTGACAGAATATTGGTTTCTAGTGGCCCAAAGTGTTTCTTTTTGCCATTTGCAAATGAATTCCTTAAACTTTGTGCTCCCTGCCCACCACGGCCGCTGGCCTGTTGCAGGCTTTAGCTTGCAGCTGGTGCTGAGCTTGGGTGTCCTGCTCCTTCAAGCGCCGCCCCCCTCCCCCCCGCCAGCCTTTACCAGCAGGCTGGGTCCTGGGGAGCTGGCCCAGGGTGCTGAGGGCACTTCCTAAGGTTAAGCGAATCCTCTGACAGTGAGGATCTTTGATCTTATATTTCTCACTTTAGAAGATGCTTGCCAGTTTTGATAAAAATTTTGTTTTAAAGGTAATTGTATTTTAGATATTGGCTGACTGTTTTATGTTACATTCACTGAATCTTATCCCATTTGGTCATGCAGAGAAGTTCTGGTGCTCTCTTAGGCTAACATAGAATTTATCTGGTCACTGCTGTGACAGGCGCCCCGTGATGGGCGTGAGGGCGCCTGCCCCTCCGGTCTGTGTCCCCCGTGGGAGGTGGGCCCAGGTGACGGGCCTGTCCAGGGTGGCCCGGGGCAGGGGGCCAGCGGGAGGAGTGCCCCTGCCTGCTGTTGATGCCCGCCCCCCCCTTCAGTCTGCCGCAGCTGCCTGGTGAAGTACCTGGAGGAGAACAACACCTGCCCCACCTGCAGGATCGTCATCCACCAGAGCCACCCCCTGCAGTACATCGGGTGAGCGCCTCGGGGTGGGGGCCATGCCGGAAGGGCCCTGCAGGAGGCATGTCGGGCCCATTCCGCCCCCATCCTGTCCTTGCGGCTCCATAGAGCTTTAGGAGAAGGTGTGGGGCTGGGGAGTAGGAAGTACAGAGGGTGTCGTGGGTACTGGAGGCCGGCTCTGTTGTGTGCATGGATGCGTGTGTGTGTGTGTGTGTGAGTGTGAGTGATCCACACATTCACATCAACATGAGTGTCCAGACATGAGAGGTGCTCCTTGCACAGGTCCTGGTCAGGGATGTTTGAGAAACCCCCTCTGGTCTGGTGCAGCCCGAGACTGCCTGACTGACCCCTGCAGGACTTGAGAAGCCCAGCGGGCGAGGGCCGCTGGTCGCCAAGGGGTCTTGCCTGTGTCCTTCTCTGAATGTTCACCAGCATCTGGAGTCCACACTCTGATGTGTCAGCTCGGATCCTGTGTCACTCTTGCTGGCACAGACGTTTTTATAAGTACAAACTAGAAGCAAAATTCAACTAAAATTCCAGTTTGCGATTGTGGAGCGTGTTATTGTTACATGGAAAAGGTTTGAGAATTTGAGGATTGACGTTTCTGGCTAACCCACCTGTTCTGTTCTTTTGCCAGTCATGACAGAACCATGCAGGATATTGTTTACAAATTGGTCCCAGGCCTCCAAGAGGGTAAGCGTCAGAACCTCCCCCTGGACCCCTGTGTCTTCAGTAGGGCTTCCAAGGGTCTTTTCGCTTGGGGGTCCTGGCTTGGGACATCTCGCTTGGCCCGCCCTGAGCTCCCTGCCATCTGCTCGCTGGTCTCGTCCACCCTGGCTCACGTGTCTCTCTGCGTTCAGGGGCACCCGGTGCCCGGCACGTGTGCAGCCCTGGCCAGGCCCCGGGGGCGGAGCGGGGGCGCCTCCTGCTTGTGCAGCCCGGAGGTGACGCCGGGAGCCCTGGTCGGCCAAGTCTAACGGGATTTAAACTTTAAATACAAGCTTTAAGTCAATCTTATGAGGCTTGAGAAGAAATACTGTGTGGTACAAGTATCCTGAGAGTGGATGTTCTCTCCGCAGTTCTGAGCCCTGAGACTGTCCTGTCCTTGGTGAAGGGTGGTCCACTCAGAGTGGGTGCTGGCTGGTGGGGCGGTGCCAGCTGATGAAACACAGCTTTCTTTGCAAGATAAGAGGCAGCAGTTCATTTGGGAGTGTTCTCTCAACACTGTTAGCTCAGTAGATGTCACATCTGACTTTTAAGACACAACTTAAGGAGTAATACTGTTAAAGTCTTCTTTCACTGTTCACAGAATTCATTCAAGAAAGAAGAATTTAAATTTTCTGAGTAAATATTTGTAGAAACTGTCATATCTTGATATTTGAAGGGTTTTCTACTTCCATGGTGGCTCAGATATCTGGTAAGGAATCTGCCTGCAATGCGGGAGACCCGGTTCCAATTCGTGGATCAGGAAGATCCCCTGGAGAAGGGAATGGCCACCCACTCCAGTATTCTTACCTGGAGAATCCCATGGACAGAGGAGCCTGGCGGCTGCCGTCCATAAGGTCACAAACAGTCGGACATGACTGAGCAACTAATACTTTATTTTCTAGTGCTGGGGAAAGGCAAAGAATACATGGAAATAAAATACTGATAGGGTTAAACATTATTCTAGGGTGTCTTAAACATGCTAAGATCTCACAAAGTACCCGGTGTGCTTACGACCTGGAGTCCAGAGCTGCCGGCTTGGCCCCCTTCCCTGTTGTTTCATCTAGAGATGTTGCCATTTGTTCCCCAAAGAGGAGTCTTCTTGAAGCAGGGACTTCAGCACCTCTGTAAGCTGGGAGGGTGGTGCTGACTCCGTGTCAGCGTCAGGAGCTTCTGGGCGGGGCCGTCCCATCTCTCACGGTTTGGCTGATCCCAGGCCCTCGGTCCCCAGGTTCCCGGGTGCAGGTGGGAGGGAGAGGGCCCGTGCGATTCTGGCCCCTCCCGGGTGGGACAGTCCACAGGACTTCACAGGTGTGGTCCCGCGGAGCCACAGCTCATGAGTCCCGGTGTCCCAGCCTGTGTCCCTGCATGTCACCAGCGTGTGTCAGCAGCATGTGTCCCTGCATGTCACCAGCGTGTGTCCCTGCATGTCACCAGCGTGTGTCCCTGCATGTCACCAGTGTGTGTCCTGGCATGTGTCCCAGCATGTGTCACCAGTGTGTGTCCCTGCGTGTGTCCCTGCGTGTCACTGGCGTGTCCCTGCGTGTGTCACCAGCGTGTGTCCCTGCGTGTGTCACCAGCGTGTGTCCCTGCGTGTCACCAGCGTGTGTCCTGGCATGTGTCCCAGCGTGTGTCACCAGTGTGTGTCCCTGCGTGTCACCAGTGTGTGTCCCTGCGTGTCACTAGCGTGTGTCCCAGCGTGTGTCACCAGTGTGTGTCACCAGTGTGTCCCTGCGTGTCACTGGCGTGTCCCAGCGTGTGTCACCAGCGTGTGTCCCTGCGTGTCACCAGTGTGTGTCCCTGCGTGTCCCAGCGTGTGTCCCTGCGTGTCACCAGTGTGTGTCCCTGCGTGTCACCAGCGTGTGTCCCTGCGTGTGTCACCAGTGTGTGTCCCTGCATGTGTCCCTGCGTGTGTCACCAGCGTGTGTCCCTGCGTGTCCCAGCGTGTGTCCCTGCGTGTCACCAGTGTGTGTCCCTGCATGTGTCCCTGCGTGTCACTGGCGTGTTCCAGCGTGTGTCACCAGTGTGTGTCCCTGCGTGTCACTAGCGTGTGTCCCTGCGTGTGTCACCGGTGTGTGTCCCAGCACAGCAGTTAGGTTAGATTTTTCTTGTTCACCCATGGTTGGGAGGGGGTGGTGTGTCTCATGTGTGCTGTTGAGCGGGGTTCTGAGGCTCTGCGGTCCCATCTGGACATGTCTGCTGGACAGGAGGAGGCTGGCAGGGAGGCACGCTTCTGATTGGCCTAGCCCACATTACCCAGTGCTAAGTATGCAGGTGGTTTCTGATACTTCAGTGTTGGAAATAAGGCTTTATTTCCTTAGACACTTACTGGTTATTTCCTTGGGATACATTACTAGCAGTTTATGTAAGTCACCTTGATGCTGGAAAATATTGAGGACAGGAGAAGAAGGAGGCAACAGAGGATGAGATGGTTGGATGGCATCACCGACTCAATGGACATGAGTTTGAGCAAGTTCCAGGAGGTAGTGAAGGACGGGAAGCCCACGTGCTGCAGTCCATGGGGTCATAAACAGTTGGACACGGGTTAGCTACTGAACGACAACCTTCCTGAAAAGTTATCCCCATTGACATTTCTATACCTGTGTGTATCTGACATCGAGTATTGTTATTTTCCATTCTTTTTCATTTTGATAGGTAAAAATTAAAGAAATAGGAATTAAAACTAGGTACAGGCAGACCTCAGAAATACCGCAGGTTCAGCCTCAGACTGTCGCAATAAAGCAAGTATCACAATAGGGTGAATCACATCAATCTTTTGGTTTCCCAATGCATATAAAAGTTGTGTTCACGTTATACTGGGGGCTACTGAGTGTACAATAACACTATGGCTAAAAAGTAGTGTATATCTCTTAGTTAAAAACACAAAATGAAAAAAAAAACTAAAATAATAACATCAAAGTTCCCTGATCACAGATATCATAACAAATACAATAACAATGACAAGTTGGAAATATTGTGAGTATTACCAAAACGTGGCGCAAACTGGGCTTTGCGTGTTTGGGTCCGGTGCCCCCCAGCTCTGCGCTGGCTCTCGTGCGTCAGGCAGTTCTGAGAGGCCTCCCTGCTTCCGTTTTAGCCCGCTGTCTCACGCGTTCGTTTTTTTCCTGCACAGTCAGGTATTTCGCAGCATCTGCCTGGGTCTAGGACATGACCGGGGCATGTTCCTGGCCTTCACAGAGCTTGTGGTATTTAGGGGGAGAGATGTGCAGTGACTCGAGCTTTACCAGGTCGCCTGCCCACAGGTCTTTCCACAGTGTGCCTTGCGGTTACTGGTCTGGGTTAGATTTCCTTTGCTCCCTGCCACGTGGCCCTGAGCAGCGACTGCCGCTTTGTTACCTGGGTGTGAGCTGCCCCTCGGTAGCCACCTGTGTCAGAGAGTCGGCCCTTCCCAGGGGCGTGCGAGGACCCAGCCTGGACAGCTGTCCTCTCGCCGCCTGGCCCCACTCGTGTCTGAGGCCGACGACTGGGCAGGAGGCTGCGTGCTGCCCGACTCCATCGCCTCCATCCGGTAGAGACCCCTCCCCTGTGGTGGGCGGCTCCAGCCCCCCAGGACTAATGAGCCGTGGTTGCCAGCCGTGGACACCACGAGCACTCTTCTGTCAGGCACACCTGGAGGCCTGTCCTGGGGGAGCCAGTGGCACCTACACGCACGGGGCCCGGGCCGCACCCTGGCACACGCACCCTGGCACATGCACCCTGGTACACGCACCCTGGCACACGCACCCTGGTACACACACCCTGGCACATGCACCCTGGTACACACACCCTGGCACACGCACCCTGGCACACGCACCCTGGTACATGCAACCTGGTACACGGCCCAAGTCACACAGCTGGCAGCCGCTCTGAAATTCCAGAGGGCACGGTCTAAAGTTGTCATTTCTCATGGGCAGCAGCCTTCAGACCTTTTCAGCAAACCTGCCCTTTTTTTCACGTGATTGTGTGCAGAATTTTAAGATAATCCATCACCTGCCTAAGATTAAGGATTACATATTAATTTTTCATAGCGGAAATGAGAAAGCAGAGGGAATTCTACCACAAGTTAGGCCTGGAAGTGCCTGGAGACATCAAGGGGGAGACGTGTTCTGCAAAGCAGCACCTAGACCCCCACCGGAATGGTGAGTGGCTGTGTTTCACACGCACGAGCCCCTGCAGGTTCCCAATGGGCCTGGTGGGCGTCAGCGTCCTTGCAGAGCTGACAGGAGTGGGGGATGCTGAGAAGCAGGGTCCCGGTCCCAGGGCTTACGTGGCGGGCCGTAGCGGGGGCCTGCGGGGGCCCCGGAGCTGCCTGGAGGTGGGGTGTGCAGGGACCACATGTGCACAATGGGCCCTCCCAGGCCTCTTCTCCCAGTTTGCCTGTTTTCTTGCAGAAAGGCCAACTTCTCCTTGGCTTTGATGGAAAATTAATGGTGCTTTGAATCTGTACATATTGTAACAGTTTATTCAAACCTTTGACTCCATGGGCCACACAGGTTCCTAAGCACTCTGGTCTGTTCTGTGCATCTCTGAACATCTGAGAAGGGGAGGCCTTGGTTGCCAGCCTAGAGGAGCGGGGGCTATATACCTGCAGGCTCAGGGCCTGGAGGTGAGGCCCGGAGGCAGCTCGGGAGCCTGGAATCCTGTCTTTGCTGAGCTGGAGGCCTGACTTTTAAAGCCGTGTGGGACCAGCGCGAGCTCTGGGAGCCGTGCTGTTGGGCAGAGTTGAGGTGTGACACCCTGGTGGTACCCGGCTGATGGCCCCCTGCCCGGGAGCCCCCGGACACACCCGCCCCCGCCGCAGCCTTGCGAGTGCTGCGACTGAAGCCCTGTCGACCAGTGCTCCTCCGACTCTTACGTGTGTGAACTCCTGTCACCCTGGGATTCCATAGCATTTGAGTGTTCTGTGGGGGGGAAATAACAGTTTAACACTTTGGATATCGTGATACAGTCTTTTCTGTTTTTGCTAAAAGGAGAAACCAAAGCGGACGACAGTTCAAACAAAGAGGCAGCGGAGGAGAAGCAGGAGGAAGACGGTGATTACCACCGGAGTGACGAGCAGGTGGGCGCACGGCCGGGCCTCGGGGGCTCTCCCCTGACAGGAAGGGCCGGGAGGAAGGGACCAGATGGGCTGTCCCTGACAGGAAGGGCCAGGCGGAAAGGACCAGATGGGCTCTCCCCTGACAGGAAGGGCCGGGTGGAAAGGACCAGATGGGCTGTCCCTGACAGGAAGGGCCAGGCGGAAAGGACCAGATGGGCTCTCCCCTGACAGGAAGGGCCGGGTGGAAAGGACCAGATGGGCTGTCCCTGACAGGAAGGGCCAGGCGGAAAGGACCAGATGGGCTCTCCCCTGAAAGGAAGGGCCGGGTGGAAAGGACCAGATGGGCTGTCCCTGACAGGAAGGGCCAGGCGAAAAGGACCAGATGGGCTCTCCCCTGACAGGAAGGGCCGGGCGGAAAGGACCAGATGGGCTGTCCCTGACAGGAAGGGCCAGGCGGAAAGGACCAGATGGGCTCTCCCCTAACAGGAAGGCCGGGCGGAAAGGGCCAGATGGGCTCTCCCCTGACAGGAAGGGCCGGGCGGAAAGGACCAGATGGGCTCTCCCTGACAGGAAGGGCCGGGAGGAAGGGACCAGATGGGCTCTCCCCTGACAGGAAGGGCCGGGAGGAAGGGACCAGATGGGCTCTCCCCTGACAGGAAGGGCCGGGAGGAAGGGACCAGATGGGCTCTCCCCTGACAGGAAGGGCCGGGCGGAAAGGACCAGATGGGCTCTCCCCTGACAGGAAGGGCCGGGCGGAAAGGACCAGATGGGCTCTCCCCTGACAGGAAGGGCCGGGAGAAAGGACCAGATGGGCTCTCCCCTGACAGGAAGGGCCGGGAGGAAGGGACCAGATGGGCTCTCCCCTGACAGGAAGGGCCGGGAGGAAGGGACCAGATGGGCTCTCCCCTGACAGGAAGGGCCGGGCGGAAAGGACCAGATGGGCTCTCCCCTGACAGGAAGGGCCGGGAGAAAGGACCAGATGGGCTCTCCCCTGACAGGAAGGGCCGGGAGGAAGGGACCAGATGGGCTCTCCCCTGACAGGAAGGGCCGGGAGGAAGGGACCAGATGGGCTCTCCCCTGACAGGAAGGGCCGGGCGGAAAGGACCAGATGGGCTCTCCCCTGACAGGAAGGGCCGGGCGGAAAGGACCAGATGGGCTGTCCCTGACAGGAAGGGCCAGGCGGAAAGGACCAGATGGGCTCTCCCCTAACAGGAAGGCCGGGCGGAAAGGACCAGATGGGCTCTCCCCTGACAGGAAGGGCCGGGCGGAAAGGACCAGATGGGCTCTCCCTGACAGGAAGGGCCGGGAGGAAGGGACCAGATGGGCTCTCCCCTGACAGGAAGGGCCGGGAGGAAGGGACCAGATGGGCTCTCCCCTGACAGGAAGGGCCGGGCGGAAAGGACCAGATGGGCTCTCCCTGACAGGAAGGGCCGGGAGGAAGGGACCAGATGGGCTCTCCCGTGACAGGAAGGGCCGGGAGGAAGGGACCAGATGGGCTCTCCCCTGACAGGAAGGGCCGGGAGGAAGGGACCAGATGGGCTCTCCCCTGACAGGAAGGGCCGGGCGGAAAGGACCAGATGGGCTCTCCCCTGACAGGAAGGGCCGGGAGAAAGGACCAGATGGGCTCTCCCCTGACAGGAAGGGCCGGGAGGAAGGGACCAGATGGGCTCTCCCCTGACAGGAAGGGCCGGGAGGAAGGGACCAGATGGGCTCTCCCCTGACAGGAAGGGCTGGGCGGAAAGGACCAGATGGGCTGTCCCTGACAGGAAGGGCCGGGCGGAAAGGACCAGATGGGCTCTCCCCTGACAGGAAGGGCCGGGCGGAAAGGACCAGATGGGCTCTCCCCTGACAGGAAGGGCCGGGCGGAAAGGACCAGATGGGCTCTCCCCTGACAGGAAGGGCCGGGAGGAAGGGACCAGATGGGCTCTCCCCTGACAGGAAGGGCCGGGAGGAAGGGACCAGATGGGCTCTCCCCTGACAGGAAGGGCCGGGCGGAAAGGACCAGATGGGCTCTCCCCTGACAGGAAGGGCCGGGAGAAAGGACCAGATGGGCTCTCCCCTGACAGGAAGGGCCGGGAGGAAGGGACCAGATGGGCTCTCCCCTGACAGGAAGGGCCGGGAGGAAGGGACCAGATGGGCTCTCCCCTGACAGGAAGGGCCGGGAGGAAGGGACCAGATGGGCTCTCCCCTGACAGGAAGGGCTGGGCGGAAAGGACCAGATGGGCTGTCCCTGACAGGAAGGGCCGGGCGGAAAGGACCAGATGGGCTGTCCCCTGACAGGAAGGGCCGGGCGGAAAGGACCAGATGGGCTCTCCCCTGACAGGAAGGGCCAGGCGGAAAGGACCAGATGGGCTCTCCCCTGACAGGAAGGGCCGGGAGGAAGGGACCAGATGGGCTCTCCCCTGACAGGAAGGGCCGGGTGGAAAGGACCAGATGGGCTGTCCCTGACAGGAAGGGCCGGGAGAAAGGCACAGCAGAGATGGTCGCGTGCCAGCAGCTCTCTGAGTCTCTCCCGACCGTTCTCCTCCCCTTTCTCCTCCTTCTCCTCTTGGCTGCACAGCTGGTGGCATCTTAGTTTCTAGGGGCTGAACCCGCACCCTCAGCGATGAGAGCACCACCTTGCAACCCCTGGATGGCCGGGAGCTTCCCTTCTATGGCTAATTGCCAGAGTGACCCCTACCCACTGCAGAGTGCTTTAGGAAAGAAAAGGTTAAAGCAGGTGTCTTCAGCGGGGAGCAGGGGGATGGCGTCTTCCATGCAGACTGCAGGGAGAATAGCCAGGACAGAGCCCGCTGTTGGTGCCACTCACTGTCAGGAATCAAGGGAGAATCACTGGGCCCGCACGGCGATGCTGCTGGGAACGTGGCGGGGTCGCACCTCCCCATCTGCGGGCTTCTCTTAGCGCACCTTGACTTGGTGCCTCCAGTGGTCCTCACACTCCCTGATGGAACAGTTGTCTCGTCGGCGTCAAAATAAGAAAATGTCAGCCCTTGGCTGTCACTCAGCGTGATTTGGGAGGTCCTGGCCCCAACATTCAGGAGACGGGAACGCGAGCTGGGCGTGTGATGGCTCTTGGGCACACGCATGTGACTCAGCTCCTTGAGGTGCTGAGACCCCTTTTCCAGTGGTAGGACCAGCGTGTCAGAGTCAGAGGGTGGGCGGCTTTGTTCAGAAAATTAATAAGATCTTTAAGGCAGCCTAGCAATAAATGTGAGAGACCGAAGCAAAGATACCAGAACCTTCTGGAAGAACACAGAGAAAATTGCATAATTGGGTGTTACTGGATGGAAGGTTGACTTTAGGATTCGAGTTCTCCCGAAATTAATCTCAGTGGTTGTGATTGTAATCAATTTTATAAATAGGAATGTAACCAACTGCTT
Source organism: Bubalus bubalis (assembly GCF_019923935.1). Lineage (NCBI taxonomy): Eukaryota > Metazoa > Chordata > Mammalia > Artiodactyla > Bovidae > Bubalus > Bubalus bubalis. The sequence goes on from NC_059163.1 coordinate 255,196, forward strand.
CTGAAGGCTCATCTGAAAGAGGAGAAAGTCAGTAGTAGCCGTGAGAACTTCGGGTCTTGGCTGTGGCAGAATATATGTGTAACATATCCACGCACACACATTTATACATATAGGCCCCTTAGGAGACACTGAGATTCAGTTCCAGACCATTGTAGCGAAACAAGTCGTGAGTTTATTTCCCAGTGCGTATAGAAGTTATGCTTCCGCTCTGTTGTGGTCTGTCAAGTGTGAGGTTTTCTTATATCTAAAAAACAACATTGTTTAGTGGCTAAGCTGTGCCCAAGTCTTTTGCAACCCCATGGACTGTAACCCTCAAGGCTCCTCTGTCCATAGGATCTCCTAGGCAAGAATACTGCAGTGAGTTGCCGTTTCCTTCTCCAGGGGATCTTCCCAACCCAGGGATCAAACCCACATCTCGTGCATCTCCCACATTACAGGCAGATTCTTTACCACTGAGCCACCAGGGAAGCCCTCAGAAAAAAATAAATAAATAAATAAGGTACATTCCTTAATTAAAAGATACTGTATTGCCAAACAATGCTAGCCATCATCTACCACAAACATACAATTCATAAAAAACGCAGTATCTGTGAAGTGCAATAAAGCAAAGTCTGCCTATATATATATTCTGACATATGGCAGCTCAGTGGTGAAGAACCTGTCTGCAGTGCAGGAGATGCACAAGACCTGGGTTTGATCCCTGGCTTGGGAAGATCCCCTGGAGAAGGAAATGGTGACCCACTCCAGTGTTCTTGCCTGGGAAATCCCATGGACAAAGGAGCCTGGCGGGCTGCACTCTGTAGGGTTGAAAAGAGTCGGATACTGCTGAGCAACTAAACACACATACGTATTTAATAAGTAAAATATATGTGTATATACAACACTGACGTTTATTCCAGACGTGATTAGCGTAGTGTGGATGCAGGGATAGAATAGCGGAACCCTAATTTTCCAGTTTATACGCTTCCGTGTTGTTGGAAACTTTCCCCGGGTGCTGCAGGAAGAGGAACGTCTCTGGCACGTGGGAGTGTGCTCATGTGTGTCTCAGTGAACGAACACTGGGCTGCAGGACACCTCCCGGGGCCCACATCTCCGCCTGTCTGGGCTCTGAGAGTTAACCTCCTGCTGGACTTGGAGGTCTCGCTGCGGCCTGGGTCAGGCCGCTGGCTCGGCCTCTTCAGGTGCAGGGTGGGCCGTCCTGCTAACCCCTGTTCTGTCAGTTTTAAACCTCCAGCGTTTATCTTTCTTGTTTCTAAATTTTGCCTTTTTTATCACAAACATGCCAAAAAGATGTCTGTGTGATTGGCTGCTTTCAGAAGAGCCAGCAGGCTGTCCCGGGAACGGGGCAACGGGCCCCACTGTGCCCCTTTGAGGCCACAAGTCCACCCCAGGCTGAGCTTTGTGCGCTGGTCTGTTGTTGGCCCCAAGAAAGGTAGGGCGGGGGTGGCTGTGGCCCGAGACGGGCCTGCTGGGGCCCCAGGTGTGAGGAGCAGGGGCGGGGCAGGGCCTGCAGGGAGGGGAGGCTGGGGGCAGGGTGGCCAGGCTGGAGCCTGGGGTGGGCGGGGACCGGGCGGCAGGGCTTTGGGCAGGTGATGGTGCAGCTGCCCGGGGACGCACTCGAGAGCAAACCCGGGGGACTTGCTGAGCTCTGCCGACCTGGGTCCTGAGTCTTCATGTTTATGATGCAGCCACAAGCCATAGACACTGCAAAACAGGCGTCTTTGTGCAGCCTCCTTTCCTCAGTTAAAATCGCCTTTTGAGGTTGTTTTTGAGGTGTGCCATGTGGCCACTTCCTACGGTTGCCATGTGACGTGGTGCCACGATGGGCCCTGTGGTGTGTCCTGGGCGCGTGCATGGCTCAGGCCTCAGAACAAGTATTCTGCTGTTTTCTGCCTGGTGTTCTGTCTATTGCAGCCCTCACAGACTCCTGGGTGCTGGCCTTGGTCTTCCTGGCACGTCTCCACACGCTGTTCGTGCCAGACTCCGGGCTCTGTGGTCTGTTTTGTTGCCCGTCTGCCTCCAGCTCCTGGGGCGGCCCTTGGTCCTTCACACGCAGATTCTTGCTGTGTTCGTGGACATGTGTTGCATGTTCTGATGTAATCATTTCACAGGAACTGTATGTATCTGTTTAGCTTTGGTGTCAAGGGGAGAAGTCTCAGAGCTGAAAGTAGTCTCTCTCTCCCATTTTTATTCTCTAGGAAAGTTTGTATAAGATTGAGAACATCCGTTTTATTGAATATTTTGTTTAAACTTCCCACAAAGCCATCAGATCTTAGTTAATTTTTTTGAAGATGGGTAGGAAGATTTTAAATTATAAATTTCCTTAATGATTTTAATCCTACTCGAATCTTTTGTTTGTTTTTAAGATTATTTGATAAATTATATTTTTTCTAGGAAAGTTTCTATGTGGACTTAGGTTTTCACAGAATTCTTTTGTCTGTCTGTGGGCTTTGCCAAGTGTCTGGTGATTTCTCCATTGCTCTTGCTAGTATCCCACTGGTGCCTCCTGCTTTTTTGGTCATTCTTGCCAGAGATGGAGCCACATTCTTTTCTGTTAATCATTTCTTCTTTCTGCTCTGTGTTCCTTTTGTTCCTTCTCTACTTTCTTGAGTTGAACATTCTTTAATATATGCATTGGAAATTTTGAACATCAAATCTTACAAACAAGGCTGCAGTAATCAAGACATTGTGTTGCAGGTGTTAAGGTAGATTTTTTTAATCATTGTGGAGTGTGGAAATAAGCCCTTAGATTCAAGGTCATTTGGTTCCAGCACAGGTGCCATGGCCCTTCCTGAGGAAAGAACAGTGTCTTGGACGGTGCTGGGACAGCTGGACACCCACATGCATAAGATTCACTCATGCCCCTGCCTCTCACGACAGGGAAGGTAAAAGTGAAAGTCGCTCAGTTGCACCCAGCTCTTTGCGACCCCATGGACTATACAGTCTGTGGAATTCTCCAGGCCAGAATACTGGAGTGGGTAGCCTTTTCCTTTTCCACGGGATCTTCCCAACCCAGGGATCGAACCCAGGTCTCCTGCATTGCAGGCAGAGTCTTTACCAACTGAGCTATCAGGGAAGCCCAGGTTAACTCAAAATGTAAGGGCTCAAACCGGGAAACTTTGCAGGAAAACATGAAAGAAGCTCCTTAGCATCTTGGGTTAGGCTTGTAGTTCTCAAATCCAAAACCAAGAACACAACTCAGGAAAGAAAACTGATGAAAGAAAATTCATCAGATGAAGAAATACTGCTCTTGGGACTCCCTGGCCGTCCAGTGGCTAAGATTCTGTGCTTCCCCTGTGAGGCGCAGCTCAGCCACTGGTCAGGGAGCTGAGATCCCTCAAGCCACGTGGCACAGCCAAAAGGAGTTGCTGCTCTTCAAAAGACACCATTGAGAAAAATTTTAAAAACCACAGACTGGGAGAAAATATTAGCAAATGACATTTCTAAAAAGGACTTTTATCTAGAACATGTAACTCAACTAAGAAGGTTAGGGTTAGGGTTAACAAATTGGCAGACATTTCATCAAAGAAGAAATACAAATGTTTAATACTCACATTCCCTGGTAGCTCAGCTGGTAAAGAATCTGCCTGCAATGCGGGAGACCTAGGTTCAATTCCTGGGTTGGGAAGATCCCCTGGAGAAGGGAAGGGCTACCCACTCCAGTATTCAGGCCTGGAGGATTCCATGGACAGAGGAGCCTGGCAGGCTACAGTCCATGGGGTCTCAAAGAGTCAGATTTGACTGAGCAACTTTCACTAATAGTCACATGAAAATGTGTTCAACATCATTCATTAGTCATTAGGAAAATACAAATTAAAACTATAATGAAATAGCATTTTACACTCACCAAGATGACTGTAAGCAAAAAAATGGTGACAGGTGTTGGCAAGGAGGCGGAGGAGCGGGTCAGCATGTAAGGTGCTGCCACGCACTTGAGTCTCCCCACTTGACTGTATGAAAGAAGTCAGATGGGAGGACTGTGTTGTACGATCCCATCTGTAGACCATCCAGGAGAGGCTGGTCCACAGACGCAGGCCAAGGGTGGCTGGGGCGGATTGACCACCAAAGCCACGAGGGTCTTTATGAGGTGATGGGTCTGAGCTCAGACTGGGTGGCGTGGTGGTTGCACAAGTCTTAAGTTGACTAAAAATTACTGCATTGTATACTTAAAACATACATGTAAATTATACTGCAATGGAGCTGTTAAAAAATTACAAACATGCTTTTAACTTAGTGTATTTAAATAGGTAATACATTTGGGGACTTCCTGGTGGTTCAGTGGCTAAGACTGCCCTGTAGGGGGCCCGGGTTCAATCCCTGGTCTGGGAAATAAGGTCCTGCATGTGGTACAGTGTGATCAAAAACATAGGTAGGTAATACATTACACGGTCCAGAGGGCAGTGGTACGTGAGAGGGTTATGTGTTACTGTCCCGAATTCCCCTTCATAGGGGTGCACCTTGTGGTCACTCCCGTGTTCACACAGACTGGGCTTTCCAGAGTCCTGTGCAGCTCTGTGCTCCCTCCTCCCTGGTGGCCCAGCCCACGGCCTCCTGCTTCTGTTGTTGGGGGGCCTGTGCCTTCTTTCTCTGGTCGACACCTCTGCGTTTTTTAAAAGTCCAAAATAAATACGAGTCTCTTGTTGTCTCCTCTGAACAGCAGCAGGGCTTTCCCACTGCCTGGGCGCCTCCTTAACACCCCAGCTAGTCCGTCTGCTTCGGGCTCTTTCTTCCTGTGCTGCCGCTTCTCGCTTCTCAAATTGTGTTCTGTCTTCGTTTGCTGGTGACTTCATTCCACTTCCTCTCTGAATGATGGTTTAGCTCTTCCTTTCTGGCGGCTCGGTGGGAAGCCCCGGGCCTGGGCTCAGCGCCTGAGCACCAGCCCCTCATGCAGCCCTGCCCAGCCCCCGGGCCTCGGTCCCCGGTGCTCAGAGGGGCCGCCGTGTCTGGGTGCCGGTTTCCACTGATTTCCTTTGCGTCAGGTCCTTTTGCTTCCTGGAGTTGAGGAGTTAATGTCTTGCATCATTTGGGGGGGCCCTTCTGCCTTTATTTTCTCTTTTTCTTCTGGTCTCTTGTGATTTTCAGACTGTGGTCTGTCTTCATGCGTCTTACCTTTCCTTTGTTTTCTTATTTTAACTGATGCCTTTTATTGTGTCTAAACTTCTTTTGGGTAATTTACTCCCATTGATCTTTCAGAAAATTGATCTGCGTTCAGCTGAGACTAATCTGTGGTTTGACCATCCATTGAGTTTTTAATTTGAATGAATATGTTTTTTATTTTTAGAAGTTATATTTGAATATCTTTTATACCTGCCTGTTCTTTATTCATAGTGTTATATTTTTAATTCCTTCTTTCATATCTAATAATTTTAGACATATATTTCAGTTATTAATGATTCTTTTTGGGGGTTTGAGTTTTGGGGGGTCTGGTTTTTTGGCACACCCTAACCATCCCTGGAGAAAGACTTACCCCTGAGTGAGGCGAGGCATCTCAGGTGGGGCCAGCTCGGCAGTGCAGCATGGCCAGGCTGTCCCTCCGCTGCGTCTGCCGTCCGGAGTCACTTTACTCAGCTTGTTGTCTTGAAGTTCCTTGTCACACACTGAGTACTCTGACCCATTGGACTCTTGATCTCATGAAAGGTAACCGTGAACTTGAGACTTTGTGCCTTTGCTCAGAGTCCTCTGCCCTCTAGTGAGCTGGACCAGCGTGATGTGCCCCTTGGTGACCCTTCCTGGGTTTGGGGGCCGTGGTGCCTGCCTTGTGATGTCTTTTCTCATCGTTCCTGCGGAACACTTGGCCTCTAGGCGACGTGTGTGTGTCCCACCGGCTAGAGCGTTTACAACAGGATTTCCACCTTTCTCAGTTTAACTCTGAGGCTAGCATGTACTGCCATAGTAAGTAAGTAATTCTCGGGTTTACTTTAAAGAACTGCATTAGTAAAACAATTAATGTAATGTTAGATTGTTTTTCACAAAATGGCAAAAATAAACAGATTTTAAGGTAGTGTGTTTAGTCAAAACAGATTTATGATTTCCAAAACGTCTGCAGTCTTAGATGTAACGGGATTGGTAGATGGCTGAGGAAGCCTCCAGGGAGCAGCGCCGTGGCGACCCTCGGTGCACCTCCCCAGCTGAGCCCTTCTTTCTCCCGCAGGTGAGCATCTGTCTGGAATGCAACAGCAGCAAACTGCGGGGCTTGAAGCGAAAATGGATCCGCTGCTCAGCCCAGGCCACAGTCCTGCATCTGAAGAAGTTCATTGCCAAAAAACTTAACCTCTCGTCTTTCAACGAGGTACACAGAAACTGTGGCGAGTCACTCTTTTCTGTAGAAGTGACGCTTCTGAAGCTCTTTGGGTTTGTTTGCTTTTTACAATTTTGTTTGGAGATTTTCAGTCAGAAAAAATAGTCTTGTGTGTTGCCTCCTCCCAGTTAGTGTGATAGTAAATAGTGGTGAAGGCAGTGGAGGCCCAGAGCCCATGAACATGGAGGCCACTGCTAAATGAAGAGGAAATGCCAATGGGATGGCAGCGAGATACGTTACAGATTTTCACAAGCGAGATTCTGGTCTTTAATTTCACAAACAGATGGATGGGTATGGATGGAATGGGTGGGTAGACAGAGAAGATACTTCCAAGTTTCTGATGAATGCTGAGACTAAAATAAAATCTGTGCTTTAGTGTGCAGAGCAGGGTGGTCCCAGAGGGAGAGCGAACATGCTCAGTAGGGGTGTCGGACGCCCTCCTGAGGGCATTCGCTTCTGCTCAAGCATGGCTTGCCCGCGTCATGTAGACATGTCAGGAGAAGGCACTGTGGGATGTAAAGCCAAGGACTCATGATGCGAACAGCCCTCAGGCTGCAAGGAAAGTGGTGTCATGGTCCGTAAAAGGAGGCAGGAGAGGCCAGTTGGGGAGAGTCTGGCAGAAGACCCAGGAGAGCAGGCCAGTGAGGACAGAGAGAGGAGGCCAGCTCCTGAGATGTGTGTCACAGAAGAGTGGGGTGGACGTGGCCCCCCACAGAGCTGTGTCCACACCCCAATCCCACAACCTATAATCATGATCTTTTTGGAAAAAAGATCTTTCCAGATGTAATGAAGTTAAGGGTCTTTAGAGGAACTAATCCTGGATTGACCCTAAATCCAATGACGGGCCCGTACAAATGTGAGGCAGAGGGAAACATGAGACACACAAAGAGGAGAAGACGGTGTGAAGATGGAGATAAGATTGGGGTGATGTGACCACAAGCCAAGGGATGCCTGGAGGCCCCAGAAGCTGGTCTAGTTTCTTCTTGGTGCCGATAATAAAATGTTAGAGGAGAGGGATGAATTCAAGAATGAACTGCCAAACAAAAAGGAACCTACAGCCTATCCAGGTTGTAAAAAAATGGTAATATTAGGAATTTGACTGTTAGAAAAACACTCTAGAGAGAAGGCCAAGTGTGTAGCTGTTCAACCTTTTGCTAAAGGGTTTAGTTGTTTGACTCATGGTGGCTCAGCTGTCTCATGGGAGGAGTAGAGAGAGGAGTTATCCGAGAGAGATCTACAAAGGATTTTCATGTCAGTGGCCTGAATCTGGGACATACCTGGGAGACCCACAGTGCTTTTAACAATGTGGTATCGGCAGAACCACCACCAACTTGGGCTGAAGGGGACAGAGACAGGAAGAAAGGAGAGAAGGCTATCAGACTTGCAAAATTCTACCAGCAGGAAATAGGCTGTTAAGAGCTGCTCAGCTGCCTAGGTGAGCCACCCCAGAGGGTGAGGCCAACACGGGCCCAAGAGAGCAGAGCCTTGACCTGCAGTGATGTGTTCCCAGATCTTGAGACCAAATGGGATTTCCGTACTGGATTTCCAATGTTTTGGAGACCAGTGATGTCTCTATGCCTTCTAATATATCTCCCTTTTGAACTAAGAATACCTATCCTGTCCCACACTTGGATTTTGGAAGCAAATAATGTGTTTTCTAGTTTCATAGATCTGCAGTTGGAGAGGAATTTTTCCTCGGAATGCATCATACTCAAGAGTCTCACCCATAGCTGATTCCTATGATTTAGAAAATAAGCTCTGAGACTTTGAACTGATGATGTGAAGATGAGATTTGGGGATCTGGAGTTGATGCTAGAGTGGCTTGAGTCTCTTTGAGCTAAAAAAACGCATTCAGGGTGGATGTGGATTTTATGGGGTCAGAAGGCAGACGTGTAGTAGGTTCAGTGGTGACCCCGCAAAAAAAATACGGTCACTTTGTAATCCTGAGAACATCTGAATACATCTTTATTTGGAAAAAGGTCTTTGTAGACATGCAAAGAATGTTGGAGTGAAGAGACCTCCTGGATTATCCAGGCAGGCTGTAAGTCCAGCCACTGGTGTCTTTAGAAGAGCAGACACAAATTGTCTCAGTAGATTTTAAAGGATGTTATACAAAGTATCTTCTCATACCACAGCTGCATGAGGTTAGAAATCAGTAACCAAAGGAAAACTGGAAAATTCACAAAATTGTGGAAATTAAACAACCAGTGGATCAAATGAGAAATCAAAGAGTGATTAAAAAATACTTAGAGACAAATAAAAACAAAAATCCAACATATCCAAACTAATGATGCAGTGAAAGCAGTACTAAGGGGGAGGATTATAGCTGTAAACACATTAAAACAAGGAAGATCTCAAATCAACAGCCTCAGTTTACAACTTAAGGACCTAGAAAAAGACTAAGCTCAACCCAAAGCTAGCAGAAAAAAAAGAATAATAAGAATTAGAGCAGAAATAAAACTGACAATAGAAAAACGATAGAGAAGATCAACGGTTTTTCAAAAAGATCAACAGTATTGACAGACTCTGAGCTAGAGGGACTAAGAAAGAGGACTTGAGTCACATCATCTGAGATGGAAGCAGGGACATCACTTCTGATTCTTCAGATACAGATTTTCAGAGAGCACTCTGAGCAGTTGTATGCCAGCAAATCGATTGACCTAGATGAGATGGACAGATGCCTAGAAAAACAAAGCCTAACATGACAGTCACAAAGAAATAGGAAATTTGAATAGACCTGTAACTGGTAAGGAGATTGAATCACCAATCAGAAAATCTTGCAATAAAAAAAAAGTCCTGGACCTCATGGCTTCCCTGAACTCTACCAAGCATTTAAAAAACTAGTATCAATCCTTCTCAAACTTTTCTAAAAGGTTGAAGAGGAGGACCACTTCCTAACTCATTTCATGAGATCAGCATAACCCTGAGAAAGCCAGATAAAGACACTACAAGAAAACTGCACAATATCCCTTGTTAACATTGATGCAAAAAATCCTCAACAAAATAGTAATAAACAGAATTCAACATATTAAAAGGATTTACACACTGTACCTAAGTGGGTTTCAAGGGATTAGATTTGATAGAGTGCCTGAAGAACTATGGATGGAGGTTTGTGACGTTGTACAGGAGGCAGTGATCAAGACCATCCCCAAGAAAAAGGAATGCAAAAAGGCAAAATGGCTGTCTGAGGAGGCCTTACAAATAGCTGAGAAAAGAAGAGAGGCTAAAGGCAAAGGAGAAAAGGAAAGATACACCCATCTGAATGCAGAGTTCCAAAGAATAGCAAGGAGAGATAAGAAAGCCTTTCTCAGTGATCAGTGCAAAGAAATAGAGGAAAACAATAGACTGGGAAAGACTAGAGATCTCTTCAAGAAAATTAGAGATACCAAGGGAACATTTCATGTACAGATGGGCACAATAAAGGACAGAAATGGTATGGACCGAACAGAAGCAAAAATTATTAAGCAGAGGTGGCAAGAATACACAGAAGAACTATACGAAAAGATCTTCATGACCCAGATAACCATGATGGTGTGATCATTGACCTAGAGCCAGATATCCTGGAATGCAAAGTCAAGTGGGCCTTAGGAAGCACCACTACGAACAAAGCTAGTGGAGGTCATGGAATTCCAGTTGACGTATTTCAAATCCTAAAAGACTTGCTGTGAACGCTGCACTCAATATGCCAGAAATTTTGGAAAACTCAGCAGTGGCCACAGGACTGGAAAAGGTCAGTTTTCATTCCAATCCCAAAGAAAGGCAATGCCAAAGAAAGTTCAAACTACCGCACAATTGTACTCATCTCACAGGCTAGCAAAGTAATGCTCAAAATTCTCCAAGCCAGGCTTCAACAGTACATGATCCATGAACTTCCAGATGTTCAAGCCGGATTTAGAAAAGGCAGAGGAACCAGACAGAGTTCAAATTGCCAACATCTCTTGGATCATCAAAAAAGCAAGAGAATTTCAGAAAAAAAATCTGCTTTGTTGACTACGCCAAAGCCTTTGACTTTGTGGATCGCAACAAAATGTGGAAAATTCTTCAAGAGATGGGAATACCAGACCACCTTACCTGCCTCCTGAGAAATCTGCATGCAGGTCAAGAAGCAACAATTAGAACCAGGCATGGAACAAAGGACTGGTTCCATACTGGGAAAGAAGTACATCAAGGCTGTATATTGTCACCCGGCTTCTTTAACTTATATGCAGAGTATATCATGAGAAACACTGGGCTGGATGAAACACAAGCTGGAATCAGGATTGCCAGGAGACACGTCAATAACCTCAGATGTGCAGATGACACCACCCTTATGGCAGAAAGTGAAGAAGAACTAAAGAGCCTTTTGATGAAAGTGAAAGAGGAGAGTGAAAAAGCTGGCTTACAACTCAACATTCAGAAAACGAAGATCATGGCATCTGGTCCCATCACTTCATGGCAAATAAATGGGGAAAAAGTGGACACAGTGAGAGACTTTATTGTCTTGGGCTCCAAAATCACTGCAGATGGTGACTGCAGTCATGAAATTAAAAGATGCTTGCTCCTTGGAAGAAAAGCTATGACCAACCTAGACAGCATATTAAAAAGCAGAGACATTACTTTGCCGAAAAAGGTCAATCTAGTCAAAGCTGTGGTTTTTCCAGGAGTCATGTATGGATGTGAGAGATGGACTGTAAAGAAAGCTGAGTGCCGAAGAATTGATACCTTTGAACTGTGGTGCTGGGGAAGACTCTTGAGAGTCCCTTGGACTGCAAGGAGATCCAACCAGTCCATCCTAAAGGAAATCAGTCCTGAATATTCATTGGAAGGACTGATGCTGAAGCTGAAGGTCCAATACTTTGGCCACCTGATGCAAAGAGCTGACTCATTGGAAAAGACTCTGATGCTGGGAGGGATTGAAGGCAGGAAGAGAAGGGGACGACAGACGATGAGATGCTTGGATGGCATCACTGACACGATGGACATGAGTTTGAGTAAATTCCAGGAGTTGGTTGATGGACAGGGAAGCCTGGCGTGCTACAGTCCATGGGGTCGCAAAGAGTCATACACAACTGAGCGACTGAACTGAAGAGTGAGGAAGAATATGTAGAAAGTTCTAAAAATTCCACAGAAAGACCCTGTCAGAACTAACTGCAAGGTAGCAAAATGCAAAGTGAGCAGAGGAATCAGATGTGTTTTTGTTCATGAGCGAAGAGCAGCTGAAGAGCAGATTATAAAACAGAATACATTTATAATAGCCCCAAAAAGAATAATATACTCAGCCATAAAAAGTAATAAAATTAAGTCATTTGTAGACACATGGATAGACTCAAAGACTGTCATACAAAGTGAAGTGTCAGAAAACAAATATATTAACACATATGTGTGGAATGTAGAAAAATGGTTTAGATGATGCTATGTGCAAAGCAGAAATAGAGACACAAGCATAGAGAACAAACATGGACATCAAGAGAGGAAAGCTGGGGATGGGTGTATTGGGAGCTGGAGGTTGGCACGTGCACTGTGGATGCTACACATAAAGGAAGCGGCTGATGGGAGCGACTGCAGCTCAGAGAGCTCGGCTCACTGCTCGGTGCTGACGTAAACGGGAGGGTCCAGAAAGGAGAGCATGTATGTGTATGTATAGCTTATTCACTTTGCGGTACAGTAGAAACTAACACTGGAGAAGGCAATGGCACCCCACTCCAGCGCTCTTGCCTGGAGAATCCCAGGGACGGCGGAGCCTGGTGGGCTGCCGTCTGTGGGGTCTCACAGAGTTGGACACAACTGAAGCGACTTAGCAGCAGCAGCAGCAGCAGAAACTAACACACTATTATAAAGCAACTATAGCCCAATAAAAATAATTTTAAAAAATGAAAGACTTAGGAATTAAGTTAACAAAGGAAGTGAAAGACTCGTACAGTGAAAATTACAGAAAATGCTGAAGAAATGAAAGACAGAAGCACGTGGAAGCGTGTGCCACATTCAGGGGCTAGAAGACTGAACATTGTTTAAAATGTCAGCATTACCCAAATGAACTACAGATTCAATAGAATTTCTATCAAAATCCCAAAGATATTTCTTGCAGAAATAAAAAAAAAATGCATCCTGATTTTTTTATGGACTCTCAAAGAACCCAAATAGCCAAACAACCTTGAAAAAGAAGAACAAAAGTAGAGGACTCAAAGCTTCGCAGTGTACTAGAGAGACACTAACCAAAACTGTGGTGGGGGCGCCGAGGCCGACAGAAGAGAGGAAAGCCTCACATGTGGTCAACTGACAAGGTCCTGAGACCCTCCAATGAGGAAAGGACAGCCTTTCAACAGGTGGTGCTGAGAAAACTGGGTATCCACGTACCAAAGAATGAAATTTGACCCTTACCTAACACAGCATACAAAAATCAACTCAAAGTGTATCAGGGACGTAAATATAGAACCTGAAACAATAAAACTCTTAAAAGAAAACATAGGACAAAACCTTGGCATTGGATTTGGCGATCGCCTGGGTAGAATATCCAAGGAACAGGCAACAAAAGAAAAATTAGACAATTTGGACTTCGTTGACTTGAAAGAAAAAGAAATTGTATGGAATGGAAGGAGATATTTATAAATCATATATCTGACAAGTCTATCCAGAATAGATAGACTGTTTCTAAAATTGAGCACAAAAAAACTCAACTCAGTTACAAAATGAGCACCGGACTTGAGTAGACATTTCTCCAGAGACGTACAAGTGCCAATAAGCACGAGAGAATGCACTTGACATCACTAATCACTGGAGAAATGCAGCCAGAACTGTGACGAGACCTCAGATCCAGAGGATGGCTCCTGCAGAACGTAAGAGCCAAGTGCTGGGAGGCTGGGGAGAACCTGGAACACTGCGCACTGCTGATGGGGCATAGAGGGTGCGGCCACCGTGGAAAACACTATGACGATGCCTCAGAAACTAAACAGAACCACCATGAGCTCCAGCAGCGCCTTCTGCGGAACACCCAGAGGACCCGGAGGAAGTATCTGTACCCCCCCGCTTACAGCGGCGTTGCTGACAGTGGGCAGAAGCTGGAAGCAACCAAGTGTCCATCAGTGGGTGATGGATAAGCAAAATGTGGTCCGTCCATACAGTGGGATATTCTGCTTTAAACAGGAAGGAAATTCTAACGCCTGCTACAACATAGATGAATCTTGAGGAGACTATGCTAAATGAAGTAAGCCAAACACAAAAGGCCAAATACTGTCCGATTCCACTGATACTAGGTCCCCAGAGGCATCGGAATCACAGACAGAAAGCAGAATAGGAGTGGCCGGCGCTGGGGCGGGGACGGGCGGTTATTGACTAAGCGGGCAGTTACAGGTTTACACACGCAGAGTCCGTGGATGGGCGTGGCAAGCTGCACATCATGGAAGCAGTCAGCACCGCTGAGCTGCACTTGAAAACGGCTGAGCTGGTAAATCTCACGTGCGCCTGACCCCAGTTATGTCAGTGATAAATAAGTGAACTACTGATGTGCACACGGAAGAGAGTAGAGGGGGTTTGGGGCCATCTAAGGACGGAAGCAGGGTTGGGAGGACGCTGCCCTGTGCCGGGGAGTCCTGGCGCCTCTAGAGGGCCTGAGCCTGTGGGCTCCCAGACAGAACTCTGAGGACTGCACTCCTGGCACTCTCTGTCCTGATGCAGCTGTGCTGTTTCCATGGCAGACACAGGAAGCACACGTCGGGACCCTTCCTCCCCTGCCTTGAGAGAGAAGTTTTAAAGACCATCTGGGAATTCCTGGTGGCCCAGTGGTCAAGACTCGGTGTTTTCACTGCAGTGGCCTGGGTTCAGTACCCTGGTCAGGGAACTACAATCCTGCAAGCTGCATGGCACTGCCAAAAATAATAATAATAAAAAGACCATCTAGGTAACATCATTTGTCAGCAGGGAAATGCAAATTAAAACAGTGAGATCCCACTCCAGACCTACAGAATGTCCAGAATCCAGGACCCCGACACCACCATATGCTGGCAAGGACGTGGAGCAATAGAAACTTCACTGCCAGTGGAAGTGCAAAATGGTGCAGCCATTTAGGGAAACAGCTCAGCAGTCAAGCCCCTTGGTACTTTCCCAAAGGAGCTGAGAACTTAGGTCCACAAGGAAACTTACACACAGATGTTTATAGCAGCTTAGTCATAGTCGCCAAACCTTGGAAGCCACCTCCTTCAGAAGGTGAGTGGATAAGTAAACTGTGGTCCATCCAGACAGTGGAGCATCACTCAGCCACGAGAAAAGAGCTGACAGGGCGTGAGAGACGTGGAGGAACCGTCAGCGCGTACAACGGTGGAAGAAGCCGATCCAGAAGCCCCGCATGCTGTGATCCACGCCTGTGAAGTCTGGAGAAACCCGTGCAGACGGCGCAAGGAGCAGCAGTTGCCAGGGGCGGAGGGCGAGAGGGACAGGCCCCCCAAGGAGTCCTAGGGCCGTGAGCCTGCTCTGAGTGATGCTGTCCTGGAGGACACTCGTCACTGTGTGTCTGTCCAGGCCCCCGGGAGGCACAGCGCCGGTCCCGAGCCTCGTGGAGGCCGTGGCTATGGGAGGCGAGGAGGCGCTGACTGAGGCTCATCAGGTGTGACGTGTTTGCATCAGGGATGCTGGTGGCGGGGAGAGGCTGAGGGGTGGGGCCAGGAGAAAGATGCGGGCTCTGTACCTTGTGCTAAATTTTCCTGTGAACCTAAAACTGCTCTGAAAAGTCTTTATGGAAAAAAAGGGAAGAATTGTCTGTGGAGCCCATAACCTTTTTCCACTGAGGTGAGAGGGACAAACCTGACCAAGACGGACTGAAGCTGGGGCACAAGGTGCTTTTTGGGCAGAGTAGCCTGGAGGCTGCCGTCCCACAACAGGGCTGCTGCCTTGCCGTGTGTGGACAGAGGCCCCTGCGTGCTCTCCACCCTTGGGTGGGGCGGGGGGGGCGGCCTTCCAAAGCCCTGCTTCCCGCCGGTGCTGCCCCAGAAGGAAAGCAGGTAGCTCTTCGCTGACGGGCGTGACTGCCTGGACCAGAGGCCCTGCATCCTGAGCACTGGGCCCTTGGCCCCGCTGACTAAGGTCTTGTTCTTCCGGCAGCTGGACATTTTATGCAACGAGGAGATCCTTGGCAAGGACCATACACTCAAATTCGTCGTTGTCACGAGGTGGAGATTCAAGGTGAGACTTTGCTGTGATTGTGTGTGGTTTATTTCAGAGCTTAGGAGTAACAGCCCACCGTGGGCCTGTCAGCAGTGTGGGTGCCCTGGAGTCATCAGCCCCAGAGTGGCCATGGGCAGTGCAGTCCCCAGGCCCCCACTTGTCTCATCTCTCCTGATCAGGGTGACTGACGTCCTGGGGAGGGAGGGGCCACTGCAACCAGAACGCACCCTTCCAGCCACGCTGCCTCTCTGGAGCAGGAAACAGACGGGCACGACCCCCAGGGTCTGCCTGAGAGCAGGAGAGAGACAGGCCGGCCGCCGCTGGCCAGGGCCAGGGCAGGCGGGGGCTCCCTCCGCAGCTGACCCCCGCGGGGTCCTGGCCCCTCCCTCCTTGTCTTGCAGAAGGCGCCCCTCCTGTTGCACTACAGACCCAAGATGGACCTGCTGTGAGCACAGCGGAGACTCGGCGCCCAGGCGCCCGAGGGCACGCGCCAGGCGGGGCCACAGCACACGGGTGCTGCCCTGGGCGTCGTGTGGACCGGACCTCGAACAGAGTATTTATCACTTTTGTATGAGAGAGAATTCGCACGCGACGAGACGCTCGGCACAGGGTTACAGACGTGACGCGTGGGGACCAGCGTGAGGACGGCGAGGTGGCGGCCTTCATTCCAACACGTGACCTTTGCTTGCTTTCCAGGTCTTGAAAATCTGTCACTTCCGTTCAGTTTATGGATTAGGTTTCACGATAGCCCCCAATACTTGTACGTTTATTGAATCCTTCCTAAGTTATTGAAAAAATGTCTTTTCCCGGTGAATGACGATATTTATGTTGCCTTTAGCTTCCTGAAGACTTAGAAGATATATAAAAATTTAATTTAAAAGCAACCAAAAGAGGTTTCCATGAGTATCGTGAGTTAACCATGGTACTTCAATTTCCACGTTAGGGAATGTGAAGCCGGGGGGCTCTGAGCCCTGGGGGACCCAGAGCCCAGCGCAGGGAGCTGCACCCCTCACCACTGCAGCTGCTCAGCAGAGTGGACTGGACCAGTCAACGCTGGTTCTCAGAACAGTTCTTCCCAAAACTTGCTTTTATTAAACAGGGCACAAGTTGCTCACTGCCGCCGGTTAACTTCACGCTGATTCTTTTCCTTTTTCGTTTTGCTGAAGGAATTGATGGTGGTTGCGGGGGTGGGGCTGGCACCCGGGGGTATGTCTCCACTGAAGCCCCAGGCGTGCAGACCCCAGGGCCCGCCTGGTCCACCCTCGGCGGCGGGCACGTCCGCCCTGCCCACCCCTCTCTCCCAGAGCAGACAGTGGGGCCGGCGGGGTCCTGTGCGTCAGAAGAGCTGTCCTCAGTTACCTAGGACCTAAAACCCGGCAAAGGCAGCACACCCTCTGTTAACCTTTCTCCTCCCAAATGTTCGTATTTTTGTGGAATTCGAGAATAAACTCTTTGCCAGCACATCCATCTTTGTTCTTTCAAGGTCGTAGTTTGGAATGTGTGGAGGCAGGAGCGAGGCGAGGGCCCTTCCTGGGTGCGAGCGTGTCCCGGCTGCGTGTCTGTCCCCGTGCGCGTCCGGCGGCTTTTGCCTGAGCTTCGGGCTCTTCCCTGCCGTCACCTCGGCACCCTAGGGTCCTGGGGCCGCCTCGTTCGGTAGGTAGTCTTGATGGTCTCCTGAGAGCTGGGTTTTCCGTGAAGAACTTCACCTTGGTGACTAGAATTCTTCCTGAACTTGCTTTGGCAGTGGTGGTCAGGCTCATTGACTCTCAAGTTTGTTTGTTTTCTTTTACTCCGTGTTGCATATGCATAAACATCAGAAGCAGCTCCTTAGTGATGAGTACAACAAAGTAGCTCCGTCCAAGTGATTTCAATCTGAGGCCTTTCAGAAACATAAAGCCAGGTTTTCCCTGGGAGTCGGTCACAGTTCGCCTCTTTATTTAAGCCCATTACTCCCAGACTGTTTGAATTATTAGTTACCTAAGCTCATTTTTCATCCAAATCATTTTTTAAGAGTTCCTATTCAAGGGTTTAATGAGTAGATGTGTATGAGTAAATATTACCTGTCTACCTCAGATACACATTTCTGCTGAAACGTTCTATAAAACCATGTGCTCTCAATGCAGTTGAAGTATAAGATTAGAATTTAGGTATTCTGTGTGGTCAAGGTAAGGAAAGATTAAACAGTATGAGCGTCAAAATTCAAATACCATTAATTCAGGGTCAGACTAACAGGAGCCTGACTGTGTGATCTCATGGTGTGTGCCTGTAACCTTGCTCTGTCTTTGTGATCACTTGAATTTGCTATGGTGCTAAGTTGATGTACTTAATACACACAGAGGTGGAGGCAGGTGAGCCGGTGCCCCTGTCCCCCTGGGCCCCGAGCACCCCGGGTTCTGCGTGTGTAACGTGTGGCCCTGATGAAACCTCAGCAGCAGAAGTACCTATTTTTCTAAGATGTCCCCGTGCAGACTGTCTTCACTGCAGGAGAGCCCGGTCCTGCCACCTCTGGTCCGTCGCAGCCTTAAGGGCCGGCACTGGGGGCCTTTCAGCAGAGGGAAGCCTGCCCTGTCCTCGCACGTCTGCTTAACATCAAAGGGAGACTCTCATCCTTTCCAGCATGAAAGCCGGGATCAGTTAGTGATTGGATCCTGTCACTTTTTTTTCCTTAAACAGATGGAGTTACTGTGAAGCAGTTTTCACAGCTGTTGATGCTGGTAAAACAAACGCTGTCAGCAGCAGCAGCAGCGAGCTTGTCACCGTGCAGGGCCTCACTAGACACAGGCGTCATGAAAATAGAAGATTCAGAGAGAATATATAATATTGAGTTTAAGATTTGGGGGGTGAAAAAGAAGAAAACCTAAGTTTATAGAATTATTTATTCTATTTTAAGCCCTTTATCATATTTTCCCATCCAATTGTTTGTTTTCAGTGGTCCAGCTTTATTTACAGGCATATAAAATGAAATTGTGAGGTGTTTTGCAAGCTTCTTCTTTTTACTTTGAGTAGCTTTGATTTGTGTGTTTTGTCTCGTGGACGAAGCGCGGTTTGTGCGTCTGTGCAGCAGGCTCCAGCGCGTGCGCTAGAGTTACGTTGAGTGGTCCGCAGCATCTGTCTGCTGACTTGAAGGAGGTGCAGGGGGCCCTCCGAACGTGTACGCTCAGCTCAGATTCTTCCTGTCCATCGTGGTCCTCACGAGAATGCTGTTGTCGCGAGTGTGTGGGGGCCTGCGTGGGGGAGTCGGCCATCGGTGAGAGTAAGGGACCACGTGGCCGAGACTGGCCTCGTGCCTTGGGCCCGCGTGCTGGCGGCCCAGGACAAGCCCCCTGCTGACCACAGCTGAGACGGTGCTACTTCCCACCCGGGCTCCGGAGCCCTGCAGGGCGTGCGGCCTCCACGCCCCCTCGTGATATTAGAAGTCTTTAGAAATTCATTTGTTTTTTTTCTCAAAGCCCACAGGCTGTATTTTACAGTGATTTTTGAAATGTGTCATTGGATTGAATATTCTAGGAACGAGCCAACTGATTTCTTCTTTGTATGTGAATATTTGATGTGCTCTCAGAACACTGAAAATACATTTAGTGCAGATAAATCACGAAAAGCTCAGTTTCTCTATTTCCTCAGGAAATCATTTACACTCCGGCACATCACGTGTGACCTTCACGTGATATACCAATGTGTTTCTTGCCTTGGTGTTTAAACTAAATAGGTTGGGATAAGTTGTTAAGAAACGATTCGGACGACACCGAAGTCATCGCTGAGATTCTGCCCCTGCTGGGGAGCTGCCCATCTCATCAGCTCACGAGTCTCCACATCTGGGGGCGTGTCTGAGGGCCTAAAATTTTGTGTGTCCCTGAGCACGTGTGTAGCATTCGTGTAAATGTCTATTCCAACAGCTTCGTCAGGTGCAATAAAACCGATTTTCCTGAAAGATGTAGTGTTCGGGGGCGAGAGCCCTTGCCGACCCTGGTGTCCCACGTGGAGCTTGAGGGCTGTGGGGGGCTGTGGAGGTGACGCTGCACACACACGTTTCTGACTGTTTAGTTTGGAAGTTTACATTTTTTATGCTTTGTGTTGGTGTGTAATTTTTTTGTACTATTGGTGGCTAGATTTTAATCTAAAAATCTTTTTTGGAATATTGCTTAAATGTTTTGATTTTATGATAGTGAAGCTTGTATTCAGTGTTTTGCCAATTGATATTATATGCTTGTAATAAAAGCAAAAGGAAAACCTACCTAGTTCTCTGAAGCTGGATGTTTGTTACCTAAGATGTTTGTAAAAGTGTAAGATAGGTGCCCTCTTAGGGTGATCCAGTGCCCTGTGTATCGGTGAGGATGCACACGCACCGCGCCAGGCCCACCCTCCCGGCCTGGACCCTCTGCCCCACGCGGCATCCGTGGCCGTGACCTTGGATGCCGGTTCATTGGGCTGGGCTGGTGTTTGGCGCCAGAGGTTAATGGGGACTCTGGGAGCCCACGCTTGTCTGTTTGCCTGGAGAGGGAACTGTCTTTGGTTTGGAGCTGTGTGTGCCAGGGGAGCCGTGTTAAAGAAAACCTCTGATTCCTGTTACCGGCAGACAGCCAGCAGATTGGCACCCTCTTCTCGTGTTAGCTGGGCTTCCCCAGAGCACAGGCCCCACAGGACACATACGCACACACATTTCTTGTGAGGAGGCCCTCAAGGGAGCTGAGTGATGCCCATCCCCACGGGAGGAAGCAGACTGCCCATTCTAAGGCTCGTCTCACCTGAGACACCCTCACACACACACCAGAATAATCTTAACTTGGGCACTGGGGCCCCGTCAGGTTGACATGTGAAATCAGCCATTGCAGACAGTTCAAGGGGAAAAGTACTATGCCCAAAACTTAATTTCCAAAGGTTAAGTAATTTACAGCAACCTTGAAAATCTGAGAAAGCTAGAATTGAAAAAAGGAGAATATATTGACCAAAATCATGCTCCTTGCGTTTCAGATCAGTGACCTTGGAGGTAATGGCTCCACAACGTTGTGTTAGCTTCTGCTGCGCGCCACGGGGACTCAGCCGTGACTATGCATGTGTCCCCTCTGCCTTGACCCTTCCCCGCCCCCGCCCCCCAGATCATCCGGGAGCCCGGGGCTGAGCTCCCTGTGTTACACAGCGGCTCCCCACTCCAGCTGTTCTACGCATCACAGTGTATATATGTCAGTCTCCCTGTCTGTCCCCCTTCCCTCCCCCCACCGCTGTTCTCTGTCTGCGTCTCTGTCCCTGCTGTACAGCTGGGCTCATCTGTGCCATTGTTTCTAGCTTCCATATATATGAGTTAATACATGCAGATCAGTAAACTTTAAAGATAAATTTAGCCTTAAGAAATTAGTTGTACCTATTCTCCTTACTTTTGGTAAGTCATTTACCCCATCTCATGAGTGTCAAGATGCCAAAGCCACATGTAAACGCTCACTGAGGTGCTGGGCGCACGATTAGGCCCCGCTTGTTGGTCTCCACGAGGACAGCAAGCCGCCAGGCAGGTGCCTGGGGAAGGCGAGTACGGGAAAAAGCCAGAAGGTGACAGGCCAGGCCCCCGAGCCAGGAGGACGCGCTTCGAGGGAGGGACGGATGATCTGCTCCGCCTGGAGCTCTGGCAGGAGGTTCACTTCTCCAGCGAGAAGCGGGCAAGTCCCGATTTCACCGCCAGCGCCGTACCCACCACGGCCACGATCCTGAGCTAGGCGGAGCGCTGGCCGGGAAAGGAGTGCAGCGTGCACCAGGAGCCTTCCGCCCCTCCTGCTGCCCGTCCAGGTTGTCTCCTCTGACTCTTGGTTCCTAAGGATAAACCCCTGGTGGGGCAGCTGAGGATAGGTCTGGGGGCGGGCCCTCCTGCTCTGTCAGTTCCCCGGAGCACGGCTGTGCTCTCATAACAGGACGCACCACCACGTCCATCCAGGAGGACACACACCCGGGGCTTTGTGTTGTGGCGGGTGGCCCGAGAGACGCTTCCCCATCCTTGAGGCCTGTCTGTCTCCACCACCAACAGGCTGATGTGTCCGTAGGACTCTCACTACAGCCTCATTGTCTCTGGATTTTATTGGGATGTGAAAATATTAATCATTTGACCATTACATTGAATCCTATGGGGGGGTGTGTGAGTGTGTGTGTGTTTCGGGTACTACGATACAAAGTTACTTCTTTAGGAACATTTTTAGTCAAAAATCTTTTGAAGCATAGAGAGATCTGGCCTTTATAACAAATAGACTAAGTCTGAAAATGCACCAAATAAGAATATATTGTTGGTGGGAAATGGTTTCTCTACTAACATCCTGGGCAACACCAAGAAGCTGTTATTCCAGCTTCTCGGAAGCACTTCTGGTGATTCTGCGGCTCATAGTCTGCTGTCGTAGGACCCCTAGGCTTGGGCAGGGGCATCCTGGAACCCCAGGGCACTGGAAGGAGGGTGTGGTCCTGGGACCCTGGGGTTCTGCAGAGAGGTGAGAGGTGTGGTCCCGGGACAGCCAGGGCTCCTGAGAGTCAGGGGTCCCAGGGACCCACACTTCTTTCTCTTCCTGCTCCTATGTGGTCCTGAGGCTCTGCAGGTTTTACAAGTTCACCTCCTCCTGCCCCGTGTCTGTCTCTGACCCCACACCCAGGCAGCTGGAGGGGCGCAGAGCCTGCCCCTTCCCAAGATTGCAGCCAAGAGGGGCTGACTGCTCCCCATGGAGCTGTGGCTGGTCTAGTCCACCTGCTCCCCCAGCACCCCGGTTGGCCCCTGCAAGGGTTCATTTCATTTCAGGGACTTGCTTAGCGATACTCATGGGTGAGGGGCCCCCTGGGGCCTGCCAGAATCTCAGGGTGTGTGTTCTGTTTGTCATCCGGCGTGGAAAGCACCTCCTCCTGTTGTGTCCGTGTTGGCTTTTCGCCCACAACATGCCACGTTCATGTGCTTAGACTTCCTTCAGGGTCTCGCAGAAGCTTTTCCACGTTTTCTTCATGCAGTTCACACACATTCCTCGTTTGGTTTATTTCATGTATTTTCTCCGGGAGGTGGGAGCACCTGGTATTGTGGGGTAGAGAAAACACAGGTGTTTGTGTTCAGTCTGCCGGTTCTGACTGTGACTGGTAGACATCCTTGATGCCCACCCCGGCGACAGCCTCAGAACCACACGGTCCCACTGCTCCTCACCCAGAAGAACATCAATGGGCAGAGACCTGCTGTGCAACCCGACTTAAGTGGGGATGTTCTTAACATCGCCATTTAAGCACAATTGTTGTGGGGGGTTGATAAATACCAGTTATTAAGTCAAGAAATTTCCTTCTTTTAAAGCTTACTGGACATTTCAGGCTGGAATATGTGATTCCCATTTTATTTTTTAAGTTAAAGTTTTTCAGTAACCTTCCTGTTCTGCTTTTGAATTTTTAACACATATGGATTCATGCAGCCACCATGACAGTCAGGACACAGAGTGGCTCCATCACCCCAAAGACGACCTGGTGCCAACCCTTTTTTCACCACCCCCTGGAACTCCTGGCAGCCACTGACCTCCAGCATTATAATTTTGCCTTCTCAAAAATGTCGTGTAAGTAGAATTATATACATCACTTTAGAGACTGGCTTCCTTGCCTCCACGTGCTGCCAGGTGGCCACATCTTTTACCTTTCCTGAGACATGGGTGAACCACAGTTTGTCTGCCAGTTCACCTGGTGAAAGGCGTTTGTATTTTCAGTGTTTGACGATTGTGAACTTCACATACAGATTTCCATGTGGGTGTAAGATTTCTCTACAAAGCAGGATTGCTGAGTCATATTTTCACTTTAAGAAAGGAGTAAGCCGTCTGTTTTCATTCCAGTCCCAAAGACAATGCCAAAGAATGTTCAAAGTACCACACAATTGCAGTCATCTCACACACTAGCAAAGTAATGCTCACAATTCTCCAAGCCAGGCTTCAACAGTATGTGAACCAAGAACTTTAAGATGTTCAAGCTGGATTTGAAACCAGAGAAACCAGAGGAAACCAGAGATCAAATTGCCAACATCCATTGGATCATAGAAAAAGCAAGAGAATTCCAGAAGAACATCTGCTTCATTGACTATGGCAAAGCCTTTGACTGTGTGGATCACAACAAACTATGGAAAATTCTTCAAAAGATGGGAATATCAGACCACTTTACCTGCCTCTTGAGAAATTTGTATGCAGGTCAGAAAGCAACAGTTAGAACTGGACATGGAACAACAGAATGGTTCAAAATTGGGAAAGGAGTACGTCAAGGCTGTATCTTGTCATCCTGCTTATTTAACTTATATGCAGAGTACATCATGCGAAGTGCCAGGCTGGATGAAGCACAAGCTGGAATCAATATTCCCAGGAGAAATGTCAGCAACCTCAAATATGTGGATGACACCACCTTTATGGCAGAAAGCAAAGAGGAACTAAAGAACCTCTTGATGAAAATGAAAGAGTGAAAAAGCTGGCGTAAAACTCAACATTCAAAAAGCTAGGATCATGGCATCCAGTCCCATCACTTCAAGGCAATTAGATGGAGAAACAATGGAAACAGTGACAGACTTTGTTTTGAGGGGGCTCCAAAATCACAGCGAATGGTGACTGCAGCCATGAAATTAAAAGGTGCTTGCTCCTTGGGAGAAACGCTATGACAAACCTAGACAGCATATTAAAAAGTAGAGACATTACTTTGCCGACAAAGGTCCGTCTAGTAAAAACTATGGCTTTTCCAGTGGTCATGTATGGATGTGAGAGTTGGACCATAAAGAAAGCTAAGCCCCAAAGAATTGATGCTTTTGAACTGTGGTGCTGGAGAAGACTCTTAAGAGTCCCTTGGACTGCAAGGAGATCAAACCTGTCAGTCCAGAGGAAATTAGTCCTGAATATTCGTTGGGAGGTCTGATGCTGAAGCTCAAATACTTGGGCCACTTGATGCGAAGAACTGACACTGGAAAAGACCCTGATGCTGGGAAAGATTGAGTGCAGGAGAAGGGGACGACAGAGGATGAGATGGTTGGGTGGCATCATCAACTCAATGGACATGAGTTTGAGTTGAACTCTGGGAGTCGGTGATGAACAGGGAGGCCTGGTGTGCTGCAGCCCATGTGGTCGCAGAGTTGGACACGACTGAGCAACTCAACTGTATTGAACTGAAGCCCTCCCTTCCAACCCCATCCTGAGGGTCTTTCTCAGTCCATTTTTGGTACGGACAGTTCCCCCAGAAGGCACCCCAGAGACAAAGGCTGGGATCCAAGTCCTCTTTTGGAGGTGCGGGGACCTCTAGGTCCAGGTAGAGATGAAATTCGGGGGATGGAAGACAGCCAGTGAAAAAGAGGAAAGCAGCCCTTAAGTCCAGGAGACACCTCCACTGCCTTCCACACCGCACCCCCTCCCCTGCCGTGGGAGTCCAGCTGCCCCCCACCCCCGCAATGACCCCGCCACAGGAGCCAGCTTCACCCTCTCCCCTGGAATTGGACTGCTCTCATCCTGCCACCCCCATGCCCTCCACCCTGCCCCGACCCCCACCATGACTCAAACCCCAGGAGCCAGCCCCGCCCCCAGGTGCTGGCCCCGCCCCCAGTGCAGGTGTCCGCCTTCAAACAAGCAATTTCGCAGGACACGTTGACACGTTGCCAGACAGAGCCGCCCTGATGTATCAAGACAGAAACTTAGAGAACGTAGTAATCTCATCCAAAATTTGCAGACAAAATATAAACTACCACAATGACCCAGCATCCACATCCTGGCTGTGTTTACCAAGCACAGTGTTCACTCCCTCTAGCCCTCTCCTCTCCAGGTGAGATGCATTGAGAAGCCTCATCACAGAAAGACCACCCAACTCCTGACAGCATCCA
Source organism: Bubalus bubalis (assembly GCF_019923935.1). Classification (NCBI taxonomy): domain Eukaryota; kingdom Metazoa; phylum Chordata; class Mammalia; order Artiodactyla; family Bovidae; genus Bubalus; species Bubalus bubalis. The sequence continues at coordinate 280,449 of NC_059163.1, forward strand.
ACCGAGAGCAAAGCCCGCTTCCTCAAACCTTCCACCCCAGTCTCCCACTCCTCGCAAATCCTAGAAGTCCCTGCTTACCGAGAGGCACGTCGTGTTCCCATCGTGTGTTTTCTCTCCCCGTGACCAGAAGTGCACTAACTCCACTGCAGGGAGTCGCTGGTGGATTTTGACTGCAGGACACACAGGAGCATGACAAGGTCACTCCTGTGGGGGCCTGGGACACTGGGGACACACTGGTCTCAGCAGTTCCCTGTCTGGTTGCAGGTGGAAGGAGCTGGGGTGGCCCACCAGCCCTGCTGCAGTGCTGGGACGTCAGCTCTCGCATTTCTGGCTGCACACAGAAGCAGAGTCACCTGGAAAAAGGGTTGCAGAGCAGCGGATGCAGGCAGCTGGGAGGTGACCAGAGTAACCAGCGAGTGTCCTGGGACTCGTGGGCCGCATGCCGCCTGCTCTGACGGCTGATGTAACTGGGAATGTTGGACTTGGATCTGCCCCCTTTTTGTACCTTCTGCTTGCTTCTCTCCCCGCTCAGTTCTATCCCCTGTTAGATTAATCATGATTTTTTTTTCACTTATTCTTCTACCAATTGGTGAGTCATATATACATATTTATATTCTATTCTTTCAGTTTTTTAGCCAATTTATACATACCAAAAAAACCCACAACTATTTTTAATGTTTTCTCTGTCCTATGAAACCCAGACAAAAATATAGGACACTGCAAGATGAACTCCCCAGGTCGGTAGGTGCCCAATATGCTACTGGAGAACAGTGGAGAAATAACTCCAGAAAGAATGAAGAGATGGAGCCAAAGTTGTGGATGTGACTAGTGATGGAAGTAAAGTCCAATGCTATAAAGAGCAATATTGCATAGGAACCCGGAATGTTCAGTTCAGTCGCTCAGTTGTGTCTGACTCTTTGCAACCCCATGAATTGCAGCACGCCAGGCCTCCCTGTCCATCACCAACTCCTGGAGTTCACTCAAACACATCCATCAAGTTGGTGATGCCATCCAGCCATCTAATCCTCTGTCGTCCCGTTCCTCCTGCCCCCAATCCCTCCCAGCATCAGAGTCTTTTCCAATGAGTCGACTCTTCGCATGAGGTGGCCAAAGTACTGGAGTTTCAGCTTTAGCATCATTCCTTCCAAAGAAATCCCAGGGCTGATCTCCTTTAGAATGGACTGGTTGGATCTCCTTGCAGCCCAAGGGACACTCAAGAGTCCTCTCCAACACCACAGTTCAGAAGCATCAATTCTTCGGTGCTCAGCTTTCTTCACAGGCCAACTCTCACATCCATACATGACCACAGGAAAAACCATAGCCTTGACTAGGCAGACCCTTGTTGGCAAAGTAATGTCTCTGCTTTTGAATATGCTGTCTAGGTTGGTCATAACTTTCCTCCCAAGGAGTAAGCGTCTTTTAATTTTATGGCTGCAATCACCATCTGCAGTGATTTTGGAGCCCAAAAAAATAAAGTCTGACACTGTTTTCCCTGTTTCTCCATCTATTTGCCATGAAGTGATGGGACCAGATGCCATGATCTTAGTTTTCTGGAATGTTAGGTCCATGAATCAAAGTAAATTGGAAGTGCTCAAACAGGAGATGCAAAGCGTGAACATCATAGGAATCAGTGAATTAAAATGGACTGGAATGGGTGGATTTAACTCAGATGACCATTACATCTACTACTGTGGGCAAGAATCCCTTAGAAGAAATGGAGTGTCCCTCATAGTCAACAAAAGAGGCGAAAATGCAGTACTTGGATGCAATCTCAAAAATGACAGAAAGATCTCTGTTCGTTTCCAAAGCAAACCATTCAATATCACGGTAATCCAAGTCTATGCCCCAAACAGTAATGCTGAAGAAGCTGAAGTTGAACGGTTCTATGAAGACCTACAAGACCTTCTAGAACTAACATCCCAAAAAGATGTGCTATTCATTATAGGGAACTGGAATGAAAAAGTAGGAAGTCAAGAGATACCTGAGTAACAGGCAAATTTGGCCTTGGAGTACAGAATGAAGCAGGGCGAAGGCTAACAGAGTTTTGCCAAGAGAATGCACTGGTCATATCAAACACCCTCTTCCAACAACAAAAGAGATGGCTGTACACATGGACATCACCAGATGGTCAACACCCAAATCAGATTGACTATATTCTTTGCAGCCAAAGATGGAGAAGCTCTATACAGTCAGCAAAAACAAGACCAGGAGCTGACTGTGGCTCAGACCATGAACTCCTTATTGCCAAATTCAGACTTAAATTGAAGAAAGTAGGGAAAACCACTAGACCATTCAGGTATGACCTAAATCAAATCCCTTAGGCTTATGCAGTGGAAGTGACAAATTCAAGGGATTAGATCTGATAGAGTGTGTGAAGAACTGTGGACGGATATTCATGACATTGTACAGGAGGCAGAGATCGAGGCCATCCCCAAGAAAATGGAACGCAAAAAGGCAAAATGGCTGTCTGAGGAGGCCTTACAAATAGCTGAGAAAAGAAGAGAAGCTAAAGGCAAAGGAGAAAAGGAAAGATATTCCCATTTGAATGCAGAGTTCCGAAGAATAGCAATGAGAGATAAGAAAGCCTTCCTCAGTGATCAATGCAAAGAAATAGAGGAAAACAATAGAATTGGAAAGACTAGAGATCTCTTCAAGAAAATTAGAGATACCAAGGAGGCATTTCATGCAAAAATGGGCACAGTAAAGGACAAACAGTATGGACCTAACAGAAGCAGAAGAGATTAAGAAGAGGTGGCAAGAATACACAGAACTGTCCAAAAAAGATCTTCATGACCCAGATAACCACGATGGTGTGATCAGTCACCTAGAGCCAGACATCCTGGGAATGTGAAGTCAAGTGGGTCTTAGGAAGCATCACTATGAACAAAGCTAGTGGAGGTGATGGAATTCCACCTGAGCTTTTTCAAATCCTGAAAGATGATGCTGTGAAAGTGCTGCACTCAATATGCCAGCAAATTTGGAACACTCAGCAGTGGCCACAGGACTGGAAAAGGTCAGTTTTCATTCCAATCCCAAAGAAAGACAATGGCAAAGAATGCTCAAACTACTGCACAATTGCACTCATCTCACATGCTAGCAAAGTAATGTTCAAAATTCTCCAAGCCAGGCTTCAGCAATATGTGAACCGTGAACTTCCTGATGTTCAAGCTGGATTTAGAAAAGGCAGAGGAACCAGGGGTCAAATTGCCAACATCCATTGGATCATAGAAAAAGCAAGAGAGTTCCAGAAAAACATCTACTTCTGCTTCATTGACTATGCCAAAGCCTTTGACTGTGTAGATCACAACAAAATGTGGAAAATTCTTCAAAGATGAGAATACCAGATCACCTTACCTGCCTCCTGAGAAATCTGTATGCAGGTCAAGAAGTAACAGTTAGAACTGGGCATAGAACAACAGACTGGTTCCAAATAGGGAAAGGAATATGTCAAGGCTGTATGTTGTCACCCTGCTTATTTAACTTATATGCAGAGTATATCATGCAAAATGCTGGGTGAAGCACAAGCTGGAATCAAGATTGCCAGGAGAAATATCAATAACTTAGGTATGCAGATGACACCACCCTTATGGCAGAAAGCAAAGAAGAACTAAAGAGCCTCTTGATGAAGGTGAAAGAGGAGAATGAAAAGTTGGCTTGTAACTTAACATTCAGAAAACTAAGATCATGGCCTCTGGTCCCATCACTTCATGGCAAATAGATGGGGAAACAGTGGAAACAGTGACAGACTTTATTTTTTTCAGGTCCAAAATCACTGCAGATGGTGACTGCAGCCATGAATTTAAAAGGTGCGTGCTCCTTGGAAGGAAAGCTATGACAAACCTAGACAGCATATTAAAAAGCAGACATTACTTTGCCAGCAAAGGTCCGTCTAGTCAAAGCTATGGTTTTTCCAGTGGTCATGTGTGGATGCGAAATTTGCACAATAAAGAAAGCTGAGCCCCAAAGAATTGATGCTTTTGAACTGTGTTTCAAAAGGACTCTTGAGAGTCCCTTGGACTGCAAGGAGATCAAACCAGTCAATCCTGAAGGAAATCAGTCCTGAATATTCATTGGAAGAACTGATGCTGAAGTTGAAACTCCAATACCTTGGCCACCAGCAGGAGGAGAAGGGGACAACAGAGGATGAGATGGTTGGATAGTATCACTGACTTGATGGACATGAGTTTGAGCAAGCTCTGGGAGCTGGTAATGAACAGGGAGGCCTGGTGTGCTGCAGTCCATGGGGTCACAGAGAGTTGGACAGGACTGAGTGACTGGACTAAACTGAGCTCAGCTGTCCTATGGATAATTTAGAGGTTTATTTTCCAAACATGGAGGTTTCTGATTCTCTATTTTCAATATTATACCAGGTGCCCTGAGGCGAGACCATGTGGTTTTTGGTGGGTTTTTTGGTCACACTGGGCAGTTATGGGATCTTAGTCCCCCCTAGTCTCCCCGCTGCCCCAGTCTGAGGGCCTCTGACAGTGAAGGCTCTAACCCTGACCCTGACCACTGGCTGCCAGGGAGTTCTCTCGCGTGTTCTGTTCTATGGCAGTTCCATGACTTGTTGGGACCAGTTCTGTGACCTAGTCAGTGGTTAACGTTCATAAATATTCATGGAACTTGAAAAGTACACGTTTGTAGTTTCAGTTGAGTGCAAAGTTGTGTATGTCCAGGAGGCCAAGGTTTCTGACTACACTGTTTGAATCTTCTGTATCTTTTCCTGATTTCAGCTGCTTGTTCTGTGTTCTACTTGTACTGAAGAGATGTGTGAAATGCTTTCCCACAGCCTTTGATAGTGAATGAATTCCTGTTCACTGTTGTGTTTCTTATTTTTCTTCCGGGGAGGCTCAGGGCCACAGTTCCTGTGTCTGCTTGTTTGTAGCATGGCTGCCCCTCCACCCCCATTTAGCTCCTCTTCGGCCAGGTCTGTTGGGAACTGGCTTCCAGCTGAGACACAGGCGAGGCTCTGCTTTCTCCCTGTCTCTGAGGCTGGTTTGCTTTCTCTTCTGCATCGGGCAGGAAGACTGTTGGGCTTTCGAGGACCATGAACATCTCAGTGGCCTGAGAGGTTGGCAGGAGCTGGGCAGGAGCCAGATGGGCTAGAGCCATCAGATGAACCTGCTCTGACTGGGATGGCCTCAGGCCACCCAGCCCAATTCACCCCATGGGGTGGAGCAGGGGCAGCATCGCCCCCAAGGCCACAGCTCCAGAGCCTCCTGGTCACATGGTCCCTTGCATAGCGGCAGTAGGGAGAGAGGCGACTCGGCTGGGAAGGCGCCTGGCACTGACACGTGGCTGAGGCTCTGCGGTCATGTGAGCTGGCTCTGGGCTGAACCCGAACTTCCCTCTCCTGGGTCTTTCAGTAAAGGGCTGGGATTAGTGTTAACTGAATTGGATTATACCTTTTTAAAGTAACCTTTTAGAGCAGATTTAGATTTACAGGAAAATTATGAGGCTAATGCAGTGCTCCCTACACTCCACCCCTAGGCTCCCCACTTGTAAACATCTTCCACTGTCTGGTACTAAAGTCCATTCTGGGTTCAGATTTCCTTAGCCGTTTTCCTTGATGGCTTTCTGTTCCAGGATCTTATCCAGGATATTTTTACGGAGCCAAACCTGGGTCCACTCACCTGCACACAGTAAAACCAGTTTACTGACACCAGGTGGTGCTGAAGCAAAGTGCAGAACTTATTGCAATGCTGAGCACCAAAGAATGGATGCTTTTGAACTGTGGTACTGGAAAAGACTCTTGCAGAGTCCCTTGGACAGCAAGGAGATCAAACCAGTGCATCCTAAAGGAAATCAATCCTGAATATTCATTGAAACGACTAATGCTGTGTGGATCACAACAAACTGTGGAAAATTCTTCAAGAGATGGGAATACCAGACCACCTTATCTGCCTCTTGAGCAATCTGTATGCAGGTCAGGAAGCAACAGTTAGAACTGGACATTGAACAACAGACTGGTTCCAAATTGGGAAAGGAGTATGTCAAGCCTGTATATTGTCACCCGGCTTATTTAACTTATATGCAGAGTATATCATGATAAACGCTGGGCTGGATGAAGCACAAGCTGAAATCAAGATTGCTGGGAGAAATATCAATAACCTCAGATATGCAGGCGACACCACCCTTACGGCAGAAAGCAAAGAAGAACTAAAGAGCCTATTGATGAAAGTCAAAGAGGAGAGTGAAAAATTTGGCTTAAACCTCAACATTCAAAAAACTTAGATCATGGCCTCTGGTCCCATCACTTCATGGCAAATAGATGGGGAAACAATAGAAACAGTGACAAACTTTATTTTGGGGGGGGCTCCAAAATCACTGTGAATGGTGACTGCAGCCATGAAATTAAAAGACTGTTGCTCCTTGGACAAAAAGTTATGACCAACCTAGAAAGCATATTAAAAAGCAGGACATTACTTTGCCAACAAAGTTCCATCTAGTCAAGGCTACGGTTTTTTCAGTAGTCATGTATGGATGTGAGTTTATCACTCAGTTGCATCCGACTCTTTGCAACCCCATGGACTGTAGCCCCACAGGCTCCTCTGTCCTTGGGATTCTTCAGGCAAGAATACTGGAGTGGGTTGCCATTTCATTCTCCATGGATGTGAGAGTTGGACTATAAAGAAAGCTGAGTGCCAAAGAATTGATGCCTTTGAACTATTGTGCTGGGGAAGACTCTTGAGAGCCCCTTGGACTGCAAGGAGATCCAGCTAGTCCATCCTAAAGGAAATCAGTCCTGAATATTCATTGGAAGGACTGATGCTGAAGGTGAAACTCCAATACTTTGGCCAACTGATGCGAAGAACTGATTCATCGGAAAAGACCCTGATGCTGGCAGATAGAAGGCAGAAGGAGAAGGGAATGACAGAGGATGAGATGGTTGGATGGCATCACTGACTCAATGGACATGAGCTTGGGTAAACTCCGGGAGTTGGTGATGGACAGGGAAGCCTGGCGTGCTACAGTCCATGGGGCTGCAGAGTCAGTCAGGACTGAGCGACTGAACAACAAAGCAAGGAGTCCAGGGCCGCTGATGCTTAGAAGGCCTGATCTCCCTAAAGCTTTTTGGGAAAGGGTTTTTGAAGACAGGGTGAGGGAGAAGGGTCGTTGGGCTCTTGATCTGCTGGTGGACATTCTTCTGATTGGTTAATGGTAAGATAATCGGAAATCAACATAATCTTCTGATTCCAACTGGTCTGGTGTCTCCGTGGTTTCAGTATCAGCAAGACAGCTCAAGGACATAGCTCAGAATAGTATCACAGCTCTTGAGAACGAACTAGATACTTGACTTTGTTTAATGGCTAAACTATTATTACTTTGTCTTGCTTGACTATTTTTGTTTCCACATTTTCTCACTTCTCTAATTAAATGTATTCTTTGGAACTCAGGGAAGGGTTCAGAGGCTGAAGTTTTTCTACACACAAGAGGCAGGCAGAGGACATGGGCAGGGCGGGGGTGGGGAGCTCTGTCCCAGCAAGGCACCTCAGGGTCCTGCCCATCACAACATCACATTAGTCAGCATGTCCCCTTAGGCTCCTCTGGGCTATGACAGTTCCTCAGACATTTCTTGTTTTTGATGACTTTGACGGTTTGGAGGAATGCTGGTCAGGTATTTTGTAGACTGGCCCTCAAATCAGATCAGATCAGTCGCTCAGTCGAGTCCGACTCTTTGCGACCCCATGAATCGCAGCACGCCAGGCCTCCCTGTCCATCACCAACTCCCGGAGTTCACTCAGACTCATGTCCATCGAGTCAGTGATGCCATCCAGCCATCTCATCCTCTGCCGTCCCCTTCTCCTCTTGTCCCCAATCCCTCCCAGCATCAGAATCTTTTCCAATGAGTCAACTCTTCACATGAGGTGGCCAAAGTACTGGAGTTTCAGCTTGAGCATCATTCCTCAAATGCGGTTAGTCTAATGTTTTCTTCAGGGTTAGACTGGGGATGTGTACTGGGGGAGGAGGACCCCAGAAGTAGGCTTCCTCTCTCCTCACATCATGGGCGCCTGCAACCAACATGACCCATCGTGACCTGGAGGCCCTGGGATCTGGAGCCCCTGGAGGTGGTAGTCTGTCCGGCTTCCCCACGTGGTATTCCATTCTGTGTCCTTCGGCAGAACGTCGCTGTGTGGAGCCCACACCAGAAGAGTAGGGCGTTTGCTCCACCTCCTGTTTGGACCCATCTGCACAGGAGTTGCGTCTTCCCCACACTTACATGCTAAATCACATACCCCAGTGTGGACTCGACGCTTATACTCCAGCACAACTTATTTGTTCACACTGATCTGGGTTTGGGGCTGAGTCAGTGGTGGCCAAGCCCCTTGCTCCTGCCCGTCATCCTGGAGCATTTCCTCGTTTCCAGGCTCATCTTGTACATTTCCTGTCCCAGCCACCAGCAAATTCCTCCGGATTGGTGAACTGTGCTTACTCACTGAACTTTATCGCCACTCACTATATGAGAATTAGTTGTAGGAGAGAGACCTGTGAGGAGTGTCAATCTCCTATCTGAGCCTGGAGTTCCAGCCAGGCATGGCCCCAGTCCTGAGTGGCTGAGGGAGGGGCCGGGAGTTGTGATGGGGCATGTCCCACCTTTCTTGGGGCCCACGGTCAGGGCCTGGTGGATATGTGTGGATAGAGGCCGACTTCTGGCTGACTGACCCTAGAGTCTAGGATTCCTTTGAGAGGATCAGGGGTTTGACTGCCTGGACACAGGGCCCAGGGCCCTCCTTGTGGATGAGCTCTTGTTGGAGCAGTTCCACTCAGCTGCCAGTAGAAGCTGCAGACTGAAGTAGATTAAGGGTCAGTGCTTTGGGCTGGGCTCAAAGGCCAGTCAACAACCCATTAGGATTTGTCTTTCCAAGAAGCCATCTTAACACTGGGCCCTTTGAAGAGTGCCAGGGAGAAGGAATGGCAGGAGTGTGCCCAGATCTCCCCCAGCCCCGGGTCTCCTCTGGCAGCAGGGCGGCAGCCAGGGGCTGCTGCCAAGGTCTCACCCTGTCCCATCCCGGTCTCCAGGCCTTTCCCCAGCCAGGCCAGGCCCTTCTCTTTCCTGGCATAGACCTTTGCCCTCTCCACAGCATAAACCTCAATGCACTCACTCAAGCATGCAAGAAACAGTGTTTATTTTGCAGAAATCAAACTCAACTTCAACTCCCATGCCTCCTCCTCTGGGGCTGAGAAAAGTCACTCTGGGCACCAGCGGGGCCTGGAGGCTGATGATCAGCCCCGAGCGGGGGCTCCAGAATCCCAGCAGGCTTCACCCTCCGGGACAAGTGATGGGACAGCAAGGGTTCTAGGTGCCTGGGGCTCTGGTTCTTCCCCAAGCATCAGGAGACAGAGTGCTGACCCACCAACTGGCCAGCACTGCCACCGGAGGCTCGGGCACCCCCAAGCCTCCTCCTCAGCTCCACCTCCGGCTCCCACGGTGCCGCAGGGACCATTTTGTGGTCCTTCCCCAAGGGCTCTGTCCTTAAGTACGTGCTAAGTCGCTTTACCGACTCTTTTGCGACCCTTTGGACTGTAGCCAGACAAGTACAGACCTCCGCTTATCCAGCGTGGGACCACCGGGCCCTACACCCTCACCTGGGCGGAGGGCGGTCAATTTAGGGAGCAGGGCCGGTGCGCAGGAGGGATGAGTCCACCGAGAGCCGCTTCAGCTCCCGGGGCTAGGGTGGAGATGCTCTGCCGTCGGTCCCTGGACAAGCTGTGCGGGCCAGGCCGGGCGTGTCTCTCCAGCGCCGGAATTCCTGGGCCCTGAGTCAGCGCCCCGCCTGGACCCCGCTGCCCGCCCTTCAACAGGCGGTCCGTGGGACACGGAAGTTCCGCTCTTCACTCCGGCTCAGCCCGGCCCAGAGAGCGATCCCGGGTGCCGAGCCCAAGTAGCGGCCCCGACCTGCCGCGGGCCGCCCTTCCGGCTTTCTCGTTTCGGGGGCTCGGATTAGCCAGGCTTCTGGCACGTGACCCTCTCGGAGCCAATCGCAGCGGCCTTACCCGGCACTCGCTGATTGGCTCAGGACAGCCAGGGGGCGAGGAGGGGTGGGGCCGAAGAGTGGGGCGGGGCGGGGCGGGGAGGGGCGGGAGGGGCGGGGCGGGGCCTATGGAGGGAAGGGGAGGGGAGGGGCGGGGCAGAGGGGAAGGGCGGGGCCCAGGCGCCTGGACTCCGCACCAGTTCAAGCGGCTCTGGGTTCCTGCCTTGAGACCCTTCCACCCTCCGGACCGCGTAGATGTTGACCGACACTGGCGAGGCACTGACGCAGCCCGAGCCCATCCCCAGTCCCGCTTCCGGCTCGGCCCCGCAGCCCGGTGTCTCGCATCCCTCCTCCAGCCCGGCCCACCCTGACTCTCACCCCTCTCCCATCCCGACCACCGCCCCGAGTTCTGCCCAAACCTGCCCCCTCGGTTTGACCCCTCAACCCCGGCCCCTCGGCCAAGTGCGAGTCCGGCTCCAAGGACCCAGCCTTCACCCCAGAGGCTACCCCTCCTTTCAGACTTGACAGGAACCGCCTGAGGCAGGAGTGCAGCAGATTCCAAATCGAGTGGACAGGTGGCCCAGACCCAGGGTTCACTGAGCCCCGCTGGCTGCGACTGTGGACAGCAGGATCGTCTAGCTGAGGATTAGCACAACTAGACAAAATGGTCCTTAATTGCCAGATCTTTAAAAATGTGCCCTGACAGCCTTGATAGTTAAGTGGCTGGTGACTCAAACAGCTCTCCGATGCAGGGCGCCTGCGAGGAGAGACAGCAAATCCAAGCAGAGCGCTGCCCGGGGCTGGCTGCCTGCAGAGTGGACAGCTCTGGAGGGGCAGGTATCAAAGTGTGCTCTGCTTTGTCAAAACAGAGCTAAATGTCCTGAAAGGAAAGGGACTCCAGAAGAGGCAGTGTGGTCCTAAAGCAAGCCCAGGGGCAAGGCCACGGTCAGCCAGAGTTCCCATGGCCACTCTGAAATGTTCAGCCAGCTCCTGACTCGGGGCCCTGGCACTGCTGTTCCTGCCTGGGTCCCATAGGGCTCCTCCTCTCTTCCTTGGGGTCTGTCTGCACACCTCACCTCCCTAGAGGTGAAATAACCACTCTCACCATCCTCTCTGCCCCTTATCCTACTCAATTTCCTCAGAAAGACCTCACCACCTATGTATTCATTGTTTGTCTCCTGCCATTGGAACAATCAGTCCAGGGAGGAAGGACCTCCACTTTCCCCAGGCCCTAGAAGAGCTCTGCACATCAAAGGGGCTCAGCAACCTGGAGTGAGCAAGTGCCTCTCCCGGAAGTCCTCAGGGAGAGGACTAAGGGGTCTGCCCCACCAGGCACTGGGGAAGGGCTGCCTGGGGTTCCCAGGGAAGGCAATTCAGGTGACCAGCACATCTGAGTCATTGCTTAGGACTGAGGCGAGTCCAGGCCAGGTTGGAGGTAGGGGGAGGAGGGTAGAGGTGGGGGAATGGAGGCTAATGGTGGGGGCACTTTGGGGTGCCCTACTGAGACCAGCCATGCTGGGGATGGTGGCTTGCAAATCCCAAAGCCAGAACTGGCTACAAAGGCTTCTGTCCCCATTCTGAGGTAGAGGCAAAGGGGCAGTGGGTCCCGGACAGTATTCTGGGTACAGCTGGGTGGGGAGGGGAACAGGACTGGGTGGGTGGGGGACAGGTGGGGAGGGGAAAGTGTGGCATTTCTTTTGCTGAGACTGGGCGGATTTTGCTGGAAGGCACCCATGCATTCTCATCACCCAGCAGTGTGAGGAGGGTCACAGGTACCCTCCTCCTGGATAGAAGGCCCAGGTATGGATGTCAAACAGGGCCACTCTGGAGACACAAGTGGCCACAGCATCTCGGGGTCAGGCTCAGAGCCAGCAGTTCCCGCAGGCATCTCGTCAGGCCTCAGCCTCTACAGACAGGACGCAGAGGCCTCTCACTGGGCCCAAGGTGTGGCCAGCACGGAGATACCTGGGCCCGCAGCCCAGGGTGTGCGGTGCAGGAGAGGCCTGGGGTGGGGGCCACTGAGGGACGGGCTGCATTTCAGGTGGAGACGACCCTGGCCGGGAGGACCTCAGGGAGAAAGGGTCGGATGTGTGTGTCCGGGGCAGCAGGAGCCCCTGCCTTGGCCTCGGCGAAAGGAAAAGGTGCTCCCATCTGGCAGGGCACGGGGTCAAGCAGCAGAGTCCAAAGGAAGCACGGCAGCGGGCCGGGCTCTGCCCTCCTGCCAGGACCCCGCCCCCATCGCCTCCCAGGGAATGGACTCCAGAGGCAATGGCCAAAGACGTGAAATCACTGTGTGGAGTTTATTGGCTGTGATTCCATCCGGAGAGAACACAGGCAGCGGCCCCGACATGCAGGAGGAGGCGCAGGCGTCGGGACAGACGGACAGAGGACGTCCACGTCTATACTAAGCTCGGCGCTGGGGCGCCCCAGGCGCTGAGGATGGGATGCGAGTTTCTACCAGACGACGCCCAGTCCGCTCAGAGCTGGCTTTTTAAAGTGTGGAAACAGGCATTAAAAAAAGACGAGGAACCCGGAGGGGTCGGGGCGCAGGGTGGACGGCGGGGGACAAAGGGCTCCAGGGGCCAGGGGTCAGTATTGCAGTCTAGTCATATGGCTTCTCTAAGGAGCGGGGGAGGGCCGCGCCCCTGGCCCGGACACTGGACACGATGAAAATTTATGCGGACAGAAAGGGCCCTGGGGACCCAGGTGACAAGCTTTCTGTCAAGATAAAACTCCTCACAGACAGAAGACCTCATTTACCTGAGATTCAACATATTGTGATGCAAATTAAACAAGGGGGGGCGGGGGAGCGCTGGGAGGCCCACGGCCGCTTCTGGGGAGCCGGCTGGGCTGGCGGCTGGGACGCCCCTTCGAGGGCCTGCAGGGCGGAGGCGGCTGAGGGTCGGGGCTAGTCTTCCGGGCCACACACTCCGGCCGGCGCGCAGCGCTCGGCCCCCGGGCTCCGGGCCGCCTCCCGGTTCTGAGTGGAGGTGCGGGTGTTCAGAGGCTGCAGGCACCCCCACCCCCAGCAGCCTCGGAGGGACAGGAGGCGCCGGCCAGAGAAAGGGATGGGTTCGCTGGGCCCGCAGACTCTGGAGTGGGGCGGTGGAGGGGAGAGAGGTCAGAGAGGGTCCTCCCAAGCCTATTGCTTTGCCTCCCTTCGCGAGAACCGGCCCCGAAGCTTAGCCTTCCAGAGGCGGCGGCCGGGACAGACGGGTGGATGAAGATAAGGGTGAACATGGAGAGCGGTGGCGGCCAGGCCACCAGGTCAGGCAGGTTCAGCAACCCGAGCGTGAGGGTGGGGACCTTAGGAGGGGCGTCCCGGCCGAACCCTGCGGGGGAGCCCCAGGCCCCTGCGGCTCGTCACCGACGCCCACCCCCGCCCCGGCTCACAACCGCATCCCCTACTATGGCTGTGCTCCTGAGTTGGGCTCGACAGGCATCCACCAACGCGGACCCTTTCGGTGGCCCTGGCCGTGGGCCCTGCTGGGTGGGCGGTGAGGGGCGGAGCGAGAAGGGCTTCCGGGGTCTGGGGGCGAGTCCAGTCCACCCGCTGCCCGAAGAGCAGGGGGCTGTCCCCTCCGAGGTCTCCGGCACAGAAGGCAGCAGCCGTGGGGGGCCGGGCGCGCCTCCCTCGGTGGCGGGGGCGGTTCTGGGAGCGGGTGGGCTGCGAGGTGGGCGGAGGCTCCCGAGGCGCGAGGTGGGCAACGGGGCGGATGGACCTAGGGCTATGGCTTATATCAGCGTGGGGGGCTGCGCTCTGCTCCCGGCGGCTCTTCGGGGGCCTCGCGGAGGGCGGGACCGGGGTGGGCGCGGGGCGGGCTGCTGTTCAGCCCGGGCGCTACTTCCTGAAAATGTCCTGCAGCGGCCCAGGCAGGTACTTGATGACCGTGTCCAGGATGCTCTCGTCCTCCTCCTCCGCCGCGTCCCCGCAGCCCGGCGGGATGGCCTTCTTGGGCCTCGTCAGGCTGCCCTCCGAGTTGGCCTCCAGGGCGGCCTGGGCCTCGGCCTCGCGCTCCTCCTTCTTCTTGATGCCGTACTGCGGGGAGGGCGGCGGGTCAGCGCGCGGGCCCCGACCCCGCCCCGCCGGGGAGGGTGCCTGACGGGGCGAGCCCACCCTCCGGCCCGGGCCCCGCCCTCCCGCGGCCCCGCCTCCCGGGGACGCGGGCGGTGTCAGCCCTGCCCCACGGGGCCCAGATCCTCCGTCCGGTGACGTGAAGCCACACTTTTATGCCAAGCATCCTCGGCTGCCGCCAAGAAGCCCCGGCCCCCGGCGGGGCACTCTGCACGCCCCGGGTCCCGCAGTCACTTCCAGGTGGGTGTCCTCGAGCCCTACCTAGGTGTGCCCTCAGCAACGCCCCCGGGCACCGCTGAGCGCCCCCAGTTCTGGTTTCCTGCGTCTCTCTCTGTCCCCAACCCTTTCCAAAATCTCCCCTCTGACTGAAAGGAGTCCCCCCAAATTCATGTCACCTGGAACCTCAGCATGTGACCTTGTTTGGAAACAGGGTCTCTGCAGGTGTAATTAAGGTAAGAACAGAAAGAAGACCTCCCTGCGCTCTAAATCCAGAGCTTCTTTGTAAAAGAAAAGGACACGCAGAGTAGAAAAAGAAAATGTAAAGGCTTGGGAACCACCTTGCCACCAGCCAAGGACACAAACAATGCCAGAAGCCCCCAGAAACTAGAAGAGGGGATTCTCACCTACAGGTTGCAGAGGGAGAACAGTCCTACCAACATCTTGATTTGGGACTTCTAGCCTCCAGAACCAAGAAAATTAATCTCTACAAGACTAACACCTCACCCAAAGGCCCCTCAGCACCCTCAGCAGCCCTCCTGGACCAAAAAGCCCTGAAGCCTGTGGTCAGAAGGCCACGAGACCAAGGGAAGACTTCCTGCCTTAGGACTGGTGGGACCAGGTGGGGCCACGCTGGCCTGATGGGTTGGGGACAGAGTTCAGGACCCACCCGAGCTGGGGAGGGGGTGCCCCTTGGTCAGGTCTGAGGTCCTGGGTTACACAACACGGAATGTCTGGAAGCAGAGGCTTTGATGCTGGCGAAGAGCGAGTGCCGGGAAGCACAGCGCACAGGGCTGCTGGCCCCGGGAAGGGTCCCCAGGCCTGCTCCTCCCTCCTCACCAGCCCCCCTGAAGGAAGCGGTGCCTGTCGCTGGTGCTGCCGGCAGTGCAGGGGGCACCCTGGTCCTCCAAGAAGACCCTTCGCTCTGCTTCCAGATTAGGGGGGTGGCTGTGTCCCACTCCCCAGCTTGTTCTGCACCCATCTCCTCCCTCGAGGTTGTGGGGGCTTCAGGCGAGGGTGGGGGCAAGGGCTCTTCAGCAGAATCTAAGAGGAGGAATCCGAGCTCCTGGCCGCAGTGACCAGACCACAGCGTGGGGCCCCTAGGCACTGAGGAAGGAGGGGTAAGGGGTCTGGCCACCCTCCTCAGCAGGGGCCCTAGTGGTCTGAAGGCCCCTCTGCACCCTGGACGAGTCAGGAGCTTGGGAAGGATCTCCGGGGTGGGGGGAGGGCTCAGGGCAACTGACCAAGAGGGGCCTCCCCACTGAGCACGGACGCCAGCTCAGCCCAGGGCAGAGTCGAGGAGCCAGCCAGACTGCAGCCACTCCAAGGGGCACAGCCCTCTTCCTGGGTCACCACAGAGGCCGGTGCCCTGACTCAGGGGGAGGGACGCACAGGGTGGAGAGACACACCGCCAGGAATGAGGTCAGACCGGAGAGAGCTTCCCTCCAGCCAGAGGCACAGAGCCCAGCAGTTCCTGCAGCCACAGGACGTCTGTCCCCAACTGGGGTGCAGGTCTGTGCACTGGACCCAGGAGGCCATGGTGGCCAAAGCCCCCCACACACTCAGCCAAGGTGCACACACACGCTCGGGGGAACACGTGGTGCTGGCGGAAAAGGCGGGTGACAAGGGGACACGCGCGTAAGGCCAGGAACACACGGTCAGGCAGGGGGTCAGGGAGGGCCCTGTGTCACGGTTGTCCCCTCTGGGGTCCCGGAAGGAGACCCCGGGCCCCAAGCCATTCTGAGCCTAAGCCACTCTGGGCAAACCTGAGGGCCACCTTACTCTTTGGGGTCGCTCCCAGAGCCTGGCTTTGATGTGGCCTGGCTGAGCGCCTGTCTGAAACCCCACCCCAGTCCCCCCACCTCAACCCCCTCCCCCCATCCTCCTCAACCACTGAGACAGT
This sequence comes from Bubalus bubalis, assembly GCF_019923935.1. Taxonomy (NCBI): domain Eukaryota; kingdom Metazoa; phylum Chordata; class Mammalia; order Artiodactyla; family Bovidae; genus Bubalus; species Bubalus bubalis. Next base: position 296,617 of record NC_059163.1, read on the forward strand.
ACCACTGAGGCCCGGAGGGAGCCCAGGCTGCCAGCGCCCTGGGCAAAGCGGTGCTCCCTAACGGTGAAAGTCAGCGATGTGCCTACACCTGTTCTTCTCAGCACAAACCTGGGCCATGGGGGCGGGTCGACTAGGACCCGCCAGCCCAGCGCTTGCTGGAGGGTGGTTCTGGCTCAGAGTCGCTGAACGTGGGTGCGGTGTAAACCAGAAGGCGGGGGTGCAGACCAGGAAGCGGGGACCAGATGACACAGGCGGGCCAGTCTCCCCCGACCTGGACCCGCGCAGTGCGTCATGACGTCATCACGCGCGGGGTCGGGTCGGGGGAGGCACCGCCCACCAGCCTGCAGAGGCAGGAGCCCCGAATGCAGATGAGGTCTCCCAGGGAGCCTGGGCACATGGCCTGGCCTGACCCCTCGGCCTCCGTGTGAGGGACCCCCACCCTCCTCCTTGATCAATCTCATGAGGTTGGGGGTGGGGGCATAGGGCATCCCACGGGGCACCCCACCCCAGACACCAGGAAGGGGCAGCAGGAAGTGGGTCTGGGGCCTGGGGGCCAGCGAGGGCCATTGGGGGAGCCACCCCTAAAGGTCAGGGGTCCCACCTGTGGGGAGCAGGAGGGCGGGAGGGGGTCGCCTTGGAAGGCCAGGTAGAGTAGAGCTCTGTAGCCATGGGGGACCAGGCAGGGCCGGGCGACGTGATGGGGGGCTTCGTTGGTGGGTAGGGGGCTCCAGGCGCTGAGCTCATGGTCAGGACGTCTGGGGAGAGAGGGCAGTGGTGGCCACCACCCTGGGTGGCCGGGGCAGCCTGTCCTCCCACGGCTGCGCTGTCCACCTCTGGGGTCTTGGGGGCAAGGCGGGCTCCTCTGTTGAGCTGGAGGCTCCTTGGAGGACCAGCACCGAGGCTGTGAGGACCTGGGGATTTGGGGCTCTAATATCCAGAGTGCATCAGACCCTGAGCTGCCTCCGACCCGTGAATGGGGGTGCTCACCATCAGCCTGTCTCCCCTGCACACCCCCAGGCCTGGCTCCCACCTGTCAGACTCAGCTGCGTGTGTTGGTATGCTCCCCAACACACCACACCTTCCCTACAGGCTGCCGCCCCAGGACCAAGCCCCGGCCCCCTAGTCCCGCCTAATCCTCTGACCACAGAAGCTGTGCTTGGGCCGGTAAGAAAACTGCGGCCCCAGCCCCTGCATGGGGTGGGGCCCGGCTCTGACTCCTGCCCCAGCAGCTGAACTCAGCCGACACCATCGTGCTCCATGGGCGAGTGAGACCAGACCCTGGACGTGCCCAGGAAGGAGGCCTGGGCCCAGCAGGGAGACCGGCCACTGTGGCTGATGGAGCCACAGTGGGTCTGGGGACTGCCAGGGTCCAGAAGCAGCCTGGGGTCTGTGGAGGCAGTTCAGAAGCAAAGGCACTCAGCCCACCCAAGGGGGTCCAGATGGGGGTGATGCTCGTCTGGGGAAGCAGGACCACTGGCCAAGCGAACCCCGGAGCACCAGGCTAGGGGGCCTTGGGGCTCTGCCAAAGGCTGCAGCCTTCCGTGTGGTCGCCCTGGAAGCTGGGGTCCTGAGGGTGGGGGTGGTGAGGGTCACCCTGTCCCCTGGCCTCCCGTGGAGCTGCCCTCAGGGTGGGGACACACCCTCCATTTTCACTGGGACTCACTTTGTGACTTGTAAGTCCCACTCGGTTCCCTGAGGAAGAAAAGGACACTGGAGCTGATGCCTGTTCACTCACTCGTTCGCTCACTCACTCGTTTGCTCAGCGTACAAGGGCCAAGTGCAGTCAGAGTCCTGCCCTCCCTGCAGGGGATGGACAGTGAACAGCAAACCAGTGAAAAGCGTGTGTCAGATGAAGGCTGGCTTCTCGGGTGGCTCAGTGGTAAAGAATCTGCCTGCCAAAGCAGGAGGACACAGGAGACTGAGGTTGATCCCCGGGTAGGGAGGATCCCTGGAGGAGGAAACGGCAGCCCACCCTGGTATTCTTGCCTGGAGAATCCCATGGAGAGAGGAGCCTGGCGGGGTCACAGAGTTGGACACAACTGAGGGCACAGCCATGCTCCCAGATGAAGGCAGGTGCAGAGCAGAGTAAGGCAGGGGAGGAGTGCGGAGGGGACAGGGAGGTGGAGCCTCAGGGAGCCCCCAGGAGAGCAGCCAAGCAAAGGCCCTGGGGCAGTGGGAGCCCTGAGGGGCAGTGTCCCCATGCCCCTGGGGCTGGAGCCTCAGGAGATGGGGCCACTGGACGGTCTGAGGAGGGGAGGGGCAGAAGGGACTTCCTATTAAAGGCAGCCTGAGTGGGCGTCTCTCTGCCTTCTGGCCCCTCCCCGCCCATGGCTGCCTCCCTCTCTGCCATCTGTGTGCTCTTCCTGGCTTTTCCCCAAACAGCTCTGAAAGTCTTGAGGCTGGTCCTGGGGGTGAGGGTCTCATGAGCTGCTGCTCCAGCACAGTCAACTTGAACTTTCTGCCCAGAAAGGTGTCCAGTGACCAGTGATGGACACCAAGGTGCACCCCCGCCCCCATCAACGTGGGGCCCCGGTGGGCCCAGAGACCTGCAGGCGCCCACCTGTCCTCACCGCAGCTTCTGCGTCAGGCAGAGGCCCGCGAACCGGGCAGGCAGGAGGGGCTGGGGACTGTGGAGACGCCCTCTGGAGGACCCCTCTGCCCGCGCCCAGCCCCTCCCACAGGCTTCATCCACAGTGTCTGGAAACACTTCCCCCAGGGCCCAGAGACGGGAGTGTCAGGGTGGGGGCAGGACAGAACTGAGGCAGCACCCCCAAACTGAGCACCCCCCGGGTCTCTGGGTGGAGGGGCCTGGCCCGTGTGGGGCCAAGAGTGGTGCGCAAGGCCCAGAATGCTGTGGACCGTGGGAGGCCACGTGGTTCAGGACATCGTGGGGCCCTGGGGAGGGCCCTTCCTTCTCCACCTGGCCCGCAGGCCGGCCCACCCTGAAGGAGGCAGGAGCAGCCGCCGCATGCCTGCCCTTCTGACCCACGAGCTGGGTGGGCACCTGAGGGTGGGCAGTGGACAGGCCCCTGGGGCCCGTAGCTGACAGCCTCCCATGTCTGCCCCTGCTCTGGCCTTGGGTCCCTTCCGGGTATGTGCTCATGCCCTGCATACAGAGGAAGGTGCCAGAGGGTTCTGGAAAGATGGCCTCCAGCTCCCAACCCACCCCCAGCCAGCCCACACAGCCACAGACCTGCCCCCAACACCCTGTCGTTCACCTCAGGGGCCTGAGGCCCACCCGGGCGTGGTCAGGGGCATCCTCCAGCCCAGGATGATTCACCCACCTGCAGCCTGCCCGTGGGGCAGCCCCTGGCTGCCCTGCCCCTCCTCTCCAGAAGGGCCTGCCCTCTAAGTCCGTGGGGGCAGTCCTGGGGGCAGCCACGGGAGCTTGTCCTACAGAAGCCAGCACCCCAGCCCAGGATCCTGGGAGGATGGGGTCCAGCCCCTGCCATTGGGGCCAGAAGGACTCAGGCGGCAGGGTAAGCCCCAGGCCCAGTGAGTGTGTGCAGATGTGCACGCCTCACCCGCCCACCCTCCTCCCTGGGGGTCCCTCCCTGAGGTCAGTTCTGTGAGCCTCGGAGGAGGAGGGGCGGCGGCCCAGCCAGGCTTCACTCAGCCCTCCCGCAGGCAGCACCCCCCAGCCCGTCCCCGCCCCCCGTCCCCGTCCCCCATCCACGCAGGGGTATGGCGCCAGAGCGCGCCGCCGCGCCCACCTTGTCGCGGATGCCCTGCCGCATGGCCTCACGCTCTGCCTCCATCTTGGCATACTTAGCCTTGCGCTCCTCCTCCTCCTGCCGCAGCGCCTCCTGCCGCTCCTCCTCCTTCTTGGCGGCATCAGGGTCCTTCTCCTCGTCACCCCCAAGCATCTTGCCCATGTCCTTGGTGGCCCCTGGGCACAGGAAGGTGGGAGTCAGTCCAGGCCTGCCTTCTCCTTGCCCTGCCCTGCCGGCCTCGTTGGTCCAGCAGGGCCGCGGCCTCCAGTGTGGGTTGGAGGAGGCTGTGGTTGTCGGGGTGTGACTCCACGAGGGCACCTGCAGGTCTCTGTGCTGCGGTTATGTGTGTGGCTGTGGCTATGTGTGTAGTTTTGTGTACGTGGTTGTGTTTGTGCGCCTATGTGTGGTTATTGTATGTGTCTGCATGTAGTCTGTGTGTCTGTGGGTGGTCGTGTGCATGTCTGTGGCTTTGTGTGTGTGGTTGTGTTTGTGTGTCTGTGGGTGGTTATGTGTGTCTGTGGGTGGTTGTGTGTTTCTGTGGGTGGTTGTGTGTGTCTGTGGGTGATTTTGTGTCTGTGGGTGGTTGTGTGTGTGTGTGTGTGTGGTTGTATGTGTCTATGGTTGTATGTGTGTCTGAGTGGCTGTGTGTCTGTGAGTGGTTTGTGTGTGTGTCTGGTTGTGTGTGTTTCTATGGGTGGCTGTGTGTGGTTTTGTGTATGTGGTTGTGTTTGTGTGCCTTGGGCAGTTGTGTGTGTGTGTGTGTTTCTGTGGGTGGTTGTGTGCATGTCTGTGGCTGTGTGTGTCTGTGGTTTTGTGTGTAGTTGTGTTTGTGTTCCTGTATGTGGTTGCTGTGTATGTCTGCATGTAGTTGTATGTGTGTACATCTGTGGGTGGTTGTGTGTGTGGTTGTGTGCATGTCTGTATTTGTGTGTGTGTGTGGTTTTGTGTGTGTGGTTGTGTTTGTGTGTCTGTGGGTGATTGTGGTTGTTTGTGGGGGTGGTTGTGTGTGTCTATGGTTGTGTGTGATAGTGTTTGTGTGCCTATGGGTGGTTGTATGTGCCAGTGTGTGGTTATGTGTGTGTGTCTGTGTGTGGTTGTGTGTGGGTGGGTGGCTGTGTGTGTGCGTGATTGTGTTTGTGTGCCTGTGTGTGGTTGTATGTGTGGTGTGTCTGTGTGTGGTGGGGAGGTGGCTCTGTGTATGTGTCTGTTGGTGGCTCTGTGTGCGGCTCTGTGTGTGTATGTGTGGTGTGTCTGTGTGTGGTTGTGTGTGGTGGTGGGGTGGCTCTGTGTGTGTGGGCTGTTGTGTGTGTGTCTGTTGGTGGCTCTGTGTGTGTCTGTGTGGTTGTTGGTGTGTGTGCTGTCTGGGTCCTGGGTGCAGCTGGTGGGGTGGCTGAGTGTGTGGCTGTGTGGCGGGGCGGGGGCGGCCCTGGCCCAGAACTGCTGGTGGCCGCATGTGGCAGCCCCAAGGCCCTAATTTGTCTGCCTCGCCAGCAGCCACTTTCCTCATGAGCGCCTGATTCACAGGCGACAACAAACACCTCCTCGGACGCCCCTGTGGCTCAGCCCCGGGACAGAGACATGTAATCACAGCTGTAGCGCCCCCGACGCAGGGGCACCGCAGGGAGGGGGCACCGCAGGGAGGGGGCACCGCAGGGAGGGGGCACAGCGGTCAGCACTGCAGGTCAGCCAGCCTCAGGCCGGGCGGCCGGCCCCGCAGCAGCGCCCTGAGCACTGCACGTCGCCGGCGGGAGCGAGCCCTGCGGGCTCCCTGGGAACCAGCCTGCGTTCCAAGGGGCCCCTGGCCCGGGTTGTCTGGTCTCTGCAGGGCCCACTCTGTCCTCTCATCCTGGGATGGCCCCTCCCAGGCGCGGCTGGAGGCTGGCTTAGTCCACACCCCGGGAATGAGGGGCGTCTGACTCCACCACCCCCCACCCGTATCCAGTGGTGCCCCGCCCCCAGCCCTGTCCCACCCTCTCTGATTCATCCCGGTGTCCCGAAGCTCCAGGGTGCTGTCCTGGGTACGGTGTATGGGGGCTCCTATTCTACTCCGAGGCTGCACAGGTCCATGCAGCTCAGAACTGGGAGAGACCCTGGCCTGCGGGCACCTGTGGGTCTCACTCCCGCCCCTGTGGGCAAAAGGAGACTGGTGGTGGGAAGGGGGCAGCGGCCCACTGAGCGCTCTGAGCTGAAATCTAGACGTCTGTCGGGCTAGCCTTCCCAGCTGCTGAGACTACTGCCAGGTCACGGGGTCGCTGTGGGGGCAGGGAGCCTGCCCGGCTGGGGCTTGACAATGGCACAGCTCCAGATGCGGACAGAAGCCAGGAGCCTCACGTCAGTTTCCACCCACGTCTGCAAAATTCTGCAAAGGAGACTGTCTGCCGGTGGCTGGAGGGAAACTGGGTCAGGAGCAGGGCCGCAGACTCGCTGTTCTCAGCTCCTAGGACAGGCGGCCAGGATCCCTCTGCCTCGCTGTCTGTCGCCCCCGGCAGGCAGTGCTGGTGGGGGCAGTGCGGAGGGGCTGGGCAGGAGAGCCCCGACCCCTGTGCAGCTGCAACCTTCCCAGCCTCCCTGGCAGAGGGGCCACCAACAGCATTGTTGGGCGGCTTTCACACAAGTCTCCCCTCTTGACCGAGCTCACTCATACTAACGTGAGAGTGACTGACAGCTCTCTCCTGCATGGGAAGGACTGGCGTCAAGGACAGAGGCGTGAACAGTCTTGCCTGCACCTCTCTTCAGATGGAAAGTGCGTGGAGGCTGGGGTGGGGGCTGGAGGGGCCACGCCAACTGGGTGATTTTTCCCCAAACCTGCTCCTCCAACGCACCATGTGCACTCCAGGCCTAGTGATCACACAGGCATTTACTGAGCACCAGCTGTGCGCTGAGCTCCGCGCACCAGGCAAACTGGCCCTGTCCCCACTGGAGCTCTGGGCTGGTCTGCGCCACTTGCCCGGCAGCCAGAGAAGGCTCAGGGGAGTGACTCCAGCAAACCAGGGGTGCTCCGGGAGGCTGGTGGCCTCTCCCAGGCCGAGGGCAGGAGACCAGAGGTCACCCCACTGTGGTGAGACCGCGCCAGCACCGAAGCCAGGCCCTCCCTGTGCTCTCTGCCCATGGCCCCGATCCTGCCTTCACGCAGTGCCCGCATGTGCCTTGACAGCGTTTGCAGGTGAGCCGTCCCACGCAGTCGCACTCAAGGCCCAGACGGACAGCCGCAGCCCGAGCCTCCCAAATCCAGGCCTTGCTGGCCACGTAGGGGTGCGGGCTGCAGGAGCCAACGCCATCCATCCCTCACTCTTGTCTGAGCCTCGGTTGCCTGGGTGACTCGGCAGGGGAGTGCCAGGGCGGGGGTAGCCGATCCCACCCCCCACTCGACAGTCAGGTAAAGCCCCTGGGGACAACTTCAGTGCAGGATGAGGTGCGGGCACTTCTCTCCCCTGGAGCAGGTCCCATATTTGGGTGGGCAGGTTATGCACAAACCCAACAACTAGAGCAAGCTCTCTAGAACAGTGCTCACAAAGGCCCTGACCAGGAGACACCTCGAGGGACCCCCCGCCCAGTGGGCCATGTGGGGGACACAGCGCGGTGCTACAGGGCAAGAAGCCCAGGTGATCTGAGTGGGCAGGCCGTCTGCAGACACAGACGTGGGACCTGCCCACGTTGCCCGTGACAGAGGGCCTCAGAGCCCTGAGAAGAGAGCCCGGTGCCCGGGGTGAATGAGCTCCTCTGGGGAAGCATGAACCTCGACTCACATAACACCACAGATTTTTATTAGTTATCAACCCAAAATAAAAGTGGGCAAAGATAAACAGCCCTCCCACCCTCAGTCAGCACACGCTGTTACCTGAAGTGAACTGATGCGCTTTTTGGCTTCTGTATTGTCAGCCTCTGCCAACAGAAGGTCGGTGCCAGGAGAGCAGGGATCCTGAGCAGCGCAGGGCCGTCCTCCTGACGATTGGAATGGTGCCAGACACAAGGCAGGCGCCCACTGAACACTTGGCAAATAACGAGCTTTAAGCATTTAACAGCTATGCGCCATGTGCTCGGCCGCAGACAAGACCTTAGCAAACCCTTCAGCTGACATCATGGTCCATGTGAAATACTGAATCCTTGCCTCAGCTCACTAATAAGCAAAGGACATCACAGTCCCCTTGTACTGGAGGGCCTGGCCGTTGGACTAAGACAAGAAAAGACAGAGAGGCATAAAGATTGAAAAGGAAGAAGTAAAACTGTCTTTTTAAACAAATAACATACGATCTGTGTAGAAAAGTTGGAGTCTGCAAAACCATGCTAGAATGAAAAAGTGGTTCCAGCAAGCTCACAAGATTAATAAACAACAAACAAATGGGCTGCTAAGTGTTAGCAGCTGACAAGTGGGAAATGAAGTCTGAAAAACAATTCCATTAGCAATACTGAGGAAAACATAAAATATCTGTGACTACATTTTTAATACATGTGGAAGCCTGTTTTACCTAAGTCTACAAAATTGTTGACAGAAATTTTAAAAGACCTAAATGAATAGAGAGAGACACCATGTTCATGGGCTCAGCATCACTATGATGTCAATTTTCCCTAGACTGATCTATGGATTAATGCAATCCCAAACAAAATGCAAATGGGCTTTTTGAGCAAATCTACCAGCTGATTCTAAACTTTATATGGAAATGGCAAAAGACTTGGAATAGACAAAACAGTTTTGCAAAAGAACAACTTTAGAGGACCCACCCCTCTGTTTCCAAGGTCTACTGTAATCAAGAAAGTGTAAGGTTGACAGGAGACTGGACGTGTGGACCCATGGAATACGATAGATGGTCCAGAAATAAACCCACTTGTGTCTGTTCAGGTGAGTTTCTGACAAAGCCACCAAGATCGTTCAGTGCAGAAAGGCCAGTCTTGGCACAAGCAGCACTAAACAACGAGCTTCCTTTGCAAACAAGCAAGCACGTACATGTCTGCTCCAAACTCACACCTCACATACAGCTCAGTAACACACCTAATGGAAAAGAGAAAAATACAAAATTTCAAGAAGAAAGCATAAGAGAAAAATCTTTGTGACTTTGGCTTAGGCAGAAATTTCTTACATAAGTGACAAAAAAGCGTGAGCCTTAAAAGAAAAAAATGATAGATTCGACTTCATCAACAAAAAACTTTTGTTCATAAGACACTGTTAAAAAAAAAAAGAAAAGAAAAAAGGCAAGTCTGAGAGAATATATTTGCAGACCATTGGTCTTATAAAGCCTTATACCCAGTAAAGAACTCTTACAATCCAAGGATAAGAACACAGACCACCTAATTTTAAAAAGAGACAACAGATCTGAGTAGACACTTCACCAGAGAAGAGATGCAGATGGCAAGTAAGTACCTGAAAAGATGTGCTTGACAAAGAGCTGACCAACAGGGTGCAAACTGAACTCAGGGGCGAGACCGCCAGGCACCCGCTCGAGTGTCCTGGACTGAACACGGCAGGTGCCGGGAGGCCAGGGAGGAGCCGGGACCCTAGCCCGCCCCCGGTGGGCTGCTGCTGGTGCGGCAGCTGGAAGACAGTTGGGCTATTTCCTACGATTAAATGCGCGTCGCTCATGTGCCCCAGCAATCCTGCGCCTGGGCGTTTGCCCAGAGACGCAGAGACGTAGGTTCACCTGTGCCTGTGGCCTGATCTGCATGAGCCCAGACAAGAGGCCCCTCAACACCTGTCAGCAGGCGAATGGACGCGGAGGCCAGGCCGTCCGGACACTGAGGTTCTCAGCACATGGAGGAATCTCACAACCTTTATGTAGTATGAACAGCCAGGCACAAGTTATATGATTTCATTTATATAAATGGAAGTACGAATTGGTATATGGTGACCACAAGTGCATCAGGGGTTCCTGGGCCCAGGGCTGGGGTGGGGGCTGCAAAGGACCATGCCATAGTCAGAACCCAGGGAACCATACAGTCCCAGGCAGTGCTCAGCCAGTGTCAACCACGTCACAACCAAAATGAGGTAAAAGCCTGACAAGTGACCAACGGGCGCTGGTACACAGGCCACCTTCCCTAGCCGCCGCCCGGTCAGGTCACAGCACTAAAGAGACGGCCAGACCCAGAACTTTTAAATTTGAGTTTTAGAAATATGTACTTAATTAACCCTTACGTTGAAGAGGAAATAGAAACTGAAATTGTGAAAACTCTTAGAAAGCAAAGAAAAATAAGCACTTTCTGTCTAAACAAGATCCGTGGCTAAAACTGTTTTTGGAGGAAAACTATAACCTTTAATTTTAAAGATGAAAAAGAGAAAGTTTAGGAACTTCATTATTACCTTTAAATAATTAAAACAATAAACAACCCGAAATAAGGCAGAGAGGATTAATAAAAACAACAGCTGTAACTACAGAAGAAAACAAACAAGGTGAGCAGATAAACCTGCTCCCATGAAGTCAGCAGCATGGACACAGGCCTCCTATAAATGGTCAGCGTTGTTTTGAAGGGCTGACCGAGTCTCAGAGGAAATAAACCAAGGAGTACTGCACTATAAAAAGAGATGGAATTCTCTCTCTCTCCTCACCCACCTCTTTTGCCAGTGATGTGATCATGTAAGTAAGTGTTAGTCACTCAGTCGTGCTCGACTCTTTGCGACCCCATGGACTGCAGCCCACCAGGCTCCTCTGTCCATGAGATTTTCCAGGCAAGGATACTGGAGTGGTCGGCCATTCCTTCTCCAGGGGCTCTCCCCAACCCAGGGATCGAACCCGGGTCTCCTATACTGCAGGCAGATTCTTTACCAACTGGCCTACAAGGGAAGCCCAAAGAAACTCATGACACACCAGTGAAAACCCACCAAAACTAATCATAGAAAGTGGCAGAATGGCAAGTGCAATATTTATGGATAAAAATTAATTTAAAATTTTGCCTCATACTATCAGAAACAAGCTAGAAACATCAATGGAGACAGTGGTCTTCTGCTGCTGCTAAGTCGCTTCAGTCATGGCCGACTCTGTGCGACCCCATAGATGGCAGCCCACCAGGCTCCCCCATCCCTGGGATTCTCCAGGCAAGAACACTGGAGTGGGTTGCCATTTCCTTCTCCAATGCATAAAAGTGAAAAGTCAAAGTGAAGTCACTCAGTCATGTCCGACTCTTCGCGACCCCATGGACTGCAGCCTACCAGGCTCCTCCATCCATGGGATTTTCCAGGCAAGAGTACTGGAGTGGGGTGCCATTGCCTTCTCCGAGACAGTGGTCTACTTACAGTAATTATATAAACATAAAAAACACTCAGGAATATGTTTAACAGAGAACTCTATGGTGGGCTTCCCTGGTGGAGCGGTAGATAAGAACCTGCCTGCCAACGCAGGAGACATGGGTTTGATCCCCAATCCCAGAAGATCCCACAGGCCACAGAGCAACTCAGCCCAAGAGCCACCACAAGGAGCCCCCATGAGAGCTGCCACGAGGAGCCACCACGGGAGCCCCCATGAGAGCCGGCCACAGGAGCTGCCTCGGGAGCCCCCATGAGAAGCCACCACGAGAAGCTGCCACAGAGCCGCCATGGGAGCTGCCAGGAACAGCACCACGAGACCCACCACGGGAGCCCCACGAGCGCCGGCCACGGGAGCCACCTCAGGAGCCCCCACGAGCAGCACCACTAGAGCCCCCAAGAGCAGCCGTCACGAGAAGCCGCCACGGGAGCTGCCACGGGAGCCGCCACGGGCACCGCCATGAGGAGCCGCCACGGGAGCCGCCACAGGAGCCACCATGAGCAGCACTGTGAGAGCCGCCAGGAGGAGCCTGTGTGCTGCAGGGACGAGGCGCCCCTGCTTGCTGCAGCTAGAGAAGCCCACACATCAAAGGAGACCCAGCCCAGCCAAAGACAAAAAAATAAAGATAAAAAGAGAAGGAAATCTATGGCTCCTGCACCTCCGTAAAAGTGACGGCTCTGCACAGATGCTTGAGACCCTGGGGGCCCCAGGGAAGGTGCGTCGGGAAGGGCCGGCTCCTCCCAAGTCAGCGCAGGACTGTGTGCAGCCTGCTCATGCTGCCACAGAAACTCCACAGTCCTCCTCCCTTGGGGGTCGGCATGAAGTTAAGCTTCATGCAGCAGATGGGATGTCAGAGGAGAGCTGATCCAGGTCCCTTTAGGATAGAAACTGTCTCTGCTGTGTCCCAGGGACAGCGAGGAGGCCACTGACTGGAGACGCTTTAAGAGGGGAGCCCAGGAAGGTACCCCAGGGTCTGTGGGAGGCGTGCTCCTGGCGGCGCAGGCCAACAGGCACACTCTTAAGCCCCTGCAGGGTCCACCCACCCGTCCACCCGCTCGTCTCCTCCTACCTTCTCCCAACAAGCCGCATCCCTCCCTGGGGAGCCACTGCCCGTGGCTGCTGACTGGCCGGTTTGTTTCAGCCACGGCCCCAGCAGACAGCAGGACACAAGGCTGCATCTCGGGAGAACGGCCACGCAGGCCCGGTGCCCCATGTCAGGGGTCCCAGGGGCCTGCGAGCGGGAGGAGCCCATGCACTACGAGGGCCCGGTGCAGACGAGGAGAAAAAGGCCTACGTGCGTCTTCAGACACTTCTTCACTGATTGTCTAAAGATAGAAAGAGAAGGACAGGTTACGAACCAGGTTCACACCAAACTGAAATCCTCAACAAACAAACAAAAACCAGCCCGTGTTTTTTCCAGACTCTCGTGGAATGTTCACCAAGGGCAGCCAGATGTTTGTCCACACCACGATGAGCAACCGCCTCACACAACTGGAGCGGCCGTTACTTAAAACACACACCAAACATGAACCGTCCCAGGAAGCAGCGAGCGTTGGCCGGGACCTGGAGCACCTGGGCCTGTGCGCTGTTGGGGGGACATGAAGCGGAGCGGCTGCTGGAGAGCAGTGCGGAACTTCCTCAAAGATTAAACTCAGAACTGCCACAGGGTGAAGCAAGGCCACTTCCGGGCATAAACCCAGAAGAGCTGAAGGCAGGAGATGCACGCGCCCCGTGCTCACAGCAGCACGTCACAGCAACCAGAGGTGGGCACGACGGAGCGCCCATGCGCAGGCGACGGGCGAACACAACGTGGTCCATCCGCACAGTGGACACTGTTCACCCCTAAACAGGGATGAGATTCCGCCACACGTCACAGCGCAACGCACCCTAAAGACCTCATGCTGAAGGAAATACACCAGATACAAACGAACAGACTTGCCTGGTTCCACGTATGCAAGGGCCCTAAAGCAGACAAAATCAGAGACAGAAAGGAGAAGGGGTGCCTGGGCCCGGGGGCCGAGGAGTCAGTGTTTAATGAGGACAGAGTTCAGTTTGGGAAGACAGAGAAGTTCTGGAGTGGATGGCGGTGGTGGCTGTGCGGCAACGGGAATGTAGTTAATGCCGCTGAAGTGTGCGCTTAAGAATAGCTAAAATGGCAGATTTTATGTGGTGTATGTTTTACCACGATAAAAAAAGAGAAGTACAAATTTAAATTGATTCATAATCCCACATCTCAAAAGGAATATCAGGCTGCAGAAGCAACCTGAACACAATTTCAGAGTATTAACAGGAATGACACCAAGCATCTGAAGGCCTCAGGCAAACAGCAGGAGCAGCAGGGAACCTGGGGGCAGGGCCCCCCCACCCTGCAGACCCACGCGCTCAGAGCCCTCCCCCGTCGCACACACGGTTCTCTCTAACGCGCAAGCGCAGGTGAAGTCACAGCCACTGTGTTCTGGGAGCTGGAGGGTAAGGTGGGGTCTAGTGAGACCGGTGGGGCAGCCCCCTGCACCCATCCCTGGACTGCGGCTGAGGGGTGGGCTTAGGGGACAACAAGGCCCTGCCCCGGGGACGTGGAGCTTCAGACGCGGGTGTGGCTGTGGCCGGGCACATTGCCCGGAGCGAGGGGGTGGGGAAAGGGCAGAGACGTGGGAGAAAGGCTGCAGATGGGAGGACATTAGAACGGTCAAATGATACCTTTACCCTCTATGCCCACACACGTGAAAACCTGAATGAAGTAGTTCCTTCAAGAGATGTCAAAATCACAAATGGATTCTTTCAGTCAAGAAGCAGATCATTCTGACGATATTTGGACTGTTCTTGGACGGGGAAAAAAAAAAAAAAGAGGGAAATCCTCCTGGTTATTTTTGTGAAATCAGCACGAGAATGATGCCAAAAAAAGTCGGCTGAGTGGGGCCGGGCTCCCACGCGAACAGCTGAGAGACAGGAGGCAAGTTTGGCCCTTCTCACAGAATTCTGCAGGAAGGGTTCACCTTGGGGAATAAAAGGTGGTCTGATCAGTGTAGGTATGTGCGGGTGCTGTCCGGACCCCTGCGCTAACAGAGCAGCAGGGATCTTGGGCTGTCCCCAGGCTCCCCCACCCCAGACCTGGGGTCCTGACACCAACCCTCCTGGACTGAAGGGCCTCCTCCCTGCAGCCGCGAGGACATGGGACTGAAGCTCTCGCTGTGCCCGTCACTGCCAGCTCCCTGGGCCTGCCTGGAGTCCGGTCAGGAGCTCAGGTGCCTCGGTCCACATGAATACCATCCCAGTGGCAGCCAGCCTCGGTGACACAGCCAGTTTTAGAACAGCTTAATGGAAGTGCAGTGAGCATGCTCTAAACCACGAAATCGGACACACACATCCACGAACGCATCACACAGTCAGGATACAACACACGTCCACCCCCTCGGTTTCCTGGTGGCCCCATGTAAGTCCTCTCACCACACCAGCCACAGATGAGCAGACGACTGACTCCTTTCCCTGCCTGCGTGTCTCCACATGTCCCCAGAGCCCACAGAGAGGCAGCTGCAGGACAGGCGGCGACCGTGGGGAGGGCCGGCCACCAAGGGGATGCTTTGCTGACCGTCCGCCCTTCCTCGCCCTTCGGGGCTGAGCGAGGGCATGTCCTGTCACCAGGTGACAGACACGGGGTTGCCTCCATTTGGTCTTTGTGGCTAAAGCCACAAGGACGAGCGTCTGTGGGCGCCTGCCCTCCCATGTCTCATGAGTGGACACCCAGGAGTGGACACTGAGTTGTATGGCAAATGGAGTTCTACTTTTCAGGAACTGCAAACTGTTTTCCAAAGCAGTTGTATCACGTCACAGGCCCACCCATGTGTCCGAGGGCTGCCACTTCTCTGTAAGCCCACCAACACGGCTCCCACCCGTCCCTGTGGTTCCAGCCATCCCCGGGGGCCGTGACGCGGCCACTGCGTTTCCCTCCTGACCACAGACGTGAGCACCTTCTCATGCGCTTGTCCCTTATTTGGTGGAATCTCTATTGAAACTGCTTGCATACCTTCAAAAATAAACTTTCCATTTTGGAGCAAACTTAGACTTACAGAAAAGTTATGAAGGCAGCACGTGGAGTTCCCATGTGCCCCCGCAACAGGAGGCGAGGGCTTCCTTCACTGCTAACAATGACGTGAGGCTGGCCCACCTGCCGCAATCGATAGACATTATGGACTGAATTCTGAGACGTCCACCGAGGCCCACTTTCTGGGCCAGGGCCCCGTCGGGGACCACACACAACAGTTGTCGTGTCTCCTTAGACGCCTCTAGGCTGTGCTGTTGTTCCGTTGCTAAGTCGTGTCCAACCCTGGGACCCTGTGTACCACAGCACGCCAGGCTCCCCTGTCCTCCAGCATCTCCCAGAGTGTGCGCAAACGCATGTCCATTGCATCAGTGATGCCATCCAACCATCTCATCCCCTGTCGTCCCCTTCTCCTCCTGCCTTCAATCTTTCCCAGCATCAGGGTCTTTTCTAATGAGTCAGTTCTTCCCATCTGGTGGCCAAAGTATTGGAGCTTCAGTTTCAGCATCAGTCCTTCCAATGAATATTCAGGACTGATCTCCTTTAGGATGGACTGGTTGGATCTCCTTGCTGTCCAAAAGTCTCTCATGTCTTCTCCAGCACCACAGTTTAAAAGCATAAATTCTTTGGTGCTCAGCTTTCTTTATAGTCCAACTCTCACATCCATACATAACTACTGGAAAAACCACAGCTTTGACTAGATGGACCTTTGTGGGCAAAGTAATGTCTCTGCTTTTTAATATGCTGTTTGTCATAGCTTTTCTTCAAAAGGAGCAAGAGTCTTTTCATTTCATGGCTGCAGTCATCATCTGCAGTGATTCTGGAGCCCAAGAAAATAAAGTCTCTCACTGTCTCCATTGTTTCCCCATCTATTTGCCATGGGACTGGATGGGACTGGATGCCATGATCTTAGTGTTTTGAATGTTTAATTTTAAGACAGCTTTTTCTCTCTCCTCTTTAACCCTCATCAAGAGGCTCTTTAGTTCTTCACTTTCTACCATAAGGGTGTGTATCTGCATATCTGAGGTTGTTGATGTTTCTCCCAGAAATCTTGACTCCAGCTTGTGATTCCTCTAGCCTGGCAATTTGTATGATGTACTCTGCATAGAAGTTAAATAAGCAGGGTAACAATATACAGCCTTGACATACTCCTTTCCCAATTTTGAACCAGTCCATTGTTCCAACCAGTTCTAACTGTGCTTCTTGACGTGCATGCAGTTTCTCAAGAGACAGGTAAGGTGGTCTGCTATTTCATCTCTTTAAGAATTTTCCACAGTTTGTTGCAATCCACACAGTCAAAGGCTTTAGCACAGTCAATGAAGCAGAAGCAGGTGTTTTTCGGGAATTTCTTTGCTTTCTCCATGATCCAATGAATGTTGGCAATTTGACGTCTCATTCCTCTGCTTTTTCTCAATCCAGCTTGAACATCTGGAAGTTCTCAGTTCACATACTGCTGAAGCCTAACTTGAAGGATTTTGAGAATTACTTTGCTAGGGAATAAGCACAATTGTATGGTAGTTTGAACATTCTTTGGCATTGCCTTTCTTTGGGATCAGAATGAAAACTGAACTTTTCCAGTCCTGTGGCCACTGCTGAGTGTTCCAAATTTGCTGGCATATTGAGAGCAGCACTTTCACAGCATAATCTTTCAGGATTTGAAACAGCTCAGCTGGAATTCCATCACCTCCACTAGCTTTGTTTGTGGTAATGTTTCCGAAGGCCCATTTGGCTTCACACTCCAGGATGTCTGGCTCTCAGCGGGTGACCACCCCATCATGGTTATCCTGCGATTAAGACCTTTCTTGTACGTTTCTTACCACCTCTTCTCAATCTCTTCTGCGTCCATTGGGTCTTTACTGTTTCTGTCCTTTATTGTGACCATTCTTGCATGGAATGTTTCCTTGATATCTTCAGTTTTCTCGAAAAGCTCTCTAGTCTTTCCCATTCTATTTTATTCCTTTATTTCTTTCCATTGTTGATTCAAGAAGGCCTTCTTACCTCTTCTTGCTATTCCCTGGAATTCTGTTTTCAGATGAGTGTATCTTGCCTTCCCTCCTTTGCCTTTCATCTCTCTCCTTTTCTCAGCTGTTAATAAGGCCTCCTCACACAGCCACTTCGCCTGCTTTCATTCTCTCTCCTTGGGATGGTTCTAGCCGCTGTCCCCTGCACAGTGCCACACACTTCTGTCCATAGTCCTTCAGGCTTTCAGATCTAACCCCTGAATCTATTTCTCACCTTCACTGTGGAATCATACGGAGTTTGATTTAGGTCACACATGAATGGCCTAGTGGTTCCCCTGTTTTCTTCAATGTAAGGCAGTTTGAACATTCTTTGGCATTGCATTTCTTTGGGACTGGAATGAAAACTGACCTTAAGCCTGAATTTTTCAATGAGGAGCTCATGATCTGAGCCACAGTCAGCTCCAGGTCTTGTTTTTGTTGACTGTATAAACTTCTCCATCTTCAGCTATGAAGAACATATCATTCTGATTTCGGTATTGACCGTCTGGTAATGTCCATGCATAGAGTCATCTCTTGGGTTGTTAGAAAATGGTATTTGCTATCACCAGCATATTCTCTTGACAAAGCTCTGTTAGCCTTTGACCTGCTTCATTTTATACTCCCAGGTCAAGCTTGCCTATAATTCCAGGCATCTCTTGACTTCCTACTTTTGCATTCCAACCCCGTATGATGAAAAAGACATCTCTTTTTCAGTGTTAATTTAGAAGGAGTTGTAGGTCTTCATGCATGCACACTAAGTCACATCAGTCATGTCACTCTTTGAGACCCCATGGACTATAGCCTGCCAGGCTCCTCTGTCCACTGGGGGAAACCTGTAGGTCTTCATAGAACCATTCAACTTCAGCTTCTTCAGCATCCATGGTGGGGGCATAGCCTTGGATTACTGTGATATTGAATGGTTTGCCTTGGAAACAAACTGAGATCATTCTGTCATTTTTGAGGCTGCACCCAGGTACTGCATTTCAGACTCTTGTTGACTATGAAGGCTACTCCATTTCTTCTAAGAGATTCTTGCTCACAGGAGTAGGTATTAATATAATGGTCATCTGAATTGAATTTGCCTATTCCCATCCATT
Organism: Bubalus bubalis; assembly: GCF_019923935.1. Taxonomy (NCBI): domain Eukaryota; kingdom Metazoa; phylum Chordata; class Mammalia; order Artiodactyla; family Bovidae; genus Bubalus; species Bubalus bubalis. The sequence goes on from NC_059163.1 coordinate 314,692, forward strand.
TTAGTTCACTGATTTCTAAAATGTCAGTGTTCACTCTTGCCATCTCCTGCCTGACCACGTCCAATTTATCTTGATTCATGGACCTAACGTGGCTTTCCTGGTGGCTCATATGGTAAAGAATCCACCTGCAGTGCAAGAGACACAGGTTCAATCCTTGGGTCAGGAAGGTCCCCTGGGGAAGGGAATGGCTACCCACTCCAGTATTCTTGCCCGGAGAATCCCATGGCCAGAGGAGGTGAGCCTGGTTGGCTACAGTCCACAGGGTCACAAAGAGCAGGACACGACTGAGCGGCTGAACATGCACACACACAGACCTGACCTTCCAGTTCTTATGTGGAGACGGGATGTAGAGGGATGTACCCTCATCTTCTCCTGTGAGAACTCCAAGATTAAAGCTCGCTGCTGAACAACTGTTGACAGGAAAATGCTGGATCCCACCAAAAAGAAACCCCACTTCCAAGGGCAAAGCAGAAACCCCAGCAAGACGGTAGGAGGGGTGAAATCACATTAAGAATCAAACTCCATACCCACCAGAGATGCTCGGAGGGGCCAAACAAACCTTGTGCACACCAGGACCCAGAGGCCCATAGAGACTGAGCCAGAACTGTGTCTGAGTGTCTCCTGAGGAGGTCCGGGGCAGCAGTGGCCTGCCGCAGGGGCAGGGGCTCTGGGCGCAGCGGCCTGGGTGTGGCAGAAGCCCTCTTGGAGGAGGTCGCCGTTGACCCCACCACAGAGCCACCAGAACTTACACAGGACTGGGAAACCGACTCTTGGTGGCACAAACAAAACCTTGTGTGCACCAGGACCCAGGAGACAGGAGCAGTGACCCCACGAGAGACTGACCCAGGCTCGCCCGTGAGTGTCCAGGCATCTCTGGCGGAGGCGTGGGTCAGCGGTCTGCTGCAGGGTCTGGGGCACCGAGTGCGGCAGCGTGTGCACGAGACCATTTGCAGGAGGTCGCCATTATCTTCATTACCTCCACCATAGTTTGGCCTCAGGTCAAACAACAGGGAGGGAACACAGCCCCTCATCAACACATCAACAGAAAACTGGACTAAAGATTTACTGAGCACAGCCCCGCCCATCAGAACAAGCCCCAGTTTCCCCCTCAGTCAGTCTCTTCCACCAGGAAGCTTCCATAAGCCTCTTATCCTTCTCCATCAGAGGGCAGAGAGAATGAAAACCACAGTCACAGAAAACTAATCAAACTGATCACATGGACCAGAGCCTCGTCTAACTCAGTGAAACTGAGCCATGCTGTGTAGGGCCACCCAAGACAGACGGGTCAGGGTGGAGAGTTCTGACTGGTCCACCGGAGAAGGGAATGGCAACCCACTCCAGTATTCTTGCCTGGAGAACCCCATGAACAGTGTGAAGAGGCAAAAAGACCATTCAGGTATGACCTAAATCAAATCCCTTACAATTATACAGTGGAAGTGACAAATAGATTCAAGAGATTATATCTGATAGACAGAGTGCCTGAAGAACTATGGATGGAGGTTCATGACATTGTACAGGAGGTAGGGATCAAGACCATCCTCAAGAAAAACAAATGCAAAAAAACAAAATGGTTGTCTAAGGAGGCCTTGGGGCTTCCCTGGTGGCTCAGAGGCTAAAGCATCTGCCTCCAATGCAGGAGACCTGGCTTTGATCCCTGGGTCAGGAAGATCCCCTGGAGAAGGAAATGGCAACCCACTCCAGTATTCTTGCCTGGAGAATCCCATGGATGGAGGAGCCTGGTAGGCTACAGTCCACGCAGTCGCAGAGAGTTGGACACGAGTGAGCAACTTCACTTAAGGAGGCCTTAAAAATAGCTGAAAAAAGCAGAGAAGCTAAAGGCAAAGGAGAAAAGGAAAGATACACCCATCTGAATGCAGAGTTCCACAGAATAGCAAGAAGAGATAAGAAAGCCTTCCTCAGTGATCAATGCAAAGAAAAAGAGGAAAACAATAGAATGGGAAAGACTAGAGATCTATTCAGGAAAATAGAGATGCCAAGGGAACATTTCATGCACAGAAGGGCACAATAAAGGACAGAAACGGTATGGACCTAACAGAAGCAGAAGATATTAAGAGGTGGCAAGAATACACAGATAACTATACAAAAAAGATCTTCATGCACCAGATAATCACAATGGTGTGATCACTCACCTAGAGCCAGACATCCTAGAATGTGAAGTAAAGTGGGCCTTAGGAAGCATCACTACGAACAAAGCTAGTGGAGGTGATGGAATTCCAGTTGAGCTATCTCAAATCCTGAAAGATGATGCTGTGAAAGTGCTACACTCCATATGCCAGCAAATTTGGAAAAAGCAGCAATGAAAAAGTAATTTTTCATTCCAATCCCAAAGAAAGGCAGTGCCAAAGAATGCTCAAACTACCACACAATCGCACTCATCTCACACACTAACAAAGTAATGCTCAAAATTCTCCAAGCCAGGCTTCAACAGGACATGAACCATGAACTTCCAGATGTTCAAGCTGGATTTAAAAAAGGCAGAGGAACCAGAGATCAAATTGCCAACATCCGCTGGACCACAGAAAAAGCAAGAGTGTTCCAGAAAAACATTTCTGCTTTATTGATTATGCCAAAGCCTTTGACTGTGCAGATCAAAACAAAATGTGGAAAATTCTTCAAGAGTTGGGAATACCAGACCACCTGACCTGCCTCCTGAGAAATCTGTATGCAGGTCAAGAAGCAACAGTTAGAACTGGACCATGGAACAACAGACTGGTTCCAAATCGGGAAAGTACATCAAGGCTGTATATTGTCACCCTGCTTATTTAACTTATATGCAGGGTACATCATGTGAAATGCTGGGCTGGATGAAGCACAAGCTGGAATCAAGGTTGCCAGGAGAAATATCAGTAACCTCAGATACACAGATGACACCACTCTTATGGCAGAAAGCAAAGAACTAAAGAGCCTCTTGATGAAAGTGAAAGAGGAGGGTGGAAAAGTTGGCTTCAAACTCAACATTCAGAAAACTAAGATCATGGCATCCAGTCCCATCACTTCATGGCAAATAGTTGGGGAAACAGGGGAAACAGTGAGAGACTTTATTTTTTTCAGCTCCAAAATCATTGCAGATGGTGACTGCAGCCATGAAATTAAAAGACATTTACTCCTTGGAAGTAAAACTATGACAAACCTAGACAGCATATTAAAAAGCAGAGACATTAGTTTGCCGACAAAGGTCCATCTAGTCAAAGCTATGGTTTTTCTGTTAGTCATGTATGGATGTGAGAGTTGTACAATAAAGAAAGCTGAGTGCCTAAGAATTGATGCTTTTCAACTGTGGTGTTGGAGGAGACTTGAGAGTCCCTTGGACTGCAAGGAGATCCAACCAGTCCATCCTAAAGGAGATCAGTCCTGAATATTCATTGGAAGGACTGATGCTGAAGCTGAAGCTCCAATATTTTGGCCACCTGGTGCGAAGAGTTGACTCATTAGAAAAGACCCTGATGCTGGAAAAGGTTGAGGGCAGGAGAAGAAGGGGACGACAGAGGATGAGATGGCTGGATGGCATCACCGACTCGATGGACATGACTTTGAGCAAGCTCTGGGAGTTGGTGATGGACAGGGAAGCCTGGGGTGCTATAGTCCATGGGTTTTAAAGAGTCGGACATGACTGAATGACTGAACTGAACTGAACTGAACTGATGCAATATCGCTCTTTACAGCACTGAACTTTACTTCCACCAGCAGACACATCCACATCGAGTGCCGTTTCTGTTTGGCCTCTCCATTCTTTTTGCGCTGTTAGTAATTTCCCTCCTCTCTTCCCCAGTAGCTTATTGGACACTTTCTGACCTGGGGGCGTTTGTCTTCCAATGTCATATCTTTTTGCCTTTTCATACTGTTCATGGGGTTCTCCAGGCAAGAACACTGGAGCGGTTTGCCATCCTCCTGCAGCGGACCACGTTTCATCAGAGCTCTTCACTACGACTGTCTGTCTTGGGTGGCCCTGCACAGCATGGCTGATGGCTTCACTGAGTTATGCAAGCCCCTTCACCAGGACGGCGCTGTGATCCACGACGGGGCTGTGACCATTTCTCAAGCTTTCCTTTTCTTGACAACCTGCTCAGCTTGGAGGAGGGCTTTTCAGGAAGTCTGTGTATCTCTCAGGATTTGTCTGATGCCCTTCTCTTGATTATGCTGGGTGCTGGGTTCGGGCAGCAGGGGCCCAGAGGGTGGAGCACCTTCTCATTCCCTCCCTCCCCAGCCCGGCCATGCTCTCGATGAGACGGTCCCCTTGCTGACCTGGCTGGCCCCCTGGAGCTGAGGGCTATGGTCCACCGCCTTGGGCTTTGGTTCATCTCTTTCTTTTTTAAATAATTGAATTTATTTACATACAGTTATGGCTGTGCAGGGTCTTTGTTGCTACGCAGTCTCTTCTGGAGTCGTGACAAGCTTGGGGTGCGCTCCAGTTGCGGCGTGCAATCTTGTTGAGCACGTGCTCAGGGCACAAGCTCAGGAGTCGTAGGGCAGGGACTTTGCTGCTCTGCCGCACGTGGATCTTTGTGAACCAGGGGTCAAACCCGTGTCCCCTGCACTGGCAGGCAGATTCTTACCAACTGAGCCACCAGGGAAACCTTGCCCATTTCTTAATTGGGCTGTTGATCACCTTATGGTAACTGTTCTTTATATATTCTGGATACAAGTCTGATTTTATTGATCTTCTTAACTAACTTTTTCCATCCCCAGCCCTCATTTCAGTAATGTCCATTCTCATCTTTATTATTTCCTTTCTTCTGCTTGCAGTAGAGGTGCTTATGCCTTCCCTGGTGGCTCAGACGGTAAAGTATCTTCCTACAATGTGGGAGACCCAAGTTGGATCCCTAGGTTGGGAAGGTCCTCTGGAGAAGGAAATGGCACCCACTCCAGTGTTCTTGCCTGGAAAATCTCATGGACGGAGGAGCGTTGTAGGTTACAGTCCATGGGGTCGCAAAGAGTCGGACACGACTGAGCGACTTCACTTCACTTCTGCTTACTTTGGATTTCATGCCTTTCCCTCAGTTTCAGCTGTCAGAAGTTGAAGTTAATCATTTGAAACCTTTCTTCATTTCTGCTTAGGTGTTTGGTGATGTATTTCCCTCTAAACACAACTTTGCTGAATTCCACAATTTTTATCTTTTTTTCCATTTGCATTCAGTCCACAGAGCTTTCTGATTTCCTCGTTGATCCCTTCTTGGCCTCATGGGCTGTTTAGAGCGTGCTGCTCAGTCTCCAAATATTTGGGCAGGTTTTCCAGATCTCTTTCTGTTACGTGTTTTTTGTTTCATCCCATTGTGGACACAGAACTCACTCCAGTCACTGCAGACTGGACTCTCACGTTTACTGAGGCTGCTTCCGTGGCCGAGAATAAGGTCTCCTTCGGTAAACAGCCTGAGAGTGAGAACCACCCTGAGGGTCTGCACCGTCAGTTGGCCGCGTCGCTTGGCGGTTTGCTCCTGTCTGTAGGTCCTTCTGATGTTACCACCAGAATCTGTGGGTCGCCTGTTTCTCCTTTAAGCTCCACCTGTTTTTGCTCACATATCTTGAAACTTTGTATGAGTAGAAATGGTCAGGACTCATTATAAGTAGAAGTGGTCAGGACTGTTATGTCCGCTTGATTAACTGGTTCCTTCTCACAAAGAACCATCTTCCCCTTGGTCAAAATCTTTGCTCTGAAATCTACTCCGTCTGACATTAATGTCGGCCCTCCAGGCTTCTTTGGATTAATATTAATGTGACTGGTCTCGTTCCTCCTTTTTAATGTTCCCTTATTTGCGTCTTTATATTTCAGGTGCGTTTCTTACAGGGGTGATAAAGCTGGGTCTTGATTTTCTACCAAATCCAACATCTGCACCTTTTATGAGAATGTCCCCAAGAGCAAGAGCAGGAAAAATTACCAATCACGGGGCCTCCATCAGAGTAAGAAGTGGACGACCTTGGCTCTGGTTGGGGGGAAGTTATCCTCAGACTAAACCTTGCTCTGATCCCGCCAAACAAAGTTCAGACAAGACAGGAAAGAGTCAAGCTGTATCTAAATAAAGTGACCACAGACTGAACGAAATGAGTGTATTTAGGGAAACAGAACCATGTAGCAGCACCAGGGTGAGTGGACTCACGATGTGCGGCATCTGTGAGAAGCCCCCAGGCCAGCGAAGACCTGGAAAGCAGCACCCAGGAGGAGGGAGCCACTCCGCGGCCTGGTGGGACGGCCACAGAGATGGGGCAGGGAGGGCGCGCAGAGCATCGGAGCAGCAGACCGGGTGGTGAGTAACAGAAAGTACACCTAAAGTGAGTAAGTCACAAACGGTGCGGCTGAGTGAACAAAAAACGTTAAATCACACTATGACTCCAAAATGTAATTAAAAGTGAGATCAACTTTAGCCCTGGAACCACCCATGCTGGGAAGCGTGCCCGGCTGGGGCGCAGATGCCGGATCTGCATAGAGGGCAGTTTGGAGACTTGACAGACCAGCCCCGCACACCCTTCGTGCTGCGTTCGTGACAACAGGGACCGCGTGGTTTCCTGAAGGCCAGCTCTGCAGCCTCCGCGCGGCCGCCTCAGCAGCGCCCCAGCAGCCTGGAAGACAGAGCCCGTGCGGTTTCGCTCCGTGCAGCCCCATACTTAGTCTGTTTACTGGGTTCCATTTGTCTGTTTCTAACACTAGAACACACACTTCATCAGATGGAGACCGTCCGTCTGTGTCCAGCTCGTGGGATACTGGGTGACGGGATTACATCCCTAACCTACAGCGCGGGGGTGGCCTGCACCCCTGTTTGTAAGAGCGGAGAGCCCGGGTGTGAGATGGCCCTGGTTAAGTCAGTGGTGGTGAATTCATACACGCCCCCTACACACCAATGAGCTCTGTTCCCAGGGCACGTTCACAAGTCCACGAAGTTAGCCTAGGTACCCGACTAACACAATCGGTGTATAGTACCGCACAGTCGTCGTTTAGTCGCTAAGTTGTGTCCGACACTTTGCGACCCCTCGGACTGTAGCCCCCAGGTTCCTCTGTCCATGGGATCCTCCAGGCAAGAACGCTGGAGTGGGTCGCCATTTCCTTCTCCAATAGTACCGTATAGTAATAGGTTTATAACACTAGTCACACAAACACATACAATACAGGAAACATTGTTAATCTTACGGTGCAGTACCTTGAAAAGGACGGTAGTGCAGGCCGGCAGCCGCCACACAGGGGCTGGCGTCACGTGAACGGCGAGAAGAGCTGCTGATGGAGGCGGTGGGATCCCGCTGCAGGGCCGTCAGCAGCAGGCCGCGGCAGGCAGGCTGCAGCCGCGCGCGTCCGCGTCTCTGAAAGCTCACAACCTACAGGTTCAAATGTCAGGGATACGGCACCAGCCATCCCAGCGTCAGGGCCGCACACCCGCGGCGCTCGTGCCGGACCCCGTGACGCTGCCTGTCCTCACGCAGCCACGGCTCGTGGCCCTGTGACCCTCAAATTGAGGGCCTAGGGCGACCCTGCACCGAGCAGCCTTTCAGCACCGTGTTGCCGGCGGTGTTCACCGCCTTCCCGTCTCCCACCACATCTGGTGATTCTCACGTCTCAGCCCCTCCACCAGCAAAGAGACTGAGTCCCTGGAGGCCACGATGATTTTCTACCATGCAGTTTTTAACCCAGGTATAAACACTGTCTTTTTTAGACAAAACACTGCTGCACACTTAATAGACTATATCGCAGTGTGAACATGCCTTCTGTATGCACTGGGAGCCCAGAAAATGCACACGACTCAGTTTATTGCAACACTGCGTGTACTGCGGCAGTCTGGAACCGGCCCCACACGCCTCTGAGGTCTGCCTGCGCTGGTCTTCCCAGCACACTCCCTCCAGGTACCCCGTGTTTCACATCCCATCCAGGTGGTCTAGTCCCGGGTGTCCTAAAGCCAGTCGTCCTAACAATTGACGGTACCGAGTTGTGGTTGAACAGGCTGGATCAAACACCCGTGCTTGTCTACACCACTTCCACAACCCCACCAAAATGGGAGCAAAACGCAAAGCTGTAATTCCACGAGGGCAAACAGATCGGGAGCAGAGACAGCAAGGTAACTGAGACATCAAACTGGGGGCAACGGAGCAGAAGCACAGGTGGGGGGCGGTGAGGGGTCAGCGAGGAGGCAGAGGAGCCCTGCTCAGGGCACCCACGGTGGGGTGGGGTCAAAGATGACCCAAAGCAAGGTCCCGAGAGCGAGAAATTTCACAGTGCCAGGTCAAAAAGGAAACCGGGAGAGCCTCCAGAGAGAAAAGTGCACGGGTCACGGAAAAGCAACTGGAGTGAGGGCAGTGTGACGTCAACAGCAGCTTTAGAACCCGCAACAGACATAAAGCTGCAGAACCCAAGGAGGAAGTTCTTTAAAATCCACAGCTTTATACCCAGCCCACCTGGCAGTGCTGCACGAAGGCAGAATGGAGACCGGCTTGCCTGGGTGCCCGCTGTTGGGAGGTTCCCCAGGGCCCAGCAGGAGGGGGCGGGGAGAGGCCTGGGCACAGGGCACGGTGCCAACGGGGCGGGAGGTGCTGTGTCCTGGGGCAGTGGCTGCAGAGGAAAGGAAAGCAGCGGCCAGCTGTCTGGGACCTTTAACACATGAGCGTGGCTCGGGGTAAAGAACTGTCAGTTCAGTGCCCTGCAACCGCCAGCGCAGAAGACAGAGAAGACGTGGGCTCAGCCCCTGGGTGGGGAAGGTCCCCTGGAGTTGGAAATGCCCACTCCAGCATTCTTGCCTGGACAATGCCATGCACAGAGGAGCCTGGCGGGCCACAGTCCATGGGGTTGCAGAGAGTCGGACACGGCTGAGCCAGGGCACAAACACTGCTGGGCAGGGGCTGCTGCTGGAACGCGGGGCGAGTTCACGACAGAACAGAGTATCAGACGCACGGAAGGCGAGACGCGGTACCTTGGCAGCCCACGGGCTCTGGAGGAGAGGGCGTCACAGGGGCACTCTGCGGGACGCAGTGCGCCGAGGGGACGAGTTGGGAGGGGCAGGAGGTCTGTCCCGTCTGAGAGCCAACACGCCCACGGGCGCTTTCGGCTCCCGCTTCTGCCCGGAGGACAGAGGGCAACAATTTACAAACTGTTCCTGAAACTGGAGGCAAGTCTGTACATCACGCACAGGACGAGTTTCACCTCAATCTGTCTACACGGCAGATGGAGACGCTCCTGAACCTGCACTGCTCAAGGGCTGATGTCAAGAAATGACCCTGTCCCGGTGTTTTCTGGCCAAAGCTGTTTCAAACCACAGTTGCCAGGGAAGGCTCACTCTTCTCCCCCAGGTTTGGAACAGCCAGCCGATCCCCAAACTAATTCTAATAAACTGACAGCATAAAGAGCTGTGCAGAATGTTTTAAAATTAGAACTGGATCTGAAGGAATTTATTTCTCCTTCAAAAAATACTTTCAAATACTATTATTTCAAGGAAGTAATGAGTGATTCTAATGGATGAGTTTGAAGGTGATGTGGTATCTCAGTTTTCCGTATCACTTCTTTATGCTTTTCTGTATTATTTCAGTGCCCTACAATGAACATTTATAATTTTCAAACTAGGAAAAAAAAGTCCACTTTCATGTTAAAAAATAAATATGGACAAATACCTCTTATCAAATTGAAGACCAAAAAAAAATATTTTTATATATTAAGAAAACATCGACTGTAATACCAATCTTCCAGATCAAAACCACAGACCCGAGGGTTAGTGTGGGGGGCCAGACAGAACCTGCTTGGCCAGACTGGAGACACATGGCTCTGCTCCTGACAGCAACAGCTAGAGCCTGAATGGTGTTTCCAAAGGGCACATAGGTTCCAAACCACTACAGAAGGTTTTTAAAAAGAAAATCTAGTCCATGCGTTAAGATTAAATAAGTGACATAGCAAGAAAGCATGTGAACAGGTTAGTGAGGACAACAAGGTCAGATCAGACGTGAACTGTGATGAGACACACGAAACGGTGAACGTTCTTACAGAGCAAGATGCGCAGTGAAGCCCCTCACAGATGCCCACCCCGCCACCCAGTGGAGGGGCTTGGCCTGCAGTCCCCAGCGGGCACCTCCAGCCCTGCGTGCAGAGAAGCAGCCACTCTTGCCTCAGGCCGCCGTCTGCTGTCCGTTGCCCGGGGCCCAGCATCCCACACGCCCACTAGCCCTGCCAGGATGACCCAGAGGCGGGAGAGGCGGCCCACCCCGTCGTCATCAGAGCCCTGCTGCAGGCAGAGACCACCCGCCTGAGGTCACGGCCCAGCCGGGGCGCCCACGCCCTCAGGAGGGAAGACTCAAAGCCTGGGCCCCGTCACCCTGCTGAGAGCCGTGCTCTGCCCCGGGCCAGGGGCCTCTCCTGAAGCTGGCCGAGGGCCTGGCCAGGGTCTGGCTGCATGGAGGGTCACTTGGGAGGTCCCCATGCCCAGTCTTAACCAGCTGAGTCAGGCCTGGCCTGCCCTGCCTTCATCTTCTGCAGAGATCAGCACTCCCCTGCTTCCGTGGCCTTGCCTCCCTCGTCAGCTGGCTGGAGGCACCGGGCAGGCGCTCCGCGCCCGTTGGGGAGGGGCACGGGCCACTGCTGTCCCTGCCTGCAGTGCCAGGTGCCAGGCAGAGCGTCTGGCCTTGGTTTCAGGAGAGGATGCCCCGAGACAGAGGTGAGATGAGGCCATCTGTGGGCAGAGCCCAGCCCAGGACAGACAGCCGGCCCCCAGCCCCCTGCGCTCTCCAGGGCCCGTCTGCAGCGGGGGCAGCGGCCCAGGGCCAGGGGAGGGGCCTGCCCGCCCCAGCCCGCCTCAGCCCGCACCTCCTGTCCTGAGGCAGAGCAGAGGCTCCTTCCAACCCTCCGCACAGCCCGACAAAGCCGGAGGGACGTGGGGCTGGTGAGCTGCTGCTGCTGGGAGCGGGGTTGCCCACTGTGTCCGCTCCAGGGTGGGGCAGGGGGCACCCCACTGCAGAGGCCGCCTTCTGAAGGGTGCAACGTGCAGCGGGGTCCTGCAGCCCAGGGACCCTCGAGGGCCCAAGGACAGAGCCCTTCGCCCATGTTGGGGGTCCCCGTTCTCCCTGCTCCTCCTGCCGCAGCCCCAGCACCTCCTCTCCCCAAAGGCCCCTTGACCACGGCCTTCCCACCCATCCTGGGCAGCGGGGGCCAGAGGACAGGCAGAGGCCTGAGGCTGCAGTGGCCAGGGTGCCTGCCCTGCTCCCAGCTCAGGAAGCAGAGCTCAGCAGGTGGGCCTGGCGTTTCCCCTGGGACGCGGCCCCAGTGTCCCCAGGGATGCTAGGGGCAGCCATCACACCAGCAGACGCTCCCAGGCTGTGCCACCAGCCACCCGGCCCCAGGAGTCCTCGACCTCCCGAGCTCAGTCTGCACCGGCACCCAGATTCCAACACTCAGCCCAGCACGCTCAGCCTTCCACTGGCCCGCAGGGAAGACGTCCGCCCCGCCCAGACACCGCAGCTTGTGGGCTAGTCCATGGGACCAAAGGGACCTACGGGGTGAGATGGGGGCTCCCCGAGCCCCGCCAGGCTGCGCCCCCAAGAGCAGCTGGAGGGTCCACCTGACCGCTGCAGGGCTGAGAGGAGCTGCCACGCCCCAACCCCCCTGTCAGAACAGGAGAAAAGTGAGGCGATGCTGGAAAATGGGCTTGTGCAGAGCGCGAGGACAGGTGGGCCCGGAGGAGGGGCTGGAGAGGCCCCAGCCGCCCCCAGACGGGACGGGACTCACAGCAGCCAGTGGCAGGGGTCTCAGAGGACCGGCTTCCCCCAACATGGGGCCGCAGCCCCACAGGGGCTGCTCGGAGCTTCCAGGAGCCCCCTCCCCGACCTCTGCTGACCCCAGCTTGGGTTCGGGAGGCCAAGGACTCTGAGACTTGCCCGCAGCGGGCTCTACGGAGACGTGCTGCTGACTCAGGGTTTTGCCAAGTCCCTGCTCTGTGAGAGGTGAAAACGGGCAGAGAGGCAGACCCAGCCCCGCAGGCTGGCCGTCAGCACAGGTTACGAGAGCCCGTCACGCGGAGCCGTTCACACAAGCGCCTTAATCCCACGTGGAACCGCTCACCGACCAATGAGACAAAAAATAAATGACCTGATGGCTGAAGGGCATTGCATGCAGCTTACTCCCCGGTTGGGGCCAAAGCATCTCTGACTGAGTGTCGGTTTCACCAACAGCAGCGCCTCTCCTGAGGGAAGGGCTGTCCAGGGCTTCGGGAGGAAAGACAGCGTCTCTGAAGTGCCCTTTAGCCTCTAAGAGATGAGGGGTAAGAGGTGTCTCTGCTGAGCCCCGCAAGGTGAGACAGCGCTTCTTCCGTCCAACGTGGCATCTGGGAGCCCACTCTGAATGAAAACGGGTACTTTATCATCTGGTACTTGTTGCCTGCCTGCAGAGGAGGAGCCCAGCTCTCAAGGGGAGGAGGCGCCTCCACGCTCTGGGAGCTTGTGGTCTGGGGACCCTGCTCCTGGAAATCAAGTTTTCCCAGGCTGGTGTGAGCTGCCTTGTTTGGAGGGTGATGGGCTTCCTTGGCCCTCACCTTCCCAGACCTTCCTGCCTATGATACACAGCGGAAACCTCCACGAGATCTCACAGACGCCCGTGCCGAGCAAACAAGGCCTCCGCCTCCTCCTCCTCCTCCTCCTCCTCCTCCTCCTCCTCCTCCTCCTCCTCCTCCTCACCCTGCGTGGGACGCTGGAGCAGCAGCAGCTGCCCTGTGACTGCGAGAAGCGAGCTGACCGCTCTACTAGAAGGACAAGCTCAGTGAAAGCCAGCGCCAGCCCCGACAGCTCTGCTGAGCAGCCGAGCCGCTTCCCGACGCCTCATCATGTGAGGGAACAAACTTCGATTCAAGCCACACTGTCTGGTCCTCTGTAATTTGAGCCAAAAGTATCCTCCCCAAGGCAGAATTCTAGAGTTCCCCAGCCCAGTCTGTTCTGTCTCCTGCAGTCCAGCTCAGCCTGTGACGCTCATCCTCCCAGAGGCCACGGGACCTGGCCGGCCCCGGCCAGCGTCCCAGGACAGCAGCCCCTGGCATGCGGGAGGCCCCTGATAGAGTGAACCCCCAAACAGACGGAGGCAGCAGGGGAGCCCGTGGGAGCAGCCCTGCCCTCGGGCCCTGGGTCTGGACAGGAGGGGGATGCCTGGCCTCATCCTTGGTGTGGAGCTGGGAGCAGCGTGGCGTGGGGTCCGGCTGCTGCAAGGCGAGGACCTGGAGGAGTGCTGGCTGAGGGGCTCCCTGCCCAGGGCGCCCAGCCCACAGAGGGGGCTCTGCCTTCTGTGAGCCCCGACATGGGCTGCCCCCTTCTCCTGGACCTGGAACCCGTGGCCCCTACACATCTGGGGCCTGGGCCCTACAAGACCCCCGAGGTGCCCCTGCCCGCAGTGCCCAGTCCACACCCTCAAGGCGTGGCGGCCCCGGGCCCCGGCTCTGCCCAGGGGTTCCCTCCCCGCGTCCCTCCCTCCGTGCAGGTCTCGGTGACGCAGTGTCCCTGCCACCCACACACACGCAGACGTGCAGGCCTCAGGACAGCGCCTGTCCATTCCCTCACCCCTTCCACGCACGGGGCACAGGCCCTCTGCTCTCCTGCCCCTCGAGAGAGGACGGCCTCTCAGCCCAGACTCCCTGCCTGTAGGACGGGCCCAGGGCCGACTCACCGCAGGACACCATCCGCACCGCCCAAGCCCCAGGACGTGGCCAGGGCAGGCCTAATCTCGGGGAGGAAGACCCCTCAGGCTTGGGCTCTGGGCTGCCTTCCAAGCCTGTGCCAGCCCCCAAGCCCCTGGGCCTTTGCACGTGCAGCATCCAGGCTGTCCACTCCTCCTTGGAGCCCCCTTTGCACATCCCCTCCTCCATGAAACCTTCCCCTGCCCCGCACTGCTCTGAGGACCTAACACGTTCCAGACTCAGACCACGCCACACCAAGCAGGACGGGACAGGGTCACTTGGGGCAAAACAGCCGTGTGCTCCCGACGTAGCACAAAGAGCGCCTGCAGCGGGCACACCAACCCGACGGCGCCCACCGCTCCTCCGACATGTACGTGGGGCTCCGGGGCGCTCACCACCGCCTGGCCCTGGGGGAAATCAGCTTCTTCAAGTTACACCCTTGAGGACCCCGAGTCCCCGGCCCGGGCAGACGCAGCCGGGCTCCCAGCCACCACGCAACCCCGCGTCAGTGTTCTCTCGGGGAAGGAGCGTTGGCTCACTTAAATCTGGAGGCGTCTTGAGGGGTCTCGGGAGGGCCCAATGCCCGTCTAGGCCTCCCGGATGTTCTCCTGGTGAGAACAAGTTTGCCAACAGCTCGCACCTTCCTCGACTATTGGGCCCCAAAAGCATGGTCCCCAGCCGGTCCCACGTGCCCCCTGCAGCCCCGGGCCCCTGGCCTCAGGACAACACCAACAGAATCAAGTGCCGGGGACCACATTTTCTGGGTGTGAAGGGCCCCTGGTGCTCCGTCAGCCACGGAGCGTCCCAGCCCTAAGAGCAGAGGCTCCCGGCCCGCAGGGTCTCATGCAGGCTGCAGGGAGACGGGGTGGGGCCTGAGCCGGGGCCTCCAGGGTCCACTCCAGGGCCCGGGAGTGACTGGGCAGACCCTGCCACCTCAGGGGGAGCCCAGAGCCCCCGTCCCTTCCTCCATGGCCCACGGCTGCCCTCCTGCCATCAGAGAAACACTCGGAACCCGGAAGCTGCATGGAGCCGTGGTTCGGGGCCACGGGCCCTGCTGGGACCGGCGGAGCAGGAGGGCCTGCGGGTGGCCTCCACGATCCCCCTGCAGCCCAGTGGGCTTCCCCTCGCCGCCCGCCTGCCCAGGGCAGCCCTGTCCCCACTCGACATGACAGCTCCTCATGGACACCCCCGTGCCCCCTACCCTGTAGCAGGGCTCCCAGGCCCAGGCCCAGCTCCCAGATGACTGCGGCTCCCAGACAGGTGGGCTTGGAGTCCACCAGGCAGGCCAGCGGAGGAGCGCCCTCAGCAAGCCTGCGGGGCCACGGCTCAGAGCCAGAGGCTACACCAGGCATGGGGCGGGCACCCGCAGAGGCCCACGCCAGGCACAGGACAGGCATCCAGAGCTACGGGACGGCCACAGGGCAGGCATCCACAGAGCTACAGGACAGGCATAGGGTGGGCACAGGGAGGGCAGGCATCCAGAGAGGCCAATGCTGGGCACAGGGCAGGCACAGGGTGGGCATCCACAGAGACCCATGCCAGGCACAGGTCTGGCATCCACAGAGCTATAGGACGGGCATAGGGTAGGCACAGGGTGGGCAGGCATCCACAGAGGCCCATGCTGGGCACAGGGCGGGCATCCAGAGAGTCATGGGGGGGTCTGGGCTTGCCTGGGGTTTCAGGGCCTGCCGAGAGTGAACTGGCCCTCCCTGAGCGGGCCCTGCCCTACCTCGCAGAGGTGCCCAGGATGTGCAGGAGAGCAGGATGGACAGGGCAGAGGCTGCCAGTGGGGTCGAGACCAGACAATTGAGGGAGTGAGAGGTGCGTGCACCCCAGACACGTCAGTTCTCCCCTAAACACAGTGCTCAAGGGGGCTGGAGGGTGGGGACAGGACAGGTGGGCAGGACAGGTGGGGCAGGACAGGTGGGGCAGGCTGGTGGGGGCAGACAGGTGGGCAGACAGGTGGGGCAGGACAGGTGGGGCAGGACAGGTGGGGCAGGCTGGTGGGGGCAGACAGGTGGGCAGACAGGTGGGGCAGGACAGGTGGGCAGACAGGTGGGGCAGGACAGGTTGGCAGGACAGGTGGGGGCAGGCTGGTGGGGCAGGACAGGTGGGCAGACAGGTGGGGCAGGACAGGTTGGCAGGACAGGTGGGGGCAGGCTGGTGGGGGCAGACAGGTGGGCAGGACAGGGGGCAGAAGTGTGCAAGGCGTGCACCTGTCTGCAGCCCAGCAGGTCCCGGGCTGGTTCCTCCCAAGAGCCTAGAGTGGACAAGGCTTGGCAGATGCAGCCGTGTGTCCTAGGCACTGGGGGCGCCCCATCAGGAGCCCGACGCTGGACTCCTGAGTCCTGCCGCTGCTGGCCCTGCCAGACAGTTACCCGGAAACCTCTGCCCAACAAAGACCTTGACTGAGGCACGGCCAGGCAGACGGCCTGGCTTAATTAGGCCGCACGGAGTCTTGTCCGCAGCGGTGCGAGCAAGGCCCGCCTAGGGCTTCCTCCAGGCTGTGAGCCCTTCTCCCAGGGCACGTGTGTGCACGGGTCTCTGCTTTGGGCCCCGACTCAATTTCTCAATCTGTTTCTAAGTAT
This sequence comes from Bubalus bubalis, assembly GCF_019923935.1. Classification (NCBI taxonomy): domain Eukaryota; kingdom Metazoa; phylum Chordata; class Mammalia; order Artiodactyla; family Bovidae; genus Bubalus; species Bubalus bubalis. The sequence goes on from NC_059163.1 coordinate 330,908, forward strand.
CCCTGCGTTTGCAGCCTCTCTGCCTGTCTGCCTGCCTGTCCATCCATGCCTGTCTGTCTCCCTGTCTGTCTCTCTGTCTGTCTCTCTATGTCTGTCTGTCTCTCTCAGTCTCTCCCTGTCTGTCTCTCTGTCTGTCCCTCTGTCTGTCTCTCTCTGTCTTTCTGTCTCTATCAGTGTCTGTGTCTATGTCTGTGTGCATCTGTCTCTCTGTCTGTCTACATCTGTCTGTCTCTCTGTCTCTCCCTGTCTGGCTCTCTGTCTGTCTCCCTGCCCGTCTCCCTGTGTGTCTCTCCCTGTCTGTCTGTCTATGTCTGTCTGTCTCTCTCAGTCTCTCCCTGTGTGTCTCTCTGTCTGTCCCACTGTCTGTCTCTCCCTGTCTGCTTCTCCCTATCTGTCTGTCTCTATCAGTGACTGTGTCTGTCTGTCTCTCCCTGTCTGTCTCTGTCTGTCCCTCTGTCTGTCTCTCCCTGTCTGTCTCTCTGTCTGTCCCTCTGTCTGTCTCTCCCTGTCTGTCTGTCTGTCCCTCTGTCTGTCTCTCCCTGTCTGTCTCTGTCTGTCCCTCTGTCTGTCTCTCCCTGTCTGGCTCTCTGTCTGTCCCTCTGTCTGTCTCTCCCTGTCTGTCTCTCTGTCTGTCCCTCTGTCTGTCTCTCCCTGTCTGTCTCTGTCTGTCCCTCTGTCTGTCTCTCCCTGTCTGTCTCTCTGTCTGTCCCTCTGTCTGTCTCTCCCTGTCTGGCTCTGTCTGTCCCTCTGTCTGTCTCTCCCTGTCTGTCTCTCTGTCTGTCCCTCTGTCTGTCTCTCCCTGTCTGTCTCTGTCTGTCCCTCTGTCTGTCTCTCCCTGTCTGTCTCTCTGTCTGTCCCTCTGTCTGTCTCTCCCTGTCTGTCTCTCTGTCTGTCCCTCTGTCTGTCTCTCCCTGTCTGTCTCTGTCTGTCCCTCTGTCTGTCTCTCCCTGTCTGCTTCTCCCTATCTGTCTGTCTCTATCAGTGACTGTGTCTGTCTGTCTCTCCCTGTCTGTCTCTGTCTGTCCCTCTGTCTGTCTCTCCCTGTCTGGCTCTCTGTCTGTCCCTCTGTCTGTCTCTCCCTGTCTGTCTGTCTGTCCCTCTGTCTGCCTGGCCTGCACTTGCACTTCCTGCCCTGGTTCCTCGGGTCTCCCAGGCTCAGTCTCAGCCCCCCCATCTTCCGCTCTGAGCCTCTGACCCCCTCGCTCCATCCCTGCCTGCCCTCCAGCACCTGCCCTCGGGGCCTCATCAGTCTGCCCCCAGCCCTGCTTCCGCATGGCTCCGCCTCGGCCAGGGCACTTCCTTTGTCTTTCCTGTCTGTCTGCCTCTCACCCACACTCACCCTGAGAGAACAGAACGCCGCCCGCCAGGGGAGGGAAGACTCGGGAACAGAAGACAAGGTCTCTCCTGGAGCAGCCCTGGGGCGCAAATGGGCTGGGTGCGGGGTAACGCCAGGCTGGGGCGCCCCCAGCTCCCCGGCCCCTCACTGGGGATGAGCCTGCCCTGTCACCGCGACAGGAGGAACTTTGGGCAGCCATGGAACAAAGACAATCCAGGCTGGCAATTACCCAGCTAATTTCAGCCATGTAGACAGCCAATCAAATATTTCGGTTTCCTTCCAAGCCCACCTCAGGGCCTGAATTAGCCGCCTAATTAATTATCTGTAGCAGCCAGGGGCTGGCTGGGGGGAGCCGGGAGCCGCCTGTGCCCGGATCACGTCCTGTGACGTAATCATTATAATTAGACTCAACCTGCAGCCCATCCCTGACCGAAGAGCCTGGAAATGTGGCCCCGGGCCACACCCAGACAGCTTTCCTCTTAACTTGAGTCCGGAGGAGATGCAGCCCACTGCGGGGCCCCGGTCCTGGGCACAGGGGCCCTAGGGCCTCCATCCTGCCCCTAGCTCCTAGCGCCAAGCCCCGTGGCACCCCGCCTCTGGTGAAAAGCGGCCTGTTACCCCTGCCGAGAGGTGGGCTTGCCCTGCAGCACATGACCCACACCCAGCTGTGAAAGGCATCGGGTCAGGGTGGGGCCCACGGAGGCCACCTGTGGCCCGAGGTGGGGCTGACGCAGAGGAAGACACCTCGGACCACAGAGTCGGGTGGCGCCTGTCACCAGGGCTCCCACGGCTGGCACTCACCGGGGGAGCCGGGTGCACAGGGCGGCCCCAGGGGCCAGGCTGCCCAGACCGCTTTGTCAGGACGCATCCGTGCCAGTGCGGACCGAAGTGCACGGCCCTGCCCACCTCCTGGGCCAGGGGCTCAGCTCACTGTGCGGTGCCGCCTGCCTCTCCTGGCTGTGGTGACAGCCTTGAGCCAAGGCACAGGGCTCCTTTCAAAACAGTCAGCGGGGGCTCCCTCCCCCAACACACACACGAGAGTGCACTGCGGCTGGGGGTGCACATGAGCTATTCAGGGCCTTTTCCCTTATCCTTGTGCCCAGCCGGGCCTGGCCCCCTGTGCCCAGCCAGCCCTGACTGCCTATGCCAAGCTGACCTTGACCCCTGTGGCCAGCCAGCCCTGACTCCCTATGCCAAGCCAGCCCTGACCCCCTGTGCCCAGCCAGCCCTGACTCCCTATGCCAAGCTGGCCCTGACTCCCTGTGCCCAGCCAGCCCTGACTCCCTATGCCAAGCCGGCCCTGAACCCCTGTGCCCAGCCAGCCCTGACTCCCTATGCCAAGCCGGCCCTGACCCCCTGTGCCCAGCCAGCCCTGACTCCCTATGCCAAGCTGGCCCTGACTCCCTGTGCCCAGCCAGCCCTGACTCCCTATGCCAAGCCGGCCCTGAACCCCTGTGCCCAGCCAGCCCTGACTCCCTATGCCAAGCCGGCCCTGACCCCCTGTGCCCAGCCAGCCCTGACTCCCTATGCCAAGCCGGCCCTGACCCCCTGTGCCCAGCCAGCCCTGACTCCCTATGCCAAGCTGACCCTCACCCCCGTGCCCAGCCAGACCTGGCCCCCTGTGCCCAGCCAGCCCTGACTCCCTATGCCAAGCTGACCCTGACCCCCTGTACCCAGCAGGCCCTGACTCTCTATGCCCAGCTGACCCTGACTCCCTGTGCCCAGCCAGCCCTGACTCCCTATGCCAAGCTGACCCTCACCCCCGTGCCCAGCCAGACCTGGCCCCCTGTGCCCAGCCAGCCCTGACTCCCTATGCCAAGCCGGCCCTGACCCCCTGTGCCCAGCCGGCCCTGACTCTCTATGCCTAGCTGACCCTGACACCCTGTGCCCAGCCAGCCCTGACTCCCTATGCCAAGCTGACCCTGACCCCCGTGCCCAGCCAGCCCTGGCCCCCTGTGCACAGCCGACCCTGACCCCCTGTGCCCAGCTGGCCCTGGCCCCCTGTGCGTGCTCCTGGCCCTTCCCTGGTAACACCTCGAAGCCCTTGCTGGACGCCCCAGGTCCAGCTCTGTCCCTTACCCCTTCTCTGGCTGCCGTGGCCAGCCTGTGGCCTCCTGCACCCCTGCTCGCCGGAGGCAAAGTCCCCGTGGGGCCCCCAGATCTGACCAGTGAGACTTCCCCAGTGCCCCTTGGGTGGGCTCCACCCAACCACAGCACGTGGCATGCACCCTTCCCCGCCCCAAGCCAACCACGGTGACTCGGGGGTACTGCCTTTGGTCCGGAGGAGCCTGCAGCTGGGCTTGCAGGCTGTGCGGTGGTCTGAGGGCGACCCTGTGTGACGACTGCAGGGGATGCTGGGGGTCCCCTCGCCCTACCTCCCAGGGCCTGTTTCATCACGAACTCCATGGCGATGGCTCTGCGTCCTCAGCAGCTCCTCGGAGGGTCAAAGCTCACATGCGAGTGTGGCCAGGAGTCCTCTGTCTGGGGGAGGACGTGGTCACAGGTCACCCGACGGGGCTGGGGAGGACGTGTTCCTCACCCCCAATCAACTTCCCCGAGATGTGGGTCTGGGGTCTGAGACAGCATCATTCACAGTCCCTGCACACCTAGGGGCCAGACCTCAGCACAGGACAGGCACCTGGGAGGGTCTGGGAGGGTCCCTGCGACGTGGTCTCATCAAGCTCCTGGGGTCTGGGAAGGTGGTTTTTGGCTGCTACTGCAGGGAAGGGGAGGGTGCAACTCAAATGAGGCGGCCTGGGTGAAGCGAGGGCAGCCCCAGGGGCGTTTGGAGGTGACTGGCTCAGAGACTACTTTCTGGAGCCCTGGCCCACAGGGGCAGAGATCTATCTAAAGACAGGAAAGGTTAGTGTGGGTGGCACCTGGGGGGAGCGCCTTGGGTCTGATGAAACTTGGGAGGCCAGGTTCCACCAGGAAAGAGGCCGGCAGTCAGTGCCACCCGCCCAGAGACTCGGGGGCGGGGGTGCGGGGAATCCAGCCTTCAGGGAACAAATGAAACGGGGAGTGACCACTGCGCCCCTGCATGCACGGCTGGGCCTCTCCAGGTGCAGGTCAGCTGCAGGTCTAGTAGGGAGGGGCTTCTTGTAAAATCAGTAACCGAAGTGCCCCCCCACACCTCCTGTGAAGTCTCTCCTGGCAGAGAAACCCAGGTCCCTGGAGATCCACTGTTTAATGGCTTTAAATTGTTTTCTTCCCAGATGAAGGAGACCTGTGTTTGTGTGGGTTGGGGAAGGAATGTCCCTGCCTGCCCGCAAGGCACTGGCGCGCAGGGGCACCTTTGCCGCAAAGCAGATCTTCTTCCAAACTTCTCCCCTGGCTCCCTGGGGAGGGGGTCTCAAGGCCACAGCGCGGCCAGGGCGCTGCTGGAGCTCCCCCAAGGTTCCCACTGCCGCACCCCTAGGCTTTGCGGGCGGGCTAGTTGCCCGGCTCTGCCAAGCGGCCCTCAGGCGGGAGCGCGCCAGGAGAGAGAAAGAAAGGGATAGAGGACGAAGCAGGAGAAGGGGGTATGCGAGAGGCAGGAGACTCGGAGAAGCAGCAAGAAAGAGAGAGGGCGCTGGCCGGGACCGCGGGCCGCTTCAGCACCGCTCTGGCGGACAGCGCCTGGCGGGGCCCGGGAGGGGGCATCGCGGGCGAGGAGAGGGCATCGGGGGCGAGTGCGAGCCCAGCGGGGCCGGGGAGGGGGCATCGGGGTCGCGGAGGGGGCCGATTACCTTCCTGGGCCGCGGCCGGGGCGCGCGCGGGCGGGCGGGCGGGAGGTCAGCGGCAGAGTGCGCTCGGGCCGGCCGGGTCCATGTGGCGCCCCGGGAACTGCGGCGACAGCTGAAGGGCACGGCGAGGAGGGCGCGTCACATGGAGGCGCTCCCCGCCCCCCGCCCGCGTCCTAGCGTGACGAGGAGGGCGGGGCCGCGGCGGCCGGGCGGGCGCCAGGGGGTGGGGGGAAGGAGCGGAGCCGCGCCCCCCAGACCCTGCCCCTGGGCCGGTCCGGGGTGGGGGCTTCCCAGGGAGCGAGCTCTCGGCCCGGCGCACCACCCCGGCCCTCCCCTTAGGTCAGAGCCGCAGACACTGCCCCCAGCCGCCTCCATCCGATCCCGTCTGCGTGGGCCCGGGCGGGGGCCGCCCCCCACCCAGCGCGAGCCAGCGACCCGCGCGCTCATCCGCTTCCGCCGGTGCGGAGCGCCTGGCGCGCGGGCGGGTCGGTCCGCAGCCGGGTGGGCAAGGCCTTTTCTCTTCCGGGCTCGCGGCTCGCGGCGGGGGGTCGGGGGAGGTTGGGGGTCGCGGCCCCGCCCGGTGTCCCACTCTCCACCGGGGCACGGAAAGCGCTTCTCAGCGCGGCGGGTGACCGCGGTCCCCACCGGGCCGAGTGCCCCTGCGCGCTGTTCCGGTCTCGACCCCCGCCGCTGGGCGGGAGAAGGGAGCCCCCAGACCCCAGAAAACCCATCCAACCGTTGGCGGAGGGCAGCCCGCAGACCGACTCGGACCTATTTGTGTGCGTAACAGGGTCTCAAAGAAAGAGCCACGCCGTTTCCCTTTGGCGGGACAGAGGCGGAGCGACCCCCGCGCCCTCAGCCGGCGGCCCCACGCCGGACAGGGAAGAGCGAAGGTCACTGCGGAACGGCCGCTCGGCTCCCGCCTGCGCCGCCGCGCCCCCGCTCAGGGCCTCCAGGATCGCTTCTGCAGCGGAAGCCAGGCTGCGGGGAGAGCGGGGTCGCTGCAAGGTCGGCGCCCGGCCGCTTGGGGTCAAGTGGTGGCCCGCGGCTCTGCAGGGGCCGGGTCTTCGCTGGTCGCTGGCAGACACCCCTGATGACTGCTGCATTAACTTTCACCCCGGCCCCCGCCGGCTGAGTCATCAGGCCTCGCTTGGCCTGGGTGATCCCGGAGACCCCCACCCCACCACGCCCTCCTCTCGCTGCCCCCCGGGACAGACGGCCTGAACTCGGGAGGCCCTGCCTGTTTTCCTCCATCTGTTTGGTGCCTGGGCTCCCAGCGTCCACCAGTTGCTGGCCACCTCCGGGCCTGAGTGTGGGCATCAGTGGCGGGACAGGGGCCCCCAGCAGGCAGGGGTGAGGATGGGGACAGGGTGGAGAAGGCCAGCACTGCTTTCTGGGAGCGGGCAGGGGCACCCCCACTCTGCAGCTACGCTGCCCAACGAGCACCCTGGTGGCCCTGGGGGAGGCCCACGCCCCAGGATGCACAAAGCTGCAGCCTCCTTGGATGCCAGGGCTGTAGGAGCCGGCCCAGAACTGTCCACGCTTCCTGCTGGTATCTCCTGTCACCCGGCTCTGGGCAAGGTGGGTCCAGTGGGGCTGCTCGGAAGGGTGAGCCTGGGGACACACAGGGCTCGCACTGGACCTGCAGGGAGCCGCTCGTGCTTGCCCACCCTGGCCGACCACCAGAACGAGATGGCCTCGTCCGTTTCACCTCGGGCCCCACCCTTCACGCGTTCGGCAGGTCTGGGACAGGTGCTCTGGGGAGGGGGTGGTCACCGGTTTCCAGGTGTCGAGGGTCTTGCAAGCCCAGCCTTAGCCCTCAGGGTCTGTGCAGCCTGGCTCCTGGTGTCCTCAGGCCCTGGGTGTGAACGCGGGAGGGAGACATGTGTGTCCAGCATGGAGAAACCCCTTTCCCTGCTGCAGCCTCTGCCCTCCGGCCCCGCCGCCGGGGACCCGGGGATGACCCACAGCTGAGTCCACAGCAGCACCGTGACTGCCAACCCCAGAGCTTATAAGCCACGGAGACACCCGGTTGACCTAGGGGCAGCCAGGCTGGTGTGGGCCTGCTGAGCACCAGGAGACAGAGCGTCGGGACCCGTGCCCAGCCCACAGACCGTGACCCCACTGACCCCGTGACCCAGGCCTGGCCTATGTCGGGGACCGAGGACACAGGCCCTCTGCTGACCTCGCCGCCTGACCCTCCATCCCTCAGCCTCTTTCTCTGCCCCCCTTTTGGGGGTCACCATTCAGAGGTCACATGTGAGGTCACCACCTACCTCTGTGTTGTTCCCCCCTTAGACCCACCACACACTCACAGCTGCCTGCTTGGTTCTCACAGCTGCCTGGGCCCTGGGCTGGGTGAGGGGGACTCAGACCCTTCCGTGGGGAATAGACAAGGCTGGTGACAGTCCCAGCTCAAGGTGCCCGGCGCCCAAGGAGGCCTGGAGGGCGGGGGTCAGCTCCGGGCAGGCAGGGGGCAATGCCTTGTGACCAGGAGGTGACGCAGCTCGTGGCTTCTGCCTGGCCTTGGGGCCACACCCCAGGTGGGCACTCGTGGCCCCATGAGTGCCTGGAAGAGGACCTGGGCGCCGGTGACCAGTCCCCAAGCCTGCAGCCGGCCCGAGAGTCTGAAGCAGAGTGGAAACGTCCACGACAGCGAGAAGGACTGAGCCCAGGGAGCTGGTGCGCGTCAGGGGCTGATGACCACAGTCAGAGCGGGGAGGTGGGCGAAGGGTAGGCCAGGCCGGGCGCAGGGAGCAGGGAGGGGAGAGGCTTCCCCGAAGGCATCAGCTATGGGGCCTGCCAGCAGGACGGGGCAAAGCCCTGAGCTCAGGCCTACGTGGGCTCCTGAAACCCCGAAGGCTCGGAAACCCTGACCCACAGTAAGGCTACGCTGAAGGCCAAGACCACCGGTGCTGGTTTGAGACGTCCCCTGCAGCCCCCACCGGTTCATTCCAGATGGCAGGGACAAAGGTGGCCCCCTGGCTCCAGCGCCCCCAGCCCACCTCCTGGAAGCCCTTTTCCGGCGCCTGTCACACCCCTGGGGAGGCCTGGCCCCTGCTGGTCCCCTCTGTTCCAGGAGGGGCCAGGATCACTTGAAGTCCTTCTTCGGTCCTGGCGAGGGGTCTGGCCAGGGGGCTGCAGGCCCCGCGGGAAGGACGCACTGGCTCACCGGAAACTTCAAACGCAAACTGAATAATTCAACACGATGAATAATAATTCAGTCTCCGGCACCGGCACCAGCCATGTGGCCATTTTCCTGCTGGATTTCGTCGTTACTTTGAAAGGTAATAACACGTGAAAAGCAAAAGCCAACCGGACGGGATCATCATGGGTGCTGCTTGGAGCTGGGCCAGAGCGCCTCGCTCGGCATGGCAGACCCCGAGCGCTCCCACCCCAAGGTCCCGTCTGGCCACATGGGCTCCGGGGGGAGCTGGAGGTGCTGGCCTGGCCCGGGGCGGCTTGCTCTCTCCTTGGTCCCCGCTCCCACCTGGTGTGCTGGGACAGTTGGTGCCCCCCGTCCAGTCGGTGCTGAGATGTACCCTTCCCCACCTGCAGGGGCTGCTCCTCACGCTCCAGGGACCTTCAGGGCCTTCAGTCACCCCAGGAACACCGAGGGCCCGCCTCCCTGAGAGGCCGGCCCAGGATCTGGGCTCAGAGCACAGTTGCACTCTGCCCTGCCGCCCCAGACCCCACGGGGCGCTCCCCCCTCCAACTCAATGCACCCGGCGGACACGCTGTCCTGCAGACGCCCCCAGCCCGCTCCCCGGCCCCAGCCCACAGTCACCTCCTGCCAGCCGTCCACTCCCTGGCCTCCTGCCCACTCGTGCCCACCGGGGGGCCAGCCCTCTCCTCTTCCTGGTCTCTTCACAGCCCTCAGCACAGGGGTCTGTCTGCGGGGCTGTCTGGAGGGTGGGGAGTGTTAGAAAGAGGGGCCGTGACTTCCCGAGATGCCCAGAGCAGGGCCTGGGGCCATGAGAGCCATGCCCCCCTTCTCCTCCAGCTGCTGCCTGGAGCCCCCCAGTCCCCCGCGCTCCCAAGTAAACATAGAGTTCATACGGCCTGAAAGCAGATCCTGCTGCGGGGGGCAACCAAGGGGCGCGGGCCGTACGGCAGCACCAGGCGGCCCTGGGCGAGCACAGAGGGTCACGAGCGGGGCGCGGGGGCGGCGGGGCGGCCGTGCGTCCCCAGGCCTCTGCGCGGCAGGAGCCCCCGTCGCCCCACCCTGGGGTCAGCTCGCCCGAGCCTCCCATTGGGGTCTCTGAGGCCAAAAAAAAGTGACGTCTGGCTGAGGGGCCCACGCCCTGCTCAGTCCAGCGGTCACTCCCTTGCTGCGTGACCCTCACAGGGCGAGCTCCCCGAGAGGCCCCAGGGGTCCCTGCTCTGTGAGTGACCCCACCCATCACTCTGCCATCCCCCACCCCAGAGGCCTCCTCTGCCCTTCCCGGGCTGCGCCACCAGAGGCAGATTCGGGGCTCCCTGTGCCCCTCGAGGGCCCGAGCAGCCCACGCCCCGTGTAGGCCAGGCCTGGGCTCCTTAGCTGGTGACCTGTGTCCAGCAAGGACCGATTCAGCCGACAACAGAGTGGGCCTCCTGGGGTGGGCTTCAGGCTCAAGAAATCCTTCCCAGAAAGGATGCCACCACAGGGCGCATCCTCCCCCCGGCCCCTCCCAGCCCCCTCACTCAGACCTGAGCAAGGATCGGCCTGTGCGGGTCCCGCTGGCGGGCCTGTGTGCCAGGAGGGCCCCAGGGACCCTGTCTGCTCACTTGGGGATCTTCCTTTGGTCCTGGGTCAGGCCCCTCCTCCTGTGCTCACGTCCAGGGGGCCTGGCAGCCCCGGTCAAGCAGCTCGGGTTTGCAGGGAGGGGTTGGCAGCTGAATTCAGGCCCCGTTCCTGTAGGCCCAGGGTAGGGGGTGGCCAGAGGCCTGCCTCCGAGGACGAGGCTGCAGCAGCCAGGCCCTTGCAGTGCAGTCCAGGGGACCATCCAGCTGAACAGGGCAGAGACCAGTGACTGCGTGGCGGCGGCCAGAGCACTGACACACCAGCGTCGGTCGGAGGCGCCCTGCCCACCCGTCAGCGCCCTGGAGGGAAGGGGGCCTAGGGGCCAGGCCCGCCCCTGATCATGTCCCCCTCCTTCAGGACCCTCAGGGGGCCGACGAGGGGACGCAGGACGGCGAGCCCTCATCCCTCCAGAGTTCAAGCCACTGTGGGCCCGTCACCACGTGCCCCACTGCTGCCCCAGGAGCTGTCCTGGCGTGGGCAGCTGAGAAAGGCAGGTGAGGCCGTGTGACGGGTCAAGCGCCACGCAGAGTCAGAGCAGTGGAGCCGGAGAGACTGGCGGCCGTCGCTTTCGGGCCCAGAGAGACCTGGGCCACTAGCTTCGGCTGAGCGACCCCGCGCCCCACCCCCACCCCCAGATGTGTCACAGGGGAGGGTGGCCTCCCAGGCAGCACACTGCAGACAGGCAGAGGGCCTGGGGGTGGCGGGGGTGCGGCGGGGGCTCCATCCCGCCTCCCAGGGCCAGGCTGCGGCCTCTGGGGGCAGAGGGGGCAGGGGGAGGGGGAACACCCAGAGGTGTGATATCCAGGCCTGCGCTGCAGTGCAGACGGCGGGGCCGGCCCAGCCCAGATGGGTGCGACCTCCATCCACCTCCAAGGCGGGAGCCCTCGAGGCCCTGGGACACCCCCCTCCCCAGACTCCATCCCTGGCTGTTCAGGCTCAGTCGTGTCGGACTCTTTGCAACCCCATGGACTACAGCTCGCCAGGCTTCCCTGTCCTTCACTATTTCCCAGAGTGGTGCTCAAATTCACGTCCACTGAGTCGATACCATCCAACTACCTCATCGACTGTTGTTCTCTTCCCCTCCTGCCCTCAATCTTTCCCAGCATGAGGGTCTTTTCCAATGAGTCAGCTCTTCACATCAGGTGGCCAAAATATTGGAACTTCAGCATCAGTCCTTCCAATGATTATTCAGGGTTGATTTCCTTTAGGGTTGATTGGTTTGATCCCCTTGCAGTTCAAGGGACTCTCAAGAGTTTTCTCAAACACCACAGTTCAAAGGCATCAATTCTTCAGCAGAGGTACTTTCAGGATTCATGTGGGAATTACAGCATCACATGCAGAAAAGGAAAAAATGACAGAAACAGAAGGCATCCCAAACCAGAGAGAGAGACTCCCGCTCCGCCCCCAGGAGAAGCCCAGGAAGGGACTGAGTCAAGTTAACCCCTCCTTCCTGGCCTGGGCACCTGTGGACCAGTCCCAGCCCAGGGCCAGGCGTGCAGAGTGAAGAGCAGCACCCCACCAGTGCCCGTGGCTGCCCAGTGCCCCGCCCTGCATCGAGGCTCTGCCCCCACACCTATGTACCCTCCCCCATCTGCCTCCTGGAGAGCCCCAGCCCAAGTCCCCGCAAATCTATGTGCGTCCCCACACCTCCTCCCGAGCCTGGCTGGCGCGGGCCCGCCCCTCCGTTCGCTGTGACAGTCTGTGGGATCCTCCAGGCCAGAATTCCCGAGTTGGGAGCCCTCCCTTCTCCAGGGGGTCTTCCCAACCCAGGGGTCAAACCCAGGTCTCCTGCATTGCAGGCAGATTCTTAACCAGCTGAGCCACCAGGGAAGCCAAGTGCCCCCAGGAGCAGTCCCTAAAGGACAAGGTTCTGACCCCCCAAGTGGGTCTGGGGGCTCCTGGTCTTGAAACATTGCTCTCAGGGAGGAGGGTGTGTGCCAGGAGCACGAGGGCAGGGGAGTGAAGGTGGGGGTGGGGTGGGGGTGTGTGTAGTGTGTTTGTCTGTGTGGTGTGTGTCTGTGTGTGGTGTGTGTCTGTGTGTGGTGTGTGTCTGTGTATAATGTGTGTGTGTGGTGTGTGTATGGTGTGTATAGTATGTGCATGTGTGGTGTATGTGCTGTGTGTCTGTGTGTGGTGTGTGTGTGGTATGTGTGGTGTGTGTGTGTTTATGGTGTGTGTGTGTCTGTGTATGGTGTGTTTGTGGTGTATGTGGTGTGTGTGTGGTGTGTGTGTGTGGTTTGTGTGTGTGGTGTGTGCGTGTGCGGTGTGTGAGTGGTGTGTGTTTTGTGTGTGTATGGCGTGTGTGTGGTGTGTGTGTGTGTGGTTGTGTGTGTGGTCTGTGCATGTGTGGTGTTTGTGTGGTGTGTGTGTGTATGGTGTGTCTGTGGTGTGTGTTTCTGTGGTGTGTGTGGTGTATGTGTGGTGTGTGTATGGTGTGTGTGTGGGGTGTGTGTGTTGTGTGTGTGTGGTGTCTGCATGGTGTGTGTCTGTGTCTGGTGTGTCTGGTGTGTGTGTTGTGTGTGTGTGGTGTGTGATGTGTATCTGTGTATGGTGTGTGTGTGGGGTGTGTGCATGGTGTGTGTGTGGGGTGTGTGTGTGGGGTGTGTGGTGTGTATCTGTGTGTGGTGTGTCAGTATGGTGTGTGTCTGTGGTGTGTGTGGTGTGTGTGTGGTGTGTGTATGGTGTGTGTGGTGTGTGTTGGGTATGTGTGGGGTGTGTGGTGTGTATCTGTGTCGTGTGTGTCTGTGTATGGTGTGTGTGTTGTGTGTCTGGTGTGTGTGTGGTGTGTGTGTGGTGTTTGTGTGGTGTGTGGTTGTGTGTGGCGCGTGTTTCTGTGGTGTGTGTGTGGTGTGTGGGTGGTGTCTGCATGGTGTGTGTCTGTGTGTGTTGTGTGTCTGGTGTGTGTCTGTGGTGTGTGTGGTGTGTGTATGGTGTGGTGTGTGTGTGTGTGTGTGTGGTATTTGTGTGGTGTGTGTGTGTGGTGTGTGGTGTGTGTGTCATGTGTGTCTGTATGGTGTGCGTGTGGTGTGTGTGTGTCATGTGTGTCTGTGTATGGTGTGCGTGTGGTGTGTGTGTGTCACGTGTGTCTGTGTATGGTGTGCGTGTGGTGTGCGTGTGTCATGTGTGTGTGGTGTGTGTGTGGTGTGTGTGTGTCATGTGTGTCTGTGTATGGTGTGCGTGTGGTGTGTGTGTGTCGTGTGTCTGTGTATGGTGTGTGTGTGTGTGTGTCATGTGTGTCTATGGTGTGCATGTGGTGTGTGTGTCATGTGTGTCTGTGTATGGTGTGCGTGTGGTGTGTGTGTGTCATGTGTGTCTGTGTATGGTGTGTGTGTGTCATGTGTCTGTGTGTGGTGTGCGTGTGGTGTGTGTGTGTCATGTGTGTCTGTGTGTGGTGTGCATGTGGTGTGTGTGTCATGTGTGTCTGTGTATGGTGTGTGTGTGTCGTGTGTCTGTGTGTGGTGTGCGTGTGGTGTGTGTGTGTCATGTGTGTCTGTGTGTGGTGTGCGTGTGGTGTGTGTGTGTCATGTGTGTCTGTGTATGGTGTGCGTGTGTCGTGTGTCTGTGTGTGGTGTGCGTGTGGTGTGTGTGTGTCGTGTGTCTGTGTGTGGTGTGCGTGTGGTGTGTGTGTGTCATGTGTGTCTGTGTGTGGTGTGCGTGTGGTGTGTGTGTGTCGTGTGTCTGTGTATGGTGTGCGTGTGGTGTGCGTGTGTCATGTGTGTCTGTGTGTGGTGTGTGTGTGGTGTGCGTGTGTCGTGTGTGTCTGTGTGTGGTGTGCGTGTGGTGTGTGTGTGTCATGTGTGTCTGTGTGTGGTGTGCGTGTGGTGTGTGCTGTGTCTATGTCCTGTGTGTGTTGCCGCGCCCTCCGGGCAGCGAGCCCCCCACGGCCAGGCACTGAGAGGGGGCTGTCCCGGCACCGTGGCCCCAGCTGTGTCATCACTGGGGCGCAGGGCAGGCGCGGCGGCTCCTGGCAGGGCCCAGCGCACCCAAGGGCGCCGGGGGACGGGGGCCCAGTGGCTGCAGAGCAAGGGGGTCCAAGCCGGCTTCATGCTGGACAGGTCTCCCTTGGTCAGAATTCCCACCTCCGAACTCCACCTGGGCAGGGGTGCTTCTCCCGGGCCCGTTCACAGACCTGGGGACAGTCACCCCGCACGTGCTGGAACAGGGCAATTCCCAAGGTCTGTGAGGGACCCGTGCCCACCAGGCAGTCTGGGGCTTGGTCCTATGGGCAGTGGGCTCAGCCCCAGCTGGGAGGGAAGGGAACAGCCAAGAGCAGGGGCCCACTTCTCCCAGGGCCCTGCGGGGCCTGAGGGGGTCTAACCCTGGGTCCCCCAAGGCAGAGCCAGGACTCGGGCCGGGGGCAGCCGTTCCTCTCTGAGGCCTCAGGAATGACCAGGGCAGGCAAGGAAGCCAGCGGGGGTCGGCAGCTGAGCTGGCCTGACCTGTCTTCCTGGGCTGCTCCACGGGTGCTGGTGAAGGTTCACAAGGAAACGAGTCCTTTCCAAACGGGCGTTTGCCGGGAATCCAACAAGGGCGGGATTCCAGCCCACCTTCTGTGCTGGAGGCAAGCATGTGGGCCTCCCGCGGCACCTGAGGGTCCCCAGCCCACAAACCCCGGGGGCGCATGGCCTCCCCAAGGCCAGGAGAGCCACGCGGAAGGAACGTGACGAGGGTCTGCCATCAGGGGGCTTCCTGCGGAGGAGTCACAAGCCCACCTTCTCCAGACTCAGGGCTCAATGCCTGCCAGGACTCGGGGAGCAGCAGAGGCCACGGGGGATGGGCTGGGAGGGACGGACCGCATGGGACGAGGGCCGTGTCCCTCGTGACACTTGTCACCCAGATGCTCGGGCACATGCTGGGTGGGGCCTCTACAGGGCGGGCGGTGGCCAGACTAGGGGGTCCTGGGGCCACAGAGGCACGGGAGGCCCGTGTCCAGACCCGGTCTCTGCAGAGGCGCGCCTGCCACGGCCCCTGCGCGTGGGGTATGGCTGGCAGTGCTGGCTTGGGGCCAGGGTCACTCCCGAGCCCCCGGGGGCCCGCTGCAGGGGCCACGCCTGGTCTCCAGAGAATGGACACTGGGGCTGTCACCCACCCTGGGGCTAAGTCAGAGCCGGGGGCCTGAAGGAGCGCCCACCAGACCCAGGGCAGGGCGGGCCCTCCAGGGCCTGAGCTGGTGCCCGGCGCGCACGTGTGCACCCTCGGGCCTACTGGGGTCGTTCACTGTTCTTCAGGAGGCCTCAGCCCACGGAGGGCCACCAGCCAGGTGGTGAGGCGCCCACCTCAGAGAGGGGACGGAGCAGCGGCCGGGCCTTCGGCCTTCTCCACTGCCGTCTGCTCAGACCCATGGCCCAGGATGGGGGTGG
This sequence comes from Bubalus bubalis, assembly GCF_019923935.1. Lineage (NCBI taxonomy): Eukaryota > Metazoa > Chordata > Mammalia > Artiodactyla > Bovidae > Bubalus > Bubalus bubalis. Next base: position 346,112 of record NC_059163.1, read on the forward strand.
GGGAGCCCAGGGGCAGAGGCTGGAAGGCCCGGGGCCTCAGGAGGGGAAGCGAGAGCCCCCTCCTCCTCTGGGCCTCCGGGAGCCACAGGCTCGCCCTCTGCTGGACCAGGAAGGTCTCGGAGGCTTCGGGTCAGAGTCCAACTGCCCAGACTCCCAGGTGAAGCCTTGATCTGAGGACGTGCCCAGAGTGCAGCGTGGGGTGGGTCCTGAGGCCGGTGGCACCCTCCTCCATCTCCCTGGCATCACAGCTGCCTCAGTGACTCACGTGTCGGGTACAGTGCCGGCAGAGTGTGCAGAGCCAGCCTGCAGCGCTCCAGGCGGCAGTTCTGGCAGGGCCAGGCCACAGGTGCCAAGCGGCCAGGAGGGGACGAGCCCAGGGGTACGGACACTCACAGGAGGCTGAACTGTCACCTCCAACCAAAAACCACCAGGTGCACAGCCGCTGCCGGCCATCCTGATCTGCTGACCCCAGGCCCACACCGCCCGGCCTTCCTGCTGCAACTGACCGCCCAGCCCGGGGCCAGTAGGGGGCCTGGCTCGGTGCAGATGAGGAGCCTGGAGCCGTGGGGCAGGGTCCCTGCGCTGCCCCTCCGCGGACAGCGGCAGACGGGTGGGGAGGTGGAGAGGCAGCCAGAGACGAGGGTCATCAGAAAATAGTTTAATTCTGTACAGTGTCACCAGGCTGATAACAGGGGAGACAGGAGCGCTCACAGACAGACTCTGCAGGTCAGCAGCGCGCGCCGCCCACCTCGTGGACGCGCCACCGGGCAGACCGCAGCGTGACACGCGCGGGAGCACGGGCACCACGCTTCCTTTGGGGCCAAGAGAGAAAAGGAGACACCTGGGAGGCTTTGGAATGCTTTCTCTTCTCCTGCCGGGAGCGCCATCGGCTCCGACCCGCTGAGCACACGGGCACGACGCAACGACCGGGTGCAGCCACGCCCACCCACGCCGCCGGAGCCCTGGCCACCCTCAAGGGCCGCTCACGGCACCGGCTCCAGAGCTGGCACGCAGCCACGCCCGCAGGTCAGAAGAGCGGCCGGGAGCCCTGGCTCTCAAACTCGGCCCAGGCATCGTTGAGCTCCATGAAGATCATCCGGGCATACTGCTCGTAGGGCTGCCCCCGGGCCTGTGGGGTGGATGGCACTGTGAGGGCGGCCTTTCCCCACACCCACCCACCCCAACCTGGCACCCACACCAACCGTATCTGGCGGACCCCCGCGCCCGCGCCCACTTTGTCGGGGTGGACCACACCGACCGTATCCGGCAGCCCCCACACCCGCGCCCACCTTGTCGGGGTGGACCACACCGACCGTATCCGGCAGCCCCCACACCCGCGCCCACCTTGTCGGGGTGGACCACAAGCACGGCGCGGCGGTAGTGCTTCTTCACTTGCGCGGGCGTCACCAGGTCGGCCATGCCCACCGGCGTCCAGCGGCTCTCGCCGTCCCACAGCGCCGTGTGCAGCGTGGACAGCAGGGCACGGATGTTCCTCTCCTTGCCCTCCGTCCACTCCAGAAGCTGCGGGAGACAAGGTGCCACTGAGGGGCGCCAGGCCCCGGCCCGCACCAGCCCCGCAGCTGGGGCGAGCCCCACGGAGCCGGGCTCTGACCAAGAGACGTGTGGCCCAGTTTCTGCACTGACCCCCCCGGGCACGGCCAACATGTCCCCAGGTCTGGACGAACGGGACGTGGACGAGAATGGCATGCGGAACCAGGGACCCCGTCCTCGGCAGGACGTCCACAGGTGACCTGCGGTCGCAGCCTCCGCCTGTCCCCAGCCTGGGGCCACAGTGCCCGGTGGGAACGAGGCTGGACTCCAGGGGGCCCCTCAGAGGACCCCGCAACCCCATCCCCCACCTGTCCGCCCACGGCCGGGGCATAAGCACACAGATGTCCATCACCCTGGGGCCTCTGCGGGTCAGACCCTGACCAGCGTCACACCTGGCTGGTCTCAGAGGAGCGAGAAGCTTAACGAGCACGAAGCCTCTCATCCCAGCCACGTGGAGATGGCTGATTTTTCACCCCAAAGCTTTGAGAAGAGCAGTGAATGCGGACAGAATCCCCCTCCCCTCAGAGTGCCGCACACAGGTCCTCACGTCTGAGCCGGCGGCCAGCTGCCTGCATCCCTCCCCCGGTACCTTCAGCTTCAGCGGATCCGAGTCCCGGGCCTGGTCCTGCCTCCTCATCTCAGCGATGGTCCGCGGCCCCTTCCTGTCGGCCCGCGAGGAGAAGCCCTGGTTGGATAGCAGGTCTTCAAAGTCGTTTTCTGACACCCTTGGCTTTGGACCTGCAGGCGAGCAGAGGGTCAGGGGCGCCCAGGCAGCCCGCCTGCCCCCCAGTGCTGGGCAGGGGCTCAAGGGCCTCTCGGACGGAGGCGCAGAAAGGAGACGGGCAGTGGCCAACGGAGCTGCCTGAGCTGCAGGCTTCAGAGCGGGCGGCGTGGTGGCAGGTGTTGGGACGCCCCGAGGCGAGCGCTGAAGTCAGGTCTCACCCGGCCACCGCTGCCTGGCCAGCGAGGCAGAGAAGGCTCCTGGACAGTGTGGCCTGGCCGCCTGAAGTGCCTGCCAGGGGCAGAAGTCACCCAGACACAGGTCTGGAACCGTGAACTTCTGTCCCAAGGGGCTCCCACCAGTGGAGTCTCTTTAAACGCCCTTCCCGAGGACTGAACTGAGCCGGACAAGACAAGACGTGACTTTGCTGTACCCACTTCACGGGGCCGGAGGGGGATACTCACCGAAGCTGGGGGCGCGGACCCCCCGCTCCTCCCGGCTGCCGATCACACTGAAGCTGGAGGTGTAGTTAGGCCTTGGCGGTACACTGGCTTTGGGGGGCGGCTTGGCCTGGGGGGGCCATGGGGTGCCCTGGGCTGGGGGCCGACTCGTCTGCCAGGAGCTGCTGGCCTTGGGAGGGGGCGCTGCTTTGGGACCAAAGCCCGCAGGAGCAGCTGCGGCAGGCGAGCCTGGGGAGACAGTTTCCGTGGGAGCATCAGCGACGGCCCACACGGACTGCCTGCAGGTGCTCAGCCCTTGCGGACCGTGCCCCAAGTCGGCGGCCGCGACAGGCCGTGTCGAGCTGGCGCCTGGCGGGCTCCCCTCCCCACGCGTTCGCACGCAGGACACAGTCCAGGAAGCTCAAAACCAGTGCCCAGAGCCCTCAGCCCCTGACCGGCACATGTGGGCAGGTCGCGTGTCACGTGTATGATCCTTGGCCACTTCACGTGTGTACAAATTCACGCAAGCAGCAGGGTCAAGACGTCCCTGTTTTCTGACCTGAGACCATCATGTCAAAGACGTTCTAGAAGTGGAATCACAGGACAGGCGGCCTTTACGATAGGTCTTCTCACTCAGGACACGCCCAGCTGCCCCTTGTTGCCGGCAGCCTGGCGGGTGGACGTGCCGTGGAGGACTCTGGCAGGTTCCATCTGAGGCCACTGCCCGTGGCAGCCGTGTGCACCGGGGCTGGACCCCCAGCAGCCCGCACGCGCCTCTAGGGTGAACAGCAGCAGGGGTCGGGTCCATGGGGAGCCACGTCCGCCAGCTCTGCGCCCGGTGCTGCCTCCGGCACAGGGCAGGGCTGCCGTCCTCTTCGATGCTCACTCATCCCCAAGGCGGACGGGTCCGGCTCTGTTTTCACTGTTGCTGCCCCCACGTGAGCAGGAGCCGGCGCGCGAGCGGTTCAGAGCTGTTTTCCCCACTGTAGCTTCCATCCTGCTGACTGCCTTCAGAACAGCGAAATCTTCTGATTAAGTCCAATTTACCCATTTTTCTCTGATGGATCACGGTCTGGGTGACATACCTTTCTGTTCCTCTTCTCAAGGCTTTAGAAATCTACAGCCGCTTCTGAGCAGTGGTCACTTACTTGCTGTTTAAGGTGTGAGGTTCAGGGCGAGGCCGCGTTCCTGGCCCAGCGCCTCTACAAACAGCTTTGCACCGCTGTCTTCCGGCTCCTCCGTCCTGCCCCGGGACCCGTGTGCCTGCCCTGCCCACACCACGCAGGGCTAATTCCAGTAGCTAGAGTCCGCCAGGGCCCAGTGGGCTGAACGGACCACTTCCCCCAACTCTCCAATAAATTCTACAGTGAGTCCGACTGAATTCCGGTGGGGACTAAGCTGACCCCTTGACCACTGCTGGAGAGCCTTCCCCTCGCTGGTCTCTGGGCGGCGAGCTAGTCTCCGAGGCCTTCCCCGACCTCTTTCCTCACCTGTTTCACAGCTTCACAAGTCCTGTGCCCGCTCGCCAAGAGCCGCGCGTCTCCTTCTTCCTTCTTTTGTGGCGACTGTAGACAGTGCTGCTCTGAACTGGGGGCTCCCTGCGGGCGCTGCCAGCCTGCGGGCGCTGCCAGCCTGCGGGCGCTGCCAGCCAACAGGAGCAGCCCTGGTGTGTCTGTTGCTCCCGCGTCCTGGGACATGAAGCGCTTTCCCAGGCAGACAGCTGTCTGCCTGGGAAACCCTAACTGTCTGCACACGGCCACACTGCCTGTCCCTTCTGCCCCTCTCCTGCCTTCATGCACTGCCGGGCTCAGCCCCGGAGAGTGTGCGGTCTTCCAAAACCCAGCGTGAGGCAGGCGGCAGGACTCTGAAGACGCGCTGGCTCAAGTCTACAGGCTGCGAGCCGCCGGCCTGTTGGCAGTGCTCCCCACGGTGGGCTGGGCTCCGCAGACGCCTTCTCTGCACCGTGGGTATGATCACAGTTCCCTCCGGAGCCAGTTACGGTGGGCCCTGCTCATGGGTTTGAGGGTGCTGAGCCGGCCGTGCCTTCTGGGACAAGCCCTGCCTGGCCGTGGCGTGCTCTCACATTGGTCTCTGTCTGTGAGCAATGCTGCCTTGGGGCCTCTGGTTTTCTTCTGCACTGTCTCCATCAGGTTTTGGTATCAGAGTGATACCAGCCTCATGAAATCAACTGCAAAATACTCCCTCCTCTTCCTACTTCCTAAAAAGACCGTGCAGAACTGGTATTCTTTAAACACTTGGTAAAATTGTCCAGGGAATCCAGCTGGGCCTAGAGATCTCCTCCATGGGTGGTTTCTAACTGAGCTCACGTTCATCACAGTTACAGACCCTCTCCAACAACCTGCCTCCCCAGCAGGCCCAGGTGTGGGGCTGAGGCCGTGAGTCTGTCTTCCTTTGGCGCCTCCAGGCTCTGTGGACAACTCGTGCTAACCTGTCTTTTTAATCCATCTTAGGAGAGATTTGTCAGCTTTACTGATCTTCTCAGAACTGACGTTTTGATCAACCCGTTTTCTCTAGTTTTCTTTTCTTTCTCACTGGTTTGGGCTTCTCACGATTTCCTTCCTCCCATTTTCTCTAGTTTCTTCTCTTTCTCACTGATTTGGGCTTCTCATGATTTCCTTCCTTCTATTTGCTTTGAGCTTACTTTGCTTCACGAGCATCTTTAGCTGAGAACTCACACCACCAGTGAGCCGGCTCCTCTTCTCCAAACTGCACACTCAACGGCACACGTCTCCCTCCCGGCACCGCTTTAGCTGCGCACCTCACGCTTAGCCATGTTGTGTTTTCACTTTCATTCCGTTTGACAGAGTTTTATTTCCCTTAAGACTTGCCACATAAGTGTCATTCAGAATTGTGCCATTCTGTTCTGAAAAGCTCGACTTCTGAGTTACCTCACTACCATCGACCTCCCGTTCGGCTCTGCCGGCCGGGGAGTGACACGCTCCGTGTGGTCTCCGTTCTCCCTTGCTGAGGGTCGCCCATGGCCCAGCGCGTGGCCTTTCCTGCCGGCTGCGTGGGCCCTGCTGCTGGGCAGTGTGCCGCGGCAGCCCGCACCTCGCTGGCCCCTGTCTGCGGCTCCGTCTGTGCTGACACAGGGATGCTGAGGTCTCCAGCTAGAATGTGGGTTTGTTTCTCCATTCGGCTCCATGAGCTTCACGCAGGACTCTGTTTTCTGAGGGGGGTGTGATGGACGTCTGGGGTCACAGTGCCGGGCTGAAGGTGGGGCTCCACCCTGAGAACAGACGCCCCGGATCCTGAGAAGTCCTTTCCACCACAGGCAGCACCCGAAAGGCTCTGGGTGGCCCTGCCTTTCGAGCCCAGACACACCCGCAGTTCCAGGAACACGTTCAGGGAGACAATGAAACCTTGTGAAAGTCCGGAAAGTGTCTGGAGATGTTATTTTCACCTAAAATTCCACATGCCTCCCAACTGCCAAGGGATGAGACACACTCATGGCCTCCAAAGAACCAACGTCCTTAGAGGGCTTCTCAGAAAGGACAGTGACGGTGGTGAATTCTGCACCCCGGCCCCACACCCCAAGGGGGGCAGGCAGGTTCCACCGTCCTGGGCTGAGGCAGCCCCCAGCTGGCCCCACACGCCGTGAGCCGGCAGAGGAGCCAGTCCCTGTGCCTGCGCTGGCAGCTCCTGGCATCGTCTTGGCAACAAGCTCCTGAGAGAAGGCAGAGGGGCACCTGCTGCTGTTGCTGGGCCCTTGAGGGACTGGGTGAGGCCGCACCTCAGGGGGGTGCAGACCCCACAGAGGCCTGGTGCTCCTCACGGCCTTAGGGGGGTGCAGAGGCCCCCCCAGAGAGGCCTGGTGCTCCCCACGTGCCTCAGGGGGGTGCAGACCCCCCAGAGAGGTCTGGTGCTCTCCATGGCTTCAGGGGGGTGCAGACCCCTCAGAGAGGCCTGGTGCTCCCCACATGCCTCAGGGGGGTGCAGAGCCCCCCCCAGAGAGGCCTGGTGCTCCCCACGTGCCTCAGGGGGGTGCAGAGCCCCCCCCAGAGAGGCCTGGTGCTCCCCACGGCCTCAGGTGGCCATTAGGTTACCTTGGAGGCCGGAACTGAGGTCGCCGAGGTCTGCAAACGGGTCCTGGCTCTGAGACTTGGTCTGGCCGGCCGGAAGGCCAGAAGGGGCTGGCTGGTCTCCAGGAGAGAAGAAGGGGCCTGGAGAAGGGCAGGGGCGTCAGAACCCGCGCACTAGGGTGGCACAGCCTCGGCCAGGCTGCTGTGCTGCAGGCCTCGCTGGGCGCCGTCACCTCACGTGGGGCCAGGCCCCGCGCGGCGCTCCCACAGCCCGAGCAAATCGTCTGGGCCCGCCCCGCCGGCCCTCAGAGCCCATCCAGAGCGTGAGTGCGCGTTCCCACGCTATCCATAACTCTACAGACTGTCCTGCCCCAACTCCTGGGTCACTGAGGAGTCACTGTGAGGCCATTACAAGTGACGGCAGCTCAGACAGAGCTCTCATCCACTAAAGGGAAAAGGGTGAATCTCTGATGCAGAGAAATAAAGAACGTGGAGCAGTTCTCAAACACAAATAAGCAGACCCATACGAAACAGTAATCAACCTCACTCGTAATGAAAGCAGCAAACTCAAAGAGCTGACAGCCTGTCAGACCGCCAGAGTCCCATCCGAGAAGGGCTTAGTGATTAGGAGTAGTGATTAGGAGCACGCCCGCCAGGGCAGGAGCCCAGAGAGACCCATGTCGGTCCCTGGGCTGGGACGATCCCCTGGAGGGTACGGTAACCACTCCAAGATTCTTGCCTGGTGAACCCCACGGACAGAGGAGCCTTGGAGGCTGCAGTCCATGGGGTTATAGACAGACATGACTGAAGTGACTTAGCGTGCACACACACGTCTGTAAAGTCACGGCCTGCAGATGAACAGAACTGGGAGGGCACACGTCACGAGCCTCACACACGCCGCTGCCTCCAGAGCAGAATTCAGCACGGGTGCCTCCTACAGGACACGCATGACAAGTGGGAGGCCCGCCGCCCTCCCGGCCCCAGGAGGGCAGACCAGGACAGCCCGCAGCCTCCCCGGGGCCCTGCGGGAGGCACTAAGGAACAGATGGGGTGAAAACTTCAGAACCAGCGCAGGTATGGGAAGGAAGGGCTGGGGAGGGCACAGTCTCCCCACTAACCATCTGCAGCAAGCGTGGGGGCCGGCGCCTCGGCCCAGGCATCCCAGGCTCCCAGCAGGTCGGGGTGGCTGGCAGAGGCTGTCATCTTGCTGGGCTCGGCAGGCAGGTCCCCTGGGAAGACAATGACGCTTTCTGAGGATCCCCGGCGGGGTGGACACACAGCCTCACACGGGCTCTCAGGGGACAGGCTGCTGTGAGTCCCGTCTGCGGGGCACCCCCATCCCCTGCTCGGGTGGCCGGGCAGGGGCCCCCCAGGCTCACACCCTCCGGGCCACCCTCTGACTGGTTCCCTCAGGCTGAGGACAGGGCGTGAGGAGTCAGCAAGTGGAGACTCTGAGGGCGGTGCTGAGACCAGCGTCTGGTTCCTCACTTGAGAGGTTCTCCAGGGGTCTCCTCCTGCTGCAGCCAGCCACACACAGACACCCCCAAACCTGCCTCCCGCCCCATGAACCCAGCAGGGTGCACAGTGTGGACACCAGCTGTGCGCCCGTCCCGGGGGAGGGAGGACCTGAGACCGTGCCCGCCCACCCTACACCCAGGAGCAGAGGCTGCCCTCACCAAGACGCAGGAAATCGGTGCTGCAGGCTGGCGGCGGAGCGCTGTGGGTGGAGGGGAAGGGCGCGGGCTGGGCGGCCGGGGCGTCTGAGTTGAGGAATTCCCCGAAGAGGTCGGGCTGCGAGCTGGGGGGGGTGTCCACGTCGGGCGGCAGCAGGAGCGGGCCGAACGGGTCAGCTGCGGCTACACCGAGCGGGCGGGCGTGAGTGCAGGCATGGCAACGCACACTCAGCCCAGGCAGGCGTGAGTGCGGGCACCGCCATGCACACTCAGATCAGGTGCCCACCCTGGGACAACCCTCCCCAGGCACCTGGGCCCCAAGTGTGGGGGTTAGTGCTGACCAGCACCCGCCTCACGATGGCTCGAGGTGCCTGAGTAACAGAGAACTCCCGGCAGCAGCACCTACCGGCCGGGGCGGTGGTCTGGGTGCGAGGCGCAGGGGCTGGGCTGCTGAAGAGCAGGGCCGCATCCCCGTCGAGCAGGCCCCCCACAGCACCCTCCGGAGCAGGGCCCGGGGCCCCGAGCAGGCAGCCGAGCAGGTCTGCGTTGCTGGGGGGGCCGCCGGGGGCCTGGGGGGCGGGCACAGGCCCCGTCTCCGCGTGCAGCCCCAGGAGGTCCACGCTGTCCTCCTGCGGCGCGGCGGGGGCGGGCACGTCCTCATCGCCTGTGTCCCCGCTCTCTGCAGAGGGCGTCGGGGCTTCCTCATCCGATGGCTCACTCACACAGCCGTCCTCGGCCACAGCAGAGGGACCCTCCTCGGCCAGGTGACCCTCCGGGCCCGTGGTGGAGTCCCGGTCCTCTGCAAAGAAGACAGCAGGACGGCTGTGGCTCAGCAAGAGGGGGCGCCAAGGGGAGCCCCAAGGGGCAGCCAGGCCCACCGACCCACCCCGCCAGTCCAGTGTGTGCAGGAAGTGGTCGGCATCCACGCTGCTGTGCGGCGAGTCCGACGTGGGGGGCTCGGCGTCCGCGGGCCCGGCCTCGGCGTCGTACTGTGCGGTGGACCCAGGCTGCCTGGGGAGCTCCGGCTTCCCTGCAGGAAGAGGGGGTGTCAGGCCCCCCACTCAGGGCTCCAGGACCAGGCCCAGGGCTGGGACAAGCTTCCACGTCCAGAACCCACAGGACAACCGATGCGGGCCCATCTGTGAATGGATACCACTGCTGCCCGAGGCTGCTCTGGGTCACATGTGTGCACACGTGTATACCCATGCACACAGATGTGCTCACAGAGGTACACATGCTTTTTAGGAATACTTAGCTATACCTCACGTAATAAAATGGAAAAAAAGCCCGCCAAGAACACAGGCAACCTGTGCTGTGGCCAAGAGAGCCCCAGGGTCACCACCAGCACGCTTCCGGCGCTCACTCAGAAGCGCTCTGGAAAGAGGCCTTGACCCCGCGGACGGGGGTCACCAGGATGACCTCTGCAGGGGCCCCGCAGGTGTGCCCCCAACGCTGGATCTCACCAAACTTGGACAGGACATCTTGCTGCTCCTCCCGGCTGGAGAAGAGGATCTTGGGGTTCAGCCCTCGCATGCCGGCACCCTCCCAGGGTGGGGCCTCGCGGCCAGGCCTGTCTCTGGGCTCTACCTCCACCTCCAGGCTCACTTGGAACAAGTCAGGGTACTTCTCCTGGATGTCGCAAGCATCCAGGTCATACCTGCAGTTGGAGGCCAGGCGCAGGTTAGGAAGGACCACGGACACTTTGGGGGTCACCCCAACGTCCACCAGGATGCAAGCGCAGGGCAGGGCCGTGTTCTCGGCGGGCACCACGCCCGCACCTCATGCTCTGGACATGCAAGCCACCACTGAGCAAAGGATCAGAGGGGCCTGCGGGGTCTGTGTGCAGCAAGACCCGACCACACCCTCAGAGCAGGAGCCCAACTCCCGTCACCCCTCAGGTCCTGGGCTTCAAATCGGATCAGGCTCTCAGATCGTAAAATGCAGGTTCAAATAAAAACAATGCCATCCATCCTGGCAAAACCCCTGTGAACAGACGTCCACAAACCAAGACCTCTGGGAGCTGCTGGAGAGGCAATGGCCTACCCCCGCGGGGTGGGAGCAGCCTGGCCGCGGCAGCCAGCTCACCAGGCAGCCTGAGGCCTGCGGCCCTCCACCTGCAGAGAATTCCAGCCTGCTCCTTCCCGCCGAGGGCCCCTGAGGACGGCACTGACGCACCCCGGTTCCTCAGCCGGCGGCAGGGGCCCACGGCGGGTTCTTCGCTGACTTCTGTTCATGTTACTTACTGGTCATGCGTGTAAAAACAGGAAGACGACGAGAGGAGGAGCTAAAAAGGAGTGGCAGGTCCCCGAGGGCCAGAGGTGTCGCGACCCAACAACACGGGGTGAGCAAGCATGCGTGACCCCAGAGTGACGTCCCCCGGTCAGTCCTTCCCATTCCTCATGGCCCTGGCCCCCTCTGCACGATGAGGGCACCAGGGGCCTCTGTGGGGGGAGGCCAGGCCCACGTGGGTGCAGGCAGAGCGGCTGCCGGGCCGCAGGGCTCTCCTTCGGGTCCCGGTGGGGCGCCCCCAGAACACGACACAGGGCCAGCCAGCGTCGGGAGGAGAAGGTGCAGGGGCCACAGCAGGAAAGCCCGACGGCGACGGCGGGGACGGGCCTGCGGACGGGCCCGTCCACGAGGTGGGGACCAGCCCACAGAGGGCGCGAGGCCGCTAAAGCTCAGCTCCAGGGCGGAAGGGCCCCGGGGCCCACTCCCAGCAGCATGCTGGCGGCCACCCACCCCGCCTCCCCGCCCGGTCCAGCCCAGAGGCGGCCCCCAGGCCAGGGTCTTCACAGCCAGTGAGGACACAATGAGGTCTATGACACGAGGTGCAGCCCCCAGCGCCCCTCAAGGGCCGGGGTCTCAGAGGGCCCAGCCCCACCCACTGGGCAGGGAACAAACGCACTGGCTTTCGCCCCAGACTGCCCCCTCCTCGCTCACACCTGCTCCCCACCCCCGTCACAGGAGGGCCCCCGAAGAATCTGAGTCCTTCTGAGAAGTGTCCTCTTTCAACAGCCCGCCAGGCACCACTTTCTCCTCTTTAACCAATGAGTCCACTTCCAGAGGCCTGACCTGAGGTGAAGCACAGCTCCCCTGTCCATACAGAGTAAAACCAGTCTCTCTCCAGACACAAGCAGGACCACACCCCCAGGGGTGGCCGCTTCTCAGGCCGTGGGGACCCCAAGGAGGCCCGAGCAGACACCAGGGGTCACAGACGTGACACCGTGTCTCACTCACCATCCGACCACCAACAGCCCTGGGCCTCTTCCTAATCTGGAGCCACTGAGCCTAAGGCTCTGGGGGCAGGGCTAATGGTGCCACGCTGTCGCATCAAAGTCGCTGAGACGGAGATCTCAGCGGTTCTCATCTCGAGGAGTTCTCACCACGAGAAGACTCTAACTCTGCGTCCATCTCAGCAGTTCTCATCTCGAGAAGTTCTCACCACGAGAAGACTCTAACTCTACGGCCATCTCAGTGGTTCTCAGCACGAGGAGTTCTCACCACGAGAAGACTAACTCTGCGTGGCTCCTGGCGCATTACTTGTCTTCACAGCTCTAAACTGCTTCCCAGGCAACGAGGGACGTGGCAGCCTGCCCAGGAGCTCACAGGCCATGTGGATGCCATCCCTCTGAAGCGCCAGGAGCCTCCTGCCCACCTTTAATGGGTGCTTTCTCTTTCCAACCCCCATTTCCTTACGTGTCCTGCACACGGCCTAACAGGTCCATGCATGACACACGTGCTGCAAACATTTCGTTGCCTGAAAACATCTCTGACTGGCTGTGATTTTGAAGGATGATTCCCCCAGACACGGACTTCGCAGTTGGTGATGCTCTTCTCCCGTAAGTGCCCCAACTCGGCTCCACTGCGCGGGTGCACAGCAGCTGCTGGTCTCCTTATTGTGAAGGCCACCCCGGGGGCACTGGAAAGGTCATCTTTGGTTTTCAGCAGTTTGACATCCCTTCCTTCTAAGAGCTGCTTGCTGTTTCCGGTTTGTTTTTTATTTGACTGTACTGGACGTTCAGTTGCAGCACATGGGCTTTAGTTCTCTAACCAGGGATCGGACACAGGCTCCCTGCACTAGGAGCTTTGAGTCTTAACCACTGGACCACCAGAGAAGTCCCGGTTTCCAGTTTTGATTCTATGGTCTGATGTCTCTCAGATCCCTTTCAGGAAATTTCCGGCCAGGGGTCTTCCCAGCACGATCTCCACTGTATCCTTTTTTCCTCAGGCTCCAAACAGGGCTGCCTGGCCTCTCCCCGGTACTCGACATCCCTACGTCCACCACGTTCCCACGTCTACTCTGCTACCACACGTGCGGCGGAACCCTCAGTTCCGGCTGTGGCAGCCCCCGAGTCACACCTCCTCCTGTCTACCTACAGGTCTGCAGTGGAACCCCTGTATTTCCCAGCACACATGACCCAGGCAGTAAATGCCGCTCCCCAGCTTAGATGTGCGCACATCTTCTGCTTACTCGTCTTCATCATCTGGCTTCTAAGGAGACACATCTCAGGAAGCTAGGCCTATGGAAGCCCTGAGGCACCCTCCCTGAAGGAGAAAAAACCTGAGGCCTAAAGATGTGACACTCCTCATCTCTGTCTTATTGTCACATAAAACAGAACGCAGGGAGCCAACGTGAAAACACACTAACAGACGGGAACGTGCCTGGAGGCTCTTAAAGGGCAACAACACGCGGAAACACGAGCCTCGAGGCTCTTAAAGGAGCAGCAACACGCAGAAACACGAGAGGCACCTCTGGCCCACACTACTGATGCTGGGGGCCCCCCGAGCCATCACCACGAGCAGCCCCCGCGTGGCACCTCCTGCAGGAGCCCTCCTGGGCCCCTGCCAGCTTCCACCGTGCGGCATTCATCTGTACCCCACCCTCGGTGGGGGGCCTGTGTGCCCCAACCCCTCCCATCCCCCTGCGGGGCGCCCCAACATACTTGGCAAACTTCACAGTGGCTGCATTCCGAGGCACAAACCCTGTGTGAAACTGGATCTGAAACATCTTCATGGACGCCATCTGCGGGCGGGAGCACAGGAGCAGCCGTCCTCAGGCTGGGTGGGGGCCCCGCCAGGCTTCTCATGGGTCCCAGGGTCTCAGAGCCCCAGGCAGGGCTCCAGGTGGCGGGGACACAGAGACATCACGGTGGCGCCTCTGCTGACAAGCAGCTCCTTGGGCCCACAGGGGAGCCCCAGGCCATAGCCCAGCAGGCCCTCGGGCCCGTGCAGAGGGCAGGTGCAGGCTGCCGACCAGCTCTGCCACACAGGCGAGACTGGGGCCCTCACTGCACACGAAGGGCCAAGCTCACCTGTGAGCCCAGGGCCGCTGGCACCCCCCTTACCTTGGCCTGCAGCCTTCCTCCCAGGGTGGACCTCGCATGATAGATGATGATGAGCACGTCCCCCTGGACTGTTATGCCCAGGGGAATGACCGCTTTGCCATCCTCAATTTTAAAGTCTCTGGAGAACAGAACCAAAACAAGCAGTTCCCTTACGTAAGCGAGAGGCGCACATGCTGACGAAGACCGAAGCGTGTTTCCTCCTGCCTCGTGATTTTTCTACCAAATTATGTCAGGGTTTGGGCAGGAGGATGCTCCAGGAAATGACGTCCAAGGAACCACTCAGCACAAAGACCTGGAGGAACCCCAAGGGCTCTGCCAGCCCTGCCTCCAGCCCACCCCACCCAGGCTCACCTCTCCCAGCCCCACCACACCGAGGCCCACCATCCGGCTGCAAGCCCAGAGAACAGGCGCCTCCCACAGCTGCAGGAGCACGAGGCTGCGCAGACAGAAGGGCCTGCGCCCGAGCCCACCTCATCTTGTCGTATTCCTGGGACGTGGTGGTCACACGCTCATCCCCCACGTAGACCTCACAGAAGGGCCTGCAGCCGCTCCTCTGCTTGCTGAAGAGCGGCACAGGGGTCATGACCACGGCCTTCACCAGGATGGGCTTGCTGTGGGGCGTGACGGGCTCCTCGGCCACCATGTCACACATGTACTCGATGTACCTGGAAGGCAGGAGGCAAGCCGGGTCACGTGTGCTCTGTACTCAGCCCACGGGGATCATCTACGTGCTCCACGTGCAGCCCACACGCTACGTCACATTCGTCACATGCATGTTCCCTGTCTCTGGATCCTGTCAGGACATCCTTTTTTCAATCACATGTAAGCATTTCACATGAAATTCCCCTCAAAGCAACGTTCTAGTGTCATTTCATGAATCTGATGTAATTCTCACTCAGTTCAAAATGCCTTTACATTTCCCTTGAGACTTCCTCTCTGATTCACGGGTACTCAGAAGTAGGTTTTTTCCCTTGGAAACATCTAGGGTTTCCAAAGCAGTCTTGCTGTCCTGATTTCCGGATTAACTCCTCAATGGCCTGGGAACACGTCTCACATGATTTCTATTGTTCTCAACCAGCTGCAGTTTAAGGGCCCAGACTGGGCCTTTTCGAGGGCTCCGAGTGCACATTTCTATCGTGGGACATGCTGTGGCTCTGATCTGACCCACCAACTTGCCTGACTGGCCACGGAGACTGTCCGCGTCCTGCTCTGTGGATCTGCAACCTGCTCCTGACTCCTTTCGGGTTTCAATGGC
This sequence comes from Bubalus bubalis, assembly GCF_019923935.1. Taxonomy (NCBI): domain Eukaryota; kingdom Metazoa; phylum Chordata; class Mammalia; order Artiodactyla; family Bovidae; genus Bubalus; species Bubalus bubalis. Next base: position 361,140 of record NC_059163.1, read on the forward strand.
TCCATGGCTCCACCCCCTCTGAGGCACTGCCCTCTCTGTGGCCTGGCCCCCGTGTGGCACCACCCCTCCCTGAGGCTCCGCCCCCTCTGCGAGGCACCACCCCTCCCTGAGGCTCCACCCCCTCTGCATGGCCTCGCCCCTCTGCGAGGCACCACCCCTCCCTGAGGCCCCGCCCCCTCTGCGTGGCCCCGCCCCTCTGCAAGGCACCACCCCCTCAGTGTGGGGCCACCCCCTGCGTGGCCCCGCCCCCTCCCCGTGGCGCCGCCATTTCTGGCCCTGGTCTAACCTGTCTCCTGGGAACAAGCAGGGGCCACGACTGAATTTGAACCCACAACTGTCACACTTCATGTTACCAGAGCACTGTCGCCACTCGTGAGAGCTGTGGTAGGACCGCCCACCATGCGCCAGGAGATCTGGGCACTTTTCACCAACAGCAAGAAGCCAAGACCCATGACCCACGTCCACAGCCTGAGTGAGCTTGGAAGCAGACTCAAGACCCAAGGCTGAGAGGAGCAGGCAACCTGGGCAGTGAGAGCGGGCGGGCGACACGACTGGGGTTCCAGCCTCTGGGCAGGGCCCGCACACGCCCCTGCCCACCTCTATGAGGGTGCAGGCCCACAGGGCCACGAAGCAGCTTCCCAACAACCAGCCCATGCTTCCCGTCACGAGCTCCTGGGTCACCCGAGCACGCCCCAGGCCTCCCTTGTGGCCTCAGCGTCTCTTTCGGCACCCACACTGGCCATGAGGGCGCAGGCCCACAGGGCCACGAAGCAGCTTCCCAACAACCGGCCCATGCTTCCCGTCACGAGCTCCTGGGTCACCCGAGCACGCCCTGGGGCTCCCCTTGTGGCCTCAGTGTCTCTCTCGGCACCCACACTGGCCGTGCGGAGAGAGCCCGGGGTGGGTTCCAGCGGCCCAGGTGCGCCTTCTGGTTTGGCCTGAACCCTGCTGTGTCCTCTGAGTGTCTGAGGCTCGAGCTCTTCCGTTAAGTTGGGGGAATCATCAGGACCTCCTCTGGACTCCGTCTCCCACAGGGCCCCGGGGGTGCGTCTGTTGGATCGTCTGACACGCCCAATGGCATTTACGCCCCTCCAGGGCACAGAACTTCTGACAAGCTCCCTCCCTGCTCAAGCATGGCCTCCAGCCCCCACTTCGTCAGAGTCTCGAACACATGGACCAGTGACCCCACACTTCCGGCACGCTTCCAAGTCTCGTGTGAAGGCTGCCTCATCTGAATGTCCCCAGGGTGACCGCATGCCCCTTGAGCGGCAGCCTCCCTCGCCAACCTGTCCTTGGGGCGCCTGCGTCTCCTGTGGGCCCCGTCCCTCCTGGGGCTGGCGGCCAGCCGAAGGCTCCAAGGCAGCTTCTCCGACAGGCATGGGGAAGCCGTGCGCTCAGAGCTGGTGCTGCTCTTGAGCTGTTGGGGGCGGGAGGGGGTGGACCCTCTCCACACTTGCGCGCCTCCAGGGCAGCAGCCTGGGGTCTACTAGGGGGCCCAGGGCCAGGCACACACACACCAGCAGCAACACTGCTGCCTCTGACCACAACCCTGAGCAGGGCCCTCCCTGCAGGCACAGCTTGGGAGCCCTGGGTGTGCCCACACGGGAGGCTGATGGGCTGAAAGGGTCAGAAGCCTGCCTGGCAGCCCAGCCCTGGCTCTCCTGCCCCTTCTGCACAGTGGATGGGCCCCCACCCCCCACCCTCTGGAGCCACACAGAAGACATCAGAGTGTGGCCAGCCCTCTCAGGGGGGTGAGGGACAAGGTGCTGCCCCGGGCAGTGAGCCAACAGGCTGGGCCGACAACCAGGAGAGGGGCAAGCTCCCCACCCCACCGTCCAGGCCACACAGCCACCCCGAGTGAGGGCGATACCCACAGTGGTGCCTCACCAGCCTGGACGCTCCCCAGTTTCCCCCATGGTCAGGGCCCTGGCTCTCCCTGCTCCAAGGCCCTCCCCACAGAGGAGGGACTCCAGGGACTCCAGGGACTCCAGGGGCCTAATGACTCCTCAGACAGAGCACCAGGCTCCCTCTTGCTGCGAGGTGGATGGAAGCGAGGCCAGCTGGCCTGGGTGCAGACAGTGGCCCCAGAAAGGCGGTGGGTGGGCAGGAGCCAGATGCAGACCCAGGAAACCATCTCGTGTAAGTGGTCAGCAAAGACAGCCTGGAAACCCACGTGTCTCACAGACCCTGATGTGGTGGACACAGCACAGAGAGGGTGCTGCCCTCATGTGCGGCCAGAGAGCCCCCAAACGCCACTCCACCTGCAAAATGGAGCCAGCAGGCCACATGCCCCTGCCCACCGAGCAAGAGGCCACGACACTGGGAAAGCAGGTACCAGGAACAGACAGAGGTACTGCTCAAGGGCCCTGGTGGGCAGGAAGTGAAGCCACCCGACTGCACCCACAGGCCTGTGTGCCCCCGATGCCACACCCACACCCCACGGCAGACACCATACCTCTTGTGGGATGGCCAGATGCCCGGTGGGCACCGCTTCATGCTGAACATGTACACAGCGGCCTCCGCGGTGCTGAAGAGCCGGCAGAAGCACAAGAAGGAGCACACAGCCACGGCCGACGCCGCCCTCCCGTCCTAGGACAGAGCGTGGGGCGTGTACGGGCGGTGCTCACTCCCCCGGGACGGTCATGGCCTCTGCCTAAGGCCAAGGCTCCTCGAGGGGCTAAGGAAACCCCACCTGAAGCAGGGATGCAGGGCTCCACAGAAGGCCTGAGGTGGCAGACCACACACAGCACATGCTCACAGTCCCCACCCGACCCCTGTGCCCAGCCACCCACGGGCACCCTCATGCCTCCCCATCGTCTTTCCTGCCTGACGTCACCAACAGCAGAACGGCAGTGCTGGCCTCCGAGGGCAGGTTCCAGCAGGCGCCCCACTGGACAAGATGTCCACAGATCCTCAGCCCCAGAAGGGGGTCAGACACGGGGTCCCAGGAGGCAGACCAGCCTCCGCACACGGGTGCTGCCTGAGGGGACCCCCTGTCTTCCACCAAAGAGGCAGGAAGACCACCGTGAGGACGGTTTTCTGCCAGAAGCCCTTCTGCTGGGGGGCCCAGGTGTGGACACGGCAGGTGCAAGGCCTGCGCCCCCCACCCTCCCCGACAGCCACTGTTCCCTCCAAGGTCTGCCGCCCTGGAACGACAGGACCCACCCTGGGGCACCAGGACTGGGCCATGGCCGCAGGCCCGAGCAGAGCCACTGCCAGGAGCGGCGGGTGGCTGGTGCTCGGTGTCACCCGAAGTGGGGCAGCTCAGCGAGGAGCCCCGGGAGAGCCCGCCCAGACGGTCACCCGTCTCACCCCCAGTGCCACCACCCGGGAGCCTGGAGGTCCCCTCTGTCCTGAGTGCCCGGGGAGGCTGGCCCGCTCACCATGCAGTGCACCACGCAGACGTTGCCAGGGTCGTGGCGCAGCCAGGCGTGCATGTTCCTGCAGAGGCTGTACAGGCTGCGGAGGCTCGGGGCCCGCCGGGCCACCCAGCCGCAGTCGGAGACCTGCAGGCAGGGCGGCTCACCAGCGGGGTGCAGACACGGGCCTCCCCACACCACCCGACACTGCCCGCCCCAGGCGTGCAGCAGGACTCAGGAGCCAGGTTCCGGCGCACATGGCCAGAGCTGCAGACTGCTGCATCCGCCTCAGTCTCTACACTGTAAACAGCGTCCACGGGCCAAGTGACAGCAGAGACTGCATGGTGTTGTGTTCCCTCTGGAGGCACCACGGGCTCAGTGATGCTCAGAGATCCTTGAGAACCGCCCTCCAACCCCCAGGCGGCATCTGGGGTGGACCCTAAGCATCGGCACAAGGCCGCTGCTCACCCGGTTGTGGAACTTGGAGGGCCGGTAGGTCCGCGGGGACAGGTTGTAGACGGCGTAGCGGCCTGGGTGCTTCGAGTCCAGGAACAGCCGCACATCCTCAATGTTGTTCTTGATGGCCGACTCCACGCCCTCCGCCGGGAACGACATGACTGAAAGACAGGAGCCCCTGCAGCCTCTCCAGCCATGGGCCGGACGGTCAGCCGTGTGAGGCCCCACTGCTCGCGGCTGCTGGCCCGTCAGTACGGTGGTCCTGAGAAGGGGGGATCAGAGGCCCCTAGACCCTGCCCTGCCGTGCGTCAGATCCGCAAGGATCCCTGGTCGGGGTCCCCAAGGCCCTCCTGAGGCGTGGCCTCTACACGGCCCGAAGCACCACAGGGTCTCCAAGCGTCTGGACAGTATGTGTGGCCTCGCATCACCTCCCTCAGGACCTCAGCCTTCCAGAACATTCCAGACCAGGGAGGGGGCTTGACCGGGGTCCTGGGTTGACACAGGACTGCCGGCTGCAGGGCCTGGAGGCACACTGGACACATGGACAGACGCCCGAGGCCGGCACCTGGCGCACGTCACCAGACGGGAAGGAACCAGAAGACATCCTCACAGCTAACGCTGGCAAACGTACCTGCGATTCTGGACGTGATGTAAGAAATATCCAGATCTCCCTTCGCATAGCTGGGATTAAAAACAAAGGGAACTTGGTTATTACAGGAAATTTCTACGATTAACTCATGGGAGCCGAAACTGAAGCGAGTCCTTGAGAGGTTGCAGGGTTCAGGCTGCAGCCCGTCAGTGTGCACACATGGGCCTGGGTGACTGCACACATGTGTACATGTGCACGTGTGGAGTGTCACCTACCTACGAGGCGAAGGAGAAATTATAAACCACGAGGGGGAGGCAGGGCCCGACAGGAAGGACCTTTATCCTCTCACTACTCAAGGTGGACACTGAGAGAAGTTTGGGAGAGAGATGACGACAAAAATGAAGACAGAGCTGCTGGCGTGGTGCGTCATGTCCGGCTAAGCGATCACGAGGCACCGAGTGCCAAGAAACAGTCTAAAGAGACAGAACATGCGTGAGAACCAGACATGGCAGGGAGGCTGGAGTTACCAGACTGGGAACTTACACAGCTGGGGCTGGGGCTTCTCTGGCGGCTCAGTGGTTAAGAATGTGCCTGCAGGGGACAAGGGTTCAATCCCTGATCTGGGAAGATCCCACATGCCACGGAGGAACTAAGACCGTGCCTCACAAGTGCCACAACTACTGAGCCTCTGCTCTGGAAACTGGGGACCATGACTGCTGAGCCCACACAACCTGCAGCCCATGCTCAGAACAGCAGAAGCCCCCGCGAGAGGCCTGCGTGCCGCAACGGGAGGGCAGCCCTCCCCGCCGCAACAGAGGAAAGCCCACGCAGCAAGAAGACCCAGCAGCTGTAAAAACCAGCAACAGCTGGGGCTGACGTGCTGAGGGTGCTGACGGTTAAAGCTGGCAGTGTGCGGGTCAGACAGAGAGTGAGCAGAGGTGGAACTTCTAAGGGAGAGCCAGAAGGAAATGCGAGGTAGAGGCCCTGAGCAGAAAAGAAGGCTGCCTTTGATGCTGAGTAGACTGGACGTGGCTGGGGAGGAACCTCTGGGCTAGATCTCAACAGAATCCCCGAAAGCCCAAAAGCACAGGCTGGGGGATAGCAGAGAGCATCCAAGGCCTGTGTGGTGAGCCTGTGACATAACAGGGACCCCAAAAGGAGGGAAGAGGGGAGAACAGAAGACACGCCATACATTTTAAGTGAGAATTTATCTAAATCAGCATCAGACACCAAACCACAGATCCAGGAAGCCCAGAGAACACCCCGCAGGACAAACACCAGAAAAGCTACCCTAGGGCATGTCAGTTTCAACTTCAGGAAAAATCAAAGGTGAAGACAAAATCCTGAAAGCAGCTCGGGGCAGGGGACACTTTACCTCTGGGGGAGCTACGGTAACAATTATGCCTGGCTTCACCCCAGAAACCATGCAGCCAAGGAGTGAAGCCAGATATTTAGTGTTGGGAGAAAAACCACCAGCCAGGACTCGGTGCCCCGAGACACTGTCCTCAAGAACTGAGGAGACATGAACAGCAGTGACGTGGGGACAGGAGGGAGGCGGCAGGGTTTCTGTGGAGTCAGGAAGCACACCTTTCCCTGGAAGGAATAGCGTGCTATCTCAAAGCGGACCTGGGTCAGCTGGTGACTGCACGTGCCAGGGCAACCACTGAAGTCAGCAAAGAAAGGGCGTATAAGTGGTGAAGTGAGCAAGGAGAGAAAATGGGATCATAGAAAAGGCTCAAGTAGAACCACCAGCTCCCACTGCAGAGTCACAAAGCATAGTTTTCATCAGCTCATTGGGAAGCTGCTGTGAGATCTCAGCCTGCACGTCTGGTTACCACTGCTCTGAGAAAATAAAGATTTCTTATTCTCTTTCACCTTTCAGATCTCACATTTGTTCTTCTTGAGGGCCAGCTGTGATCTAGAACTGTATGGGGACAGTGACTGGGGATATACTCCCTGACTTCTCCTCTATGAAACAGAAGGAAAAAAAAAAAAAAAACCAAAAAACTAAAAACAAGAAAGCAACAAGGACTAGAAAACAGTTGTTGTTCATTCACTCTGTCGTGTCCGACTCTTTGCGACCCCATGGACTACAGCACTCCAGGCTTCCCTGTCCATCACCAACAGCTTGCTCAAACTCATGTCGATCGCATCGGTGATGCCATCCAACCATCTCATCCTCTGTCATCCCCTTCTCCTCCTGCCTCCACTCTTTCCCAACATCACGGTCTTTTCCAAGGAGTCGGCTCCTAGCATCAGGTGGCCGAAGTATTGGAGCTTCAGCATCAGTCCTTCCAATGATTATTCAAGGTTGATTTCCTTTAGGATTGACTGGTTTGATCTCCTTGCTGTCCAAGGGACTCACAAGAGTCTTCTCCAACACCACAGTTCAAAACCATCGATTCTTTGGCGCTCAGCCTTCTTTATGGCCCAGCTCTCACGTCCGTACGTGACCACTGGGAAAATCGCAGCTTTCACTAGAGGGACCTTTGTCAGCAAAGTCACATCTCTGCTTTTTAATACGCTGTTTGCAGCCAGCGTTTTCACTCTCCTCTTTTACACTCATCAACACGCCTCTCTGCTTTCTGTCATTATGGTGGTGTCATCTGTGTATCTGAGATTATTGATATTTCTTCTGGCAATCTTGATTCCAGCTTGTGCTTCATCCCTACTAATCCAACCCCAGGTGCTGTGGAGACATGGCGGGCTCGGCTCCAGTCCCCGGCAGTGAGCCAGGACCCAGCAAAGCGAGCCGTGCGGGCACCCTGGTTCCCAGCGCATCTTAGTTACGTTCATACTACTCTGGGGTCTGTTAACGTGCAGTGTGTTATGCCCAAAAGACAGTGCTATCCCTTCAATTAAAAATACTTAATTGCTAAAAAATGCGAAGTGTCGTCCAAGCCCTTCAGCGGGTCTCATAGTAACACCGAAGGCCACTCACTGATCACAGATACAACAAGTACAATAATAACGAAACATCGGAAGCATTTCAAGAACTACCAAATGGGACGTGGAGACACAAAGTGAGCAGATTGGGAAAAGGCGCTTACAGACTCGTGGACGTGGGGCTGGCACAGACCTGTCTGTGAAGCGCAGGGAAGCGAGGCTGGCCTGTGTGCCAATAAGCACTTCACACACCACTGACCGACATACACCAACTAACATGCAACCCAACGATGCCGTCTACGAGTGACACGAAACTGAGCATCCTCTTGTGTTTATTCATACTTCATTCTGCTGTTTAGTCACTAAGTCGTGTCCACCTCTCTGCGACCCCATGGACTGTAGCCCGCCAGGCTGCTCTGTGCATGGCATTCTCCAGGCAAGAGTACTGGAGTGGGTTGCCATGCCCTCCTCCAGGGGATCTTCCCCACCCAGGGACCAAACCCGCGACTCTTGTGTCTCCGGCATGGGCAGGCAGGCTCTTTACCACTAGCGCCACCTGGGAAGCCATTCACCTTCACGCGCTAAGTCGCTCAGTCATGACCAACTCTGTGACCCATGGACTGCAGCCCGCCAGGCTCCTCTGTCCACGGGATTCTCCAGGCAAGAATACTGGAGTGGGTATCCATTTCCCTTCTCCAGGGGATCTTCCCAACCCAGGGATCAAACCCAGGTCTCCCGCAACTGCCGATGGGTTCTTTACCGACTGGGCCTCCCGGGAAGCCCGTTATAATCCTGTGGATACTCGTCATTATAATCCTGTGGATACTCATCATTATAATCCTGGGGATACTCATCCTGACTCACACAGTTTGAACGTATTTTACTCCCAACCCACTGCCACATTCTCTTGTTAAAAAAACGTGCTTTTTCAACGAACAGAGAATTTTTAAGTCAGTTAAATTTATTAACAACTTCTCCAGGGCTTACATGCTTTGGTCACACTTAAGATGTACCTCTTGCTCTGGTGGCATAAGAACATCTCTCCGTAGTTTATCAGCTTTTCCTAAGAAACAGCTTTTCATGATCAGATCTGTTAACAGATCAGACCTACTGTATCTTGCTGTTATTAAATGAGATCCAATTTTTTCTTTTTAACATAAACTCATTAATCTGTTATTTTCTTTAGACTCACAGCTCATGTTTTATACCACCCCCCCAAGTACATGTCACGGGTGAGTCTAAACACATCTAACAACAGATACTTGAAAAAAATTGACATAAAATAAGGTTTGTCTCTGTTCTTATTTTTAAAAACATTGCTGGCAATTTTGGTAACTTACATGCGAATTTTGGGATCAAAATCTGTGGCAACAGTGTCAGGATTTTCATCTTCAAAGCAAAGAATTTGTAGACGAACCGAGCAGCGACATGACCTCTGAAATGTAAACCCCCCAAACTCACAGACAGCCGGCGTCCCCGCTGCAGTCCGCTGCTGCGGTTTTCCTCACTGGCGGGGGGGCGGGGGGCTCCCTCTGCACGTCCGGCCTGGGCGGGGCGGTCACTCTTGCTGCCGCCCACCCCCAACCCCTGCCTGCACCGTGCAGCCACCAGGAGCAGCAGCCCCTGCAGACCAGCTTTCCCGAAACGGGCTGCAAGGGGGACACACGCCACACCCTCAGAGACCGCACGGCCACGTGAGGCAGAGCCAAGCGAGGGCAGCTGACTCCCTCAGGTGGGGAGAGGGCGTGTCCGCCTCCTGTGCTGGGGGTGCGCAGGGGTTGAGCAAAGTCCCCAAAGGAAGGTCCAGGTGTGTCGGAAACCCAAACGTGCAACCACAGAGCCATCAAAGCTACATCTCCAATATACTGAAACATTTACAGTGTGTCTTTCTTTTTCCCCCTGGCTGCACTATGCGGCTTGAGGGGTCTGGTTCCCTGACCAGGGACAGAATCCAGGCCCACAGCAGTGAGAGCGTGGAGTCCCGACCGGGGACGGCCAGGGCAGGCCCGCGTCACTGACAGCCCGGGAAGGAAAGGCCTCCAGGGCAGAAGGTGGAGGGCGCAGAGGAGCGTGGGCAGACCTGTGCCTGAGCGACGCCAGCAGCAGGCGGGGGAGAGCGCCGGCCACGCTCACCACATGCACCGTCTACAGCATGTGGCACAAAGTCAGCGGAGAGACGAGCACCCATCGTGAGACAGAGCAAAGCATGGAGCAGCAGTCCACGCGGACATGAGGCTAGAGGGCTGCACCCCAGGCCCAGAGGCCGCGGCTCCACACAGGACGCTCACTGCTGGGCGGCTGGCACAGCCCAGCCACTCGCCCCGCTGCCCCTGTGAGGGGCCAAGGCACCAGCACGCTGGGGACTCAGGGCGCCTGGTGGAGGCGGCCGTGCAGACCTGGCGTGTGGGATCCGGGACGCATGGACGTACGGGGCCTGAGCCTAAAAGTGCTGAGAGACCGACAAGAGACCACGGATGGGCAGGAGCTCAGGATCAGGACTGCGAGCCAGAGGCCACAGGGTGGGTCCGCACACCCCGAGAAAGGGTCTCGCCTGCAGCACCGGAGCGGAGTGGCCCTGGAGGAGCCCTGTCACCAGGCCCTGACTGGACCCTGTGCCAAACCCGGAGGAAGCCCCTGGTGAGCTCAAGCATCGTGGCCGCCATGCTCGTCTGACCCGCAGAACAAAGGCCGGTCCCTGGGAACCATCCACTTGCCTGGGGGTCGAGGCCCAGGGTGCACTCCCCACACACTTGCGAGCCGGTGGCCGCAGGGATGCCCCTCCCCCAGCCAGCGTCCTGAGCTGGGTCCCCACATCCGGTATTGGCCTGTGTGGGGAGCGGCCTTCCTGCTTTGAGGGAGGACCTGAGGTCCCGTCCACCCCATCCTGGCCCTGTTGCAGGGAGTGCGGTAACAGGCCACAGTCCAGGGCCATCACTGTGCCAGGCCTCAGCACGGAGCCCCTGGGCAAGTGTGCTCACGCCAGTACCTTGACCAGCTTCACAAGCCCCGGGGCAACCCGGGCAGGAGGCGGCTACCTGCCTGGCCCTGGTGCGCAGACAGGCTGCCAGCAAGGCTGGCCCACAGGCGTGCACCTCAGCCTCGTGGGAACTCGGTTCCTCTCTCCTCGGCAAGGCCCAGTGGCTTCTCTCAAGTCTGCTGGCTGCTGTCGGCCTGCTGTTCCTGCCGGGTCCACCCGAGACCCCACGATGAACCCCACTGGGAGGAAGACAGGAGGATGTGAGTGCGGCCATGGGCACCTCGGCAGCAGACGTGCAAGGAGGGCTGCAGGTGGGAGGGCAGCTGCCACAGGCCAGGCCAGCCCCCGCTGGGACGCAGCAGCACAGACAGCTGACAGGGAGGCCCCGAGCAGGGCCCTCCGCCCGCCCACGCCCCGCCCGGGCCTCAGGTCTTCACACCTGCGCAGCCTGCGACGACCGGACCAGGACTCTGGGGAGCCAGGTACCAGACAGACAGACGTGCCTCTGACCTTCCTGCTGGAGACGAGGTGCAGCCCGGGCACCACAAAGGGCCGCAGCGTGCAGGAGCAAGCAGGCACCCTGCCCGGCCAGAGCCTGCACTGGGCGGACACCAAGCTCCTCTCATTCCTACGGTCATGTCAGAGGCAAAGCACTGGGGCGCCACCGAGTCCACCAACAGATCACACAGCATGCACGCACACGCCAACTCACACGTGCACGTATACTCATGCACAAGCACGTGAGCCCCTGCCTGTGTCCCCAACAGCTGGGAATATACAACAATAACCACAGCAGAGAAGACAAGCCTGAGGCCTCCATGGCCATGTGGGGGCTGCATTACCCAGCAGCTCACAGCACAGACACGCAGGCCCCCCGTCCCAACAAGGCGGGCACATGTCAGACGGAACCCAACTCTACGGGGCTCCCTGGTCAAAGCTGAGACCGCTTGGAGGATGGCACTGCAGGCTGCGTGCGTGGCTGCCGTCTCCGTGGACAGGCCCACCCTCAGGAGAGATGCGGCCCGGAGCCAGTGTGTACAGTCTCCCACACACGGCCTCCAGCACGAGGGCAGAAAAGTGGTGATGCCTGAGCTCACGTGGGGGCCAGCAGACACTGAGCACGCACGCTCACCCAGCCCTAAGTGCGGGTTCTGCACGTCTGGATGCAGGTCTGCACCCAAGGCTTCAAAACTTGCACAGCAGAGAACCGCGTGCCTGTGCACCCTCAACTCACTTGGCAACGGACTGGATGACTTTGGAGGAGGTGTCCTTGATGTTGGTGAAGAGGCGCTCGGTGCCCCCACGCAGAATGTCCAGGAACCCGCCATAGGGCTGCTCGTACTCAGCGACCACCAGACCTGCGAGCAGAGAGAGGCCTGTGCGGAGCTCCAGGCGCCGCAGCGGCCTGTGTGTCCCTCCACCGGGGCCAGGTGTCCCCCACATGGCCACCTGCACTCCACGCCCCGGCACAGGAATGAACTGGGTACAAGTGAGCCCAGAGCAGGACCTGGGTGCATCAGTAGGCCAGAGCCTCTGGGCGCGTGAGGCTGTTCCCACGTCCCAGACATTCACTCAACTCACTCCCAATGCCTGCTGGGCACCAACGGGACCCCGCCTCTGACAAACACACGCTGGAGCCCAGCGGGGGTGACCAGGCTGGGACACAAGGTACGAGCACGCCCATAGACGGAGGCTGCAGATGCGTGGGGAGGGGAGGGGAGGGGAGGGGGCAGGAGCAGGGCTGTGTGCGGCTCAGGAAGTCCCTGAGACCAGGGTCCAGGGCGCGGCTGCACCCCAGTCGTGCACGCGTAAGTCGGGGTGAGGACAGGAAGGAGGGTCCACGCGCTCCCGTGCGGGGGGCCTGCGGCCTCTGGATCCGGTGGCAACACGTGTGTGACACCTACGCCAGCCCTTTGCCCCACGCCTGGCACGCATGTGGGGCGCCTGTCCACGCACCTCGAGGTGGCCCCCAACACTGCACCCCAGGGAGGCAGCTGAGCCAGAGCCACACTAGTGGACAAGGAGCCAGGACACGGGCCAGCCAGCTGCCGGTATCAGCCCTGGAGGCGATGAGTTGCAACATGACCCCGACAGCGAGGTGGGGATGGCCCTGGAGACACGGGGCAGAGGCGTGTCTGGAACCTTCCGGGCCAGCTGCACTCAGGCCTGGCTGCACCGGCCCCCAGAAGCCCCAGGCTAACTACCAGATCAAGAGCAACCCTCTCAGCAAACACGTCTGAGCTGTGAGCCAAGTCCACTGGCCTCCCGCCCACCGCCAGACCCACCTCCCCACCCGAGCCCGCCTCATGGTGAGCAGACGATGCCCCTGCGGGCCCCACACAGCCGCTCTATTCCCTCACACACCTCCTCCGGGGCCACCCCCAGGGTCACTGCGGGCTGGCCTGAAGGCACACCTGCATCTCACTGGGCAGGGGCCACGCGCGCCGGAGACCTGTGTGGCTGCCCAGTCCCCCAGGGGCCTGAGGCTGAGGCAGCCCACACGCAGACCCCCAGAGCCCCTCGGGTGAGGCTGGGGCTCGGAGGACCCAGGCTGCCCGATGGCGGGGAGGGGGTGGACGGCAGGCGCCCGGCCTCTGGCCCCCTCGCCGGTTGTGGCGAAGGGCACCGAAGGGCAGCCCTGCTGAGTCTTAGGGCGGCTCAGGAACCGTGAACCAGGGTCCCGGGGATACTCACTGCTGCCCGTGGAGCCGGGAGGGGCTGCGTGCCCGTAGCCTCCATTCTGCTCCAGGAGCTGGAAAGGTGCAAACTCAGGTCAGGCCAGGCGTTTGGGACACGTCACCCAGAGTCCACCCTCCTCCACCTGGCTCACTACAGAACCACCAAGGACCCCCCCCAGGGTCTCGACGAGCCCTGGACCCCAGGGCTGATCCTTGGTACCACCGAGGCACACGGCTCTGTTCACAACACAGGCAGCAGCCGTGAACCCACCCCAGCCACCGAGGCTGCAGGCCCTGCCGTCGACAGGACACAGCACGGGGACCCGTGGAGGCTCGGGCAGGATGGCCGCCACGAAGCGCAGCCACAGAGCACAGTGCGGGTCCCGTGGGCTGAGCCCGAGGCCACACCAGCTGCCATCCGAACACCACAACCACCCTGGAGAGACGAGGCACCGCGCGACGGGCCCAGACAAGCCCACTCGAGGGCCAGCCTCACGCTCAGCCGCCCAGAGCAACTGCAGCTCCGCGTCCACTCTCTGCAGCTACCCAACGCGTGCTCTGAGGTCTCTTGTGGAGTTTCAAAGAGCATTCTTACTTTCAGGTTAACGTCACATTAGACTCAAGAAACACTGTATTATGGTCTCTGTGGTACGTGATGCGCTGAAAGTGGCCAGTGATAAATGGAATGCTCCAAGGAGTCTTAAAAATAACACCCACGTGTCTTAGCTCAACTGTGTCATTTACTCAGAAATCAGAAACTTCATTTTGTTGTTTCATCAGCTTCCCAAAGACACGGGGCACCTCCTGGTAGGACTACAGGCTCCACACCACCTCGGAAGCTGCAGGGAACATGCTCCGAGGCTGCAGGCCCGGGCCGCAGGGAACGTGCTTCGAGGCACCAGGCCCGGGCCGTGGCACACAGAGCCTCTGACTCTCCTGATCCCTTCCCCATGGGCTCCTGCTTATCCCTCAGCCCAGCCTCCTGCCTGGTGCTTTCCTGGTCTGAGTCCACCGGGGCTGGTGCGCCCATGCTGCCCCAAGGACCTGCTGACTTCTCTCCCACAAGGCCCCGGTCAGTGGGTGTAGGGATGGGCTGCTGTCTGGCCCACGGGTTCCTGGCTCTAGATGCACTGAGAGCAGCACGTGCTCGTGAGCCCCAGCGGAAGAGGCCTGTGTCCTTCCCCGAGCACTTCTGCCCTCCTTGTGGAGCGTCCTCGGGGGCACACGCAGGCTGGCTGCCCCTAGATCTTGGGCCCAAACACCACCCTAGACTTGAACCACCCAAGTGCCCAGGTTCTCTGGAAAGACCATGGGGCAGCCCAGGCCGACTTGCCTCAGCGGCCCTCTCCTCCTCGCTGCTGGCCTCTCTGAACCTCACCTGCTCTGAACCTCTGAGCCCCGCCCCGGGCTCTGCCTCCCGGCTCCAGGAACCCCACAGCGCGGCACACTGCCCCTGAGGCGACCCCGGGGGCTCCTCCCTCCGCGAGAACTGAGTGGAGCTGGACCCCCTGGCTCTAACGCGACACAGACAGCGTCATCGCGAGCGGCACGCAGAGGCCCACCTCGGTGATGGGTGACTTGGGGTTCACGTTGCGGGCAGCCGCGATCTCCTGGAGCTGGTTGACCAGCTCGGTGACAGACAGCCGCTCCTCCGGGTTGACCTTGAGCATGGAACCTACGGCAGAGGCAGAGCTCATTCTAAGGGCAGCTGGGCTGGGGCCCCGGGCAAGCAGCACCCCCTGCTCTGCAGGGCAGGGGGCCCTGGAGGCCCGTGTCTTGCTTACACTACTGATTTTAAAAGCAAGCGGGGAAGGACGATGTGAAGAACAAGATCAACAGAAGCTGCCACTCAGGACACGTGCTCAGGTGGGGTGTGCTGCGCTGGGACTTACGGATGAGGCCATGGAACACGGAGTACCGCGTGTCGTCGGCGGGGATCGCGTACTTCCCGTTGACGATGCGAAGCTTCGCCCCATCCTCAAAGGGGTGCTGCCCGAAGCAGAGCAGGTACAGGATGCAGCCCAGGGCCTGCGGAGACACAGAGGCCTGCCGGCTCTGCCCGGCCATGCCTTGCCCGCTGGCCATGGTCCACATTCACGGGGCGCAGAGACAAGCCAGGTCAGCGCAGCCAACAAAGCCCAACCCTCCGTTCTCTGATGAGGTCCTTTCGAGACACCAAGCTCCGACCCCAGGGTGGGATCTATCTGCCAAGTGGCCGTTCTGAGGGCGAGTGGCAGGGCCTCCTCTGGGCTCGAGCTGAGCGCCAGGGACGAGTCAGGGGCTGCCAGCCCTGCACCCAAACGTCAATGTCCCCTCCCTGCCTCCACCACGGCACCTGCCACAGGAGGACAGGGAACCCAGACTGTCCAGCACGGTGAGGGGCAAGTGGGGCCCAGACCAGGCCAAGGCCCGCCTTCCAGCTCATGCATGCGGTCCTTGGGCTGGGACAGGCTGAAGGTGTCCACTTGGGGTCGACCAGCTCACGCGTGTCCACCAGTCTCCACTCACCAGCACAGGGCTCCCCCCCAATGGCAGTGCCGCGGGCCTGATGGGCCTGGATGGGAGCCCTGAGGTGGGGGTTCAGGGCCCCCGAGTGCTGCTCTCAGGGCATCAGGGAGGCCACAGGGCCCCTCGGATGGGCAGGAGGAGTGCTCCCCGAGCTCCAAGCTCTCATGTTGAACCAAGGGATCAGCAGACACCTGCTCAGTCAGGCCCCATGCTCAGCGTACACAGGGCCGCCCTACGCCAACGGGATGTGTCTTAGACGACGGGCCTGACCTCCTGAGACCCTGGGCCTGGGGCCCGGTCACGGCTCCGGCACCACCAGGTCAGTGCACAGCTGCAAGGCCATCCGGAAGGCCAGCGCCGGCCACGCAGGCTGTGGCTCTGTGAACTCTAGCCGACAAAAGGGCTCGGACCAGGTGAGCTCAGGTCCAGGCATGCAGGAATGCCCCGTCTTGGGCTGGGCCTAGGCAACACCGGCCTCCGCCCCTCAGCACCCCGCCATCAGCACCTGTCCACTAACAGCGTGACAAGGGCCGCAGAAGAGGAGAAAGAACCACCAGAGGAAAGGAAGAGCCAAGGAAGAGGAAGGGAGGCCGAGGGCCGGGCGGCCGCAGCCTCACCCAGGGCCCCGGGGGGCCAGTCAGGCTGCCCAGGGACACAGGCCAGCTGCCTTACCCAGATGTCCTGCTTCTCGCCAATCGGGAAGTTTGAGTACAAGTCCACAATTTCCGGCGTCCTGTACATGGGGGTCGTGTTCCTGGTGATCTGGAGAGGAGAACGTGTCAGAGGAAAAGGCACAGGCCCGTCACAGCTGCCGTGGCAATCCCGGGCCGCGGGGCCTGGCGCCGGTCAGGAGGCCTGGCCGGGGCGGTCGCACGAGGCTCTGCACGGGGCCCCGGAGCGTGCTGAGCACACGGGACCAGCACCATGGACGCGAAGAATCGGCAACCACGACAGCGGTGCCCAGGGGTCCTCGTGAACCACCGACAGTGGAGGACGGTGCGTGGTGGGCAGGGGTTGCAAGGCTTCAGGACCTGCTCCAGGCGCTATGACCCCGAGCCCCAGGGCGAGCTACAGACCAGCCCCAGGGCTCACTGCCCACCCGCAGGCAGAGGACGCGTCTGCGACTCTGAGACGTGGGTGCTCCCCAGGGAGCGCGGTCTCCAGGGAGTGTGCAGAGCGGCGACGGGAAGTAGGTGCTGCCCGTGGTGGCCCTGCCTGCTCGTCTTGCACTGCTCTCTCTGCCAGTGCGCGTTCCGGGGCCGCGTCTGCGAGCTCGTGCACCCAGCACGAGAGCCCAGTGTGAGTATGTAGACGGCCGCCCGGCCCAGGGGCGTCTGTGCCCACTCAGCGGCACCTGCTGTTCACACAGGCTTGAACTCGCCCACCAGTCTCCCGGGGGGCTCCTGTGGTTAACTGCCAAACCACCCTGAAGGCAGGTTTTTACGTGATGCTTTAAAGCGCCACGTTTGGGATGACTAAAGCCCTGCAGATGGACGGAGGTGATGGTTGCACTTCGACGTGGACGTACGCAGGGCCGCTGGACCGCAGGCTTAAAAACGGTTACGGTGGGACGTACGCAGGGCCGCTGGACCGCAGGCTTAAAAACGGTTACGGTGGGACGTACGCAGGGCCGCTGGACCGCAGGCTTAAAAACGGTTACGGTGGGACGTACGAAGGGCCGCTGGACCGCAGGCTTAAAAACGGTTACGGTGGGACGTACGCAGGGCCGCTGGACCGCAGGCTTAAAAACGGTTACGGTGGGACGTACGCAGGGCCGCTGGACCGCAGGCTTAAAAACGGTTACGGTGGGACGTACGCAGGGCCGCTGGACCGCAGGCTTAAAAACGGTTACGGTGGGACGTACGCAGGGCCGCTGGACCGCAGGCTTAAAAACGGTTACGGTGGGACGTACGCAGGGCCGCTGGACCGCAGGCTTAAAAACGGTTACGGTGGGACGTACGCAGGGCCGCTGGACCGCAGGCTTAAAAACGGTTACGGTGGGACGTACGCAGGGCCGCTGGACCGCAGGCTTAAAAACGGTTACGGTGGGATGTACGCAGGGCCGCTGGACCGCAGGCTTAAAAACGGTTACGGTGGGAAATTTTATGCTGCATGCTTTGCTACATCAAGAAAAAAGCAAGGGAAGAGCCAGCCGGGGCAGGCACGGTCGGCGGTGGTGTCCCGGCTGCCACACTCACCTCCTCCTCCACCAGGGCCCGGCGCTGGGCGCTCCAGCTGTAGTCTGGGTAGTGTGAGATGGTCGTGGCACTGCCGAAGTCGCACAGCTTGATGGTCCCTTGGTTACTAAGCAGTAAGTTTTCAACCTGCAAAGTTCAGGAAACGGTCTGTGAGGCCGGGCTGCAGGCTGCGCTGTGGACAGCGGGGAGCCAGGCAGGCAGGGCCCGAAGGGCAGACTGGCCAGGGATCTTCTGGGCAAAGGGGACACTCCTTTCTGACCAAAACTGGTGTGTGTACCTTAAAATGGGACATTCAGATAAACAAAGTTAAAATCCACCACAGATCAAAGATAACCTAGCAATGTAGGATATATACAATAAGAACCCTTAGAAAACTTAAAAGATGAAAAAAATTAACATGCCATTTAAAAGTCACCAAACACATTAATAACTGAGGAAAAAACCCAACAAAAGATACAGAGAAGACCTCTTATTCAGAAACTGTGAATAAATGAGACCTTAAATCCGCATCAAACAGGGACTGGGACTCGCCTCCCAACAGGAGGACACAGACCTGCCCGCAGCTCGGGAGCCAGGCCCCACCACCAGCCCACTCGCCACGGGGGCTCTACTCCTCCGCTGCCTGGGAAGAGTCAGGAGACCAGCACTCCATGACCCAGGTCAGAGCACCTTTACCAACCCAGCAGCCAGGACGTCTCCAGCCTGTCAGCCCGTCTCTCGGAGGGGGAATCACGGCAACTTCAACCAGAAGCCGACACTCTGAGCCGAACAATCACAGGCCAGCCTCGCTTCCCTGCGCTTCTCACACAGGCAGGTCTGTGCCAGCCCCACGTCCTTGAGTCTGTAGGCACCTTTTCCCAACAGCACCTGCTCACTTTGTGTCTGTCTCCGTGTCCCGTCCAATAATCCTTGAAACGCTTCAGATATTTCGCCCTCTGTGATCAGCCGCCTTTGATGTTACTGTGAGACCCACTGAAGGGCTCCAACAACAGTCAGCATTTTCAGCAATCAAGTATTTTTAATGGAAAAGATGGACACTGTCTTTTGGGCATAACGCGCTGCACGTTAACAGACCCCAGCGTAGTATGAACGTGACTAAGAGGCGCTGAGAACCAGGGTGCCTGCACGGCTCGCTTTGCAGGGTCCCGGCTCGGGAAGAGACACCAAGAGCTGACAAGAGCCGCACGGTCCGGGGGACCCGCTCTGGTACAGAGACCAGGGAGCAGCAAGGTTGGGTGCTGAAGACCCCTCACGAGGCATCGAGATGACTCACGCCTAACACAAGGAATGCCCAAGGGAGTGAGAGAGCAGCCCCAGGAGTACAGTCTGCCAGGCCAGCACAGACACGGGACTGCCACACAGGACACCGGGTCCCCACGGACAGGGCAAGGCAGGCAAACCCCGCACAAGGAGCAAAGGCCAGCCAAACACACACACACCACCAAGGGCCGGCCACGCGCAGGCACAGGGGCCGTGGTGGGGTGTCCATCGCAGAGACAGCCTCTGGCACCCAGGGACAAGGGTGTCCTGGGACAGGGGCCACCACGGTGTGGAGAAGGGGTGCGGAGGGCCAGGCCCAGCACCAAGATGGAGGCCCTACTCATCGAGGCCTCTCAAGATGGAAGGGGCTGAAATCATGACGCCGAGCATACAGACTGTGGGGCTCCACTCGCATGATGGCCGGCAGGACACCAGGAACCCCACACTGAAGAGGGCGCACAGCCGTGGCAGCTGGGACGTGCCAGGCCTGACACTCGACCGGGTTCCCGGGTCCTTCCTGCCCCTCCATGGAGCACCACGCCAAGACCCCCGAGGACAGACCACAGGGAGCTCGTGAGGGGGTCCCCACACAGTACCAGCAGCCGTGGACCCGGCACACAGGTACTGAGCAGTCCGCCCCAGGCCGAGCTGTCATCCTTCCAGCTTTTCACCTTCCTGAGCCAGAGAGGAGCCCGCCACCTCCCGAGGACCTCCCAGTGCTGGGGCCTCCCCAAGGTTCAAGATGCCCCAAGAGGAAACGGGAAAGCTGGCCACAGGCTGGACGTGCAGGAAGCAAACGGAGATTCCTGGCAGGAAGGGGCATATGTGGGGTCTGCGTTTAGCAAGTCGGACCGGGGAGGGTAGAGGGGGCCTGCCGCCACCCTGAGCCGCGGTGAAAGTCGGGGCCCTGGCTTCGTGGATGCCGGGCTATTGTTAAAATGAAGCCACAGACCACAGAAAACACCTGTAGCATGTTCCACTTAAAAAACATTATTGTAAGAATATACAAAAACCAACCACTAGACAATAGAAAAAAAGCAAAAGACACCCAGTTAACTGAAGAGTAAGGACTCTGATGAGTATAAACACAGCAAAAGCACACATCATTAAGCCACAAACCCAAAGTCATGACCATGAAGCCCCTTCCCCGCCAGTGGCGGCACCAGGAGGAAAAGGGCAGCCTCCCGTGTGCACCCATGCGCGTGGCAGCCCCGCGGGAAGCGCTCCCGCCCAGTGCCCAGAAGCAGGCGGGCAGCACGCCTGCCCAGAGCAGCCCAGGGGACGTCACCTCCCCTCGGCTCCACGCAGGGGTTGCACCCACGACCGTCCACACCCTCACCCGCAGGGGACAGCACCCAGCTGGGGACAGGAGGGCTGCCGGGCAGCGGGGCGCCAGCCAAGCACACGGGCCCCCACACGCGGTGAGCAGGGCGGGCAGAGCGGGCGGGGCCGCACCTTGAGGTCCCTGTGGATGATGGGCGGCTTCTGTCTGTGCATGTGCTGCACCGCCCGGCACGTCTGGTAGAAGATCTTCAGGACGGTGTCGCACGAGAGCGGACCTTTCGATTCAACTTTTTTTAAAAATTCCACCAGCTGCCCTAAAAGAGAATCAAACTCACATCACCAGGGAACTGCCGAGGCCAAGTGCCCGGGCCTGCTGCCCTCCTGCACCCGCCGTGGTGCTGCCCTGCCCTCTGGCCAGCACCCGGTTGGGGTTACAGAGCCCTGGAGGGGAAGTCTGCCCCGCAGCAGCAGAGGCCTCCGACCACGGAGCCTTCGTGATGCAGCAACTACAGGGACCACGCCCCCGAACATGCACGTCCTGGCAGACACGTCTGGAGAAACGGCCGCTGAGCTTCCTTAGGGAACAGCGGTCCTTGGCTGTGCACCTGACATCTCAGTGGATACGCCCTCCATGCGGCACAGAAAGGGCGGCCAGGCTCTGGGCCCCACCCCAGGCTGCCCCCCGAGGGGTCCCCACCTCAAGGCGCTCCTTCCTGTCTCTGGTACAGGGACCTAAGTCCTGCTGGAACTGGCTGGAGCCCGGGGCCACTGGCCCTCTCCACAGGGGCTCCCTCTGCAACCGTGTGTTGTCTTCACTGGGCCAGCTTCCCAGGAGCCACAACTCACCTGCCTTGGTACCCCGACCCTGCTCTTGCCCTGAACATCCCGAAGCCTCCTCCGAGAGCCCCGCCTGCACATCCCCGTCCAGGGCCCCAGGCTGCCTCCGCTCCCGGAAGTGACCTCCACACGTTATGGGACCCCTGGCTCCACTCGACGTGGAACCAAAGGGCAGTAGCACACAGCCACGAGGCCCGTGACTGGCACCCTCTGCACCGCCCTGCAACCCCAGCCCCGCCCCAGGCCGCCTCCGGGGCGCATGTGAATGTGCGGGCGCGGAGGCAGCAGGCTGCTTTATAGGCTCACGCGTCACGCCGTCTTCAGTTAGCAGGCACCTCTGTCTTGCAGGTGAAAGACTGTGACGCCAACCACCAGCTAAGCGAAGAGCCAAGCGCCTGACCTGAGCTGAGCACCCATACTGCACTGTGAGCACCCAGGAGCGGCGCCCGCAGCACGGCCAGCGCCGGACAGGATCCCACACACCAGTCCCCATGGGAGCCCCGGTGCCCATGCTGCTGGGACAAAAGCACCCTGCACCCCGGGTCCTGGGTTCTCCACCTGGGATGGGGTCCCGGTCCCCTCCACTCAGGGTGGGGATCCTGTACTCCTCCTGGCTGTGGTCCCCAAGACGGCCCCCCAGCAACCACCGCACCCCATTTCTGCTCTTCTTCACAGAAGGACGCCTGCACTCACAGCCCCCGCCCTCGTCCTGGGACACTCCTCTGGGGGCCGTGACCCCTCAGGGTGCCTTCCTCCCTCCCTTCCGGGGAGCCCCCTGCCTCAGTCTCCCCGCTCTCCCCTGGCCTCGCAGCAGCCCCACGCACTGCCGGTGGCGGATGGACAAGCAGGGCATCTGGCGGCCCCTGCCCGAGCGCCAGGCCCTCTGGCCAGTCCTCTGCGCCTGCCGGGCCTCAGAAGTGCTGCCCAGCTCCAAGAGCTGTCTTGCCCACACGGGCCCAGCACAGGGCAGAGGTTCAGCGAGGGGATGAGAGGAGCCCGACCTTCCAGGCGGGGACCCTGCTTCTGCCACCAACAGAAGCCTCACCTCTCCTGAGGAGCTGGGCACCACTGCCCGCCCACTTGCCCACTCTGCCCCAAGAAGCTGTGAGAAAGCGCGGGCTCCCCGCTGCTGTCAGCGGACACAAGTCTTCCTCTCTGAGCACAGCAAGAGCCACCGCCTTGAGCTGGCGAGGGCGCAGGCCCACCTCTGCGGCCCCGCCCACCCCGCCCGCTTCCGGCCACGGCCGCTGGCTGCTTCCTGCTGCCTGACCCCGACAGCACAGCCGCCCCTCCACAGCCCCAGCTCTGCTCTCAGCCAGGCACGGGGGTGAGGGGGTGGATGCAGCCACTCAGAGAGCTCCCGCCAGACGGAGCCACTCTCTCCTTGACAACCACCGCGTCTCCGGAGAGGAGACCCCAGGAGCCGTCCCGCCTGCTGGGTGGTGCCCAGCCGCAGGCACCTCACCTCTGCAGAGCTCCATGAGCAGCAGGAACTCCGCCTGCCCAGTGTCCGACTCCTCTTTTCCTATCGATGCTGCAGAACAAAACTGGACAATGTTTGGGTGGCCTGAAAGTTTTTTCTGCAGGTGTCTCGTTAAAGGAGAATGCGTAAGTCTGCATGTTTAAAAACAAATATATACATGATATTAAGACACTGAAGTCAGAACACTAACTCCAACTAAGGACAATCTGAGTGCATGACCACAAAAACAGCACGGGGAGCAGGTGGAAGGCAGCCAGGGGGACAGGAAGACACGGGACACAAGGGAAGGAAAGGTGCTGAAGAAGCCCCCCCGCCCCGCTGCCGGCCACACACCTGGCCAGGGGCTGGGTGGGGTAGCAGGTAGAGGGTGTGGCGCAGGTGAGGCTGAAGGAGGCCACAAGAAGCCCAGCGCGGTGAGGACCCTCAGGCCCAGGGCCTGGCAGGCTCACAGTGGACAGAGCTTCGAGATGGAGGAGAACAGATTCTGACAGCAAAGGGTGAGACCCCAGTTCCAGGGGCACGCATGTGGGAATGGAGAGCCAAGCCAAACAAGCCCGCCGATCCAGGTTCCATGCACGGACGCCTACGGCCCCTGCCCTCTGGGAAGGGTGAAGGCACCAGGGGGCTGCTCAGAGGACAACACGGAGCCCATAGGAGCCAGGGCTGGCAGGGAGCTGAGGACAGAACCACTGGCCGGGAGTCGGGCACCACATGAGGTCACTGGGCAAGCGGCAGGGCGGAGGCAGGGAGCTGCCCACCCCCAGCTTGAGACCTCTTGGCAGGAATGACACTATCGCTCCCAATGCTACACATCTCTTACCATTACTCTCAGAGTAAAGAACAAGGAAGAAAACGCCTTCCTACTAGACACGGGCTACGGGCAAGTCCAATGAAGCAAACACAGAGAGGGCGTCACTGGGCAGTGGGCAGCCGAGGGCAGCCACAGCTGGCGGCGGGCCTCCCCGCGGGCCCGGCTCGGGCTCAGTCCCTGGAAAAGGATACCATGAAACACACTTCCTGAATGATGGCTCTGTTCTTCTCCTCTTCGTTGGACAGCAATCTCTGTAGCAGGAAACAGCGGAGAGGCAGGATTAAGGGCCTCACCTGTCTACTCTCACTGAACACAAAGCATCTAAGGGCTGCCCCCACCTGACTGTGTGTTACCATCTGACCCACGGAGAAACCTGCCAGGTTAGAGGGCCTCAGAAATGGTCCTTTGTGATCCAAGGACGTAAGAAAAACTAAAAGCAGGAGGCTTCTCACCCAACAGGCTGGAGGAAAATGAGAGATGTGGGTCTACTTTGGGGCCCCAGAGTCCAAGTGCACGCCCCAGCCCAGCCGCACCCCAAGACGGCCACTGCCGCTGAGGCCAAGCAGGCCGCCTGAGAGTCTCAGGACAGACCACGGGGCGCACGCAGCAGCCCACCCGAGAGCCCGGCTCACACACCCACTGTGCACGTGCCGCTTTACACGGCTGCTTTCACACGCCTGGTACTCCTGGAACCCTTACTCTGGCAGCTCTGACTCCCCTCCCCTGGCCACCCCAAAGCTGAAACCCACAGCTTTCAAGTCCTCTGAGACTGCAGAAGAAACAAGTGTAACAAACAGACCCAGACTGTAAAAAAGAAACATCAACTAAAGGGGCGGGGATAAACCTTTGGAAACAGTGTCACTTAGAGATTTATTTCCTTTAAAACACAGGAAAACCCACAAAACCTTTGTCCCCTTTATTACCTTCAATGCATACTCTCTGCCACTTCCCAGATCTTGAGCTTCATACACAAATGCAAACCCTCCTGAAAATTAGAAAAATAGATATCAGTTTTATTTAACATTTAGCTTTAAAAATACCTTGACTGAGAAAGGCACACACTGGACTGTGGCCAGCAGTCTGTGTCCCGCCGTGACGGCGGCCCTGGCTTACGTGACCGCCTTCTACACACCCTGTTCACAGGCAGAGACCAGGGCAAGGAGATCAACACCATCGACGCCAGCTCTCTGGAAACAAGTGACTCGTATCCACAAACGTGGATGAGACAACTCCTAACAGAACGCTGATTCTACATAAAACAAAACGTTAGCAAACCAAACCCAACGATGATAAAGAAGGATGACACATGGCAACCAGGTGCAGCTGGTCTGACCAGCGTCTCCGACCACTTCTAGTCCGAGTTCTTAGTCTTTTCTGGCTTCCTACAGTGAGAAATTCACCATGCAATTTAAAACTCTCAGCAAACGGGGGCAGAAGGACAGTAGCTCAGCCTGATGAGGGCGTCTCTGGAAGCCCCTCCGCGAACACCACACTCAGGGTGGGGGCCTGACGCTTCCCTCTAAGACCAGGGCAAGGCAGGCATCAGGCCTGTCCTCACCACTGCCATTCAGTATCACGCTGGAAGCGCTGGCCAGTGCCATCAGGCGAGAGAAGAAATAAAAGGCATCCAGACAATGTGATTGTCTACGTAGACAAGCTGATACCTACTCCTTCCAGCTACTATCAGTAATAAATGAGTTTAGGAAGGTTGTGGGATGTAAGAGCAACACACAAAAAATCAACCATTTTAACAAACCCTACGTTAGCCAAACAGTATGATCCATAAGTGAAAAATATGATAAATGGACTTCATTAAAAACCGGTTTTTACTGGTTTTTGGAAACACTGTTGAGAGCTTGAAAAGATAAGTCCCTAACTGGACTTCGCAAATCACACATCTGGCAAAGGACCTCTATCCAGAAAATATACAGAAAATCCAAAGTTCAGTTCAACAACATTTTAAGGGGCAAAATATATGAAAAGACAGTCAACCAAGATAAACAGACGGCCAGTAACCACATGAAAACACGTCATTATCCACCAGGGATAAGCACGTTTAAACCACAAGTGCACTATGATACACCTATTAGAGCATCTAGAAATTGTAAAACCAACCTACCAAATACTGATTGAAGTGTGGAGCAACTGCATGCTTATACACTGCCCACAGGAATTCAGAACAGTATCATGATTTTGGAAGACAGTTTGCAGAGTTCTTCAAAAGCTAAACACACACCAACTCTACAGCTTGGCCATCACATTGTGAGTATTTACCCACGGAAAATAAAGGCACACGTCCTCACGAAGACTCATACATGCATGTTCATAGCAGCCCCAGCGGGAACAACCCGTGTCCGTCAACAGCGAGTGGATGGAGCGGCCGTCCTTACGTGGCCGGATGCGCTGCTGCTCACACGCAGCAGCAGGACTGCGAGCAGCCGCGCTGAGAGGCGGCGGCCGGAAAGGAGCACGCACGCGACTTCACGCACGGGAGGCGAGCGAGCAGAGCAACCACAGTAGCAGAGAGCAGGGGAGCAGTGGCCCGGGGGGGGGAACCTCGGAGGCGCTGGCTTTGCTCACCACCTTCACAGTGACAGCTGTAGAGGCACACGCACACACACACGGAACATACAGTGCTGTGACATGCATGCAGCACACACACGCACACACACAGAACATACAGTGCTGTGACATGCATGCAGCACACACACGCACACACACAGAACATACAGTGCTGTGACATGCATGCAGCACACACACGCACACACACAGAACATACAGTGCTGTGACATGCATGCAGCACACACACGCACACACACAGAACATACAGTGCTGTGACATGCATGCAGCACACACACGCACACACACAGAACATACAGTGCTGTGACATACATGCAGCACACACACGAACACACACAGAACATACAGTGCTGTGACATGCATGCAGCACACACACGCACACACACAGAACATACAGTGCTGTGACATGCATGCAGCACACACACGCACACACACAGAACATACAGTGCTGTGACATGCATGCAGCACACACACGCACACACACGGAACATACAGTGCTGTGACATGCATGCAGCACACACACGCACACACACGGAACATACAGTGCTGTGACATGCATGCAGCACACACACAAACACACACAGAACATACAGTGCTGTGACATGCATGCAGCACACACACAAACACACACAGAACATACAGTGCTGTGACATGCATGCAGCACACACACAAACACACACAGAACATACAGTGCTGTGACATGCATGCAGCACACACACAAACACACACGGAACATACAGTGCTGTGACATGCATGCAGCACACACACGCACACACACGGAACATACAGTGCTGTGACATGCATGCAGCACACACACAAACACACACAGAACATACAGTGCTGTGACATACAGGCAGCACACACACGAACACACACAGAACATACAGTGCTGTGACATGCATGCAGCACACACACGAACACACACAGAACATACAGTGCTGTGACATACAGGCAGCACACACACGAACACACACAGAACATACAGTGCTGTGACATGCATGCAGCACACACACGAACACACACAGAACATACAGTGCTGTGACATACAGGCAGCACACACACGAACACACACAGAACATACAGTGCTGTGACATGCATGCAGCACACACACGAACACACACAGAACATACAGTGCTGTGACATACAGGCAGCACACACACGAACACACACAGAACATACAGTGCTGTGACATGCATGCAGCACACACACGAACACACACAGAACATACAGTGCTGTGACATACAGGCAGCACACACACGAACACACACAGAACATACAGTGCTGTGACATACAGGCAGCACACACACGAACACACAAACATACAGTGCTGTGACATGCATGCAGCACACACACAAACACACAGAACATACAGTGCTGTGACATGCAGCACACACACGAACACACACAGAACATACAGTGCTGTGACATACAGGCAGCACACACACAAACACACACAGAACATACAGTGCTGTGACATGCATGCAGCACACACACGAACACACACAGAACATACAGTGCTGTGACATGCATGCAGCACACACACTTTTACGCACAGAACATACAGTGCTGTGACATACAGGCAGCACACACACGCACACACACAGAACATACAGTGCTGTGACATACAGGCAGCACACACACGCACACACACAGAACATACAGTGCTGTGACATACAGGCAGCACACACACGCACACACACAGAACATACAGTGCTGTGACATACAGGCAGCACACACACGAACACACACAGAACATACAGTGCTGTGACATGCATGCAGCACACACACGAACACACACAGAACATACAGTGCTGTGACATACAGGCAGCACACACACAAACACACACAGAACATACAGTGCTGTGACATACAGGCAGCACACACACGAACACACACAGAACATACAGTGCTGTGACATACAGGCAGCACACACACGAACACACACAGAACATACAGTGCTGTGACATGCATGCAGCACACACACAAACACACACAGAACATACAGTGCTGTGACATGCAGCACACACACGAACACACACAGAACATACAGTGCTGTGACATACAGGCAGCACACACACGAACACACACAGAACATACAGTGCTGTGACATGCATGCAGCACACACACGAACACACACAGAACATACAGTGCTGTGACATGCATGCAGCACACACACAAACACACACAGAACATACAGTGCTGTGACATGCATGCAGCACACACACAAACACACACGGAACATACAGTGCTGTGACATGCATGCAGCACACACACGCACACACACGGAACATACAGTGCTGTGACATGCATGCAGCACACACACAAACACACACAGAACATACAGTGCTGTGACATACAGGCAGCACATACACGAACACACACAGAACATACAGTGCTGTGACATGCATGCAGCACACACACGAACACACACAGAACATACAGTGCTGTGACATACAGGCAGCACACACACGAACACACACAGAACATACAGTGCTGTGACATGCATGCAGCACACACACGAACACACACAGAACATACAGTGCTGTGACATACAGGCAGCACACACACGAACACACAAACATACAGTGCTGTGACATGCATGCAGCACACACACAAACACACACAGAACATACAGTGCTGTGACATGCAGCACACACACGAACACACACAGAACATACAGTGCTGTGACATACAGGCAGCACACACACAAACACACACAGAACATACAGTGCTGTGACATGCATGCAGCACACACACGAACACACACAGAACATACAGTGCTGTGACATGCATGCAGCACACACACGAACACACACAGAACATATAGTGCTGTGACATACAGGCAGCACACACACGAACACACACAGAACATACAGTGCTGTGACATGCATGCAGCACACACACGAACACACACAGAACATACAGTGCTGTGACATGCATGCAGCACACACACTTTTACGCACAGAACATACAGTGCTGTGACATACAGGCAGCACACACACGCACACACACAGAACATACAGTGCTGTGACATACAGGCAGCACACACACAAACACACACAGAACATACAGTGCTGTGACATACAGGCAGCACACACACGAACACACACAGAACATACAGTGCTGTGACATGCATGCAGCACACACACGAACACACACAGAACATACAGTGCTGTGACATACAGGCAGCACACACACAAACACACACAGAACATACAGTGCTGTGACATACAGGCAGCACACACACGAACACACACAGAACATACAGTGCTGTGACATGCATGCAGCACACACACAAACACACACAGAACATACAGTGCTGTGACATGCAGCACACACACGAACACACACAGAACATACAGTGCTGTGACATACAGGCAGCACACACACGAACACACACAGAACATACAGTGCTGTGACATACAGGCAGCACACACACAAACACACACAGAACATACAGTGCTGTGACATGCATGCAGCACACACACGAACACACACAGAACATACAGTGCTGTGACATGCATGCAGCACACACACAAACACACACAGAACATACAGTGCTGTGACATGCAGCACACACACGAACACACACAGAACATACAGTGCTGTGACATACAGGCAGCACACACACGAACACACACAGAACATACAGTGCTGTGACATGCATGCAGCACACACACGAACACACACAGAACATACAGTGCTGTGACATGCATGCAGCACACACACTTTTACGCACAGAACATACAGTGCTGTGACATACAGGCAGCACACACACGCACACACACAGAACATACAGTGCTGTGACATGCATGCAGCACACACACGAACACACACAGAACATACAGTGCTGTGACATACAGGCAGCACACACACGAACACACACAGAACATACAGTGCTGTGACATGCATGCAGCACACACACAAACACACACAGAACATACAGTGCTGTGACATACATGCAGCACACACACGAACACACGTGGAACATACAGTGCTGTGACATACAGGCAGCACACACACGAACACACACAGAACATACAGTGCTGTGACATGCATGCAGCACACACACGAACACACACAGAACATACAGTGCTGTGACATACAGGCAGCACACACACGAACACACACAGAACATACAGTGCTGTGACATACAGGCAGCACACACACGAACACACACAGAACATACAGTGCTGTGACATACAGGCAGCACACACACGAACACACACAGAACATACAGTGCTGTGACATACATGCAGCACACACACGAACACACACAGAACATACAGTGCTGACATACATGCAGAGTCACTCTGTCAGTTTTATTTCAACACAGCTGCTAGAACATGAAGTAAGTCCATATAAAAACAGATGAAAAGAAATAAATGAAAATCCAGAAAACAGAAACTGGAAGACAGATGGCTCCACTGGCGAATTCTAACATCTAAGTGAAGGAAGTACAGCAACCTTCCGCGAAGTCTGTGCCAAGAGGGGAGAACAGTTCCCAGACTCTTTTTTGAGGCAGAGAAAACAATAAGCACACAATTACAGATCAAAATCACTCATTAACACAGAAACCAGAAACGATCAGAAAACACTAGGAGTGATTGCAGCAAGGACAGTACGTTACGGCCGCCCAGGAGCGCAAGGCTAACAGTCACTGCGTACACACTGTGGTGCACACTGTGGTGCACACACTACGGTACACACTGTACACACTGTGGTACACACACTACGGTACACACTGTACACACTGTGGTACACACACTACGGTACACACTCTTGTGTACACACTGTACACAGGGAGGGCAGGCACCTCGACAGACACCGAGAAAGCTTCCGCCCACATGCAAAACCCCATCATGATCCTTCAAAACAGTAACATTTTAAAAAATGTTCATCAAACTAGGAATTGAAGCAGAAACTTCTTCAATCTAAGAAATGGCAACCACAAAAAACTAAGAGCTAACACAGGACTGAAAGGTCCTCTCTCAGATCCAGAACAAAGCAAGGGTTTCTCCTGTTCTCAGAACTGTAATACATTTCATCGGTGAGCCTAACAGTGCAAGAAAGCTAGAAGAATAAAGAACGGAAGAGCTAAGACTGCTTTTACTTGCAGATGGTAAGACTGTGCAGCAAACACTCCTAAGGACTCCACCAGAAACGCCCAGGACAGAAAAGCGACCTCCGCGGGGCTACCGGATCCTTGGGGCCGCCCTCGGGCCTTCGCTACAGCCAGACCGACACCACCGCGCCTCCTCAGCCACCAGGCCCACGACTGCCGGGGCCACGCCCTGGCCACAGCCCTGCAGGGCCTGGCCTGACTGGCCCTCACCTCACTCCCCTGACTCTCCCCGCACGCCCCCCACGCCGTTTCTCCTCCCCAGCATCCTCTGATACCTGGTTCTATCTGGATACTTCTTCACTGTCTCTCCCACTAGGCTGTGAGCTCGAAGCACAAATGTCGTCCGAGTTGTCAGCATCTCCATCACAGGCACCCAGGACAGTGTCTGGCACGGTGGGTAACCAGAACGGTGTGCTGAGCAAACCAGATCATTACGACAAACTCTTCAGAGATGAAAACAGTCCCTTATATTTAACACCCCACAGCAAGATTACGCACGGTGTGAACGCAGCACATGCAGCGGAAGTACAAAGACGAGCAGGAAGGGCGTGCACTAGTTCACGGCGCTGGCTGCCTCGAGAGAGACAGAAGCGCA
Organism: Bubalus bubalis; assembly: GCF_019923935.1. Lineage (NCBI taxonomy): Eukaryota > Metazoa > Chordata > Mammalia > Artiodactyla > Bovidae > Bubalus > Bubalus bubalis. The sequence continues at coordinate 392,766 of NC_059163.1, forward strand.
GCGGGGGCAGGGGGCAGCGGAGCCTTCACAGCATCTGTGCTGCTTCACTGTCTAGAAAAGCTCCGGAACCAAAGATGACCTTTTTCAAGTTGCTGGTGGTGGTGAAGTCGTGTCCGACTCTTTGAACCCCAGCCCGCCAGGCTCCTCTGTCCATGGGATTCTCCAGGCAAGAACACTGGAGTGGGTCGCCATTTCCTTCTCCAGGGGATCTTTCCCACCCAGGAATTGAACCTGGGTCTCCCACATTGCAGGCAGATTCTTTATCAACTGGGCTACGAGGAATCCATTTTCAAATTAGTGTTTATTAATATCCTGGAGTAGGGACAAAGGCATCTGCTCTGTTGTTGCTCTTTCTACTTTTCTGCATTTAAAAAATTTTTCCTAACTCAAAAAAAAAATTTCAAATTTTGTATAGCTACAGTAACGAAGACTGTGTGGTACTGGTGGACAGAAAGATTGTAGATCAATGGAACAAATGAGAAAAGCCCTAGAAACAGAACCACACAAATATGCCCAAATTGCAAAAACAGTTTCCGAAGGATGGTATTTTCAACTGGACGGCTCCAGGCAAAATAAAGAGCTTCGTGTAAATAAAAATCTTATTTTTATTACACTATCGTGTAAATAAAAACCTTACACGATAACTCAGAGCATAATGTCTCAAACCACAAGACAGCACAGGAGAGAATCCTGGAGATGCACAGCTCAGCAAAGTTTTCAGACCAGGCAGCGAGAGCAGGATTCAGCAGGGAAAAGCGATAGAACAGACTTCATCAAAGTTAGAGCCTCTAATCCACAACAGACCCTGTTCAGAGGCCAGAGACAAGCAGCCTGAGAGGAAACACTTGGCAACCACACTGGACAGAGGACTCAAGAAGCTCTCAAAATTCAACAATGAAAGATGACTGGAAAAGAGGCAGAGGACACAGAGACATTTCACCTGTGAGCGCGGGCAGGCGGAAATAAGCAAAGCATAAGCGTTTAGGGAAATGCAGACTAAAGCCTCAATGAGACGTCACTACACACCTGCCAGAATGACCACCAAACACAACACGAAATGCTGGCAGGACGCAAAGAAACGGATCCCTTTTTGCAGCAGACTGAACTCCGTCCCCCCAGAAGTCACGAGTTGAAGCCCTAACCCCAACGTGGCTATATCTGGAGACAGGGTGTGCAGGGAGGTGACTGGCGTTCAATGAGGTCAGAAGGTGGGGTCCCGATGCAACAGGACTGGGGTCCTGAGAGTAAGGGGAGTGAGAACAGCCAAGGGGAGAGAGCTCCTAGGTGCCTTCCCGCTCCCTGATCTCAGGCTGCAGCCTGCGGCAGCCGAGCACAGGCAGGCGCCCCTCCTCCGAAAAGGCGAGCGCAGACAGCGTGGAGCTCTACAGACAGGCAGGCAGCTCTCTAAAACCAAGGCGCCAACTGCCGCGTGACCAGCACCTGCGCACCTATTCCAGAAAGATGAACACAGCCACACAGTGACCTGCACGTGGATGCTTACAGCAGCTTTATTTCAAATAATCAAAAAACCTGGAAACAACGCAGATGCCCTTCAGTGGGAGAAAAGTTAAGCGAACTATGGTGTATCCACACCGTGGACTGCTCTGCAGAGACAAAAAAAGTTAGGACACAGCAACGTGGACGATCCCCCGAGAATCCTGTGGGGTGAAAGCAGCCAGTTCTGAGAGGCTGCACGTGACCCCGTTTACACAGAACTCTCCCGAGGACAAAGGACAGAGGGGGCAGGCCGACGCTCTCCAGGGGCCACAGGGATCCCCGGGGGCCGGGCGCTTCGAATCCTGGCTGTAAGCACAGTTTTCTCCACACTGCCACCAGGCGCTGTGCCTAGACCTGTCTGCATCTTTTCTTTCAACTCCACGTAAGTCTCCAATGACCTCAAAAGGAAAAGTTTTTAAAAAATAGAAACACTAGCACATAAGACACATAAAGGGATACCGTGCTGGGCGCCGCGGAGACGGCTGTGACTGGGTACGTTCCGGACGAAGCACAAGCTGGAGTCAAGACGGCCGGGAGAAACATCAATAACCTCAGATATGCAGGTGACACCACCCTCATGGCAGAAAGTGAAGAGGAACTAAAGAGCCTCTTGATGAAGGTGAAAGAGGACAGTGAAAAAGCTGGCTTAAAGCTCAACATTCAGAAAACTAAGATCATGGCATCCAGTCCCATCACTTCATGGCAAATAAATGGGGAAACAGTGGAAACAGTGGCAGACTTTATTTTTTGGGGCTCCAAAATCACTGCAGATGACGACTGCAGCCATGAAATTAAAAGACGCTTCCTCCTTGAGAAAAAAGCTATGACCAACCTAGACAGCATATTAAAAAGCAGAGACATTACTTTGCTGACCAAGGTCCATCTAGTCAAAGCTATGGTTTTTCCAGTAGTCATGTATGGATGTGAGAGTTGGACTATAAAGAAAGGTAAGCGCCGAAGAATTGATGCTTTTGAACTGTGGTGTTGGAGAAGACTCTTCAGGGTCCCTTGGACTGCAAGGAGATCCAACCAGTCCATCCTGAAGGAAATCAGTCCTGAATACTCACTGAAAGGACTGATGCTGAGCTGAAGCTCCAACACTTTGGCCATCTGATGTGAAGAACTGCCTCACTGGAAAAGACCCTGATGCTGGGAAAGATGGAAGGCAGGAGGAGAAGGGGACAACAGAGGATGAGATGGTTGGATCGCATCACCGACTCAATGGACATGAGTCTGAGTAAACTCCAGGAGTTGGTGATGGACAGGGAGGCCTGGCGTGCTGCAGTCCACGGGGTCGCAAACAGCTGGACACGACTGAGTGACTGAACTCATGTTCTGGAATTAGGAAATGGCTTACCTTCTCTTCCCCACACACGTGTGTATCTCTGTGTATGTGTCTTATATAAAAACAGGACTTGGATCTAGAATAAATACTCCCAGGTTTATCCATGAGTAGTCATGAAATTCTCATTATACCACAGTTAAAAAAAAACAAAAAAATACTCCCACAACTCCTGCCCGCCCCCAAAAAATGGAAAAAAGATTTTAAGAAACATTTCACACACAAAAAGATACACAAGTGGCTAATTAATGGGTGAAAAAATGTTCAACATAGTGCCATGGAGAGGATGCAGATTCAGCCACTGCACGCCCCGGAGAACGGGTATAATCAGGACAATCACACACTGGGGAGGCCGCGGGGCAGGAGGTGGCAGAGCCCCAGTGGAGAGCGTGTGGCTGTTTCATGTAAAGTCAACCCTCCATCCGACTAGAAGCCCACAACCCACTCCCGGGCATTTCACCCAAAGAACAGAAAACTCGTGCACGCGAGCACACAGTGGACCGTCCTTGTGAGCTCCATTTACGCCAGTCCCAGGCAGGAAACACACCAAGGTCCGCAGCGGGAGAGGGAACCAAGCTCCAGACTCGCGAGGCCGCCACGGCCCACACCGAGAGGCCGCAGCCACCCGCACCGCCTGCTCTGCGGGGGCCGCCGGCTTCCTCCACCCACGGGAGCCTCAGGCTCCCCTGCCACGGGGCACCCTGCCGCCTACACCAACTGTCTTGCTGTATCTCAGTGTTCGCTGAACCCAGGATGGGCAAGGTGTGAGCACGGAAGCTGGAAGAAAAGTCCAGGAGCGGCAGGAACAGGAGACACGTTTATTCTCTCTGGGCTGGCCTCAGTGCAGATGCAAGGGCTTTTCAGGTGGGGCTTATACGTGCTTATAGACCAAAGGTGGCCCGTGGCCAAACGGGCGCATCGACACATGTGTGCACCTCCTTACGTGATCCCAGCTGCTGTATAACCACGTATTTACAAAACATGGGGCAAGAGACTGACCCCACCATCCTGGCTAAGTTGTTCTTTCCCTACACCAGCTAAAATGAGGAGGGTGGGGGCGGGTGGAGTCCGGGAGGGCCTCCGAGGCGGCAGGTGACTGTCCCTCCCGCAGCGCAGGGTCACAGACAGGGGCCAGGGGAGGTGGGGCCCGCTGGCGGGACAGCAAGCCCCAGGCCGGGTGGTGCCGCAGGATGGGAAGCAGGTCAGGTGACCTTGACACACTTTCTCAGCACTGCTGCTGAGAAGCAGACACTTCCATGGAGCAGAATTCCAGGACCCCCACTACACACACGCTCATCACGCCCCTGCAGGGATAAGCACGCTCACGCAGACAGGGGCCCTGGAGGGGAGCAGACCCAGAGAGCAGGAGGAGGAGCGCGCCTCCCCGCGGAGTCCCGCCCAGGGTGACCTCCCTGGCCCCCAGGCGTCTGCAGACATGTGCTGGGGAACGACCGCAGGCCTCGCAGCACAGCGGCCTCTGCACTGGGCTCCCGGCCGGCCCCCAGCGACCCCGCGCCAGCAGCTGCTTTTACCAGGAGTCCCTCTGGACACCACTTCCTGCAGGACACACCTGAGACGGACCCACGCCTTCCCTCGGACCAAAGCCTCTCGTGGGCTCCCGCCCAACTCCACCGTCACTCCTGGTGGCCTGGTAAGGTCCCAACAGCCCTGAGCTCAGCACCGCCACCGTGACCACCCCACGCAGCCAGGACCCCACAAGTGCTGCTGTGGGGTCACTACTGTTTTATGCTGGGCACTGTCGCCGCAGTTAAAGGCTGACCGTAAAGCCACCAACATGACAGGGGCAGGGCCAGCTGAGAGGGACACGAGACGGGGGCCACTGCGTCCTGAGGGCCACTAGTGCCCACCTGGGCCCGCAGCCCTGCGGTGGAGGCCTGGCTGCGTGCTCTGCGATGTCTGGGGAAGAAACATCCACTTGGAACCTTCCCTGGCAGAGAAGGCCCGCACTCAGGCCTCTAGGTCCAGGGTCAAGGGCAAAGACAGAGGGATGACAAGACCCCAGTGTTCAAGCGAGAAGGCAACAGAACTACAAGACTGGTGAGCCGTGGGGCTCAGGGCTCAGCCACGCTTCCCAAGTGGAAAGGGGGGGGGTCCACAGGAGCCGCCACAGCCCAAGGGCCCCCGACAAGCCCCCCAGGCACCACGCGGCAGGGCCCTGCAGAGGGCCCAGTCCTCTCCATCACACCCAGCTCAGTCCACATCACACACCACCCCCGTGCCCTCCTGCAGTCAGGACAGGCCCCACGGATGCCCCTCATCGCTCAGCGGCGCCCGTGACGCCGCGGACGCGCAGTAGTGTGCCTGTGTGTGCGTCAGTCGCTCAGTTGCATCCGACCCTCTGTGACCCCGTGGACTATAGCTCACCAGGCTCCTCTGTCCACGGAATTCTCCAGGCAAGAATACTGGAGTGGACTGCCATTCCCTCCTCCAGGGGATCTTCCTGACCCAGGGATAGAACCTGGGTCTCCTGCACTGTGAACAGATTCTTTACCATCTGAGCCACCAGAGGAGCCCATTTGTTCTTAAAAAGTGAAAATTTAGAACAAACTCTGAAAAGCTATCTAGCTCCACAGTTCTACCCAACAACCCATTTCAGGTTATAAACTGCAAAAAGCTCTGAAAACCAATGCTTTCTCCCTAAATCATTTGAGAGCAAAACCTGATGAGAAACTCAGCTGGGGCAACCCTGACATGAACTGATATGAGGCTATTTAAAGACCTAATTACCCCACAGTGAGAATACTTACTTAATTACAGGAGTATTAAACATGAGTACATTTGATGGTGCGATTGTTTCCCAACTCTCAGCGCTGTATCCCAGGACCTACAGGCTACACTCTACCTTTCTAGAACCTGAAACATTCTGCTACTGTCCACACAGGTGCCCAGGAGTCTTGAGGTGCCCTCCCCGTGTTTATGGAAGAAGCCCACGCCCTCAGGCTGCTATTGTACGTGAAGGACTTCAGACGGGTCTCCTACTGGCCCAGTTCAGAAACAGCTTCACGAGCCTCACAAGCCCTAGGCTACCACTCCAGCTTAAGGGCGGGAAATCCACGGCTCCTGACCTGCTGGGAGAACGAAGGAACACGTGCTGCACAGCCAGGGCACTCACTCTCCCAGTTCTTCATCCTGGGGGTCAAGCCACAAGCAGGACTTCCTCTCTTCCTGAGCCACCTCCCCAACCCTCCCCCAGGCCCCGTCCTCCGCGGGGCCTGCAGCTGAGCCCACTGTCTACCCACCAGGGGACCCCCTGCACTTTGTTGACCTCTGGTCATCAGAGCGTGTGTCTCACCTGAACTTCCACAAGGTAGAAACCATGTACTGTGCACTGTGAATTTCTTAAAGAATCAAAACACTTGCCTGGTGTTTTCAGAATAAATGAACTGATGGGGGGGGAACACTTCTCATTACTAGATACACTGGCCTCTGCTTCGGAAAGAAGAGCCTGAGGTTTTCTCACCCAGTCACACCGAAAATCTGTTTCTGACAGTGGAGAAAAAGTGTGTGGTGGTGCTCTGGCCTTAGGGCCACCTGAGGACTTTAGGAAGGAGGGCCCCAGAACAGTCAGCACTCCCCAGCTCAAACTGAGCACAGGTGCAGCAAGGCTGCGAAATCAGGGGGGTACCTCCGGCTTCAGCACCGGCCCCAAAGCCACGCCTTCAGCTGCTAAGTGCCACGGCTAAGGGAATCTTCCTGGGCAGACAAAGGAGCAAAATCTGGCCGAGGGAGCAGGGCTGCGCCAACAGGGGTGGGAAACTCTGCGTGAAGTAAAGAGGACATTCAGGAAGCCAGAGACGGCACGCGGAAGTACCAAAGACGGCCCTGCCCGGCCTGCCAAGCAAGGTCCGCAGCGGTCACACCTGTTGGCTCGTCCTGCGGAAACTCGCCTGGGGTCTCAGACGGAGGTTGGGGAGAGGGACGCTCAGGGGCGAAGAGGCAGCGCGGCTAGCGGACACCGCACAGCGTGTACCCGCGCCTGAGGAGGCCAGGACTACGGCCACCCACGCTCGGGCTCCTGGTAGCCAGGGGGCCGGCCCTGCGTCCGCCGACCCACCGTGGCCCTCGGAGCGAGAGGGGACACGGCTTCGCCTGCCCCCGCCGCACCGCCCGCCTGCAGACTCCAGCCTCCAGCCGCGGGGGTCCCGCCCGCCGGGCCAGCCTCCGCCCGGGCCGGGGGTCGGCCCACACCCGCCGGCGGGACTGCCACGGCCCGGCCCGGCCCTACACGGAAGTGCCCGACCGGCGGCCGGCCTCCTCCCCCGCAGTCGCCGCCCGACCGGCCGCGGCCGCCCTCACCTTCGGCCAGGACCCGGCGCACCCGCAGCCGCAGCTCGCCCATCTCCACCGTCTGCCCCACGAAGTCCGTCTGGTCGCGGCCGGCCGCGCCCCCCAGGGAGCCCGGGCCCGCCAGGAAGTCGAGCGCGGACTGCAGCAGCGACATGGCGGGGGCCCGCGGCGGGCGCCGGCCCGAGGGCTCGGGGTCCGCGCGCGTCCGGGTCCGCTCGGCAACCGCCGCTCGCGAGCCGCACCAGCTTCCGCCCGACGCCGCGACGCAGGCGCGGGGGGCGCGACCCGCCCGGAAGAGCGCCGGCACTTCCGCCGCGCCGGGGCCGCGCGTGCGCGGCGCCGCGGCCTCAGCGGACTTCCGGGTCGCGCGCCTGCGGACCTCGGTGGGGCTTCCGGGTCGCGCGCCTGCTAGTTGCGGCGCCCGACCCTCGGAGGTCTCGCCCCCGACCTGGCGCGCCCAACCGTCCCCGCTTGGCCGTTTCCGCGGAAGCTGGCGCTCGGGAGTTCCCGGGGCCTGGCTGCGCAGCGGGAGCTGCGGGCTGTGTGCGCGGAGCGCCAGGGCGCTGGCAATGTCCGTCTTTTTTAGTTGCTCCCACTAAAGAACTGAAAAGCTCAATTTTAGAAACCGAGATTGGTAGCTTCTGTAGAAAAAAGTCAGATCTGGCGGCACTGGACCCAGACTCCCGGGTGTCACCCACCACCTAGAGCTGCCCCCGCAGGTAAGACAGCAACGCTCGCCTGGCCCCTGGGCCGCTTCCTGGTCCCGGCGCGGGGCCCTGGAGCCGGATCCCCAGACAGCATCGTCACCCGCCCGGAGTTTCACAGAGATCTCTCTCCAGACAGGCTAGTGTGTGTTATCCTTGTAATAAAGCAGGTTAGTGCGTACAGGGCTTTACTGCTTGCCACATCCTTTTAGAAGTGTTCGCCTTAGTGACCCTGGAGCATCTCGGAGAACTCCCACCCCGCCTTTGAGGTGACAAAACGTGCTCCGCAGTGGCATTACACGGCCAGCTGACCGGGGTCTGCTGGGTACAGTTAGTGATCCAGCTTGAAGTCCACACAAGTCACACGGCTTCTCCAGCCAGTGTTCGTCTGCTAAATGGAATACAAGGGTTGGGGGCTCAGGAAGGAGTCAGGCTGTGTTTGGGTGTCCCTAGCATATACGTGGCAGCTGAAGAGAGCCCTGAGGGGACTCGGTGGTTAGAAAGGGGATGCGGTCCTCAGAGGGGAGGAACAGCCAAGGAAGCAGGAATAAAACTAAGAGCATTGCATCCCAGGGCCACAGGAAGATGGGGGGAAGGAAGGGAGGGTAATTAGAAGTGACACATACCCCTTTAAAAGTAGGGAAAAGAGTGAAAGTTGTATGTTGGACTTAGCAACAAAGAGATCTTTGGTGACCTTGCCAAGAATAACATTGTTTCATTGCAAAGCTCCCTTTAACCTAAGGGGAGGAGTATAGAAAGGAAGACAGATGGTAAGTGGAGGTAACTCTGCCTTGGTGTGGAGAGTGAAGCTGGAGTGATGGTGGGGACTGGGGCAGCCTCCAGCCAGCTAGCAGGGGCAGGGCAGGTGCACAGGGGTCCCGTAGAAGGTGGGAGGGGATGATGTCCAGAGCATAGGAAAGCATTTGCTTTGGAAAATCGCTTCTCATAAAAGGAAATGGAGGAAGGTGTAGTACCTTTGTATGTCTGTTGGAATTAAAGTGAAGGAATTCTCTAATGACTTCTTACTGTGAATAAGGAGAAGAAAACATCTACTGAAACTGAGAAGGGAGCTAAGATTGAAACAGTGCGAAAAAGATCTAAAGTAGCTTTTGTGGGAGACCTAGCGAATCACACGGGAAAGCATGATGTTGCCCAGGGTGTGTTTGAGTTCAGAGGATGTGGGTTGTGCTGGTGTGACCTACAACCAGGTGCAGATTTCTAGACAGTGTGACTCCCCTGGGGACGAGAGTTTGTTCAGACTTTGTATTTCATGTTGCTGGAGTGCTTTTGACACTCATGCTCCTGAGGAGCTGCCGTAGCGCCATCTTTATCCAGTTCTGCGTCTCTGGACCACACCCTCCTGGACTCGCAGCCTGTGCTCTGAGGCGGCTCACCCCACACATGACGCCTAAGGCTGCGTGCACGGTCTTTGTCACCAAACCTGTCCCTCTAGTAGATTTCATAACAAAGACTACAGTCAGAAGTTAGAAGGATTTAATAATGATGAATGGGTAAATTCATCAGAAGATGTAACAATCCTCAACAGTTCTGTCTCTGATAATAAAACTTCAAAATACATGAAGCAAAAACTAATAGTTCTACAAGGAGAGAGAGACAAACCCGCAGTTTTAGTTGGAAATTTCAATACTACTTTCTCAGGTAATGACAGAACAAATACCCAGAAAATGACCAAGGATGTGGCAGAGTTCAGTGATACCATCAACCAACTGGATTTAATGGGCATTTGTAGGGTACACATTATCAAATATATAAGCAACATTTACCAGGATGTTTCATGTTCTGGACAAAGATGTTCCCTGACTACTATTGAATAAGCTAGAGATTAATAGCATGTATCTGGAAAATCATCCAAATATTTAAAAACCTGTTGACTCACTTGTACGTTACCCATAGATTAAAGGAGAAATCAAAAGGGAAATTAAAATTGTACACTGAATGGAAAAAATGAAAATGCAGCATTTCAAAAGTTGTCTCAAATCATTCATCTTAATAAACTAGAAAAATAAGAGTGAATGAAACTCTTAAGTACAAAAAGAGAAATGATAAGTATTAGAGCAGAAATAAATAAAAGACAATAGAGAAAAATCAATGAGACCAAAAGCTGATTCTTTGAGATGATAAATGAGTAACTTCTGCCAGGTTGAACAAGGGGAAAAAAAGACTGACAATATCATGAGTGAACGTGATGATGTCATTGCTAAACGGATAATCAGAGAACACAAACAACTTTCTGCCAATAAATTCAATCACTTGCACCAAGGGAACAAATTCCTTGGAAGACAGTGCTAAAACTCACTCCAGAAGAAATAGAAAAACCAATATAGCCCTATAACTATTAAAGCATTGAATTTATAGTTTAAAACTTTTCCTCAAAGAAAACTCCATACCTAGATGGCTTTCCTGGGAATTCCACCAAGCTAAAGAAGAAATATTACCAATTTTCTAGGGGTTCTTTAAACTGAAGGAAATGTTTGCCATCTCAATCTATAAGGATAGCATTATTCTAATGCCAAAATTTGACACAGACATTACAACAAAAGAAAATTGCAGACTAGTATTCTCATACCAGAAATAAAAATTCTTATAAAACATTTTTTAGCAAACTGAATGCAATACTATATGAAAAGGATGATACAACGTTGACCAAGTGAAGTTCATCTTAGGAATGCAAAGTTGGCTTAATGTTAAAAAATGGATTAATGTAATTTACACTATTACAGTGAAGAAGGAAACCAAATGGGTCATCTCGAGATTTAGGGACTTCTTTCTGGCTATGATGGTAAGGAATCTCTGCAATTCAGGAGACCCTGGTTTGATCCTGGGTCAGGAAGATTCCCCTGGAGAAGGAAATGGCAACCCACTCCAGTATTCTTGCCTGGATAATTCCATGGACAGAGGGAGCCTGGCGGGCTACAGTCCTTGGGGTTCAAAGAGTCGGACACGACTAAGCAACTAACACACACAAGACACAGGAAAAGCATTTGATGGGGCTTCCCTGGTGATCCAGTGGTTACGGCTCCACGCTATCACTGCAGGGAGTGCAGGTTCAATCCCACATGCCATGTGGCCAAAAAAGAAATTTTTTTAAAGCATTTGACAAAATTCAGTATCCATTTCTGATTTTTTTTTAAGAAAAAAACACTGTCGGCAAGCTAGGAGTAAAATGAATCTTTTTCAGCATGATAAGGACATCTGTGAAATACCTATAGCTGACACAATGGAATGATGAAAGACTGAGGAACAAGTATTCAACATTATACTAGAAACTCTAGCCAGTGTAATGAGACAAGAAATTAAAGCTTCCAGGTTGGAAAGGAATAAGTAAGATGTTTATTTGAAGATAACATGATCGTCCACGTCAGACTTTCCTCACCTTGGCCACGGACATTGTGGACCAGATAGTGGGTGGAGGAGGGATGTTCCCAGCGCAGCACAGGGCCTTTGGCAGCACCTCTCCCTCAGGCCCTGGACACCAGCGACACACCACTGTTGCAGCAAAAGGGTCTCCAGGCAAATGTCCCTGAAGGGGAAACTGCCCTCAGTTGGAGTCACTACTCTAGGTGAAAAAAATCGTGGAAACTACAAAAAGAGCTACTAGAACTGATGGTTTTAGCAGAGTTATAGAATATAAGGTTAATAAACAAAAAGTTCTATTTCCAAATAGCAACAAATATTGGAAGTTGAAATTAGAAAAAACACTATTTACAATAGTGTCAACAGATACTAAATTTTGAAGATAATCCGTAATAGAGATGCAAGATGTATAACTGAAAACTAGGCAACTTTGCTCTGAAAACCCTTAATAAGTGGAACGTTACACAGTATTCATTAATTTAGAAAATTCAGTATTGTTAGGACATCAAATCAATCTATACATTCAATGTCATCCCAGTTAAAATCTTATCATACGTTTTTAATTGACACATGATTTTAACATTCATTTGGAACAGCAGAGGAGCTAGAATAGCCAAAGCAAGTTTGAACAAGGACAAATTTTTATGACTTACACTATATAACTTCAGTTCTTATAAAAGTACAGTAATCTAAATAGTGTGGTTTTGCTGTAAAGATACATAAGTAGATCAGTGGACCCACAAGTATAAATATAGTCAGTTGATTTTGAATAAAGGTAATTAATTGGAGAAAGGATAGTCTTTTCAACAAATGATGCTGGAAAAATTGGATATCCATGTTTAAAAAAAGACTTAATCCATACCTTGCATCATATACAGAAAAAAACCCATAAAACTTCTAGAAAGCCACCCGTGAGAGTTTCTAATATGGCACCAAAGAACAAGCCGTAAAACAGTAAACAACACAAATGAAGAACAAGAGTCAATAAACAGGACTTCACCAGACTTAGGGACCTCACAGTGTATGTTGCAGATGTGCTTCAGCAGGTGAGTGCATGAACTGGTACACAGATAAAACAGTATCATGCAAGGATAAAAAGAAATGAGCCAGAAGCCACAAAAAAGACACAGAGGACCTCGGAAGCACACTACCAGGTGAAAGGAGCCACTCTGAAAGCGCCACGTACTGCAGATTCCAGCTCCACGACGTTCTGGAAAAGGCAAGACTGAAGACAAGTGAAGACATAGGTGGTTGCCAGGGTTTTCGGGTGGGGAGGGATGAATAGAGGCAGCACACGGGGTCTTAGGGCTGGAAGCTGTTTCATGTGACGCCGTGACAGTGAACACAGGCATGCACTTGTCAACACCCTTAAAGCTACAATACAATGATGTGTCCATGTTGGCTCATCACCTGAGCCACGCTAACGTCAGATGTTAATGATGGGGACAGTCGGGGAGGGGGACTGGTGACTGAGAGTTCTCTGCACTTGCCCTTCAGTTATTCTGCAGACTCAAAACTGCTTTGAAAAGCAGTCTGTCGACCTGAATGTGTATGTGCGTCCGTGCTCAGTCGTGTTTGACTCTTTCTGACCCTGTGGGCTGTAGCCCGCCAGGCTGCTCTGTCCATGGGATTTCCCAGGCAGGAATACTGGAGTGGGTTGCCATTTCCTTCTCCAGGGGATTTTCCTCACCCAGGGATAGAACCTGAATCTCTTGTGTCTCCTGCATTGGCAGTGGATTCTTTACCATTGAGCCACCTGGGAAGCTCTAAATATATATGTATATGTACATATACACATACACACACATATATATGAGAGAGAGAATGAAAAGGCAGCCCACTCTGGGAGAAAATATCTGATAATGCCCTTGTATATGGAATACTATATATATATATATATATATGGAAAAGTATATAAGCCCTGCACACTCTTCACAGGAATTTCCACACTCATGAAGGTGCTGAAGTGCTCTTTGTGACTTAGTCCTGGCTTACTTCAGGTGCACCTCCCAGTCTGAGGAAGTGGAAATCCCAGAAGTGGAATTACTGGATCCTATATTAATCCTCCTGGCATCTGGTCCCATCACTTCATGGCAGAGAGATGGGGAAAAAGTGGAAACAGTGACAGGTTTTATTTTCTTGGGCTCCAAAATCATTGCAGATGGTGACTGCAGCCATGAAAGTAAAAGATGTTTGCTCCTTGGGAGAAAGGAAAGGAAAGTGAAGTCGCTCAGTCGTGTCCGACGCTTTGCGACTCCATGGGCTGTAGCCTACCACGCTCCTCTGTCCATGGGATTTTCCAGGCAAGAGTACTGGTGTGGGTTGCTATTTCCTTCTCCAGAGGATCTTCCTGATCCAGGGATCAAACCTGGGTCTCCCGCATTGTAGGCAGATGCTTTACCGTCTGAGCCACCAGCTATGACAAATCTAGACAGCATATTAAAAAGCAGACAACTCACTCCAGTATTCTTGTCTGAGAAATCCATGGACAGAGGAGCCTGGCATGATAATAAATATACATTGTAAGTATTAAAAAAAAAAAAAAAAAAAGCAGAGACATCACTTTACCAACAAAGGTCTATATAGTCAAAGCTATGGTTTTTCCAATAGTCGTGTATGGATGTGAGAGTTGGACATAAAGAAGGCCGAGAGCTGAAAAATTGATGCTTTCGAACTGTGGTGCTGATGAAGACTCTTGAGAGTTCCTTGGACAGCAAGGAGATCCAACCAGTCAATCCTAAAGGAAGTCAGCCCTAAATGTTCATTAGAAGGACTGAAGCTGAAGCTCCAATACTCTGGCCACCTGATGCAAAGAACCAGTTCACAGGAAAAGATCCTGATGTTGGGAAAGACTGAGGGCAAGACGAGAAAGGGGTGACAGAGGATGAGATGGTTGGATGGCATCACTGACTCAGTGGACGTGAGTTTGAACAAACTTAGAGAATTAGTGAAGAATAGGAGCCTGGCATGCTGCAGTCCATGAGGTTGCAGAGTCAGACATGACTTGGTGACTGAACAACAGCAACGTTAATTCTCTGTTTAAAATTCTGAGCAGCCTCTGTTCTATTTTCCGCAGCAGCTGTACTGTACATGTTCCCGCCAGCACTGCACTAAGTTGCTGTTTTCTCTGAGTTCTCACTAAAAGTTGCTGCTGTCCTTCATCGATTTGTGTGATAGCCATCCTGGGGGGTAAATGTCTTGTGGTTTTGATTTGCTTTTCCCAATGCAGTCAAATGATGTTGAACATCTTTTGATGTGTTTATTGGCCGATGGAATATCTTCTTTGGAGAAATGTCTTGTCACATCCTTTGCCTGTTTTTTGAATTGGGTTGTCTTTTTACTGCTAGGTTTTAAGAGTTCTATTTATATTTTGGATGCTAGATTCTTACCAGATACATAATATGCAAATATTTTCTCCCATTCTGTGGGTTGTCTTTTTCTTAATAGTGGCCTTTAAACACCAAAATCACAATTCTGATGAACTCCAATTTATTTTTGTTGTTGCTTGTGCTTTTGGTGTTACATTTAAGAATTCTTTGCAGAATGTGAGGCCATGCAGATTTTCTCCAATGTCTTAGCTCTTACATTTAGGCATTCGATCCACTTTTAGTTAATTTTTGTATGTGGCATGAGGTAATACCCAAATTCATTCTTTTGTGCGTGGATATCCAGTTGTCTCAGCAATATTTGTTTAAAAGACTGTTCTTTCCCCATTGAATGGTCGTGACACACTCATTGCAAGTCAGTGGCGTGTGAGCATAGTGGTTTGCCTCTGGCCTCTGAGTCGTGCATCGACCTCCCGTCTGTCTTTGTGCTGTCACTGCGCTGACGTGACCACCGCAGCTTTGCCCTGAGCTCTGAAATGGAGAAGTGTGAGTTCTCAGCGGTGTTCTTCTCACGATTGTTTTGCTGCTCCTTAAATACCCAAAGGCTCCTTACATTTCCATATGAATTTTCGGGTCAGCTTGTAAATTTCTAGTCAGCATCACTACAAACAAAGCTAGTGGAGGTGATGGAATTCCAGTGGAGCTATTTCAAATCCTGGAAGATGATGCTGTTAAAGTGCTGCACTCAATATACCAGCAAATTTGGAAAACTCAGCAGTGGCCACAGGACTGGAAAAGGTCAGTTTTCATTCCAATCCCAAAGAAAGGCAATGCCAAAGAATGCTCAAACTACCGCACAATTGCACTCATCTCACATGCTAGTAAAGTAATGCTCAAAATTCTCCAAGCCAGGCTTCAGCAATACATGAACTGTGAACTTCCAGATGTTCAAGCTGGTTTTAGAAAAGTCAGAGGAACCAGAGATCAAATTGCCAACATCTGCTGGAACATGGAAAGAGCAAGAGAGTTCCAGAAAAACATTTATTTCTTCCAAAGCCTTTGACTGTGTGGATCACAACAAATTTTGGAAAATTCTTCAAGAGATGAAAATACCAGCCCATCTCACCTGCCTCCTGAAAAGTCTATATGCAGGTCAAGAAGCAACAGTCAGATCCAGACATAGAACAACAGACTGGTTCCAAATAGGAAAAGGAGTACATCAAGGCTGTATCTTGTCACCCTGCTTATTTAACTTCTATGCAGAGTACATCATGAGAAACGCTGGGCTGGATGAAGCACAAGCTGGAATCAAGATTGCCAGGAGAAATATCAATCACCTCAGATATGCGGATGACACCACCCTTATGGCAGAAAGTGAAGAGGAACTAAAAAGCCTCTTGATGAAAGTGAAAGTGGAGAATGAAAAAGTTGGGTTAAAGCTCAACATTCAGAAAACGAAGATCATGGCATCTGGTCCCATCACTTCATGGCAAATAGATGGGGAAACAGTGGAAACAGTGAGAGACTTTATTTTTTGGGCTCCAAAATCACTGAGGATGGTGATTGCAGCCATGAAATTAAAAGACGCTTACTCCTTGGAAGGAAAGTTATGACCAACCTAGATAGCATATTCAAAAGCAGAGACATTACTTTGCCAACAAAGGTCCGTCTAGTCAAGGCTATGGTTTTTCCAGTGGTCATGTATGGATGTGAAAGTTGGACTGTGAAGAAAGCTGAGTGCCGAAGAGTTGATGCTTTTGAACTGTGCTGTCAGAGAAGACTCTTGAGAGTCCCTTGGACTGCAAGGAGATCCAACCAGTCCATCCTAAAGGAGATCAGTCCTGGGTGTACTTTGGAAGGACTGATGCTAAAGCTGTAACTCCAGTACTTTGGCCACCTCATGCGAGGAGTTGACTCATTGGAAAAGACTCTTATGCTGGGAGGGATTGGGGGCAGGAGGAGAAGGGGACAACAGAGGATGAGATGGCTGGATGGCATCACCGACTCAATGGACACGAGTTTGGGTGAACTCCAGGAGTTGGTAATGGACAGGGAGGCCTAGCATGCTGCAATTTATGGGGTCGCAAAGAGTCAGACACGACTGAGCAACTGAACTGAACTGTAAATTTCTACGTGGAAGGCAGATGGAATTTGGAGAGGGATTGTGTTGAACCTGTAGGTAAATTTGGGAAGTATTGCCATCTTAACAATATTAAGTTCTCTAATCTTTCGACAGAGGATGTCTTCCATTTATTGGGGCCTTCTTTAATCTCAACCATGTTTTACATTCATTTTTAAAAATTTATTCCTGGGTATTTTTGACACTATTATAAACGCGATTGCTTTCTTAAATGTGTTGTAGGGTTGGTTATCGCTGGTGAGTAGAAATGCAGCTGCTCTATGCGTTGCTCTTGTTCCTGCAGCCTTGCTGGACTCATTTACTCTAACAGCTTCCTTGTGTGGGTTCCTTAGGGTTCTCTTTGTGCAGCATCACATCGTCTACAGAGAAAGACGGTTTCTGTGTGCCTTCTAGCTCGTTCTCCTTGCTCAGCTGCCATGTCTGGAAGTCCCAGCACAACGTCGGGAGTAGAGGCCTTTGTCACGCCACTGGTCTGAGATGGGACCGTTTCTCAGGGTTTTCACCATTGAGTATGATGTTTGCCTTTTATCAGGTTGATTAAGTTTCCTTACATTCCTATTTTGTTGAATAGTTTTTATCATGAAGAAGTGTTAGATTTTGTCAAATGCTTTTTCTGCATTTATTAAGATGATGGTTTTTGTCTTTTTTGCTATTTATATGGTGTGTTACAGTAATTGATTTTTTAATTTTAAACCAACCTTACATGCCTGGAATGAATCCCACTTGGCATGATATATAATTCTTTCTGTATGTTACAGAATTCCATTTGTTAACATTTTGTTGAGAATTTCTGTGTCTATATTTGATCTTTACTGAATTTTTGAATAAAATTTAATTGAAAACAACTTAAACATGCAAAAAGTGCAGGAAGCCATGTAATGGGCGTCTGTCCCCAAAGCTGGCCCCAAAGAAGCCCACCGCCTCCAGTCCTGCTTGTCAGACGCCCTTCCGTCCCACCTTCCCCTGCTCCGTCGCCCTCCCTTTTGTAAAGTAAAAGGATTCTGTTAGCGCCAGCCCCTCCCGCTGATGACAGGTGAAAACTCTGGGCAAAATATTAGAAGAGAACGTGCACAAAAGGCAACACGTTGAAAAGGGGGCTGGAACTTGACGCATGACGCACGCCGGAGGCTTCAGCGTTTCCAGTCCTCCTTCTCTGGCTTGGACCCCAGGCCGGCTCCAGTAGTGGGCCAGGCAGTGAGGGCCGCTATAGCCCATTTTTCTGCCTGAGGAACTATGGATGAGGCCCCGACAAGCGGGAGACCATGAGGGAGAGGCAAAGAGCGAGAATCATCCAAATGGTCTGGACAGGGAAGAAAGCTGGAGGACTCGAGCAGACATCAGGACTGCCGTGAGGCTGCACGAAGGCAGTGTGATGCCGCAGAGGACGAGCACCTCATCCCCGGCAGGACGGGCGCGCCCAGAGACACCCTGCGAATGCGTCTGTCAGCGTTTGACCAAGGTGCCTGCAAAGGCAGTTCAGTGGAGCAGGGACAGCCGTTTAAACAAGAAGTGTTGGCATAATCAGACATCCATCTGCAGGAAAGGGAAACCTGACTGTACTTTGCATGTTATATAAAACTCAAAATTGATCATAGGCCAAAAGTCAGACCTCAAACTTTAAAACTTCTAGAAGAAAACAGAAAATCTCTGTGATCTTGGGTTCAGCATATCTAAAAATTGTTAGATATGACACCAAAAGAATAATCCATAAAATAAAAAGTGGTAAGGTAGAGTTCATCAGAATTTAAAACTTATATTCTTCTAGGGACTTCCCTGATGGATAGGAATCCTCCTTGCAGTGCAGGGGACACAGGTTCAATCCCTGGTTTTGGATGATGCAATGAAGACTCGAGGCAGTCAAATAAATAAAAATTTTAAAAAAGAAACTTACATCCTCCTGAAGATTGGTAAGAGAAGGAAAGGCAAGTCACAGATTTGGAGAAAATGTCTGCAAATTACACTTCTAACAAAGGACTTCTAACCACAATGTGGAAAGAATTGTCAAAATTCAACACGAATACAAATAATCCCCCAAAAAAAGTGAACTGAAGATTCTAGTAGGCACTTTACCACAAAAGGTGCACGGGTGAAAAGGGGGGACGCGGGGACACTCAGCTGGTCAGTATGAAGCACAGTGAATGGCGTGTCTGTCAGCACAGCTAAGATTGAAAAGTCATCAAACTTATAAAGAGCCTCCAAACCCGGAGGGGAGCAGCTGCAGCGCTCACTGCGGTGGGCGTGCAAACCCCGTCAATGGTTTGGCAGTTTCCTGTGAAGCTGACTTAGCGGAGGACCCAGCAGATCCCTCTGAGGCACCCGCCCCAGGAGCACCACGCCGGCTCAGACCCGTGCTTCTTTCAGGCCCCACCATGTCTGGGCCCCAGGCTCCGGAGCCGACACTCGAGGGGCAGGCAGACGTCTCCGCCGGCTCTCCAGACGAGGACGCGGCCGCGGGGACCCAGCACTCGCATCGTATGCTCAGCTTCAGCGACGCGCTGCTGTCCATCATCGCCACCGTGATGGTCCGTGGGGGCCCCGGGCTGCTGAGGGGCAGGAGGGGCGGCTGGGCCAGCCCGAGTGCCAACACAGGCACCCAGGGAGCGGTCAGTGCCCAGGGAGCATCCCTGGACCCACGCTGTGTCTGTTGTAGATCCTGCCTGTGACCCACACAGAGATCTCCCCAGAGCAGGTACTTGGGAAGGGTCTGCGGTGACGGCATGCAGGCGGGGCCCGGGAGGCTCAGCCCGTGGGCTCAAGGCCGGGCTCCTGGCTGGGGGCACCTGGTTGGGGGGCTGGGGCCAGGCTGTCCGCCACCTCTCCCCCAGAGCCTGCCAGCCCTGTCCTGGCTTGTGAATGAAGCCCTGAGGAGACCTGAGAAGGGCGGGGGCACCTGGTGGTTGGCATGCACACTCCCCCTGCTCTGTGCCGTGGCCCCTGGGGCGGCCCACCAAGCAGGTGCTGGGGAGCGGAGGGGCCAGCGTGTGAGCAGGGAGGGGAGTGGGAAAGCAGGTAAGGCCACGTTCCCATTGCTAATCAGCTTGGAGCGTCTCCACCGGGTAAGTGAGACAGCGACACGTCCAGCCCCTCCGAGGCCAGCCCTGACCCGGGAGGAGACAAGTCCCTGGGCGTGTGCATGCCCAGGGCCGCACTCAGCCCCTCGTGGCCACTCTGGCGCTGGTCTGTGCAGGGCCAGCATGGGGCCACGGTCTGGCTCCAGCTTGGATGCTGCTGGGAATCTTCTCAGACAGGTGGTGTCGTTGCTTCTCACGGAGTTTGAACGAGACCGAGATGCGGGTTGAGCCCGATGGCCTTGGCAAAGGGCCGTGCGGCCTTCTCTGCTCCAGGGAGCCGCCTCCCCACGGGGGCCCGCGGGCTGCGCTCAGGAAAGCCATATGCCACGGGGCCTGGGCGCTCTTGCTGCTCTGGAACCTTCTGGGGACTCCAGTGCCACCACTTTCAGAACAGGGAGGCAGGTGTTTGCGGGAGATGCCGAAGGTGACGGGGACCCGTGGGCCTGGAGCGCCTCGCTGCTGACCACCATGGGGAAGTCCCCAATCTGTGTGCCAACTGGCCCGGAAGGGCTCTGAGCCAGACTGTGGCTGGGACAGTCCTTCAGGGCGGGCGCCGTGGGCTGGGGCGGGCGCCCTGTGGCTGGCAGCCAGCGCCAAGGAGAAGGCTCATTGAGACCACAGGACCCGGGGATCCGGAAACCAGGACTGCTCACATGGGCTCAGAGGACCCGCAGACAGGGCGAGGCGTTGGTTTTGCGTCTGGAGTTTCCAGTGACGGTGACGCGTGAGCCCTCTCCTGTGCTGCCTGGCATGCGGTCACACAGCCTCTCACCAGGCCTCACACAGCCTCGGGACCACTCACCTGGCAATGCCATAACTCTCTGTGGCTGCCAGGCTTGTGGTCACGCTGCCAACGTCCTGGGAGAGGCTTGAGGCCTTTCTGCCTCCAGAGCAGACATTCCAGGGGGCTGCATGTCAGGAGGGACCCCAGGGCCAGCCTGGACGAGGCTAAGCCTGGGTGTGTCCCAGGGTGCAGCGCTGTCCCAGGCGAATGGGGTCAGTGGGAGGCACTTCTGTTGCAGGAGTTTGACAAGAGTGTCCAGAGGCTCCTCGCCACCAGGATTGCCGTCTACCTGATGACCTTCCTCATCGTGACTGTGGCCTGGGCAGCCCACACGAGGTACAGCGGGCCAGGGCCTGTGCTTGGGAGGCAGCCAGTGGGATGTGCGCCCAGCAGGTGTGGCCTCGCCTGGCCCAGGGTCAGGCTGGCGGTGGGTGTGCTCGGGTGGACGGCTGCCCCTCCCCGCTCCCCACGGAGGCCTCTCCCACACCACTGCTTTCATGGGCACATTGCCACGGCAGCACACCCCAGGCCTGGACGATGACGGGGTGCTGGGCACAGCACTGAGGAAAAGCATCCTCAGGACCCCAGGGGAACCGGGCCCCGGAGCTGTGGTGATGAGCCCCACAGGCGGGGGGTCGAGGAGGCCCCCAGACCCCAGGGGAGCAGGATCCCAGAGCTGTGGTGATGAGCCCCCATGGGTGGGGGGTCCAGGAGGCCCCCAGACCCCAGGGGAGCAGGGTCCCAGAGCTGTGGTGATGAGCCCCACAGGCGGGGTGTCCAGGAGGCCCCCAGACCCCAGGGGAGCAGGGTCCCAGAGCTGTGGTGATGAGCCCCACAGGTGGGGGGTCCAGGAGGCCCCAGACCCCAGGGGAACCGGGCCCCGGAGCTGTGGTGATGAGCCCCCATGGGCAGGGTGTCCAGGAGGCCCCCAGACCCCAGGGGAACTGGTCCCCAGAGCTGTGGTGATGAGCCCCCATGGACGGGGTCCAGGAGGCCCCCAGACCCCAGGGGAGCAGGGTCCCAGAGCTGTGGTGATGAGCTCCACAGGTGGGGGGTCCAGGAGGCCCCCAGACCTCAAGGGAACCAGGCCCCAGAGCTGTGCTGACGAGCCCCACAGGTGGGGTGTCCAGGAGGCCCCCAGACCCCAGGGGAACCAGGCCCTGGGGCTGTGGTAATGAGCCCCACAGGCGGGGGTTCCAAGAGGCCCCCAGACCCCAGGGGAACCGGGCCCCAGAGCTGTGGTGATGAGCCCCCATGGACAGGGGGTCCAGGAGGCCCCCAGACCCCAGGGGAGCCAGGCCCCAGAGCTGTGGTGATGAGCCCTACAGGCGGGGGGTCCAGGAGGCTCCCAGGGTGGAGACACCCCCCGCCGGGGCGCTGGGGGCGCAAGAAGGCGAGCCTGCGAGGCGGCGGCATGCAGGTTGTGAGTGTCTCGCCACGCCGTCCTGCACGTGTGTCTCCAGCAGAGTGGGCATCTCTGGTGGGCACAGGTGACCCCTGTCGAGGCTTCGAGGGATCCCTCCCTGCCTCCTTATTCACAGAAAGTGAGGCAGCCCAGGGGCTGCCCGTCCCAGTCTTGCCAGGAGCCGCACAGGCCGCGGGCATGGCCGGCGCCAGTCAGCCCAGCAGCGGCCTGTCCGGGGCTCAGCAGCACCCCCACTCTCTGACGCAGGGGCCGCGGCCTGGGCTTCTGACTGAGAGAAGCGCCTGGGCCCTCGTGTGCCCTGGGCCCTGGCCTGGCAGAGACCTGCCTGGGGGGAGCAGGCCGCGTCCTCGGGGCTCTTCCCATCTCAGTGTGAAGCCGTCGGGAGAGTGTCTGTGTCTCACGCCATCAGAGCCACATTTATTCACAGTGACTTCTGTTCTTTTCCTTGAATTGTTCAGGTTGTTCCAAGTTGTTGGGAAAATAGATGACACGCTTGCCCTGCTCAACCTGGTGAGTCTCTGCTTCGGTTCCTGGGCTAGAGCTCCACCCTCCAGGAGCCAGGGTCGGTGGTCAGCGCTGGGTGTGCAGGGCTGGCCCCACGGCCGCCCTCAGCCACACCCACTCCCTCCCAGGCCTGCATGATGACCATCACCTTCCTGCCGTTCACCGTGAGTCACAGGGGCTTCCGGCCCCACTTCCACCCCAGGCCCAGCCGCCCTCCACTGACCCCAGAACACGCCCTCCTAAAGCTCTCAGACTCGTGGGCAGTCGGCCTGGACCATGTGGTTGCAGAGGTTTCCGGGAGCCGGCCAGTTCCCGTCACGGGGCGCGGGTGGGGGTGGGGGTGGGGAGACGCCTGCCTGGCCCCCGGAGCTCCCGGCCTCCTGGCCGAGCTGGGCTCATGTCTGCAGGTGACCCACCATCTGCTCACCCAGCAGCTCCTGGACTCGGAGGGAGGGCCATGCTGTGAGCGCAGTGCGTCACAGAGGGTTGGGGTCTGGGGAGCCTTTACGAGCCTGAAAACCTTCAGCTTTAAAGGCTTCAAGCTTCAGCCCAAGGGCTCCTGTGGCAGAGATGCTCCCTTCCCTGATGGCTTCACAGTGGCCCAGGCATGGCCCAGCGGACT
Source organism: Bubalus bubalis (assembly GCF_019923935.1). Taxonomy (NCBI): domain Eukaryota; kingdom Metazoa; phylum Chordata; class Mammalia; order Artiodactyla; family Bovidae; genus Bubalus; species Bubalus bubalis. The sequence goes on from NC_059163.1 coordinate 415,865, forward strand.
CGCGGGGGCCCTGATGTTGTGGGTTTTTCTGGCTGCAGTTTTCCTTGATGGTGACCTTCCCCGAGGTGCCTCTGGGCATCTTCCTGTTCTGCATGTGTGTGATTGCCATCGGGGCCGTGCAGGTAGGATGCCACCCCTTCCTGTGTCTCAGGGCACAGCTGTGGCATGGGCTCGGGCCCCGCTGAGGGGCCGTGCAGACCGTGGGCTCGGGCCCCGCTGAGGGGCCGTGCAGACCGTGGGCTTGGGCCCTGCTGAGGGGCTGTGCAGACCGTACCTGCCAGGGCGTGCCTGCCCCAGGCACCCGCTTGGGGCCTGAGCCCCCGTCCTGATGTGGACAGAGAATGAGATGGGGCCCGGCGCCCTCAGGCTGGGCTGAGACCCCACGCCCGCCCGAGCAGCGCGAGGGTCCCACCGCCCTCGCCCCCGGCCCTCCTGTGGCGCCCGCGTGAGCCCACCTGTAGCTGCAGCGTTTCCCGCAGGCGCTGATCGTGCTCTACGCCTTCCACTTCCCACACCTCCTAAGCCCCCAGATCGAGCGCTCTGCCCACCGCGGCCTCTACCGGCAGCACATCCTGGGCATCATCGTGCAGGGCCCCGCGCTCTGCCTGGCCGCCGCTGGCTTCTCCCTCTTCTTCTACCCCGCGGTGAGTCCAGCACCTGCCCAGCGCCACCACAGCGCAAACCAGCAGGCCTGGGATGCATGGCCCTCTACACGTGTGTGGGGCTGTGACCCACTGAGAGAGGGAGTATGGAAAGACCTTCCTGAGCCAGGAAGGGCAGAAGTGGAGGAAAGGGAGCTGCAGGCACGGTGGGCTGGCCCCTCAGAGTGCCCGGAGACAGAGCGTAGGGAGACGCCTGATTCTGTCCTGGCTGAGCTGCAGCTGGAGACGCTGCACTTACACGGGCGGGAATATAAGCCCCACCAGCGGCGACGCGGGCAGCTCCTGCCTTTACCTGCACTGTGGTGAAGCAGAGTGAACCCTTAAACCCAAGCATCACAAGAAGTGTGAAGGAGTGCATTTTAACTGTCTAGTAAATGTTTCAAGAGAATTCCAAATTTAAAATAGACTGGCAAGGGCCGCAGAGCCACAGCCTGGAGGGTGGAGCTGGGGGCTGGGCCCAGGGTCCAGGGTCCCCGGCTCAGGCCACGGGTGGGGCAGGGGAGATGACGTGTCCCCTCACCATGTGGGGGCTGCACCTCCCAGTGGCCCCCACTCCTGCTGGTCAGGGGCCAGGCGTGGTGACCCTGACCGTGGCCTTTAGTGGGCGCTCCGCATGGACAGGGCAGGCCAGCAGGGGTGAAGCTCAGAGACAGAGGGCAGGACTGGGGTTTGCAGCGTCTGCACTGTGGGTGGGTCAGCCCCCCGGCTTGGCTGGGCTCAGGCAGTGGAGGTTGTCGTGTGGAGGACAGAGGGCCCAGCTGGTGTGGAATGAGCAGCCTGGGTGAGGAGCAGGCAGAGCAGAGGCCCCTGGGCAGGCACTGTGGGCGCCATGAGGCGCCCGGGCAGGGAGGCGACTGGAGCCTTGCGTGGTAACAGCAGCGGGGGGCCTTCGTGGGGCCCAGGCCGCCCCCGCCATGTCCCCCCTTCCCACGGGGGCTCTGGCCCTCATCCCCTCACCTGCTTGCCTGGGGCACCTGCCTGTCACCACCTGGGAGAGCCCCCTGCCCAGCGCCCCCACAGCTCCCCAGGAGCCCTCGGCCATCCTCCGGGCGTGCTCACCACCACCCTGCCCCCCCCCCCCCCCGATCTGGGATGCTGTCCTGGGCCCACCTTCCAGTCCCCACCACGGTCGCTGTGAGCCCTCACCCATCCTCCCAGGCACTCACTGCACCACCCCCCCACCCCGATCCGGGATGCTGTCCTGGGCCCAGCTTCCAGTTCCCAGCACGGTCACTTCCCTGGCCCACCATCCCCACCTCCGTCTGGCCCGTCTCCCCCAGTGCTGACGCTCGGGCCCGGGGCCTGCTCCTCCCATGGGCTAACACCCCTCGGCCCTGGTCAGCCCCCACCCCGCACCCAGCTCAGGTTCCACTCGGCCTGCTGTTTCATGCACACACACACACACACACACACGCGCACGCGCGCCCTGATCCTGCCATGGCCGTGCTCCCCCGGGCCTCAGCACTCCCCTGAAGCGCTCTCTCCGTACAGTCATACCTGCTGATGGCCATGGTCATCTTCCTGCCCTACGTGAGCAAGGCCGCTGGCTGGTGCAGAGCCCAGCTTGTGGGTAGGTGCCTGGTGGGACTGTCCTGGGGGGCTTCGGGGCTGCCGCCAGGGCCCGCAGAGCATGGGCTGGGCGTCCCTGCAGGGCCCCCCGCTGGCCCAAAGCGCTGAGGGCTCGGCCACCCTCCCTGGCCTGCCACAGGCCCCAGAGAGCCCCCGGCTCACAGCGTGGAGGTCTTCACCTTTGACCTGCACGAGCCGCTCAGCAAGGAGCGGGTGGAGGCCTTCAGTGACGGGGTCTACGCCATCGTGGCCACTCTGCTCATCCTGGACATCTGGTGAGAGCCGTGGGCCACCCTCCCAAGGGGCTCCCACCCGAGGGCCCCGGACAGGGCCGGTTCCCCCCGGAGCTGCGGGCAGTGGGCGGCTGCAGCGGGCGGCAGGCGGCGGGTGGGCGGCCCCCAGCTTCCTGTCCCCTACTCTGCCGCTTAGCCAGGCAGCTTCTACGTCTGTCAGAGTTCCAGCCTCGGTTGTCATATCTTCATTTCTAAGTGTTTTATCTACTCCTTTTTCAAATCTTCCATCCTTTTTAAAGCCTTTTTTTGTTCCTTGGCCATATTTCAGTACATTCATATTTTATTAACATTTAAACACTCTGATTTTATGTTCTGTATCTGATCATGTAAAGTCTTGATGCTCCTAAGCTTCTCTGAGTAGACTTTTCTTACGGTAACTTGTGAATTTTTAAAAATTAGGAGCAAATGTCCATGGGCACAAATCTCTGAGGCTCAGACTGAGGTTCTGCCCTGAGCCAGAGCCCTGCCCACCTCGTCCCTGCTGGGTGGCAGTGAGGGGCAGCTGTGGCTGGGCACCCCATGGGTCAGGGTTCCTTTCTCCCCCTAGAGGCACAGCCCGAGGACCCAGACGGGGTTCCCCGGGAGCCCCCAGGCTCTGTCTCCTGTCCCCACCCGCAGCAGCGTGCATGCGGCCGCCGGGTTTGTCCATGTGGCTGTTGTCCACGGCCTCCTGTGTGCCTGAGACTCGTGTTATAGTCAAGCTGGGCCCGGGCAAAGCCCCTAAGGCCTGCGGGGCCACGCCCACGGATGGGCCCCTGCAGGGGGGTGGGGCCTCACAGCACCACCCGTGCACGCCAGAGGGGCTGCAGGCTTGGGGCCTGGCGGGCAGGGCTGCGGTCCGCCTAGACAACAAAGGCTGCGGCTGAACTTGAACTTCAGGTGAACAGCACTGCGTGTGTCAACACAGAGCCGCAAAAGCTCCGCAGGTGCTGTTCATTCATCTAAAGTTCGAGTGTGTGGGGCGGCCGCGCTGACCGGATGCCAGAGGCGGGGCCCCCGCAGATTGGTGTGTCTCTCCCCTCAGCGAGGACAACGTCCCGGACGCCAAGGACGTGAAGGAGAAGTTCCAGGGCAGCCTGGTGGCCGCGCTGGGCGAGTCTGGACCGCACTTCCTGGCCTACTTCGGCTCCTTCGCCACGGTGGGCCTGCTCTGGTTCGCCCACCACTCACTGTTCCTGCACATCCGCAGGGCCACGCAGCCCATGGGGCTGCTCAACACACTCTCGCTGGCCTTCGTGGGCGGCCTGCCCCTGGCCTACCAGCAGACGTCGGCCTTCACAAAGCAGCCCCGCGACGAGCTGGAGAGCGTGCGCATCAGCTGCGCCATCATCTTCCTGGCCAGCATCTTCCAGTTCGCCATCTGGACCACAGCGCTGCTGCAGGAGGGGGAGACGCTGCAGCCCTCAGCGCGCTTTGGGGGCTGCGAGCACGCGTTCATGTTCGCCAAGCTTGCCCTGTACCCCTGTGCCAGCCTGCTGGCCTTCGCCTGCACCTGCGCACTGAGCAGCTTCAGCACAGCCATCTTCCACGCCATGCAGATCGCGGTGCCCTTCGCCTTCCTGCTGCTACGGCTCCTGGTGCGCCTGGCGCTGGCTGGCCTGAGGGCCCTGCGGGGCCTGGTGGGGCCCATGCTCGCGCGGCCGGCACCTGGGGCCGCAGACGAGGCCCAGTCCCCTCTGCTCCCTGCCCCCTGCTAGCGCCGCCCCACCCCGCCCCACCTCGAGGGCCTCGTGAAGATTCATGTTCTGCCTCAGACCCTCGGATTACTTCCACTTTGCAGAGAAGAGTCTCACGGCAGCTTCACTGTGTTGCTTGTGCCTGTTGTCTGCTCAAGGCAGCAGAGATGAGCCCCAGAGGGCTGGCGGGAGGCGGGGGCCCTGGGACAGCGGGCCCAGGCCCTCCCTGGACTCAGTCCACACCCCAGTGCAAAGGCCCCAGCAGGCTGCCAGAGCACCCCCACGACTCACCCCGGGCACAGCGACGCAGGAGACGGACAGCAGCAGGGCTGGATGCCCAGACTCTATTTGTCCAAGATATAAATTACGGTCACCTTCAGGGGGTAGATTACACACGAAGGGGTGCAGAGCTCACACAGACTCAGACTCGCTTACACGAGAGCACTCGTCCACCCGAGCGACAGTGACAGGCAGCTCCCGTCAGTCGGTGCGGCTGCAAAGCGAAAGCTGAGTCCAGCCCCGGACGCAGGCCCGAGGGACGCACACCGGGCACTGGAGGCCCGCAGCCCTCACGGTGCCCATGTCCGGGTGGCTTTGGCACGAGCTTGGCGGGTATAGGGCTGGGCAGGGCCGTGTCTGAGGTCGAGGCCAGTGTCAGGGCGGGCCGCCACCCAGGGTGAAGGCCTGGCAGAGCCAGTGCGAAGGCAGAGGGACCGAACAGTCAGAAGAGGGGCCTCCAGACCCTCCTTCACAGCCTCGGGGTCCCCAGGCAGCTGGGCCAGGCTCCTCCAGGGCCTAGACAGGGCTCTGGGCCGCTGGACTCCGGGGCTCTGAGTGACCCGCCTGGCAGCCCATCTGCGTCCCCCGTCTCCACATGGAGAAGCAGAGATGAGTCTGCTCGGTGGACACAAAGCCCGCGTGCTGACTGCTAACATGTGGGGGGCGAAGCGCTTTCCCCAGCCGATTCCCGTGTGCTGACTGCTAACACGTGGGGGGCGAAGCACTTTCCCCAGCCGATTAAAACTCTCCCGCCGCACACTCGCCTCACTTCCTCAGGGGTCCCGGCCAGGCCAGCTCCTGTTGCCTCCCGGGCACCACACACCTTCTGGGGGCCAGGCCCACCCGGCTTCCTCAGGGCCTGCCTCTCCCAGCCCAGTCATGCCAGGGTCCCTGCAGAACTCCAGACTGGGCCAGCCAGACACCGCGTGGCCAGGGAAGCCAGTGGCTGGGGTGTTCCGTGACTGCGCTGGGCACCCCCAAGGCCCAGACAGCCTGCTGCCCTGCAGGGGTGTCTCGGGGCACTGCTGAGGTCTGGTGCTGCCCAGCTCAGGGGCCCAGAGGTGGCAGAGGGGCCCCGGGCGGGGGGGGGGGGGGGGTGTGTCCTCCAGGACAGCGACTTGGGCCCCAGGGAGCCCCGCACCACCCACCCAGCAGTCTCCGCGTGGCATGGGGAAGAGACGGGAAGGCCAGAGGCTAGAGCTGTGGGCACATCTGTCCGCCGCTGACCACTGCTCCAGGACACACCTCTACTTGGGGTCCCCCTCAGGGGTCGGCGCCCCATCTGCTCGTGCATCCTTGGGGGGCCCCGCCTTCCTGGGCTTCTGCTTCGCCTTCCTGAGCATGTGGACCTGTCCCAGGGCACACGGCTGTCACAACGCAGGCCGCCTGGCCACGGGCCCCAGAGCTGCCGCCACCGTCTCAGCCGGTTTCACGGAAGGGGACGGAGTGGTGGCTAAGGGCTGGCCACCTTATCCGGCCCCGTGACCTCTCAGGGCCAGAGAAGAACCAGCCATGGCTGGACTGCCCACCAGCCACAAGCCCTGCTCCCAGCCCACCCTGATGTACCTTAGGGCCCGCAGCTGAGATGATCAGGTGCCCGGGAGCCTGGACCCAGGGTTCACCATCCACCTGCACGGGCGTGGCCTTGAGGAGAGTGACACGGAAGTAGGACCCCTGGGCAATGCGGATGCCTGAGCGCAGCCCGCTCTGGACCTGGCCCTGGTGGAGGGGGACCAGGCTCAGCGGGCCGCGGGCGGCACCGAGGGCCTGGTCCCCATTCCCCACGCTCCCCGTGTGCACACTCTGGACCCCTGTCTCCCCTTCCCCACGCTCCCCGTGTGCACCTCCCGGGCCCCTGTTTCCAGTCCCCATGCTCCCCATGTGCACACCCCGGGCCCCTGTCTCCAGTCCCCACACTCCCCGTGTGCACACCCTGGGACCCTGTTTCCAGTCCCCACGCTCCCTGTGTGCATACCCCAGGACCCTGTCTCCAGCCCCCACGCTCCCTGTGTGCACACCCCGGGCCCCTGTCTCCCCTTCCCCATGCTCCCCATGTGTACCTCCCGGGCCCCGGTCTCCCGGTCCCTACGCTCCCCGGGTGCACACTCCGGGCCACTGTCTCCATGCCCGCATGCTCCCCGTGTGCACACCCCGGGCCCATCTCCTGTCTCCACACTCCCCGTGTACACACCCCGGGACCCTGTCTCCAGTCCCCATGCTCCCCGTGTGCACACCCCGGGCCCGTCTCCTGTCCCCACACTCCCCGTGTACATACCCCGGGTCCCTGTCTCCAGTCCCCACGCTCCCTGTGTGCACACCCCAGGCCCCTGTCTCCCCTTCCCCATGCTCCCCATGTGTACCTCCCGGGCCCCGGTCTCCCGGTCCCCACGCTCCCCGTGTGCACCTCCCAGGCCCCAGTCTCCCGGTCCCCACGCTCCCCGTGTGCACCTCCCAGGCCCCAGTCTCCCGGTCCCCACGCTCCCCGTGTGCACCTTCCGGGCCCGTCTCCCCTTCCCCATGCTCCCCGTGTGCACCTCCCAGGCCCCAGTCTCCCGGTCCCCACGCTCCCCGTGTGCACCTCCCAGGCCCCAGTCTCCCGGTCCCCATGCTCCCCGTGTGCACACCCCGGGCCCCAGTCTCCCGGTCCCCATGCTCCCCGTGCACACCCCAGGCCCGGGTCTCAACCCCACACTCACCATGTGCACAACGCCCGTCACCCCCACCACCTCCAGCAGCCCGTCGTCCATGCGCGGCTTCTCGAACCTCGAGTCGCTGTCGGAACCCCACAGGTCGGCCCCTGAGCCCCAGCTGCATGAGAGGGAGGGGCACAGAGGTCAGAGGGAGGCTGGACAGGAGGGCGGGGGCCAGAGCCTGGGAGCCCTATGTGTGGGGGGCATGCAGGTCAGAAGGAGGTTGGGCAGGAGGGCAGGGGCCGCGTGGGCACCTGGGGATGTTGATGAAGATGAGCCCCTCGATGCTGGGCAGCTCCACCTCCTGCTGCTCCACCTGGAGCCGCAGGGCCCTGTGCAGGCTGCGGGAGTGGCTGATCTTCTGCAGCCCGACCCTTACGTACACGCCCTTGTTGTGGAACCTGGCAGGGGTCTCAGCGTCACAAGGGGCCCCAGCCCCCGGTCACGGCTGCTAAGCCCCCAGGAAGTTCCGGGCAGCCCCACGCCGCCCTTGCGCCCTGACCTGCTTGTGAACTTGCCGGGCTCCTCCTCCCGCGCCTGGTGGAAGTCCAGGCTCAGCTCTGCGTCGATGCCGATCCCACAGTAGTTACTCATCTGCACGATCTGAGGCCAGGACGTGTCTCCCTTGGCCCCTGTAGACCCCTAGGGGCTCCCCGCTTCCCGCAAGTCCAGCACCCATGGCCCTGCTCTCAGCTGCCCATCCTGGGAACCACACTCGCAGCGATGCTGGGGCGTGGCCCAGATGAGGATAGACTGCCTCCCACAGGGCACCGCGCCCTCGCCCGGGGCACGCCGGTACCTTGGGGGGCTCTGCGTCTGCCTCGCTGTCCTCCCCGCAGGCAGGCTCGTGAGCGTCCAGCAGGATGGTCCAGCGGTCCACAAGCACGGCATCCGCCTCGTCCACTGACAGCAGCACAGAGAACGGGTCCTCCCCGCTGTAGCCCGCGCCCCAGCGCAGGACCCGGCCCAGGTCGTTCCCTGGGAACCACAGGACAGGCTGCCTCCACACCGGCCCCGCGCCAGGCCCCCCTCCCCCGGCAGGCTGGCGACCCCACCTGTGCCCAGGGGCAGGATGGCTACAGCAGGCTCCGGGCAGGCCAGGTGGTGCCGCAGGTCCTCCAGGGCGGCGAGCACCCAGCCCACAGTGCCGTCCCCGCCGCACACCAGCACCCGGAAGCAGGGCACTCGGGAGAACATGTGGAACCTGGCGGCAGGGAGACAGGGCATGTCCGCCACCCCCACAGACCAGTGGGGCGCGGCCACCCCGGGGCAGGGGGGCGCCCGCGAGGGTCCTGCCCCACGCCTCCAGGTGTGCTCACCCGGGCAGCGGCCCCCCGTTGGTCAGCTCAAAGACCTGGTGGGGGTTGAGCAGCTTCCGGAAACTGCAGAGCAGGTCACGGCCCTTGAGTCCTCCGCTCCTGGGGTTCACAAACACGAGCAGGGGGCGGCAGTCCGGGGCCAGCTTCGTGTGCTGACAGATGCGGGCTGTGTCAGGGCTGCGGGGCAGCCCCCGGGGGAAGCCGGGCCTCCCCCAACCCACAGCCCGCCCCCCAAGCCGGTCTGGGGCCAGCCTTCCTTGGGAGGGAGGCCATGCGGCCACCCCCGGCAGTAGAGAGAGCACCCACAAACCACTGGCCAACGGGCAGGGAAGGTGCCTGGAGCCCTGAACCGATGGCCATGGCGCCCCCTGCCATGATGTGTCTTCAGGCCCCACCCCCACCTGGCCCACGGGCCCATGAGTCCAGGCAGGAAGCCCACCAGGACCCGCCCGGCAGTCAGGAGGGGCACATGGGCACACAGGGCCACCCCACGCCTCACCCCAGCAACAGGTGAAGGCTCTCCCCGCACACAGCAGAAACAGCACTTGAGAGAGCACGGGTCCCCAGCTGGTGAGGGTGGGAGACTAGGGTCTCCACACGGTGGGGGAGGGGGCCTGGGGTCTCCACACGGTGGTGGGGGGGGCTGGGGTCCCCAACTGGTGAGGGTGGGAGACTAGGGGCTCCACACAGTGGGGGTGGGGGGCTGGGGTCTCCACACGGTGGGGGAGGGTGGCTGGGGGCTCCACACAGTGGGGGTGGGGGCCTGGGGTCTCCACACGGTGCGGGTGGGGGGCTGGGGCCCCCGCCACAGGGGCCGCTGGGTGATGAGGGACAGACAGGCACAGACACCGTGGGCAGTGAGGGCACTCGGCTCTGCCATGGCTCGAGGATGTGGGCGCACAGAGGGCACGTGTGAGCCCCTGGGCAGGGCGGCCTGCGGGCAGCACTCACCTGCTCGCCGGGGCAGGCAGCTGCCAGGGGAGAGGGCCAGCAGGACCCACCTGTCTCTGGCCACAGTGCGGGCGGAGGATCCCCAGGAGGGCCTGCGATCTCCACGCCCTTGTCTGGACGGTTGGCCAAGGCAGCAGAGACCGCAAGGTGTGGCCCCCAGCCACAGCCTGAACTCTTTGTGCTGTAATTCTGCCTGACCTGAGCTAGGTCGGGGGCCACCGACACCCTTGGTGATGGGAGGTGCCCTTGGCAGCCAGCAGGGCTGAGGACCAGAGGTGGACCAGGGCACAGAGCAGAGGGCAGGGTCCGGGGCCCTGCTGGGACTTCAGGACAGCCTCAGGTGTCAGGGAGCACCACCTACTGAGGAGGCCCAGGGTGCGAGCAGGGTCCGGGGGCCTCCAGGGCAGGGCGAGCGGGGCCAGAGCCCACGACTGCACCAGGGCTGCCCACTCAGTCACACACGTGACAGCCTGAGGACGTGCACCCTGCAGGGCCGGCCAGCCGGCGTCAGGTCAGACCTCAGCCCCTCCAGAGGAGTGAGCTGGCCTTGCAGCAGACATTTGGACTTTGCTCCAACGGCCCAAGATAAAGACAAACCACATGGGAGCCACACCCCCAGGCCCGCCTTGGCGCCACTCACCAGCACCTCAGGGAGCACCAGGGCAGTCAGCGGCCGGCCACGCACAGCCGTGTCCCTGATCAGCATGTACAGCCGCTCAGCCTCTGCAAAGCATGCCACGTCCAGCACCACGGCACCTGTGGCAGGTGGGCGGTGAGCTCGGGTGCCTGTCTGAAGGTCCCCGCCCCCACAGTGTCTTGGGCCAGGGCCCCAGCTGCGGGGGAATGACCCCAGTTCTGGCCACGCCCACTTTGGGCCAGCCTGTCCCAAGGCATGCATGAGTCCTTCCCCTGGGGGAGGCCTTCAAGGATGGCTAGGCTCAGAGACGGGAGATGCTGGGTGGACAGAGCAAGGCTACTGGAGGTGGGGTGGGGCAGACACACCCCAGGGCCCACGGAACCATGGAGGGTGCTGGGAGCTGCTTTTGGCCCCCAGGGGGGGACACGTGCCCCACGACACTGTCCTGCTGGGGAGATCTAAAGTTTCCTAGGATAAACGCTGGAACCCGAGCAGGACAGGCTGTGGCGAGAATGTTCTCCGCACCTCAGTCATGTTTTAGCAAAAGCCTCACAGCTGGGAGCCAGGAAACAAACACCAAGGTTCCCCTACCCCCAGGCCCCCAACGAGGTGCAGCCAGAGGGCGGGTCTGCCCCCGCCTGCTCTGGGGGTGACCTTTGACCAGACCTGGCCACGGTCTGCGGTGGCTCACCTTGGGCAGAATACACATGGCTCACGGTCACCAGGGCAGCTGCAAAGATGGGGGGACTGTGACTGGATGCCGGAGACCCACCCCCAGGGCCTGTGGCCACCCAGCCTCCCAGACCAGAGAGAAGCTCACTCTCCCAGAAGTGCCGCCTACTTCAGGCACAGGGCAGCCCCAGGGCCCAGATCAGGAGGCTCAGAAACCCTCCAGAGGAAGTAACAGGCCCTGGGCCTCAGACGTGAGGACCGAGATCCTCTTGTCAGGAACCATTCTGGCACATGACTGCGGGAGCGGGGAGCAGGAGGGCCCCCCTCAGGTCTCCTGGCCTGCCCCCCACCCTGGCCAGGCACCCCACCAGCCCAGGGAGACAGTCCAGGCAGGCGCACCTTTGCTGGCGACGGCCTCATCCAGCAAACTGCGGTACTCCTGGTGGGACAGGCCTGGTGGCAGACCGCCCACGAACAGAGAGATGCGCGGGGCCAGCACTCTGGTCTCAGCCACGTAGAACCGCGTCTGGCTCATCTGCCGCAGGGACGTCTGCAGGGAGGGGACACTGAGCAGGGCACCAGGGACACCCCCCACTCCTCCCACAGAGGCCAAAGGGGAGACGTCCTGGACCAAGAGCCCCCAGAACAGGGGAGGACAGGAGAGGAGGGACACACGGGGACGTCGGGAGGGAGGCACTGCGGGCCAGGATGGCCAGCTGCTGGCCAGCGCGGACTTGGTGTCCTCAGGCAGGGTCCCCGTCTACAAGGGACAGGCCATGCCCCAAGGCTAGTGGCTCGCCGGGGGCCAGTGGCCGCACCCACTGACCTGCCGGATCTCACGAAGCCGGTCAAGCAAGGGCTCCTCGTCCGCCAGCACTGTGCGCTGGACTGCAGGGTTGAGACGCCACCATTAGCCCCAGACACCCAGGTGTCCTGGAGCCCCGGGCAGACGCGGTCAGGAGTGGGCTACAGGCTCCCCCTCACCTTGTCTGCTGCCCATGAGCACCTCCACCAGCTGGAAGCCCTCGACCCCCTCGGCCTGCGGGGGTACAGTTCAGGGTATCAGGCCTGGATGGGACCCTGCCACCCCAAGACTTTGGCGGGGAGGGCACACGGGCGGGGCGGGGGGGCACACACCTGCTGTCCGAGCAGCGGGAGGACCTCCAGCACCACGCTGCGGGCAGTGCTCTGCGGGGTCACACGGATGGACACGTAGGCCACACCCACCCTGCAGGGGACACGCTCAGGAGCTGCGGAGGCAAAGCCTGCACTCCTTCCCCCCTACCCCCCACGGCCCTGCTGGGACCTGGTCTCACTTGAGCCAGGCCGGGTAGATCTTCAGGATCTCCTGGGTGCGGGGCAGAGCGCGGAGGACCCAGGCCTCGGGAGCTGCTCTGCCGCCCTCCTCCTCAGCGGGCCCAGCGCTCCAGACCCTTCCCGCGGCCGCGGTGTCGCCAAGCTGCACAGGCGTGGGGAGCGCCTGCAGCTGGAAGCCCTGAGGGTCCTCGGAGATGTAGTAAGCCCGCAGAGCCGCCTCCTGTGAGAGGGGAGCAAAGGTAGGGCCTGCTGAGGCCAGGCCTGTGGGTGCCCGCGGTCCCCCACGGCCGGGCCCCCTCTTACCAGCACCTCCTGGCTCCGGGCCAGGCGCGGGACCGTGACTGCACGGAAGTGGTTTCGCTGCATCGCGTCGCTGCCGTCAAAGATCTTCAGAGTCTGCTTGCCTGGGCCGCAGGGGAGTGCGTGCAAGTCCGTGAAGTGAGGGCCGGTCGGGGGAGTCGGGCTCGGGGTGTGGGAGCGGGGACAGCCAGGGGGCACTTACCGGACTCAGGCGTCCCCACCTCTCGGCCCGGGCCAGCGGGGACGCTGCCGTCGGCGCTGTCCTCCCCGTCCCCTGCGGGAAGGTCACAGCCGGCCTCAGTCAGGGCCCGGCCCCGCGCCGGCCACCCCTCCCCGCCGCCCCACTCACCGGGCTCCGGCGCCGCGCTCTCGGGGATCCGAAAGCAGTGCATCTTGCTGAAGTTTCGGGACAGGAGGCGCACGCACGCGGGGGGCAAGACCAGGGTGCGCAGGCGCCCGAAAGTGCACTCGGGGGCGAGCGCCGCGGAGCAGACCGAGTGGGCCTGCAGGGAAGCGGGTGCGGCTCGAGCGCGGGGCTCCGGCGCAGAAGGCCAGGCGGACCCACACCGAGTGCCCCCAACCAGAGACTTGAGTCTACCCTGTACCCTCAAAGGCCGGAAGGCAGCGCGATCCAGACGAGCTGTGCCCAAGACCCAGACCCCCGCACGCCAGCCCCGCCCCGCAGAGGCCACGCCCCGCGCGCCCACCTGGATGCCGCACCACTCGCAGCGCACGCCGGCCGGCACGTCCGAGGAGCCACAAGTCTTCCGACAGAGCTCGCAACGCGCGCCGGAAGGCAAGGTCCCCTCCCGCCAGTGGTGGAGGTGCGCGTCCTACGGAGAGCGCCGTCAGCGGCTCCTCAGGCCGCGCTCCCCGGCCTCCCCCAGGCCCCGCGCACTCACGTGGTCGCGGTGCCCGTCCTGGTGGCACTGGCGGCAGTCGCTGCAGGCGAAGGGCACACAGTCGGGGTGAACGTGCAGCTCACACACTGGGGGGCGGGCAGGGTTAGGGGGCCTCTTGTCGCTGCCCACCGACCCTGCCCGCCCCCTGCTCGGGCCTGGGTCTGCCCCTCCCAGGACTTCACTTTCCTGAACGTTTGGGGGCCCCTGATGAGAGACAGGAAACACCAGCCCCCCACCCCCACCCCGTGGCAGGATGGGAACCAGCTTCTCTGCGTCTCTCCCGTCCAGCCCACCTCTGCACGCAGGGGGCGGCCCTGCGATGCCCCGCACCCACCTCCCCACCCCCACCCCAGACCTGCGGCCCGACCGCATGGGGGCGGGGCCGCCCGGGCCGCAGAGACCAGGCCCCTGGAGCTGGGCCAAGCGGGAGGCTGGCGGTACCTTCGCAGCGGAGGCCCGGCGCCTCCAGGCCCTTCCGGCACACGGAGCAGAACCTGCGCTTGTAGAGCCCCCGGGGGCCGAAGCAGTGGGCCACCGGGACCTGGGAGGGACAGAGCTTGGCCTCAGCCTGGGTCCCCAGGCCCCCCTTCCTCTGCCCAGGGAGCTGCCATCACCAGCCCTGGCCCCTCAGTCCTCCCGAGCCCTGCTGACGGGGTGCTGTGTGTGCCTCTGGGCCCCTCTATGCTCCCAGGGGATCCTGCTGGGGACCATCTGGCATGCCGACTCCTCTGTTCCTTGTCCGGGACTGACTGGGGCAGCCCCAGGGTGTGACCTCAGACAGCCCCTTCTGCAGCTCAGGCCCAGCTGGCCTGGCCCAGGCCTGACCCAGCTGCCCAGGTGCTGGCCACCCCCAGGCCTGTTCTCCTTGCCGATGCATTTGGGGCCAGCTGGACGGAGTACAGGCGGTGGGAAGCCCAGCCACAGGCTGCTGGGTACCAAGAACCCGGGAGAAGACGGGGTCAGAGCCCTGGGGAAGGGAGGCCCCCTGCTGCCCTGGGAGGGGCTGGGGACAGGGATGCAGTGCGAGGGGGCACTCCCAGCCCAGCCCCCACCACAGGAGCTGGGCCCCCAGACCCTCTGCGCCCTTCCCCCAAAGGTGCGGCTGCTGAGCTCCATACGCACGCGGACCAGGCTGGGAGCCACGCTCGTGCAGGGGGTCTTCACGTGCTTCAGGCACTTCTCATGGGACATGAAGTTGCAAACTGTGGGAACGGGAGCCCTGTGAGTTGGCCCCTGTCCTGCCCAGGAATCAAGAGACCCCAGGGCTTGGCATGCGGGAGGGAGGCCGTGCCAGGGCAGACAGCTTATCACAGTGGGCCCACCCTCACACCTTCCCAGACCTTCCTGAGCCTAAGCCCTGGCCGTCAGGGTAGGGAGAGAGCGTGGAGACAGCCTGGTCCTCGGCCCCACCCCCGAGAGCTGAGTGAGGAGCAGCTTGGTGGCTCTGGCCATCCGGGATGACCATGTGCTCTGGTGTCCTGAGCAGGCCCTGTCCACCCCCCACCCCCATCCCCGACTCACACAGGCCCAGCTCCTTCCAGTCTCTACTGGCAGTGGGTAGACAGGCAGGGACTTGGCCAGCTCCTGCATCTCTGCCTGCCCCTAGACCAACTTCTCCAGGGACACCCTTCTCTAGCTCCCCACAACTGCATACACCCCTAATTACCCCTCCCACACACGAGGTGCCTGCCCAGACCAGAGCTAGTCTGACGGACCAGGATGCCCTGCCCAGAGAGGTAGATGGCCCAGAGGCTCCAGGGCATGAGCTGTGCTCACAAGGCCCACAGAGGCAGCAAGGGGGCACCCTCCCTCCTGGGGAGGCATGCAGCAGGGTGAGGGCCCGCCTGGCACAGCCTCGGAAGGCGGCAGCTCTGGACAGGTGGCGCTCAGCTTCCTCCTCTGGCCCACAGAGAGAGCCCCTGCCCCTCACACATCCTGGGTGCTCCCTGGCAGGGGAAGGCGCTCTTCCTCCCACACCCTTGCCAGGCCTCTCTGCGTGCCGAGGTCACCAGCTCACCCTCCGGAGCTGGGGAGAGTGTCTGCACATCACCCCCATTTCCCTTCCGTAAGCTCCTTAACGCCTCAGACCTAGCACCCACCGGCAGGAGGTCCTACCTCTGAGGGGGACCGGCTACTTCCCTGGCAGCTCCTCCACCCAGACCCAGCCTAGCCTCCTCAGCACACCAGGCCCCAGGCCCCTCGGTCCCCAGAGCCACAGGCCTGTCTCCCTGGGCAGGGCAGAGGCGCCCCGCCCCGTCCCGTCCCCTGCTGAGACGCATGTGTCAGCCGCCCAGGAGCCGGAGGATGGAGAGCCTCCCCGCCCGACCAGGCTCGCTTGGCGGCTGGGCTGGGGCCCTGTCGGGGCACGTCACACTCGGGGTGGCAGGCCTGGCCCAGCTCCCTGGGAGTCTGAACCTGGGCAGCCCTGTGGGCAGCAGCACACACCCAGGAGAGAGCAGACCAGCAGCAGCCCTGGGGAGCCAGTGGCCCAGGCCAGACCTGCCTGGCCACGCTGCTGGCCCTTGCACCTGCCCAGGGTTGGCTGGCCTCGTCCCCAGGCACTGCACCGGCCCTGCGCGGCTGCCGCGCTCTTCCCTCACCGGGTTCCAACCCAGCTGAGGACGCCCAGGGAGCGGTTCTTTCCCTCATCGTCCTGGGGAGGGGCCGCGGCCGCTTGACGCCCCCAGACCCCGCGAGGAGCTGGTCTTCATAGCCTCCGCAGGGAGGTCTGGGCCTGGCAAGCTCCTGCCCCGAGGGCAAGGGGCTCTGTCCCGGGGAGGCCCCTGCTGGAAGTGCAGAGAGCAGGGGTTGGGGTCCGCGGTGTGGTCTCGGGCGCTCACCGTCACACAGGATGCCGGCAAGCCCCCAGATGAAATCGGAGCAGAGGTGGCAGAAGGTGGGCTTGGTAAGCGTCACCTTCCTGAAGCTGTGACTCGGCGCGGCGGGCCCTGGGGTCCTGGCGCCCGACCGCTCCGGCCCCGACCCCGGCCCGGACCCCGGCCCCGATCTCGAGCGGCTTCCGGCGCCCAGCTCGGGGCTGGAGGTCGGGCTGCCAGGGCGCGGGGAGCCGCCGCCAAGCCAGCCTCGGGCCCCGGGCTCGGCCGCCGCCTCCATCCCCAGCCAGGGCGGCCCGAGCCCCGGCGGCGGACGACTGCGGGCTGCGCGCTGTGGGCAACCGGGGCTGCGGTCCCCGCGGTCCCCGCGGTCCCCGCGGTCCGCGCCGGGCTTCCGACTGCGCCCGTGCTCACTGCGCAGGCGCGCGCCCGTGGGGCGGGGCCTTGGGCGGGGCCGGCCCGGGGAAGGGGCCGGGCGGGGTGGGGCCTGCTGAGTGGGCGGGACCTAAGAGGGGCTGACCTGGGGAAGGGGCCGGATGGGGGTGGGGGAGCCTGCGGGGTGGGCGGGGCCTTGGAAGGGGCCGGCCCTGGGAAGGGGCCGGTTGGGGTGGGGCCTGGCGGACGGGGGTGGGCCCTGTAGGTGGGCGGGGGGTAGGCGGGGCCGACCTGCGGAGCCAGGGAGCCGGTCCACGTCCTGGGTCCGGCCGGCGGGTGGATGGGTCTGGTGGTCCGACGAAGCAGGCACAAGACCTCCACACACCGATGCAAGGTGTCTGCACCTGCGGGGCTCAGGCGTGCGCCTGTGCAGACGGACTCCTCCCACCGGCCCTGGGATCCTGCCCGTTGTTCCGTGCGACCCGGCAAGCGTGCGGCACAGCCCCAAGTACTCAGAGTAGGGCCTGGAAGGGACCCCATGTGGAGTCAGAGGGGCGGGGAAGGTGTTGGTGTCTCGGGGTGGGGG
This sequence comes from Bubalus bubalis, assembly GCF_019923935.1. Classification (NCBI taxonomy): domain Eukaryota; kingdom Metazoa; phylum Chordata; class Mammalia; order Artiodactyla; family Bovidae; genus Bubalus; species Bubalus bubalis. The sequence continues at coordinate 432,927 of NC_059163.1, forward strand.
GTGTTCCCAGGGTGAGGTCCTGGGCCCCAGTCTGGGTGTGCATGGCGGAGGATATGGCCGTGGGTCAGGGCGGGCCGGCCTCCCGCGTGCTCCCACCAGCTGTGGGTGGGCGGCTCTGTCTGCAGGGTCTTCGGAGACGCGGACGCCGGCCCCCGTCCTTATCACCACAGGTCTCCCAGCCAGCGCTGGCCAGGGCCTTCAACCCACTGGGACTCTGCTGCCCCGCCCGTTCGCGTGTTCTCCTTGCAGGAGGAGCCCCCTCCTCATCTTCCCCTTGCGGAGCCCAAGGGTTTTGCCTCCTTCCATCCGGGCGACCCAACAGGTGACCCTACCCCAGGCCTCCTGGAGACCAGCCCCCCACCGCACTCCCAGTTAGGGCAGTGAATCCCAGCCCTCACCCTGCCCCCAGCGTTGTCTCTGGGATGTGTGGGGGTGGTGTCCACAGAGGCCACCCGCGCTCCAGAGTTCCTGCCCCTGTGGGCCTGACGGGGGATTGTCATCCAAGTTGCCAAGATGGGTGTCTTGGGCCAAGGGGCTTCCCTGGGACCCACCTGGCTGCCCTCCCTCAAGCCAGACCCCTGCCTGGCAGGGTGAGCAAGGGTTGCAGGAGGAAAACGGGCACGGAAGCAGCCAGGGGAGCAATGTCCCGGGAGAGGGCGCAGTAGGGAGGAAATGTCCGGAAGAGTGCTGGGCCAGCTGGGAGGGGCTACAGGGGCAGGAGAGCGGGGAGGGGCGGGGGCGGGGCGGGGAGGGGCGGGGGCGGGGAGGGGAGGGGCGGGGGGCGGGGAGGGGAGGGGCGGGGACTGGCCCAAAGAGGAGCACACTCCTGGGTTGCTGGGGTACTCCTATCCTGTTAGAGCACTGGGCGCCAGGCTGGCATCCCTGCCCCCCTTGGGCTGAGTTCAGGGGCAGAAGGACAACAACAAACTGAAAAATAGGCCGGGAAATGCCACTTAGTGGTGCCTGGCCACGGATGGAAGGAGCCAGGACTGAGCTACCCGGACAGACATCCAAAGGGGCAAAGAGGAGCAAAGCCCTGGGTGGTGACGCTGCAAAGGCAAGGACACCCCTCCCCAGGGCTCCGCAGACGGCCCCTGCGTCCTGAAGCATGTAGTTCATGCAGGACTCCCCCCTCCCCACAACCTGAAGCCTTGCCTGCCCCCTCCTCCTGTCCTCAGCACCCCTCAACCTATGAGAAGCAGAGGTTTCTACTGAAGCCCACCCCCCGTAATCCAAACCAGCTGACTCCCAAGGACACAGAATTTCAGGAGGTAGCTTTTCTATTTGTGAGAAAGTGGAGAAAGCAGGGGAAACATCTTGAAAAGAAAAATTCACATCCAACCATTTCTGCAGATTTTAACTGCTTTCTGATCCAGCATATTAAATAAAATGGCAAACACACTTCTGTCACACCGTCCCACGACCTTCTTAGAATACCTTCCAAAATAATTAGCAGCTTCTAGTTGAAGTTTCCCCTGGAGAAGGGAATGGCAACCCACTCCAGTATTCTTGCCTGGAGAATCCCATGAACAGAGCAGCCTGAGGGCTACAGTCCATGGGGCTGCAAAGAGTCAGAGAGTCAGATACAACTGAACAACAAATACTTCACTACTTAGACAAAACTTAAATCTAAACCTTTGGTACTTTTAAAATTCTGGACAGGCAGCTTCAGCAACAGATACTTATTTGTCTTGGTTCTAGAGGCTAGAACTTGGAGATCAGGGAGCTGGCGTGGTGGGTTCACATGAGTGAGTGTCTGGCCTGTAGACACCATCTTCTCGCTGACTTGGGGAGCAGAGGGGACACTAATCCTGTCGTGGTTCAGTCAGTTCAGTCGCTCAGTCATGTCCGACTCTTTGCGACCCCATGGACTGCAGCATTCTAGGCTTCCCTATCCATCACCAGCTCCCGGAGCTTGCTCAAACTCATGTCTGTTGAGTCGATGATGCAATCCAACCATCTCATCCTCTGTTGTCCCCTTCTCCTCCTGCCTTCAATCTTTCCCAGCACCAGGGTCTTTTCAAATGAGTCAGTTCTTCTCATCAGGTGGCCAAAGTATTGGAGTTTCAGCTTTAGCATCAGTCCTTCCAATGAATATTCAGGACTGATTTCCTTTAGGATGGACTGGTTGGATCTCCTTGCAGTCCAAGGGACTCTTAAGAGTCTTCTCCAACACCACAGTTCAAAAGCATCAATTCTTTGGCACTCAGCTTTCTTTATAGTCCAACTCTCACATCCATACATGACTATAAGAAAAAGCATAGCTTTGGCTAGATGGAACTTTGTCAGCAAAGTAATATCTCTGCTTGTCAATATGCTATCTAGGTTGGTCATAGTTTTTCTTCCAAGGAGTAAGTGTCTTTTAATTTCATGGCTGCAGTCACCATCTGCAGTGATTTTGGAGCCCCAAAAAATAAAGTCTGCCACTGTTTCCATTGTTTCTCCATCTATTTGCCAAGAAGCGATGGGACCGGATGCCATGATCTTAGTTTTCTGAGTGTTAAGTTTTAAGCCAACTTTTTCACTCTCCTCTTTCACTTTCATCAAGAGGCTCTTTAGTTCTTCTTCACTTTCTGCCATAAGAGTGGTGTCATCTGCATATCTGAGGTTATTGATATTTCTCCTGACAATCTAGATTCCAGTTTGTGCTTCATCCAGCCTAGCATTTCACATGATGTACCCTGCATTTAAGTTAAATAAGCTAGGTGACAATATACAACCTTGACGTACTCCTTTCCCTATTTGGAACCAGTCTGTTGTTCCATGTCTGGATCTAACTGTTGCTTCTTGACCTACATACAGATTTCTTAGGAGGCAAGTCTGGTATTCCCTTCTCTTCAAGAATTTTCCACAGTTTGTTGTGATCCACACAGTCAAAGGCTTTGGCATAGTCAATAAAGCAGATGCTTGCTTTTTTGATGATCCAGCGGATGTTGGCAATTTGATCTCTGCTTCCTCTGCCCTTTCTAAAACCAGCTTGAACATCTGGAAGTTCACTGTTCATGTACTGTTGAAACCAGGCTTGGAGAATTTTGAGCATTACTTTGTTAGAGTGTGAGATGAGTGCAACTGTGCAGTGCTTTGAGCATTCTCTGGCATTGCCTTTCTTTGATATTGGAATGAGAACTGACGTCTTCCAGTCCTGTGGCCAATGCTGAGTTTTCCAAATTGCTGGCATATTGAGTGCAGCACTTTCACAGCATCATCTTTCAGGATTTGAAATAGCTCAACTGGAATTCCATCACCTCCACTAGCTTTGTTCGTAGTGATGCTTTCTAAGGCCCTCTTGACTTCACATTCCAGGATGTCTGGCTCGAGGTGAGTGATCACACCATCGTGTTTATCTGGGACGTGAAGATCTTTTTTGTATGGTTCTTCTGTGTATTCTTGCCACCTCTGCTTAACATCTTCTGCTTCTGTTAGGTCCATACCATTTCTGTCCTTTATTAAGCCCATCTTTGTATGAAATGGTCTCTTGGTATCTCTAACTTTCTTGAAGAGATCTCTAGTCTTTCCCATTCTACTGATTTCCTCTATTTCTGTGCAATGATCACTGAGGAAGGCTTTCTTATCTCTCCTTGCTATTCTTTGAACTCTGCATTCAAATGGGTATATCTTTCCTTTTCTCCTTTGCCTTTCGTGTCTTTTCTTTTCTCAGCTATTTGTAAGGCCTCCTGGGACAACCTGTCGTGGGCCCCCACCCTAATGACCTCCAACCCTGACTATCCGCAAGGACCCAGCCCCAAATACCATTCCATGGAGGCTAGAGTTTAATCAGTGGGAAAATCAGTGTTGTTTAAGCCAGCCAGCTTGTGGCATTTTGTGCGGGAACCTAGGCGAGCGACAGAATACAGAGACCTGCCAGGTGTCCCAACAATTCTTTTTATAATTTTATTTATGTTATTTATTTTTGACTGCACTGGATCTTCATTGCTCTGCACAGGCTTCCTCCAGTTGCAGCGCACAGGCTCCTCGTTGCGGTGGCTTCTCTCGCTGCGGAGCACGGGCTGCAGGTGCGTGGGCCCCGGTAGTTGCAGCACGCCGGCTTAGTCGCCCCAGAGCATGTGGTTCCCAGACCAGGGGCGGAGCCCATGTCCCCTGCGTTGGCAGGCAGGTTCCCATCCTCTGCTCCGCCAGGACGTCCTCTCCCAGCGCCTTGTCTCGAGCCCACTGCAGGCCTTTCTGTTGCTGCTCACGCTTGGGGGCGTGTGGGGGTCTGCTCTGCCGTCTCTGTGCTATCACTCAGACCCATGCTAGCAAGCTTGAGTGTTGGCCCCAGACTTTGGCTGTTATGGAAAATACTTCTGGAAACATTCTCATCTGTGTGTTTGGATACACACATACACATGCCCACCTGTCTGTTGAAGTAGAACATGCCATATTCGCTTCTAGAAGAAAATTCCAAACAGCTTTCCAAAACTTCACACAAAAATAAAGGTTCTTACTCCTACCAGCAGTGCAGGAGCCTTACCACGCCTGGACAGCGTCAGCCTTTCTGGCAAGGGTGCAGAGTGTCCACGTGGCTCTGGCTCTTGCCCTGCGGCATGGCAAGGGAGGCCTGCACCTCATAGGACCTCTGTGCCATCTGCAACACTTCCTGTGAGGCATGGTTAGATGTCTTGGTCACTTTCTATTAAGACTCCTTTTCTTATTGATTTGCAGGAGTTCTTTATATATTCTGGAGATGGCTCTTCTGTTGATTACAGTCAGTTCTCAATATTCTCAAAGTCGTGCTCTATGTGGTCTCCAGGAACTCTGACTCAACTTTCCTGGATCATAGTGTTTTCCCCGACGCGAGCGCACCGTCGCTGGCTCGGCCGCACTGACCCCGCGGGCAGCACCATCGCGCGGCCTGGACGGAGCCCGCCCGGCACAGGGCCTCCGCAATGGGGCCCGTCCGGCCTCCTGCATGCAGGTCACTGGGTGCAACAAGCTCTCGGCCGGGGCCACGAAAACCGCAAAGTCACCCCCAGAAGCACGAGAGAGGAGACACGCAGCTCAGGGGCAGGAAGACGGCTCTTCTGGAAGTGAGGGGAGCACCGCTCCCGCGGCTCCGCGCACGTCCATCTGCAGTGCCCTCGCTGGCCCCCCAGTGCCGATGGCGCGGACAAGCGGGGCCTCGCGAGCAGGCGGGCTCACAGAGACAGGACCTGGGAATATTGGGAGGGGCCACGTCTGCACCCTCCCCTCACCTGGCTGGCCCTCCAGCCACTCGGTGGTGAGCGACCTTCTGTGTTTCCCTCTCGGCCAGTCATCAACCTCTGCCTTCTGGGGAGGGCCTCTGCATCCTGCTTGAGCACTGCCCACACCGAGGCCGCAAAGTGCCCGAGACCCAGGAAGAGGGCAGTGGGCGGGAGGCGCAGTGCATATCGCCAGGTGGCCGACACGTGACCGGGTCAGTGTGGGGCTGGGCCTGCACAGGTTTGGGGTAATCTGAAGTCGATGGGACCCTAACTCAAAAAAGGCAAAATCATTTTGATAACATTAGAAACATACTTATTTAGAATGTGAAGGAAAAAAATCACAAGAAATCAAACATGAAAAAAATCAAGAAATGGCACAAAACACCACAAGATCTAGAGAAAGACAACTGTTACTCGTAAGTGCCTGCCACCCCACTGTGGTTCTTCATCATCCACGGTTTAGAAGTGTCTGGGGCTGCGCTGACAGCTTACGGGAGCTCAGTTGTCCAACCAGGGATTGAGCCCAGGCCCTGGGCAGGGAAAGCTCTGCATCCTAACCCCTGGACCACCAGGGAGTTCCCTCAGCTGCATTTTCTTATTGTCTCTCTTTACAACAGTATCATAGTCCAGGGAGAAAAGAGAGAGAGAATTTAGTCCCTCTGGCATAACTGATCAGAAAACGGTGAGGGCCACTTTGGGGGCTTATTTGCATACTTATTTTTGGTTGCGCTGGTGTTTGTGCTGTGCTCTGGCTTTCCTGGTTTTGAGGAGCAGGGGACACTCTCTAGCCACAGCGGGGGATCAGTTGTTGTGCAGTAGGGCTCGAGCAGCTCTGGAGCTCTGGGTTAGGAGTCGCGGCCCACAGGCTTCAGTCGCTCCGAGGCACGCGTCTTCCAGACAAGGGCTCGAACCTGGATCCCTGCGTTGGCAGGTGGATCCTTATCCACTGTACCACCAGGGGAGTCCTGTGGCTGCTATTTCACAAGAGTTTTCCTTGACGAGTCATTACTGATTGTATCATATGAACAGTTAAGACTGCTGAAACACCTGGAGAGAACTTTGTCAACTTCTCTCATCTGTAAGCTGTGTCCTTTCTTGGGTTGTGACTAATCTAAATGCCCCCGCAGATCTGACGGAGCTCCTTACATTATGTCCTTGTCGCTGGCAGTCAGGGACCTCGGTATCTTGTGGATGTCAGTATTTCCTGTTAAGTCAGCTGATGTTTAATCCTCTCCCAAAGCTGGTGTGATTCACGCCTTCCTGCTGGGCAGCTGCGATAGGAGTTCCTGGAAGCTGTTTTCTACTCCAGGATGTCTGGCCGTGACTTCCCAAGCAAGTGGCTTCCCCACTGACCCCCAACTGATGTTCCCAGAACCAACTTCCCCTTGGCCAGACCCCCAGAGTGCCCTCCAGGACCACTCCAGCCAGAGGGAAGTGTGACGGGGCACCCGAGAGAGTGTGGGAACCACCGTGGTCACGTTGTCTTCATTTAGCAAGTTTTAAAAAAAATTTTTTATTGAAGGATAATTGCTTTATAGAGTTTTGTTTTCTGTCAAACCTCAGCATGAATCAGCCATAGGTATACCTATATCCCCTCCCTCTTGAACTCCCCTCCCATTTCCCTCCCCATCCCACCCCTCTGGGTTGATACAGAGCCTCTGAGTTTCCTGAGCCATACAGCAAATTCCCATTGGCTGTCTACTTTACATATGGCATTTAGCGAATTTTACAAAGCCTCGTGGGCATGTGGCCGAGGCCCTGTGTGAACCCAGGCTGCTGCATGGACCTTCCCTGGTGCCTCTGTCCCTCCTTGCCCAGTGCCACGCAGTTCCATTGCTCCCGTGTCATGGTCCAGTCTCGTGTTCAGGCTGTGGGCAGCTCCGCATTCCCGCCCAGTGACTGAGCCCTGTTCTCGGCATTCTGGAGCCCGAGGCCCCCTCCTCCATCGTCAGAGCCTCAGCACGACATCTCTGTTCGAAAATTTGTGCCCAGGGTTTGTTTTAATCACATGTGGTAAAGTGAGGGAGACACTGCCTCTGGACGAAGAATTTATTATTTACATTGCTTGAGAGAAGGGGCAGCACGTCCAGAGTAGAGGTTTGGGTCAGGAGGCAGAAGTGAAGAAAGCGTGGCCCAGAGCCTTCGCAGGGGGTTGGCAGGAAGGAGTGGTGAGCAGCACAGGACCACGGAGGAAACTCAGGACTGGGCAGATTGAATGATTCGGGCAGGCCTGAGCGCCGGGGCAGCCCCTGGTTGTCCACTGTCAGCCTGGGGGTGATTGGGGGGCATAATGAGGCACCGCATGAGTGCAGGTGAAGGGCCGACTGGGGTGAGGGCTCTGGACCCATCTGGGAAGGGGGTGCAGTCCTGGGGGGGTAGCCTCTCCAGGATCAAGGCCCCAGAGGCCAGAGCACCAAGAACACAGGGAAAGTGAGACAAAGTTGCTCAGTGCGGCCGACTCTGAGACCTGTGGGGGTTCTCCGGGCCAGAACCCTGGAGTGGGGATCAGTCGTGTCCGACTCTGTGACCCGTGGGGGTTCTCCAGGCCAGAATCCTGGAGTGGGGATCAGTCGTGTCCGACTCTGCGACCCGTGGGGGTTCTCCAGGCCAGAATCCTGGTTCCCTTCTCCAGGAAAGAACACATGAAATGAGCAAAAATCGTCAATACAGTCAGAGATTGATGGGGGCAGATAAAAGCAAACCGTTCTTAGCTGCTTAGAGATAGAGGCCAGGGCTCATTTAAGAGAGAAAACAGACTTTTGTTTAAGAGAAAGAAGAAGAGAAAGACTGCTGGTGCCGCTGGCAGGGCCCCTGGCCCTCTCTCCAGCCAGAGACAGGGACAAGAATCCTAACAGAAAAACGAATGAATAAATAAATGAAGAAGGAGAAAAGACTGAAAGGAAAAAAACCAACCTGAGGGCATCGAGAGGAGAATGAAGCCTAATTCAGCCTGTTCTTTTCCCAGGAAAATTTCAGGTGGAAAAAAACCACGCCATCCCGCAGTGGTCCTGCTGCTGGGCCCCCACATCCGAAATTCTACAGGGTCAGCACCGAGGCCTCGGCCGCCAGCACCCAGAATGGTTTCCTCTCCCACCGCTGGCCCCACTCCCAGGCTGCCCAGGGCAGGCCTGGCCCTGAGCCCAGGACCAGAGCAGTGCCCTCCTCCAAGCACAGGTGAGGCCTCACCATGGCAACGCCCTCCTCCAAGGAGGAGGAGGGACACACAGATCCAGCGTCTTTCAGTCTCTGTTGGGTCTGGGGGCAACGCATTTCCCCCCCAGACCTCCTGGCCACCTGGGGGACGACCGGAGTCTCAGTGTGGGCATCCCTGGACTTGCGAAGGGGGCTTCCAGCCATACCACGCCTCCCACCCTGTGACAGGGCTCCATGCAGCCCCACTACCCTTGGCCCTCAGCCCTGGTGACGGAACGAATCCAACCTCAGCCCACCAGCAGCGGGCCCCCCGAGTGGCCCATTCCCACGCAATCACACTGTCCAAGCATCGCCTAAAATCCCCGCTTAGGAGTGAAGGACTTTAGGACTCTCCGGTCTCACATGAATACGCTGAAATCCTGCACGTCTCCAGGCGCACGAAGGCCACGCACGGGGTCAGGGAGAGCTGGTTCTTTCGGGCTGACACACACAAGGGTCAGTCTCACAGCCTGGCCCTGAGGGCGCCCAGAGGGCTGAGCTGAGACACAGACGGGCCTCCTCGGGCAGCCTTCTCCAAACTCCAGTCCAGCAAGTGGGCCTCCAGGCAGGTCTCTGTCTCGTTCCAGGCCTGAATCTCCCTTTATTCAAGCACCTTGGCCAACTCACCCCCATGCCAGCTTCTAAAGCTTTCCACTGCCCTTTCCTCTGTTAAAGGGGACGCGTGCTGCCACTGGGCACTCGAGATGCCCTGCACATGGGATCCTTTAATAATGCTCCTCTGCTCTCGGCCTCCCCATGTGGGCCTGCCTCTTTTCTCTGGGGTCTGTGTCCTTTGGTCTAACCACGCCTGATTGAAACAAGTCCCGAGGACAGAGTTTAGGGCAGTCTTCAGGAGGCTTTCTCTTCTGAAGTCCCCACGGGGCCTCTGTCATGTCAAATCTCCCCCCGACAAGGACATTAGGGCCCAGTCAGATAACCCAGGATCATCTCCTCACTGTAAGACCCTTGACTCAATCGCAGCTGCCAGGCCCTCCGGGCAGCAGCTCCACTCAGGGCACGGGGCGGCCAGCCACCCGCACACCGCTGCGCCCCTCACAGCTCCTGGCAACTGTGTTCAGGGGCTTCCGTCTCGGGACCTGTCTCAAGCCTCACGAGCGCTCTCGTGTGTGGGGGTCGCTCTCCATCGGGTTTGCGGACGACAGACACTTCTGCCACACGTTCTTCCTTCCCATGAGGATCCCTGACCTCCTGGAAGGACACCAGTTACCATCAAGGAGGGTGGGTGGTGACGAATGTCCTCGGAGCTGGACCCTCGGAAGTGTCTCTTTTGACCTCGTCTCAAAGCACACTTTTTGCTGGGTTTAGACGACCTGGCTGACAGCAATCGACTTTGTTTTCCTTTCCCTTCCACTGGCTCTGGTAGCTTCTGATGGAAGCTCGGTGCTCTTCTCGCTGTCTGGCTCTTTGAGGTAAGGGGTCCTTTTCTCCTCCAGCTGCGTTGAAGGCTCCCGCTCTGGCTTTGCCGTCTGCACTTCACCTGGACGCTCCTGGGTTCTGCTGCCTTTGTCCTTCTCCTCTGGCTGCACAGCTCGGCTCCATGCAGTGGCTGGATGGCGTCGGTCACTCTTGGAAAGTGAGCAGCTCCTCTCCGTCTTCACCCCAGGGGACAGCGGACGAGGGTGGACTCCGGGCGGGCTCTGCTGTCGAGGGAGGTCAATGTGGGTGCCGGAGGCCCCTCCCTGAGCCCCGAGATGTCTGGTGGAGGAAGTGAAGTGGCACAGAAACTGGCAGTGTGCGTGTGCGATTCGAAGCTGAAACACTTACACTGTTGATCCCACCTCGCCCAACACACGGGCCAGGCTGCCCAGCGTCCACAGAGATGTCCGCTGCACTTCTCAAAAGCAGCGTAGACCCCGGACCACCCCGGTTGCTTTACAACAGACTCCTCTCTCAGAAAAACCGCAGGTCCCCACGCAGCTCTGGCCAAATTCCTAAGGGCCACTAGCCCACCTTCCAAACGGGTCCACATCCGGTCACCTCCCTGCACCGTCCAGTCGTCGCCGTTTCAGCCATGGAGCAGCTACCCGGCCGGAGCGTTAGGCTACTTCCCGGCCAGCGGGACGACCTTCCGAAGCCTTGACACGACCCCCAAGCACTTTCCAAGAGCCGCCTGTGCCCACCGCACGGGAGGGGACGCAGGGGCTCGGTTCCGCTGCCGCCGGAGGGGAAGGAGGGGCGCACACGGCCGGGAGGGGCTCCAGACGGGGGAGCAGGGCACAGCCCTCGGTCTAGAGACGCGCTCTAGCTTCCGACTGCGGGCGCCAGGAGGCCCGGCCCGCAGGCCCACGCCCACTGCCCGGACCGGGACTGGGACCGTCCCCACCCGCCCCTCCCGGCCGCGCTCCGGCCCCGCCCCGGCCACCACGCCAGCCCCCCAGCTGACCCCGCCTGCCGGGGTCCTGCCGAGCTCCCTCCCCGCGCCGGCGGTCACGTGGCGCGCGACCCGGAGGCGGAACCGGACGGCGGGGCGTGGACCTCGGCTCTCGGAGCGCAGAGCGCAGGGGGCGCCTGCAGAGATTGGGGTGCGCCCGCGCCCCCGCCATGCGGCCCCCGCGCCCTTCCGTCGCGCTGCTCGCCGTCCTGGGCGCGCTTTGGGCGGCGGCGCTCGTGGCCGCCGAGGCCCCGCACCTGGTGCGCGTGGACGCGGCCCGCGCGCTGCGGCCCTTGCGGCCCTTCTGGAGGAGCACCGGCTTCTGGTGAGCTCCGCGCGGGGACGCCGAGGTCGCGGCGGCCCAGCCAGCCAGCGCCTGCCCGCCGCGCTCTCCTCCTAAATGGCCCGCGGCCTCGCGCCCCGCCCTGGGCCTCCGGGGCCCCTTGTCGCAGCTGGAGCCGGCGCCCCGAGTGAGGGGGGCCGCGGCTCCCTCCTTCCTTTCGGCAGGCCCTCAGGGTGGGGCGCTCCTTTCTGTCTGCTGGCCCTGTGCCAGGCTTCCACTGCTGCCGCAGCAGTTTGCCAGCTGAGCAGCTGCCCCTGTGGTCAGGGCCTGGGGGCGGGTCCCAGGGATGCCTGGTCACCCTCAGGAGTCTGAAGAGCCTGGTGGCCGCCTGGGACACCCCAGGCTGCAGGAGGGGCTGTGGCCTAGGACCGTCTCAAGGGGGTAACCTCAGCATGTCCCACGACTCCACAGTGGGACCCGTTCCCGTGCCTGGTGCCCCTGGTGGCCTCTGTCAGGCTTGGCGCTGACGGTGGGGATATGGTCTCCCCGGGAGCCCTTGACCCCAAAAACCTGAGGCTTCACCCAGTCCTGGCATTAGGGACCGATTTATTATGTGAGGGGCAGTAAAATTCACGGGCAGAAAGGCACACCCCATCTCCTCCCTGGGTTTGTAGGTGGGGGGTGTGCGGAGGCTGTTCCCCGAGCCCCTCCCCTGGGGACTGATGGCCCCACTCCCCCATGTTTTGTGCCCAGTCCCCCACTGCCGCACGGCCAGGCCGACCGCTATGACCTCAGCTGGGATCAGCAGCTCAACCTGGCCTACGTGGGCGCGGTCCCTCACGGAGGCATTGAGCAGGTTCGGACCCACTGGCTGCTGGACCTCATCACGGCCAGGTGGGTGACGGAGGGGCTGGGCCGCTGAGTGGAGTCCGGACGAGACTGACAGGAGGTGGCGTCTGGGCTGGAGGACAGTGCAGCACGGGCCCTGGTGGGGGCACAGGGAGGGGGAGTCCTGCACCCCGGAGCCACTGCCCTCTGCTTCTCGGCAAAGACCCTGTGGGGCGGGACAGTGCAGGGCCTCCTCCGGGCGGCCCCTGCCTCAGGCACAGCGGGCTTCCTGCTGAAGGCCACCCTGGAGGCACAGCTGGACCCCGCAGCGGCGAGTGGGCACACTTGCTCTGCTCGGGCTGTGCGGGGTTGCCCCATCAGGCCTAGGCTGCAGTCATGTTGGTCCCATCTGCCTTTGGCCCTGCGAGGCCCAGCAGGGCTGAGGTACACGGTGTGAGAGACACTTGGGTGTATGCGGTGTGGGGTTTCCTAGACACAGAGACCCTCACGTCCTGGCCAGAGCCGCAGGCGCTCACCGGGGGGTGGGGGCTGGCGGCTCAAGGGACGGATGTCCTTTTGGCACCTTGGACGCCAGGTACCGCCTCAGGGCCCTCCAAGTAAGACAGGACGCCAGGGTCAGAGTGGCTCTGTGGACCGTGGGCACACAGCACCGTGCCCAGCGTGGCACTGGGGCAGCGTCTGTCTCGGGGTGCAGGGTGCGTCCTTGTGTGTGCCCAGTGCAGCCCTCCGTCCCGTTTGGGGTTCCCCGGCTTCTCTGGGTCGGAGGAACCAGGCGACGGAGGGGGGGCCGTGACGGGCGCGGGCGTGGGGGCTGGCCGCGGGCGCTGGCTCCGCTAGAGGATGGAGTTGGCGGCCGCCAGCTCCTGGTGGCGGGCGTGGGCCGCCTGCACGGCACAGTGCACGCTGGGGAACAGCTGCCCGTCCTCGGCCGCGTCCCCCTGGTCCTCCCCGAGGAAGCCGCCTCTTCTCAGCATGTCTGTCACTGAGGGGTTGCAGCAGGCCAGGAGCAGGCTGATGCCCAAGGCCCCATAGTCTCGATGCAGCTCCTGCAGCGTGGCCAGGCCGGCTGCGTCCAGGAACAGCAGCGGGGCGCAGTCGATGACCACCGCATGGAAGCGGGCCACTGCTGGTACCAGTGAGGCCGCACCGCTCCCGGAGCCCGGGTCCCTGCCCCCCACAGGGTCTCCCTCGCCGGCCCCCTCCCCGGGGCCCCTCTCTTTCCTCCTGGCGACCGCGTGGCCCACGTCCAGCCCCGTGAGGCTGCACAGTGACTGCAGGAAGAAGTCCTTGTTGGCGTAGTAGAGCGGCCCCGTGAAGCGGAACACCTGCACGCCGGGCTCAGGGGCCAGGCCTTCGAACTCTGCCGGGTCCCCGTAGAAGCTGGAGCCCCCAGCGCGGGCGAGCAGGGCAGTGCGCGGGCGGCGGGTGCGGCCGGCCAGGCTGAGCAGTGAGAACAGGACGCCAGCCAGGAGCCCGGCCTCGGTGCTGACCAGCACGCAGGTGGCCGCCGTGGCCACCCAGACCAGCGCGTCAGCGGAGCTGAGCCGCCACAGGCGTGGGACGTCCCGCACCTTGCGCAGGGCCCCACGCAGACTAACCACGATGACACAGGCCAGCACGCTCCGCTGCAGGTCCCGGAACAGCGGCGCCAGCACCAGGAGCACCATCAGCACCACAGCGGCGCTGACCACGCTGGACAGCTGCGTGCGGCAGCCCGTGGCCGTCTTCACCAGGCTCTTGGCCAGGGCGGCGCTCGTGGCGAAGCAGTGGAAGAAGGCGGGCAGCACGTTGCAGCAGCCCACGGCCAGGAGCTCCTGGTTGGCGCGCACGGCGTAGCCATGGCTGCGGGCGAACATCTCCGCCAGCGAGATGGAAAAAGCGGAGCCCACGAGGGCCAGGGAGGCGGCGTCCAGCGCCACCCGCCACATCAGCCCTGCGTCTGGCACCCGCGGGGCCATGAAGCCAGTGGGGATGTCGCCCGCCACGCTAGAGCCAAAGCGCTCGTGGAACTGCCCGAGGTGGGACACGATTGTGGCCACCATGATGACCAGCAGCTCGGCGGGCAGCGGCACCCTCAGGCGGTGCCGGAAGCGGTCCGAGAGCTCCTTGGCGGCCAGCAGCACGGCCAGGCACACAGCGCTGGTGAGCACGTCACACAGGTTGGCCTGCCCGGCGCTGCGCAGCAGGCTCAGCCACGTACTGACCACCAGGCCTGGCCCCTGGTGCCGCGGGACCCGCACGCCCAGCAGGTGCCGGAGCTGGGAGGTCAGGATGGTCACCGAGGCCCCCATGGCGAAGCCATCCAGCAGCGGCTGCGAGAGGTAGGCGGACACGAAGCCCAGCCCGAGGATGCCCATGAGAACCTGTGGACGAGCCGCGGCTGCAGGTGGACAGCCCCACCCCACCCTCACACTGCCTGTCTCCCTGGGGCCCACGCGAGGTGGCCTGTGCACATGTGCGCGCACACAGGCCCAGCAGATGCTGGAGCACACGCCGTGGCTGCGGGGCGCAGCATGGCCTCACGCACAGGGACTCCAGGCATTGGAAATCACGCCACTCCCCTCCCAGGAGAGCTGAGGGCAGGGACTGGGGTGGCCTTTGGGAAGAGGTAGGTGCCCTGGTCCGGGGAGGCCTCGGGAAGGCAGGTGGGCCCCAGGGTCCCACTTGGGACAGGAAGCCAGGGGGGACTCGGGGCCAGGTGGGGCAGTGGGGCATGCCTGGGCCCGGGGCCACAGCCCACGGCTGCCCGGACAGGCTTCCCATGTGGGCGCAGGCACAGCCCCTCACCTGGTAAAGCCCGGCCACCAGCGTGAGGGCGGTGGCCACGCGGATGGCGTAGCAGTCCCGCGCGCAGTCCTGCAGCCCAAGCGCCAGCGCGGCGGCTGAGCCGTTGAGGCTGCTGTGGTTGGCCCCGGGCCCCAGGCCATCCTGGGCGGGGTCGAAGCCAGCCAGCAGGAGTTCGCGGTCCACCACCTGGCCCACCATGAGGCAGAGCAGGCTGAAGATGCCCACAGAGACGTGGCGTGAGGTGCCCATGAGGAAGTAGATGAGGTTTGCGAAGAAGGACGTGTAGAGGCTGTAGATGGGCTGCAGACCGGCCAGCAGCGAGTAGGCAATGGCCTGCGGCACCAGGATGATGCCGATGACCAGCCCGGACATGACGTCGCCCACCAGTGCTTCCCGGGGCCGGTACTGGCGGAGCCAGTGGACTGCAGGGAACAGGGCCTGCAGCTGCGCCCAGGCGCCCTGCAGGCTGCAGGCACAGCTCCGCCGCAGCCCAGCCTTCAGGGCCTCACCCAGGCCTGGGGGCGGCGGGGGGCGCCGTCGGACCAGCACCGGCTGCCCACCCTGCTCCGTGTACTCGGGGGACGCTTCCATTGTGGGGCAGCGGGCCCCCTGGGAGAACCTGCAAAGCGGGCAGAGGTGGGTGTCACTGTCGGGGTGGCCAGGCTGTCAGGGTCAGGGGGCCTCGTGGGAGCCAGACGCACGGCCGGACTGGGCTCCCGTGCACACACAGCCCCAGCGGCCCGTGCCCACAGCAGAGGCCGCTCCACCCGACATGCGGACACCTGGCCCGGGGCCAAGAGGAGGGGCCCTGCAGAGGCCGGAGCCCTGAGTCCACGCTGCAGAAGTGCCTGCCGTGGCCGCTGCTCAGGCAGACCAGCGTGTGTGGTGCAGCCGTGGCCGCTGCTCGGGCAGACTTCCTGCGTGTGCGATGCAGCTGGGGGGGAGTGAGGCTACACGCCTGTCGCCTTCCAGGGGGTCCTGGATGGCAAGCCCCCTTTCCCAGCGCGAGTTAACGCAGCTGGGTTCTGGCTCAGACCCCACGGGCACCATGGGAAGCGCGTGCCAACTGTCCTCGTGGTCCAGGGGACAGCCTGCTGTGCGGGCCCAGCCCAACCTGCCACCTGCTCAGCGGGCACCGGGGCACCGTTCCCAGCTGTCCTGAGGGCCCTCCGGCCTTCCGCTCTTGATGTCCGCCTCGTGACGGTCTCTGCCCGCTCAGAGCCTGGTCACCCCAGCAGGTGTGCATGGGGCTGGGCCCTGGGGCCTGGGGTGGCCCTGCATGAGGAGGATGGGTTCAGGTCCTGCCCTGCATGAGGCGGGCGCAGCCCCTGGGGGCTCTGTTGGGTGAGCACACCACACGGGGTCCCCCGAGCTCAGCCAGAATTTCGGGGCCCAGGGGCGTCGGTTGAGGACTGTTTGAACGCCTGGGAGTCCACAGAAGAAACCTTGGGGTCGGGCCTTGCCACTGCAGACGGGGGCGCTGACCTCTGCTGTGGCCAGGTGGTCCAGAACCGCACTGTCCTGCAGTGGGCCCCAGGGGACTCTTACCTGAGGGACCCCCTCCCAGGCTCGGCGGGTAGTTCAGGCCTGGCGCGTCTGTCCCGGGGACCCTCTGGCTCAGTCTGCAGGTGGGGCGTGCGGCGGTGGGCTCAGGCTGAGCTGGCCCGCGCTGGCCAGCGGGAGTGGTCTGTGCTCAGCATCTGACTGCCCAGCTTGCTGGGCTTGCAGTTAAATCATTTACTCCAGAGACTGCTGAGTCACAGGTTTCCCCAAGATGAGCGTTACCTGAGCGGCTAATCCGGGGAGTTGTTCTGTAATCAGAGGCTCAGAGAGTGACAATTGTGTGGGCCTTTCCTAAGCTTCCAGCCTCCCAGGAGCGGGGCTCCAGGTGCGGACAGGGTGGCTGGGGTGGGGGCGGGGGGCAGCCAGCGGGTGAGCCCTCAGCTCGGGGCGTGGGCAAGGGTGGGGGTCTGCAGGGAGGACGCGTCCCCCAGCACCATCCCAGGACGTCCTGTCTTCAGGAGGTGGGTCTGGTCTGTGCCGGAGCTGGCTGGGCCCCAGGCAGACACGGCCCGGCTTCTGCTCTGGGTCTGTGTGGAGCGCAGGCCCGCGGACTCCAGGGTTGCCGGAATCGAGATCTGATAACCAGCCGAGCATGTCCTTCCTGCTGGGGGGGGGGGGGGGCAGGGGCCTTGGGTCTGCCCTCTGGAGCCCAACCCGCTGGCTCTCAGCCAGGTGCTGACCCTGAGGGCGGGTGCCTGGCCTCACCACACTTCTGTCCGCTCCTCCAGGGTGGTGGGACCTGCCTCTCGAGGCCAGTGGGAAGGTAAACGGTCACTTTAGAGAACGACCCTCACGTCCCACACACAGTGAACTGCGGGTGCTGCTGCTCTAAAGGTTACTCAGAACCTCCCCAGTTCTCCCACCTTGAAAAGGAACAGGTGGGTGTCTGAGGGGCAACATGGGGAGAGGAGCCCATCTCCTGGGCCGTGAGTGTCCTCCACCCTGGGCGCCGGGCCAGGGTCGCTGTGATGGGGCTGCAAGGCAGAGCTGGCCTGGGCCTGCTGTCCCCCGAGGCCCAGGTAGTGGAGGACGGGCAGAGATCTCTCCAGGTTCCTAACACACTCGGCCTCACTCTGGGACCTTTCCCCAGAGCCCCCTGAAAGGTGTGCCCTGTTGTCACGTCCACAGCCTGGCTGGGGAAGCCCGGGGCCCCATTTGGGGGCAAAGATGGGGGTGGAACCCCAGGATGGGCGGGGGAACGCCCGAGAGTAGGAGGTCTCCCCACACCTGCAGAAGTGGGCAGTGTGGTCAGCGCCCAGGCCCCACTGCTCAGCTCGACAGAATTCTTGCCCTTGAGGACTCCGCCAGAGCCTGGGCCACCCCAGCGCGCCCCCCCCCCACCCCTCAGTGTGCCCTCTCCCACCTCAGCATGCCCCCCACACACACACTGCCCAGAGTCCTGCCCAGGGCCCACTTGGCCCTAGCAGGGAGCTGTTTGCCCAAGGATGTGGTTTATTTACAGCAGCCACTGGCCAACAAGCAGGCAGGATGAGTCACAGCTGCCCAGGGGCAGATAAGAGTCCTCTCTGGGCTGGAGAGAGTGCAGCCACCGGGTCACAGCGCTTATCTTCCAACCCTGCTACCAGCAGTGTGGGAACTGCCACGTGGGCAGAGGTGGAGCTGGTGGCCTCAGCCTGGGGAATGGGTGCTCTACCCACCCTGGGAGTCTCCTTGGGTGGGGGTAAGGCCCAGGCTGTGCACACGGGGGTTCCTGAGTGCGTGGAGTGGCGGTGGTGGGATGTGATGGGCCAGGGAGCTGGTGCAGGGAGGGGAGGGCACCCTGGAGGCGGGAGGGCATTCTGGGGACCGACCACGTGGGAGCACCGTGCTGGGGGCTGGGTGGGTGGAGACACTCCGGGAGGGCTGTCCTCCGGGCTGGCCTGGCTGTCGTGGTGGTGGGGTTGGGCCTTCTACTCCCCCAGCCCCTGCATCTAAGCAAGTGAGGAGATACAGCTGAGGCTTCACTCCTGTCCTTGGCGAGACCAGCAGGACCCCCCGGGCCTGAGCCAAGTCCGTCTGCCCCCTGTGCTTGGAGGCCCGTGTTCTTCACTGTCGTCTAAGCAGGAATACAGGCACCGCCTTGGGGCCCGGGGCCTTGCTGGCTGAAGCCAACTGCAGACTTTTCTGCGTGGGCAGGAGACAGCAGGGCCCTGGCGCGTGGCTGGACCACAGAGGGCACGGAGGGGGTGGGGGGATGGCCGGGGGTGGGGGGTGGGGGTGGGGGGACGGCCCTTCGTTTGCCTCCTCCAATCCTGTGCACACAGTTGTTTAATACTGGTCCTTAAATCACCGTCTCCATAGCTGAGTTCACGTATTTGGAAAGGAGATTTGTATCCTCACGGCACGTGAGAAGAGCCAGCCCATCCTCATCTCCAGGGCGCAGCTCGCGGTTCCTCTCCCACTGCCCAGTCGCACGCAGGCCAGGCCGGAGGGCGCGCCCCGACCGGACGGTGCTTCCCGGCCTGCGTGCTGGGCGCTCTCGGCCCCGCCCCGCGCACTCGCCCACGCCGGCCCCGCGCGTCCCACCTGCATCAAGCAGGGGCAACCCGGGCTCCCGCCGCGTGCATTTCCACACATGGTCTGCCCGTCGCCCCCCTCACGAGTGCGCCCCCCACTCCGCACCGCCCCCCAAGCCGAGCAACCCCCGGCCCCACCCTGCGCCCCCGCCTGCCCGCGCATCCCTTCCCGCGCCAGCCGGGGGGCACCCCCACCCGGCGTCTCCCCACTCTTCCACAAGCGGGGCCTGGGCCCCGCCCGGCGGATGCGAGCACTCACCTGCGCGCCGCCCGCCGGGTCCTCGCGGCGCACGCGCTCGGGCAGAGGGGCGGGGGTGGGCTCGGGGCCGTCCCGCTGGCTGCCTGCGCGATGAATGAAGCCGTTGTGCAGCCGCCGCTGTGCGCCCGCCGCGGCCCGGCCCCCTTGCAGGAGCGGAAGGCGACCCCGCCTGTGCCTCCCACCCAGGATTGGCCCCTGTGGGGCGGCAGGGTGGAGAGGAGCTGGGGCGACTGCGTCGGTGACCCCGGCCCCTGCAGGGGGTCGCTGGGCCGCTCACTGCAGCGCTGGCTCAGCCCTCTCGCTGGCTTTGATCGCTCCCATTCCTTCCCCAGTGGGGGCTGAGACGGATGGAGACCTGGGCACCAACAGGGGCCCAAGGGCCGCCCCTCCGGGATTCTGGGCCCGGGATCCCCCCAGTGTTGGGTCTTATGGTCCCCGAGGAGCAAGCGTCCCAACCCCCAGGGCATTTCCGGGGGCCGACGCCGGACGGGTCAGCGGACTCTCAGGTCCGCTCCGAGTGACGGGCTGGCATCGGCCCTGCAGCTGGGGCTGTCCTAGCGGCACCCTGCTAGCCCAGGATCAGAGCGCGGGAACAGCATTTACCCGAGGCCTGCCTCGCTCGCGGGATCCGCGGAGAGAGCCTGGCACCCGCTCCTCAGAGTCACCCACCCCCACCTGCGGGACTTTGGAACCTGCCCCCTGCCGCGCATTTAATTTTTACCCTATCGCTTAAGGTTTTTTCCGTTTGCTGCTGATTATGACCTTTGGAGGGGTGGAGGGGGCGGATCACCGCAGCGCACGTGCTGTGGGTCTGGCCCCCCAGAGGCGGGAAGACCGAACCTGACGGGAGCCAGAGGCACCTGAGTGCGTGGTGGCTTGGCCTTGACTTTGTGTAGAGAAGAGTGGGGGGCCGGAGGCCCGGGAGGGAGGTGCTGACTTGCCCAAGCGTTCGCTCTCCGTCCGGGGCTCAGCGCTGGTCAGCCCAGACCGGTGTGAGACAGAACAGAGCAGGTCAGGGCAGGATTCCTCCGGACTTCACCCTCGGCCCTCCGCCGCCGCCGCCGCCGCCGCCGCCGCGCGCAGGAGGGAGCCGCTGGGGGCGAAGCTGCACCTCCCGCTCAGATCTGGACCTGCGGGCCTCAGACCCTCTCTGCTCCGCCGGCCCTGCACGCCTCGGCGTGACCACCGGGCACTGACTCCCTTTGCCAGCCCCCGAGCCGGGTTCCCCTCGGATGCTCACCGCCGCGCCACACCAGCACGGCCAAGGCCCATTTTACTCAGCTTCCCCCTTCCTGCCCCTGCCTGCTGCAGCCGCCCCCCACCCAGGTCCTCAAGCAAAACCCCGGTGGCTGGACTCCCCTCCTAGCTCGCCCTCAGTCAGCGCGTGCTGCCCCTCCTCCTCCTAAATCCATCCGCTCGGCTCCCTCGTGTTACCTCCACACCACTACCCAGAACTGTGGTTTTGGGGTGATTACGTCAGTGTGGGTTCAAAAATGGTAACGAATGTCCCACTCTGGGAGTTGATTATGGGGGCGGGGGCTGTGCCTGTAGGGTGGCAAGGGTAAATGGGAAAGTCTCTACTTCCCTCTCATTTTGCTGTGAATCCAAAGTGCGCTAAAAAAAATTAAGCCTCAAAAACATATGAAGGAAAAAAAAGGGCTCACATTGCTTCTCAGAGTGGGAAGAGGCAGGGGTGCTGTCCACGGTGCCTCTCAGAGAGGGGAGGGTGCAGGGGTACTGTCCATGGTGCCTGGAAGAGTGGGGCGGGGGCAGGTATACTGTCCACAGTGCCTGGCAGAGGGGGATGGGGCTGGGGTGCTGTGGCCAGGTTGTCTCTCAGAATGGGGAAAGGGCAGGGGTGCTGTGTACACAGTACCTCTCCAAGTAGAAGCAGGCAGGGGACCTGTCCATGGTACCTCTCAGAGTGGGAGGGCATGGGGTACTGTCTCCACAGTACCTCTCACAGTGGGAGGGGGGTACTGTGTCCACAGTACCTCTCACAGTGGGAGGGCGCAGGGGTGCTTTATCCACAGTACCTCTCACAGTGGGAGGGCGCAGGGGTGCTTTGTCCACAGTACCTCTCACAATGGGGGGGTGTACTGTGTCCACAGTACCTCTCACAGTGGGAGGGGTGGGGTTCTGTGTCCACAGTACTTCTCACAGTGGGAGGGGTGGGGTGCTGTGTCCACAGTACCTCTCACAGTGGGAGGGGTGGGGTACTGTGTCCACAGTACCTCTCACAGTGGGGGGGGTGCTGTGTCCACAGTATCCCACAGTAGGGGGGTGCAGGGGTCCTGTGGAGCCAGATCCAGGCCCCTGGCCCCAGGAGGTGCAGGATCTGGCAGTGCAGTGTCCTGCCAGGCCCACCACACAGCCTCCCCCTTTGCTGGGAGCTGTCTTGCTCTCCCCGCCTCCATCCTGTGGTACCTTTTCCAAAAGACATGCCTGCTCCCTCCTACTCTGAGCCCCAGGCTGTTCTGAGTTCCTGAAGGCTTGAGGGTGGGCTTCCGGTACAGACACACATGTGCGTACTAGGCTGTGAGTGACCCCTAGGCTCACACGGTTACCTTCTCAGAGGAGAAAGGCCAGCTGTGTCTGGAGCCTAGTCCTGCAGGGCACCCTGCTGATTCCCGAGCTGCTTGAGTGTGGCTGCGGTCTCAGCCCCTGGCCCACCTCCCCACCCTGACACTGAGCGTCATTCCACAGGGGGCTGGTCCAGCAGGGCCTGCGCTACAACTTCACCCACCTGGATCGGTACCTGGACCTTCTCAGGGAGAACCAGCTCGTCCCAGGTAAGCTGCCATGTCGCCCTGGTGCCGCTGGC
Organism: Bubalus bubalis; assembly: GCF_019923935.1. Classification (NCBI taxonomy): domain Eukaryota; kingdom Metazoa; phylum Chordata; class Mammalia; order Artiodactyla; family Bovidae; genus Bubalus; species Bubalus bubalis. The sequence goes on from NC_059163.1 coordinate 454,775, forward strand.
CTCCCCATCTCTCCTTGGCTGGGTTCTTCTGGGTCCTCCTGGCTGCCCACTTGGGGCTGCCTCTGTGCCCGCCTGGCTGCACCAGGCAGGTGAGCGGTGGGACACCACCCTCGTTTCTGCAGGCTTCGAGCTGATGGGCAGCCCCTCTGGACGCTTCACTGACTTCGAGGACAAGCAGCAGGTGTTCGAGTGGAGGAACCTGGTCTCTCTCCTCGCCAGGAGATACATCGGTGGGCGGGGCGCATGCCCTGTGGGGACTGGGCGGGCACTCCTGGGCAGGCTGCCCTCCGTCCCACCCCCCACCTGGTTTTCTCATGAAGTCACCAAGACAGGGCCTCCTGATGGGCGAGGGACAGGGCAGGGGGGTCCAGCTCCCGGGAACCCAGACCATCCCATCACATCCAAACCTCCCAGCCATGGTTGCCCCTCCCTGGAGGGCTCCATGAGCTGGTGACACCGCCCCAGAGGAGGGGCCCTCTTGCCACAGTGAGGACCCTCTGCAGGTAGGTATGGCCTCGAGCATGTTTCCAAGTGGAATTTCGAGACGTGGAACGAGCCAGACCACCACGACTTTGACAACGTGTCCATGACCTTGCAAGGTGGGTGAGCCGGCCTTTTGGGGTCCTGCGGATCTGCGAGGGGTTGGCAGCGGGCCCCTCGGGCCCCGCGGTATGGACTCTGTGTCCTTCCCAACCAGGCTTCTTGAACTACTACGACGCCTGCTCCGAGGGTCTGAGAGCAGCCAGCCCGGCTCTGCGCCTGGGTGGCCCTGGAGACGCCTTCCACGCGCTGCCCCGCTCGCCGCTCTGCTGGGGCCTCCTGGGGCACTGTAACAACGGCAGCAACTTCTTCACCGGGGAGGTGGGCGTGCGGCTGGACTACATCGCCCTGCACAAGAAGGTAGGCTGGGGACCCCGCCCTTCCGCCCCCCCTCCACCCGCGCCCCGCCGGCGGCCCCTCGGCGGCCCTCCCGAGGTGCTCAAGCGGCCGCTCGCAGGGCGCGGGCAGCTCCATCTCCATCCTAGAGCAGGAGGCGGCAGTCGTACAGCAGATACAGCGGCTCTTCCCCAAGTTCGCTGACACCCCCATTTACAACGACGAGGCCGACCCGCTGGTGGGCTGGTCCCTGCCGCAGCCCTGGAGGGCCGACGTGACCTACGCGGCCATGGTCGTGAAGGTGGGCCCGCCCCCGGGAGCCCCGGGCGGGAGGGGCGGGTGCCCCACCGGCGCGGTCCCAGCCGCCCCGACGTCCGCAGGTCGTCGCACAGCACCAGAACCTGCTGCTGGCGAATGCCAGCTCGGCCGTCCGCTACGCGCTCCTGAGCAACGACAACGCCTTCCTGAGCTACCACCCGCACCAGTTCTCCCAGCGCACGCTCACCGCGCGCTTCCAGGTCAACGACACAAGGCCGCCGCACGTGCAGCTGCTGCGCAAGCCGGTGCTCACCGCCATGGCGCTGCTGGCCCTGCTGGGTGAGCGGCAGGCCGCTCTCTCTAGGCCAGGAGTAGCCTGTGCAAAGGCCCGAGGGCCGGCGGACCCTGCCACGGAGCGGGGAGCTCTTCTCTCGCCCCTCCCCGCCCTGTTCCTAGCTCACGGGACCAAGGGGGTTGTGGCGTGGCCGGGGACCTCCCGCGGAGGGCGAATGGTGGGAAGCCCGGCCAGGGAGGGCAGAGCGGCCAAGACCCCCGTGTTGACCGCCCCCGCGTGCCTGCAGACGGCGAGCAGCTCTGGGCCGAGGTGTCGCGGGGCGGCACGGTGCTGGACAGCAACCACACGGTGGGCGTCCTGGCCAGCGCTCACCGCCCCACTGGCCCGGCCGACGCCTGGCGCGCCACGGTGCTGGTCTACGGAAGCGATGACACCCGCGCCCACGCCAACCGCACGGTCCCCTTGATTCTCAGCCTGCACGGGGTGCCCCCGGGCCCCGGTGAGTAGGGGTCGCGGGGAGGAGACCCCGGCCCTGGGCCGGGCGGGGCCTGGAGGAGGCGAGGCGCGGCCCCAGCATCTGGCTCCGCAGAGGTCGTCTTTGTCGAGCTTTACGTGGACAACTGGCTCTGCAACCCCTACGGAGAGTGGCGGCGCCTGGGCATGCCGGTCTTCCCCTCTGCAGCGCAGTTCCGGCGCATGCGCGCGGCCGAGGTCCGCGGGGCGGGGGCGGGGAGGGGCGGGGCGGGGCCGGGGCGCCTCCTGAGGTCCCAGGGTCCTGAGCGCCCGACTCTGTCCCTAGGACCCTGCGGCCGTGAAACCGCGCTCCTTCCCCAGCAGCGGCCGCCTGACGCTGCGCCCTCCGCTCGCTCTGCCCTCGCTGCTGCTGGTGCACGTGTGCGCGCGCCCCGAGGAGCCGCCGGGCCAGGCAAGCGGCCGCTCCCCTCCATCCGACCCCGCCGCCCGCCCGGGGCGCCCCGCTCCGCCAACCCTGTGCTTCGCTCCCCCAGGTGACTCGGCTCCGTGCTCTGCCCCTGACCCGCGGGCAGTTGCTTTTGGTCTGGTCGGATGAGCGTGTGGGCTCCAAGTGCGTGAGTGCGGTCACCGCCCCTACCCCTGCAGTCCACCCCGCCTCAGCCCCCAAGTCCTCCCCGCTGCAGGGCCCCAGTGCCCCTCGGACCGCCCCCGGCAGGATATGTCCCCGTCCCCCACACTCACCTGCCTCCGCTGTTGGCACCAATGCCCATGGCTGTGCACCTGTCTGATGTAGTAGGGTGGGGCGCCTTCAGGGGACCTCTGCCCGTGACGCTTGTGGTCCAGCCCTCTCCTCCCAGCCAGGGTGGCCCTCGTCACTGCAGGGAGAGTGTTCAGAGCCTGGGAGGGGGAGGGAAGGGCTCTGGGCCTGCCCTTTCTGCAGCCCGCCTGGACCCCAGCCCTGGTCTGACCTCCCCAGGTGCCTGTGGACCTATGAGATCCAGTTCTGCCCGGAGGGTGGGGTGTTCGCTCCCATCAGCAGGAAGCCTTCGACTTTTAACCTGTTCGTGTTCAGCCCAGGTGTGCCCACCACCTCAGCACAGTCCCTGGGGGGAGTGGGGGTGGTCCAGGGCCTTTCGACACCTGGAGTTTGGGGGAACAAGGGGTTCAGGCTACAGACAAGCATGTACCTCTGTATCCGCAGACACAGCTGTGGTCTCCGGCTCCTATCGGGTTTGTGCTGTGGACTACTGGGCCCGGCCAGGCCCCTTCTCCAGCCCCGTGCGGTACCTGGAGGCCTCTGCCTCTTGACGGCCTCTGCTGCCCAGAGACTGGGCCTGTGCTGACCGTGAGCCTGGGCGGCCAGGAGCCAGGCTGGGCCCAACTGCCAACAGCCTGCCAGCCAGTCCTCCCTTCTGTTGGTCTCCTCCCGCCCCTCACTCACCCCTTAAAGTGCCTTATGACTCACAGTCTCGGGGACAGCCTTCACGGTGGGCACTGGGGACGCGCGGCCTGGCTGGAGCACGGCCATCCCCGCTGGCTCACCCAAGGCCTCTGCCTGCCCGTGGGAGCCGGGATTCCGCTCGGCTGGGATGCGGGCAAGTGTTGAGTTGGAGTGCCCGCCCTGCCTGTCTGGGATCTCCGGTGTCACCACTGGCTGTAGTGGGCCCACCGTGTCCCCTGGAGGGCGGGACCTGAGGCTCTGCCCAGAGAGGGTGGCCTGGGGCAAGACAGAGCCCAGAGGAGTCCCTCTTCCTGAGGCCCAGCCAGACTGCCCCCTGCACCCCCCGGGCGGGGGTTTCCAGGCTGCCTGGGCCAGACTGTCCAGCGGAGAGAGAGGCTGACAGCGTCCACTCCATGGCCATCTGGGCTGCTTATCTGGCCCCAAGAGGAAACAGATGGCATGTCCAGATGAGGACACCCTAGGGGCTGTGGACGGACGTGAGGGCAGAAGGCAGGGAAGCCACAGGGGTGGTGCGGAAGCCTGGGGCTCCTCCCCACCTCACCTGCATCCCAGGACAGATGGAGCCCGCACAGCAAGGTGTGGAGAGGCCCCCGGTGAGGAGAGGAGCACCCCCAGCAGAAGTGGGCCCGGCCCCTGCCCCCGCCGTCCGCTGCTGTCCCAGAGCCACCTCCGCTCGGGGGGCGGGGGGCAGTGCAGGCCTGGCTGAGCAGATGGAAGGCAAGGCCTGGTCGTCCCCCGACCCACCCTGAACCCGCTGCCCCGTCCACATGGAGCACACGGGTATCCGGGCCCACCAGTTGCCTTATCCTGGGCAGGAGTGTTAGTTTGGCCATTCTCCATGTGAACCCCAAGATCAGCGCCCATCCCCCTGCCTCAGGGCTTGGTGCCCAGGGCCCCACTGTTACCAGTCGCCTTTTTAAAGGCCCCCACTCCAAACAGCACTCACATTCCAAGGTCCCGGGGGTAAGGACGTCAGTGTTTGAACTGGGGGAGGCCGTTTACCTGCAGCAAGCCCTGACCCTGTTCTCTGTGGTGGGAACACCTCACCCCAGCATTAAAGCAGCCTCTTCTCCACTTGCTGGCTCGGTGGCCTGAGCACCCCAACGGTCAGGGGCCATCTCAGCCCTCAGCATGCTGGGAGGGGTACCGGGCTCTCGGGTTCCTTCCTCAGACACCATGCGCCCCACCTAGCCTTCAGGGAGCAGAGATCACCCCCTGCCCGTCCTTCTAGGCCCAGAGCAATGGCCCAGGCTCCTCCTCAGTCTCCCGGCAGGAGCCCACTGCCGCCTGGCTGCCGGGAAGAGGGCACCTCCTTCGGAGACAGCTGTGGCCCCACAGCCATCAGTGGGGACTCGGCCCTGGCCCCTGGGTCTCACTGGGACGGTCAAGCCCCGGCTGTTTCCAGGGGCAAGTCACCGTCTCCACTCGGACCGTGGCTGGTGTGCCATCAGACAGCCCCCAAGCTGCGGGCACGTCCTTGCCCTCTGACCGTGTTTTGGTCCTTGCTGGTTCGGAGTTGGGCTGGGAGCCGGGCTGAGAGTTCCGGAAGGCCACATCCTCGGCCCCCGCCCAGCCTTCATCATCCTTGCTGCCATGGCCGTTGCACATGTGTGCCGTGGAACGGCCTCGGGACGGCAAGAGGCTTCCCTGTCCGGCCTCAGGGGTCCCTCCCTGGACCCGTGCAGCCTTCCTGCAGGACGAAGAGCCTTCTCTGCCCCCCTCCCCAGGCGTTTGTCCCCAGGTGTCTCGTCTTCGTCATCCTGAGTCTGGCCCGCTGGGTGTGGCCTGCTGGAGCCAGATGTGCGCCTCGGTCCTGTGCGTGCGGAGGCACTGGTGGGCGTGCCCTCGGACCACCCTCCAGGGCCTCTGGAGGCTCCCAGAGCGGGCCCACGTGGCGGGGGAGCCTCCGGGTCACACTTCCTGCTTCCAGACACACGGGGCCCAGGCTCTGGGCGCATGCTGCGGGCACTGGCTTCTCACTGGCCTTGGGGTCATGCTCCTCTGTAAATGTGGCTGGAACTGCCCCAGAGCGGCTTCTCGAGAGCAGAGTCGGTCCTGACCGATGAGGAGGCGGCTGTGTTCCAGGATGCTGGGTCCTGGACGAGAGCACTTGCGGGGGGTCAGCCTCACATGCTCCTGCCGGCAGGGCCCTTGCGGGCCATCCACCCACAGGTGGGACCTGTGTCATCCCTGGCCAGCACGCTTGTGGCCCAGGGGACGGGTCAGAACTGCATGTGTACGTGCAGTATCTGCTGCACCCCACCCCGAGCCCCAGCAAGTGCTGGGCTCCCAGAAGTGATCCTAGAGCAGGAGAGCACCCCCACTTACACAGGACACCCCGGCACGGCCAGTACCCCACATTCAGGGACACCCCAACACTGCCAGTACCCCACCTTCAAGGACACCCCAACACTGCCAGTACCCCACCTTCAAGGACACCCAACACTGCCTGTACCCCACCTTCAGGGACACCCAACACTGCCAGTACCCCCACCTTCAAGGACACCCCAACACTGCCAGTACTCCACCTTCAAGGACACCCCAACACTGCCAGTACCCCACCTTCAGGGACACCCAACACTGCCTGTACCCCACCTTCAAGGACACCCCAACACTGCCAGTACCCCACCTTCAGGACACCCCAACACTTCCAGTACCCCACCTTCAAGGACACCCCAACACTGCCAGTACCCCACCTTCAAGGACACCCCGGCACGGCCAGCCCTCGGACTGCAAACTCCCCTGGAGTCACCCGGACTCTCACGGGGCTTACTTAGCTCCACCTCCCGCGGGAGGACAGGCCTCCAGGGTGCGTATTATCGCTCTGCCGCCCTGATTGGCATAATGTCATCGAGATCCCTGGAGTGAATAAAGGAAGACATTGGGAGAGGTGGTGCCAGCAGGTAAGCTCTGATGGTGAGTTACCATGCTGGCCACCTGAGGGCTTTGCTGGTCTCGTCCACGAGGGTTGAGAAGCAAGCACTTGCCAGTCAGCTGCATATCAGTGCCACGGGCTGTGATTTAGTCCAGTAAAGGTGCCACATCCAGGTGTCAGCTGATGGGTGTTGCCACGGGTTACACTGTGATTATTGGTCACCCACACCTGTCTGGCAAGTGACACAGAGACCAGAGGAGTCCCTCAGTCACATTCCCTCGGTTTCTAACGTGGGACCTAATCGCGGTTCCCAACGTGGCTGGCAGGCCTGGGGGCTCCCACGGTACACCCCCTCCTCCAGCCAGGGGGCCATGGGGGCACTGCCGCTGGCTGAGTATGGACACCCCAGCCTATGTTCTGGGGAGACGGGGACGCCCAAGGGAGGGGCTGCACCCCGTGGGCTCAGAGATTCAGGCCAGAGCCCTGTCTGACCGGCACTGGCGGTTTTCAGGAGTGTGGCTTTGCCTCAGGTCAGAGCCATCGTCCAGGAGCCCCCAGGATGTCCGAGGGTTCCCCTCCGTCGGACAGTCACTGGGTGCCTCGGGTGCCCCTCCCACAGCTGGGGGCGCAGGCTCCTGACTGCACGGGCACCCAGCCTTCCCTCCATAGAGGCTCTGGGTCCCGGATGCGGGCCCAGCCTCACGTGACAGGCGGTTTCAGAGCCCTGCCCACAGACCTACAGCCTCCTGCTGCCTGTGCCTCAAACAGCACCTCAGAAGGTGCCCGTGTGTCGCTTTGCTCAGGGCTCTGCATTAATCGGCCTTCTCACCTTTGCCAAGGGCCCCAGGAGCCCTCGGCCCCACACGCTCACATGTGTGAGTCACCTGGGGGCTTGGCAAAGGTGGTCTGACTCTGATCTGTCTGGGATGGGGTCCCAGACTGCATTTCCAACCACCCTGGGTGCTCTTGGTCCTGGGGAGCAGGAGTCCCCAGAGGGTCCCCTGCAGAGGTGGGCACTACCCCCCCAGGCAGGAAAGAGGAAGAATGGGCTGCCCACGGACCTGTGACCTCGGACCCCAGCCTTAGGCACCTTCCAGGTGTGCCACCAGACACCCAGGGGTAACCTGGGCCCAGCACAGGAAGGGGGGCAGTGGGCCCCCTGGGAGCAGGGGTTGGGGCCTTCTTGGGGCCTCTGGGGGATGAGGGGCTGTAGGGGAGGCAGCCTGGTGCCCTCGCCCATGACCCTGAGAGGGCCCCGGGCTGTGTGGGCAGCGGGGTGCATGGATGAGGTCCAGCCCCTTGCTGTGATGGGACCTCCCCAGGATGAGAGTCCTGAGCGCAGTGGCTGGGGTTCATGTGCCTACCCCCGCCTACACATTACCGTGCAGGAGACCAGCTGTCTTCTGGGCACCAGGGCAGAATCCCCCTGCAGCCTCCTGGTCAAGGGGCCCCACCTGGGTCGGCACCGGATGCTGGGAGCAGCCCCTCCTTGCCCAAGGCAAAGCGAGTGGTGGGCACCCCTGCTGCAAGAAGAGGCCATGGATGCCAGCACTCACCCAGCCCTCGCCCCCAGACCACCACATGGCAGGCTAGTGATGGTAGCCGGCCAGGCTTCCCCACCAGGGAGGCTGCTCCACCCAACAGCGCTGGCAGGGCGGGTTGGCATGACCAGTGTCCTGCTCTGACTTTGGGGGTTTGGAGGTGCCCATCTGCAGGAGTGGGGCCCAATCTTGGCAGGGGCGCTGGTCAGCCCGGCTGGCAGGACTCGCTTGGCCTGCAGTCCTGCCCGGCGGCCACATCCAGCAACTCCAGTCCCGTCCTATAACCGCCCGCTGTGAAGCAGGCCCGGGTCATGTCCACACCCCGTGAGCTCCTGTGGGGCAGCTCACCCTCTGGGCGGACCTTAGGTCAAAGCTTCAACCAGAGGCCACCCCTCCAAGCTCGCCCACCCCTACAGTGTCTGTCTGAGTCACCAGCAACACACCGGTGTCCCTCAGAATGGAGGGTCCCTCCCACGAGGGTCCCAGTGCAGGGACAGGAGCAGCCAGCCCCGTGCATGGGGGCTCCAGTGAGGGTCTCAGTAGAGAAGGCGAAGCCAAAAAGAGGTCTTTGGAGCCTTTCAAAGTCTAGCTGATGAAACCCCATTTGGGTGTGATGCTCACTCCGCAGCTGCAGTCAGAGGGGCCACGCGTGTTGACTCCTATGGCCTCGGCCACCCCCCAGGGCCCTCCATGGAGGGCTCTAGTCTGTCTAGCAGGTCAACCTGGTTTTTTTTTTTTTTTTTTTTAATACCTTTATTATGGTAAAGTTGATACTATTTAAAGCATATGATTTGATAACTTTTGACCTATGTCCTTGACACTATGACCACAGTCTGGACACTGGATGTTTCCCTCACCCCCAGGGGTCATCTCAGGCCCCCTCCCAGCACCCACACGGGCAGCCCCAACATCTGCCTCGATCACTGTGGACCCCTGCCTCTTTATAGAACGTGGTATAGACGCCACTACGTGGTACCCACACCTTTTCCACCAGCATGACTGCCTTGAGCCTCACCTGCATTGTTGTGTCGACAGATGGTTCATGTTTTTATTGCTGACTATGTCTCTCCTCGTGTGGACCTAGAATGGTTGGCCCTGTGGCCTGTTGATGGACATTAGGGTGGTTCCCAGTTTGGGGGTATTACCAATAAAGCTGCTGTGAACATTTGCATGCAAATATTTGAGTGGACACGTATTAATACGTCCTTTCCTGTTGGGTAAATACCTATGAGTGGGAAGCAGGCCTGTCTATAGTTCATCAGGCATTCTGTCTAGCAGATCTAGCTCCTTAAATCTATTTCTCACTTCCACTGTATAATCATAAGGGATTTGATTTAGGTCATGCCTGAATGGTCTAGTGGTTTTCCCCACTTTCTTCAATTTCAGTCTGAATTTGGCAATAAGGAGTTCATGATCAGAGCCACAGTCAGCTCCCGGTCTTGTTTTTGCTGACTGTATAGAGCTTCTCCATCTTTGGCTGCAAAGGATATAATCAATCTGATTTAGGTGTTGGCCATCTGGTGATGTCCATGTGTAGAGTCTTCTCTTGTGTTGTTGGAAGAGGGTGTTTGTTATGACCAGTGCGTTCTCTTGGCAACACTCTGTTAGCATTTGCCCTGCTTCATTCTGTACTCCAAGGCCAAATTTGCCTGTTACTCCAGGTGTTTCTTGACTTCCTACTTTTGCATTCCAGTCCCCTATAATGAAAAGGACATCTTTTGGGGGTGTTAGTTCTAAAAGGTCTTGTAGGTCTTCATAGAACCGTTCAACTTCAGCTTCTTCAGCATTACTGGTCGGGGCATAGACTTGGATTCCTGTGATATTGAATGGTTTGCCTTGGAACCGAACAGAGATCATTCTGTCATTTTTGAGATTGCATCCAAGTACTGCATTTCGGACTCTTTTGTTGACCATGGTGGCCACTCCATTTCTTCTGAGGGATTCCTGCCCGCAGTAGTAGATATAATGGTCATCTGAGTTAAATTCACCCATTCCAGTCCATCTTAGTTCGCTGATTCCTAGAATGTCGATGTTCACTCTTGCCATCTCCTGTTTGACCACTTCCAATTTGCCTTGATTCATGGACCTAACATTCCAGGTTCCTGTGCAATATTGCTCTTTACAGCATCAGACCTTACTTCTATCACCAGTCTCATCCACAACTGGGTGTTGTTTTCACTTTTGCTCTGTCCCTTCATTCTTTCTGGAGTTACTTCTCCACTGATCTCCAGTAGCATATTGGGCACCTACCGACCTGGGGAGGTCATCTCTCAGTGTCCTATCTTTTTGCCTTTTCATATTGTTCATGGGGTTCTCAAGGCAAGAATGCTGAAGTGGTTTGCCATTCCCTTCTCCAGTGGATCATGTTTTGTCAGAACTCTCCATGACCAGTCTTGGGTGGCCCTACACGCATGGCTTAGTTTCATTGAGTTAGACAAGGCTGTGGTCCATGTGATTCGATTGGTTAGTTTTCTGTGATTGCGGTTTCAGTCTGCCCTCTGATGCCCTCTCTCAACGCCTACCATCTTAGTGGGGTTTCTCTTACCTTGGACCTGGAGTAAAAAGAAATGCAAAAAAGCAAAATGGCTGCCTGAGGAGGCCCTACAGATAGCTGTGAAAAGAAGAGAAGCGAAAAGCAAAGGAGAAAAGGAAGATATACCCATTTGAATGCAGAATTCCAAAGAATAGCAAGGAGAGATAAGAAAGCCTTCCTAAGTGATCTGTGCAAATAAATAGAGGAAAATAATAGAATGGGAAAGACTAGAGATCTCTTCAAGAAAATTAGAGATACCAAGGGAACATTTCATGCAAAGATGGGCTCAATAAAGGACAGAAATGGTAGGGACCTAACAGAAGCAGAAGATGTTAAGAAGAGGTGGCAAGAATACACAGAAGAACCATACAAAAAAGATCTTCATGACTCAGATAACCACGATGGTGTGATCACTCATCTCGAGCCAGACATCCTGGAATGTGAAGTCAAGTGGGCCTTAAGAAGCATCACTATGAACAAAGCTAGTGGAGGAGATGGAATTCCAGCTGAGCTATTTCAAATCCTAAAAGATGATGCTGTGAAAGTGCTGCACTCAATATGCCAGCAAATTTGGAAAGCTCAGCAGTGACCACAGGACTGGAAAAGGTCAGTTTTCATTCCAATCCCAAAGAAAGGCAATGCCAGAGAATGCTCAAACTACTGCACAATTGCACTCATCTCACATGCTAGCAAAGTAATGCTCAAAATTCTCCAAGCCAGGCTTCAGCAATACGTGAACCATGAACTTCCAGGTGTTCAAGCTGGTTTTAGAAAAGGCAGAGGAACTGGAGATCAAATTGCCAACATCCGCTGGATCATCAAAAAAATGAGAGAATTCCAGAAAAACATATTTCTGCTTTATTGACTATGCCAAAGCCTTTGACTATGTGGATCACAATAATCTGTGGAAAACTCTGAGAAAGATGGGAATACCAGACCACCTGACCTGCCTCTTGAGAAATCTGTATGCAGGTCAGGAAGCAGCAATTAGAACTGGACATGGAATAACAGACTGGTTCCAAATCAGGAAAGGAGTACGTCAAGGCTGTATATTGTCACCCTGCTTATTTAACTTCTATGCAGAGTACATCATGAGAAACTCTGGGCTGGATAAAGCACAAGCTGGAATCAAGTTTGCCAGGAGAAATATCAATAACCTCAGATATGCAGATGACACCACCCTTATGGCAGAAGGTGAAGAGGAACTAAAAAGCGTCTTGATGAAAGTGAAAGAGGAGAGTGAAAAAGTTGGCTTCAGGCTCAACATTCAGAAAACTAAGATCATGGCAACCGGTCCCATCACTTCATGGGAAATAGATGGGGAAACAGTGGCTAACTTTATTTTTTGGGGCTCCAAAATCACTGCAGATGGTAACTGCAGCCATGAAATTAAAAGACACTTATTCCTTGGAAAGGAAGTTATGACCAACCTAGACAGCATATTAAAAAGCAGAGACATTATTTTGCCGACAAAGGTCTGTGTAGTCAAGGCTATGGTTTTTCCAGTGGTCATGTATGGATGTGAGAGTTGGACTGTAAAGAAAGCTGCGTGCCAAAGAGTTGATGCTTTTGAACTGTGGTGTTGGAGGAGACTCTTGAAGGTCCCTTGGACTGCAAGGAGATCCAACCTAAAGTTTAAGAGTCCATCCTAAAAAAAAAAAAAAAAAAAAAAAAAAAAGAGTCCATCCTAAAAAAAAAAAAAAAAAAAAAAAGAGTCCATCCTAAAGGAGATCAGTCCTGAGTGTTCATCAGAAGGACGGATGCTGAAGCTGAAACACTGATACTTTGGCCACCTGATGAGAAGAACTGACTCATCTGAAAAGACCCTGATGCTGGGAAAGATTGAGGGCAGGAAGAGAAGGGGACGACAGAGGATGAAATGGTTGGATGGCATCACCGACTTAATGGACATGATTTTGGGTAAACTCCAGGAGTTGATGATGGACAGGGAGGCCTGGCGTGCTGCAGTCCGTGGGGTCGCAGAGAGTAGGACACGACTGAGCAACTGAACTGAACTGGGAAGCGGGCCATACGACTGATTAGATGTGTGCTCGGCTCTTGCTGATCCAGCTGTGTGTGTGCAGCTCACTGCTCCAAGGCCGATGGCGTTGAGTGCTGGGATGTCTCACCACCTTGCTATGTTCACCAATACTGTTCATTTTGGTGACTTTTTCTTGTCGATTCCATAGACTTGTTCCCATAGGGGATTGTGTCATTTACAGATCAAGACTTTACTTCTTCCTTCCCAGTCTGAACTGACTTGACCCTCTAGCATGATGCTGAGTGCCAGGGAGAGAGAAAACCCCAGGTCTGGCTCTGACGTAAGCGGGGAACATCACTCTTTAACAGTCAAGTGTGATGGTAGCTGGAATGTTTCCACAGATGCCTTTTGTCAGGTGGAGGAAGGCCTTGTCTTTGCCAGTTTGCTGAGAGGTTTTTTTTTTAAATGACATCAGGACCAGGTGCTGGATTCTGTCCAGAGCTTTTTCTGCATCTATTGAGATAATCATGTTTTTTCTTTCTGTTGATATTGTATGTTACAGTGACTGATTTTCAAATGTTAAACCAACTTTGCATCCTTGGATAAATCCCACCTGATCATCATATATTATCCTTTTTTTATATATATTGTTGGATTTGATTAACCAACATTTAAGATGTTTTGCATCTGTGTTCATGCCTGATGGTGTTCTGTGGATTTCTGGATTTAGCATCATGCACTGAGTTGGGAGGTAGCCCCTCGTCTCCCCTTTTGGGAGTGTTTGCATAGAATGGGTGTTATTTCCTTTTTAAATGTTTTGTAGAATTTTTTGGTGAAGCCATGTGGGCCTGGTGTTTTCCTTGTGGGAAGGGTTCCAACTAAAAATTCAAATTATTTAATAAATATATTCAGATTTTCTATTTCTCCTAGAGTGAGCGGGGGTCTCCGCTCTGGCTGCTGGATGCAGGCGCTGTTCCTGCCTGCGGGCTCCCAGCCTTCAGGGCGGCTCTTCCCCAGCCTCCGATGCTTCCTGTCCACTCCTGGGCTGATCGGTCCTCAGCTGCAGCCTCCAGGCGACCCTCTGTGGGCCCCTGGGGCACTGTCTGCACGGCTCTCTCCTCTCCAGGACTCTGGCCCTTGAACGCCAGCCATCACGTTCTCTGGAACCGCCCTCCCTCTGGGCTCTGCCTGGGCCCCCTGGCCTGCTCTGGAAACCGCAGGGAGGGAGGGAGCGCTGACCCGTGACCCAGCTCTAGAGGATGGCCGTCTCCTGTTGTCTGCTCCTGTCTTTGCTGCCGTCCCCAGCCAAGAGAGATCCAGGCTCGCTCTCTCTTTCTCTCTCACACATATATATATCTGAATTTTTAAAAATTATTTCTTTTTGGCAGCACTGGGTCTTTGTTGAGTCCCACGGGCCTTCTCTAGCTGTGGCAAGCGGGCTTCTCCCCGTGGTGGCTCTCCTGCTGTGGAGCACAGGCTCCGGGCGTCAGCAGCTGCAGCTCGCAGGCCCCAGAGGGCTCAGTGGTTGCGGTGCCTGGGCCTAGCTGCTCCAGCCCGTGGAATCTTCCGGGACCAGGGATTGAACCCGTGTCCCCTGCATTGGCAGGTGGGTTCTCATCCACGGCGCCACCAGGGGAGTATTCTGAATTTTTAAAGTTTAAATATTTTTTAACGTGCAGAGAGCATGTAACTCTGGTCCCTGTTGCTTCATGGGGAGCAGAAGCTCGTGTCAGGGCCCTCAGCTCCCTGGTGAGCACTTCCCATCCTCAGAGGTGATTCTCGGCCCCTACACCTACTCCTGAGATGCCATTTCTCCAAGCTGTGGACCTGCCCTGTCTGCCCACCCTCACCTGTCCCAGCCTCTGGCACACAGCCAGGGCTCAGCTTGTCCTGGTGGAAAGAGGATGGTAAGAAGAGCAGCAGATTAATACCTCCTGGGGCTCGCTGTGTCCAGCAGGTGGGATATGGAAACTTGCAGTCCCCAAGATCATTCGACGAGGTCGGATTGCAGATGAGACGACTGAGACCAGGAGCTTAGCTAATTGCCCAGATCTCAGTTTTAAAAGTGTTCATATTCCGGGGCCAGTCTCATGGAGGGGGAGCGGGGGCCGCTGGTGGGAGGCCTCGGTGGAGGCGGCAGCTCGGGCAGCGCGCGCAGGCTGGTCTGGCGCCGCGTGGGGAGCGCCGCCTCCCAGGCGGAGAGGGAGGCTAAGGTCCGGGGTGGGGAGGGGACTCGGGCGACCTCGCGGCCCACCGCGCCCCGAGCCTCCGCCAGGGGGCAGCGCCTCCCCGCGCAGAAGCCCTACCCTGCAGGGACCCTCGCCCGCACCTGCGGCCGCTCCCCCGGCGAGACCCCTTCCCTCCGCCCACCTCATCCCCTCCCCGCACAGGCCGCCTCGGCCACTTCCTGCTTCCGACACCCACCTCCCCACACCTGCTGCAGGCAGCCTCCCCGCTGTGTCAGCTCTGCACACCCTGTGACGTCTCCCCACCAACCTCCCCGCGCGGCCCTGCGGGGCGCCCCCAGAGCCCACCTGCCCCCTTTGTCCCAGGGCTCCTGTCTGTGACCCACCGCGCTGCCGCACCATCCTCAGATAGGCGCTGAACGCCCGCTCCTGGCTTCCTGCCCACTGCTGCGGAGCCTGACTTCCAGTTCAGCTCAGTTCAGTCGCTTGGTCGTGTCCAAAGCTCTGTGACACCATGGACTCCATGGACTGCAGCACGCCAGGCCTCCCTGTCCATCACCAACTCCCGGAGTTTACCCAAACTCATATCCATTGAGTCGGTTATGCCATCCAACCATCTCATCCTCTGTCGTCCCCCTCTCCTCCCACCTTCAATCTTTCCCAGCATCAGGGTCTTTTCCAATGAGTCAGTTCTTCACATCAGGTGGCCAAAGTATTGGAGTTTCAGCTTCAGCATCAGCCCTTCCAATGAATACTCAGGACTGATTTCCTTTAGGATGGACTGGTTGGATCTCCTTGCAGTCCAAAGGACTCTCGAGAGTCTTCTCCAACACCACAGTTCAAAAGCATCAATTATTTGGTGCTCAGCTTTCTTTACAGTCCAGCTCTCACATCCATATATGACTACTGGAAAAACCATAGCTTTGACTAGATGGGTCTTTGCAGGAGGGCTACTTGGGTCTGCATCTGGGCCTCCATTCAGCATGCAGGCAGGATGGTGAGCACCCAGCTCACCACCCACCCCTCCACCGCCACGAGGTGGGTGCCCTACAGGCCCAGAAACAGGATTGAGGAACCGCCTATCTCTGGCTTGGAAGGAGTGGGCAGCCTGGGTCTCCACGGGCTAAAACCCTGATGGCTCATACCCCCTCATCCAGCTCTCCTCTGCCCTGGGGATGCTGACCTGCAAGACCTCTCCAGTTCCAGTTTTCCCTGGAAGGCTTCCTGGAAGAGGGAACCCTAAGAGGAGAGAGCTTGTTCCAGAAAGGGTTCTCAGAGGAATAGCAGGAGCAGAGGTCCAGAGGGGCTGCGGGGAGTGCTATAGGGGAGTGGGGGTGGGAACTGGGCAGGACCCAGGCATCCAGGGCCTCAGGGGTGGTAGGGTTTGTGTTGAGGGCACTGGGGAGCCAGAGATGCGTCAGGATTGTGTTTTTAAGTGATGAGTCTGGGACGTCCCTGGAGTCCAGTGGCTGAGAATCTGCCTGCCAATGTAGGGTGCGTGGATTCGATCACTGATCTGGGAAGATCCCACATGCTGTGGAGCAACTAAGCCCACGTGCCCCAAGTACTGAGCCCATGTGCCGCGATTACCGAAGCCCGCACACCTAGAGCCTGTGCTCCCAACGAGAGAAGCCGCCACAGTAAGTCTGCACACCCCCAGAAGAGTAGCCCCCACCAGCCACAGCTAGAGAAAGCCCTCGCACAGCAACGAAGACCCAGCACAGCCAAAAAGGAAATTAATAAATTTAAAATATGTTTTTTTAAAAATGATGATCCTCAATGTCAGTGACGGGACAGTGAAGGGGAAGCCAGGGGAGACTGGCCCAGTGATTCAGGCCAGTGAGCCTGGGTGTGGTCAGGTGAGACTGGCCCAGTGACTCAGGCCAGTGAGCCTGGGTGTGGTCAGGTGATGGACGGAAGGGGGGCAGTCATGGGGGCCAGTGTATGTCACTTGCTGAATAGGAAAGGGAAGGGCAGTGGGGCAAAGTGGAGAAGAGCCACAGGGCAGTGCCCACAGGGCAGGGGCATGCTGCAGTGCGTGGTCCCAGTCCCGGGCATCTCGAGCGCCTGGCACTCTGCAGTGTGTGGTCCAGTCCAGGGCATCCCAAGTGCCGGGGAATCTTGGGTAAACTATTTGCTTTCTCCGTGCCTGCATGTCTTCATCTGCACGGTGACAGCAAGACGTCTGACTGATTATGAGGATTAAAGGTGCTGCTGAGTTATTAATATCCTTGTGTTACCCTCACTGGGCTTCCCACCTGGTGCTAGCGGTAAAGAATCCACCTGCCAACGCAGGAGACCCAAGAGAGGCAGGTTTGATCCCTAGGTGGGGAAGATCCCCTGGAGTATGAAGGGCAACCCACTCCTGTCCTCTTGCCTGGGAAATCCCATGGACAGAAAAGTCTGGCGGGCTACAATCCAGACTCGGACACAACTGAGCGCACACGCACACCATCGCTAGCGGATAGGAGGCCGCAAACAGCCAGGTGGGCGGTGGGAACACATATGCTCTCAGTCAAGCGGATCTATGAGCCCAGGCGCCAGGGCGGGATCTCTGTACCCCACGTCATGCCCGACTTGGCCCTCCCTGGAGTCGCCTGGGGTCAGAGCGGGGTCTTGGATCTCCCCTCCGTTCCCGACGACCACCGGGGGGCTCAGATATCGGGACTCGGACTGCCCAGCTGGAGCTCGATCAGGGACGACTCTAGAGGCGCGCGGGGGGCTGTTGGCCTGAAGTTGGGGGCTCGGATGCAGGCGCCAACGGGTGCAGGTGCGAGGTGGACGGTGCGGGACCAGGAGGTGCGCGAGGCGGGGCTGGGCCGGGGCTGGGTGGGGGCGCGGTGTGCTGCCCCGGCCGCCAGCTGGTGGAAACAAGCTGGGGGCGGAGCCAGGGGCCTGCGGGGGCGAGGCGGACGGGCGGGGGCGTGGCCGCGCCCCGGGGAGCCGCCCCGCTCGCGGGCGTCCCGTACTGCTAGGGTTAAGGCCGCGAGCCAGGCGGTGGCGGGGCGGGCGCGCTCGCCGATTGGCGGAAAGTTCGGGCGCGGGGCGGGGCTCGGGGCGGGGAGCGGGGGGCGGGGCGCGGCGGCCAGGGCGAGCCGATTGGCGGGAAGTTCGAGCGCGGGGCGGGGCGCAAGGCGGGGCGCGGGGGCGGGTCGGGGGGGGCGGGGCTAGGGGGCCACGGCGCGCCGATTGGCGGGAAGTTGTGTCGGGGCGGGGCGCGCGGCGGGCTCGGCGCTCGCTCCGGGAGAGTTGACAAAGCCCCGCAGGGAAGGACGCCTCGCGGCGTGGCGCCCCGGGCCCCTTGCCCCGCCGCCCCGGGATCGCGGCCCCGGCCCGCGGACCGCCCTCGCCGCCCTCCTCGCCCCTCGCCCCGGCCCCGGCCCCCGATCCCCGCCCCGGCCCCAGCCCGAGCCGCCCGCGCGCAGGTAGCGCCGCCCCGTCCCGAGGCCGGGCCCGGGGGCGCGGGGCGGCGGGGTGCGGCGCCCGGGGCGGCAATGACCGCGCAGCGCGCCCCGCGGGCCCGGCCCTGAGCCCCGCCGCCCGCGAGCCCCGCCGAGGTGAGCCCCTCCGCGCGCCTCTGATTCCTGGGGCGGACTGGGAGGGCCGATTCCGAAGGGCCGGGGGCCGGGGCCGCGGGCGGGGGCGGGGGCCGGGCGTCCGGGTCCCCGCTCCGCGGCGAGGGGCCGCAGGCACCGGCACGCGCCGCCGCGACTCCCGCCCGGCCCGAGGTCCTGCCCGCGCCCCGCCCCCGCCCCTGCACCCCACGTGGGCCCCCCCAACGCAAATTTGTCCGCTAATGGCGCAGGCGATTATCTGCGGGGCCGCCGGTGTTGTGTGTCCCGCGGGCAGGGCCCGAGTTACAAGCGCCAGGAATCCAGACGGTGTTTGGAGGGGGGGCGGGGGAGGTCGGTAATTAGTGTAAACCCTTTGTCTGCCTTTGATACCCACGGTTACCCTGCCGCCGCTTCCTCCGCCCGGAGCGCGCCAGGGAAGGCGGGGCGGCCCGCACCTCAGTTCCCCTCGGTCCAGGGCCGGGGTGCTGGCGGCTCCGGGGCCCTCGGCCCGGGGGAGGGGGAGCGGGGCGGAAAACCCGTCCCCCCACCCGCACGTAAGTGACCAGCCTTTGAATACCCTCCAGGTCCGCACTGGCCGAGATGACGCCGAGCCCCGCGTTGGTGCTGCCGCTGCTGCTGCTGCTGGGGGCCCTCCCGCCGGCCGCCGCCGCCCGAGGTGAGTGCTGGCGCCCAGCCCGGCGCCCCGGCCTCCGCCAGCGCCGCCCCTTTCCCTCAGGCCCTGAACTCTGCCACAGTGCCCGCCTGGCGCGCGTGCCTGCGCCCCGCCCCTGCTGGCCGCGCGCAGCCCGGCCCCTCACCCACTGGGCCCCCAGCTCACCCACGGGCCAGTGGAGCTCACGCGTCGGCCCCACACCCAAGGGGCTCCTCAGCTATCTGCGGGGCCTCCCCTCTCATCATGAGGTCCCCCAGATCACCCACAGGGTGATCTCACTGTGTGGGCTCCCCTAGCTCTGGCACGGGGTCCCACACTGGCTGGCAGGTTGGGCTCTGGCCCCGGTTCCCCTCAGAACACACACACCCCCCGCTGCTGCAGTTGAGGGCAGCCACTGGTGCAGGCTCCCTGGGCATTGGGCAGTTTGGCCACAGTGCACCCAGTCAGGCCCCTGAAAACCTACAGAAACCCCCTGGTGGCCAGTGTCGGGTGTGGGGACAGTGGGGACCTTCTTGGTATGTGGGACTAACGACCCAGACCAGTGCGCTAGGCCTGCCCGTCTCCAAGAAGGTGCAGGGTTGGGGCCAGGGGACTGAGGACCCAGCACACAGGGTGGGAGTAGGGGCCTGTCTTAAGGCAGACGCTGAGACCACCTACTTCAGGCACACAGTGCCACAGTGGGGCCTGGATGCGGGCTCACACACCTTCTGTGCAAGAGGGCAGCCTCAGATACCCCTGGAGGGACCCCTGCCCCAGCAAGTGGCGCCCTTGGCTGACGGGCGATGGGTGATGCGTGCCCGTGGACTCCCACTGCCGTGTTCTGTGCTGGCCTCCTTCAGCGAGGCGGGACCTGTGGCCAGGCCAGCCCTGTGGGTGTGTTGACCACTCAGGATTGTCCTTGCCCTGTCCACCAGTCCTCTGAGGCGTCGCACCCCGCCCCCGCCGCTGCCCCACAGGCGCACCGAGCCCAAGCTGGCCTTATATGGCCACATTCGGGTGTGGGGTGGCAGGCGGCGGCCCAGGTGGGCCTCATGCCACGGTACCCCCCCGCCTGCCCTGCCGGGGACTGGCTGGCTCGCTTGAGGGTGGGGGCTGCCCAGGCGTGGCCAGGATGGCAGCGTCCAGGGTGCTGCGGACACTCGGGTCATGCCCAGCGAGGCTCCCCACCCCCGGGGCCAGCAGCTCGGCCTCCGATTGCTCTTTCGTCTGCTTGGACTCCCCCATCCCCGAACCTGCCTGTCCTCTGGCCACTTGGCCAGGGAGGCTCGGGAGGCCACTGGCCTGACCTGGCCACTGGCTGGAGCCTGAAGTGGAGGGGCGGGTGGCAGTGGGCCGTGGACGGCTGTGGGCAGCAGGGCCTGCCTTGGCACCGAGTGGTCCCCCAGGGGCTACACCCCTCTCGGTGCCCTTTGGCTGAGGCCTTGGGCTGCATGGTGAGGGCCCTGGCGGCCGTGGGGAGGTGGGAGCCGCTTTCCAAGGGCAAGGGCCTCTGTGGTTTCTGGTGGGGGGGGGGTGCTCTTCCTGAATCGTGTTGGCTTCTCCTCCAGGCCTGGACTGGAGGGCAGAGCTGTCTCAGGCCCTTCCCACTTGGCGCGTGAACAGGCTGAGTGTGGACCTTCTTCAGGCAGGCAAACCAGCGCAGAGAGAGTTTGGGTGGTTTTTTGAAGCCGCTTTCCCCGTGGTGTCACAATTTCTGGAATCAGTACATTTCTAGACTCAATATTTTTAAGGTTCCCCTTTTCCCAAAGTTTCACAATCTTGGTGGGTTAGTCTTAAGCTGTTTTTTTTTTTTCAAATTTGAAAAAAGACTTTGGCTTTCTCCGTTTCCACTTTATTTCTCACAGTGTGAATTCGAGAGGTTCCGAATGAAGTGCCTTTTACAATTTACTTTGAAAGAAGTCATTTCAGGGTTTTCTGAGAAGTGCCACGTGTGGACTTTTCTGAGGATGGTGCAGTGGACAGTCTCTGAGCAGCTGGCCCTGAAGGCCCCTCTCCCTCCCCTGGACCTGGCCAGCGTGCCCGGCCACCTTCCGCCTGTGGGATAGTGCAGACTACAGGCCGACTTGCCTGGGGGCTGTGGTGGAAGGCTCTGCCAGGGCCTGTGAGTCCACAGGGAGGCGTTCGGCTGTCAGAAAGGCTGTGATATGTGTGCTGGTGGACCTCAGCGTCTGACCAGGCTGCAAGGGGCCTCCTCCTCGCCCCCCAGGCTCCTGCAAGGTGGACGCACGGGAGCCCGGCCCAGGCTCTGCGAGGTGGACCTGGGCCAGCGGCCCACTTATGTCTTGTCTTCGGCCCCACTCCCGGAAAGAAAAATAAACCACTGCCCCCTCTGCGGGGAGGAGGGAGCGAAGAAAGTCGCCCTTGGCTGGGCCTGGAAGTGCTGCCTGCCAGGCTCCGTCTCCAGTGCGCCAGGATCGACAGGCCCCCGAGTCCTCCTGGCTCTGCGGCGGCCCTAACAAGGCAGTTGCTGGTTTTCTCCAGCAGCAGCCCTAGCCTCTGGATCGGCTGGGCAGCCCAGGCCCCACAGACGTGCAGGGGAGGCGGGCGGAGGCCTCCCATCTTGGCTTGCTTTGCCCCATTCTGTGCCTCCACGGGTGACCGCAGCCTGGTGTGTCTGGGGGACAGCCTCAGTGAGCAGGTCAGCACGCAGAAGGAAGGGGTGCCCACCCCATGGACACCCTGTCCATCGCGGCCCCCCACTCTTCCTAGCGGTGGTCACGGGTGCTCCAGTAAGTACAGCCTGCCTTCTCTCAGGGCCCAAGGCGAGCAGGGGCCACCGTCCTGTGGGTTTCACAGCCCAGGGTCCCCTGGAGAGGCTCAGGTATAACAGGGCCAGGTGGGATGGGCCTGGAAGGAGAGGTGGTCTCGGTCAGGTGAGGCGAGGAAGTCCTCCAGCGGTGGGAGTGTCATGGGCAGAGGTGGGCAGCTCACCAGGGCCGGGGTGGGCATGGCGCCTTGGCCTAGCAGGGTAGGGCCCTTGGATGGGGAAGGGCTGGGCTGGTTGGCTGAGGGGGTTGTCTGGGGGGTGGTCCACTGAGGCTTTGTGTGCTGGGGCCTCCATTCCCACCCTGTGCCCCGCCGAGTGGCTGGGGCAGGGTCTGGAGGCGGCATGCTGGGGTGGGGAGGCGCATGTCCACACCGAGCACAGACTGGCCCGGAGTGGGGGGGGGACTGGCCCAGGGTGGGGGTGCTTCTGGAGCTGTCCCCAAGCTGTCCCCGAGCCGGAGCCAGGGCAGGGAGTTGCCCCAGCCTCGGAGCTGCCGAACCCCAGGGTTTCCCATCTTGGCAGGAAACACAACTCCTCTTCTTCCTGCCGGGGAGTTTATTTTGTGTGAGATTTTCACAAGCTGTGTGCTGGATAACGGGGCCTGGGGAGCCGGCAGGGAGGAGGGAGGCCCCGGCTCCCGTGACACTGCCCCCGGGCACCCTCGAGTCCAGGGCCGCCCCCTCCTGCGCGGCAGCCAGTCTGGGTCCTGGCTAGACTGTGGGGCTGGTCCTGGAGCTCACCCTGAGGGTCAGGTGGCCCACCCCACGGCCTCTGGGGCCTGGGGGTGCCCAGTCTGGGTCGCTCGGGCCTCAGAGCCTCGGGCCTTTCCTGGAGAAGCCGCTCGAGCCTCAGTGGAGTGGACGTGGGACCCGTCCGGCTGCTGGGGGTTGGTCGTCTGCGGCTGTAGCCTAGAGACCCCGCGTTTGCCCTGAACACCTGGGGGCTCCAGGCTCGGTAAGGGTCCTCTCACCTCCTAGGCGACTGCCCCTGGGTGGTCTGGGCCCCGAAGCGCGTTACTCTGTTCGCTGCGTCCAGCACGGCAGGCGTGGGAGGCCCCAGTGGACAAGGGCCCTCTCCGCCCTCTGACAGCTGGGAGCGTGTCTGTGAGGGGGCAGCGGGGGGCGGGCACGGGCAGGTTTGCAGGAGGGTCAGCACTGAGCCTGAGGACCTGGTGAGACCTTGACATTGCACGAGGGCTGCCCAGTGCTCAGCTGTGCCCCTGGGCGGGTCGGGTGTTTTCCAGTCACCATCCCCCACTGGCAGTTCCCATGGGTGCCCCTAGGGATGTGGCACCATCAGGGTGATGCTCTGGGCCCCCCACCAGGGTCCTGGGGGTGGTGAGGGTGAGGTAGAGGAGCCCTGAGGCTGGGCTTCCCCTGGAAGTGGAAGGGGCCCCTGGTGCCCACTCCCCTGCCGGGCGGCTGGGCAGCGGGTGGCGGGGACGCTCCTGCCGCCTTGCTCGGCGGGTCAGGCCGTCCCTTTGCCACGCCCAGAATGGCCTGGTTTCTCAGGCAACCACCTGTCCTGCGGGTCCTACCAGTTCCACCGCAGATCCCGTGGGTCCGGCCCCCGGGGCCGCCCCGGGCCAGCTGGCGAGCAGGAGCCTGTGTGCTTGTGTGGCTGTGCAGCGGTGCTGGGCGGGGGTCTGCCCGCCTCCTGGCAGCCACGTGGTGGTCCTCCCCTGTGCCCACCCCCTGCGCCAGGTGCTCCTGCCCTTCCCCTGGGGCCTCACCTCTCTGGGGAGGGTGCTGGGCCCAGAGCCTGGCACTCACCGTGGGAAGCACCTCGTGTGTCCCACCCCCTAGACAGCCTACCGCACCAGCGTCCAGGCCGGCCCTGTGGGCCCGCCTCTGGGGCCCAGCCCCCTCCCCACCTGCTGGCTTAGCTGGTCCTGCACAAAAGATGGCAGCTCCCGACCGGCCGCCCCTACCCGCAGCCAGGCCCACTGTGGTCAGCTTGATCCAACCCACCCGAACCTTGCCACGGCCAGAGCATTCCTCAGGCTGGAAACCTGCGGGGCTTTGCAGGGCTTGCTGGGGACAGGGCTGCCCTGACGTGCAGGCTAGGGGCTCAGGCTCCGTCTCCTTACCTGCTCTGAGGCCTCTGGCACCTGGGGCTTGGGGGAGGGCTGGTGTCTGGCTCACCCACCTTGAAGGTAGCTTGGGGTCGCAGGCCAGGGCCCACTGAGCACCCTGGGTGGCTGGGAGGGGTGAGGGCTGACCTTGGGGTGCCCATGCTCCCCACGGCCAGGCCCCTGGCAGACGTGAACAGAGCAGGGAGTGTGGGTCCAGATGGAATGGCTAGGGCAGCTCACCCCACCCCAGGGGGGCAGAGGCCATGAGGCACGGGTGCTGCACTTCGGGGTGGCCCCCAGGCCCTGTGATGATGACTTGGGGGGGTTTGGGGGGCTCCAGCTGGGGGTCCCTTCTCCATCTGCCCAGCACCTCTGCCCTGGGTCGCAGCGGGGTCTTGTTATAGCAAACATGGGGAAATGGAGCCCCCATCCAGGTGGGGGGGCTGCAAGCCTGGGCGTCTCTGGTGCTCAGAGGAGGGGGTCCGCACCCCCTGTTGGGGTGTGCGTCTAGGGGACAGTGTACGGGGGGGCAGCATCGCAGCCGCGTGTGGCCCCAGCTCTGGGTCCGCAGTGGCTCAGGGGTGAAGAGTCCGCCTGCAATGCAGGAGACCCAGGTTCGACCCCTGGGTTGGGATATTCCCTGGAGGAAGGCATGACACCCGACTCCAGTGTCTTTGCCTGGAGAAGCCCATGGTCAGGGGAGCCTGGCGGCCTACAATCCACGGGGTCGCAAAGAGTCCTACCGACTTAGCAACTGAAACAACGCCCGAGCAGCTGCAGAGCTTGAGGAGGAGGAGGGAGAGGAGGAGGGGCTCTGCCCCCTTTGCCCATGCCCATAGTGCTCAGCCCGCGTTCTGGGTGAGACCCTGCCCAGCCTACCGCCTCCACACCCACTTTGCACCCTGTCTGTGCCCTAAACCTCCCAGCACCATGGCTCTGGGGAGGTGCTAGGTTGGGGCTTCCTGGAGGCCACACTCTAGGGAGGGGCGGCAGCCGGGCGGAGGGCCTGCGGGGAGCTGAGGGGCAGGGGCGTTCCCCTGGGCCCCACCCCCACCAGGCCCTGCAGGGGCCCCCAGGTCCCCATGTGAGCCTGTTTCCCATGGCAGAGCGTCGGGATGCCCCGTCCAGGTGGGACAACGGGGCTTGTGTTTCCTGCGCTAAATATAGAGCTGCTGCAGCCATGCTGGCGGCCAAAACCCCCAGGAGCCTGGGGGGCCGGGCCTCCCGCCTGTGAGCCTGCAGGGGTCTCTGCAGAGGCTGCGGGGCTGGCCAGGCGGAGCGCAGGTGGGGGCGGGGTGGCCGCGCGGGAGGGGCTGTTTGCTTTGGGATGCAGCTGGCTCCACAGGCCTCCGTGGGCACTGCCTCGTCCTCCTCCGCTCAGGCTGGCTCGCGGGGCCACACTTCCGGCCCATCTGGCGGTCAATGGGCCCCGTCCCTCCTCTCTGCAGTGACCCCGGGCAGCGTCCGCACCACCCGTGGTTGCCCCACTCTCCCTTCTGAAGGCGTCCTTCTGGGGGATGGGAAGGGCCCACATGGTTGGGCCGGCCCCTTCTCTGACACTGAGGCAGGCTGCTCAGGGTCTGGGGGTGTTGGCAAGGGCCCAGTGGTGCCTGCAGGTTGCGGTCGGGACAGGCAGAGCCCCAACGGGGAGGCTCCGCATACACGTATGTCTGTGTGGACATGTGTGGGTCCACGTGTGTGATCCTTGTGTCCAGGTGTCAGCCTGGGGGACCGGGGGCAGGCTGGGGGTACCCTCTTTGTCCTGCAGCCTGGGAGGCCCCTGGGGATGGTGGAATTTCAGGCGGTGACAGGTGGTGGACAGGGTCTGCCTGGGAATGAGGCCTGGACCCTGGGCAGCCTGGTTGGGTCCTCCTGGGGGTCCACTTGTCTGGGGCCCCCAACGCCCCCCCGCACTGTGAGCTGAGTGGGTGCCTGGGGGCGGGCCCTGCAGACTGCCGAGTCATTAGGGAGAGGTGGTCAGGGGAAGCATGAGGGCTGGCTGGCTGGGGCAACTAACTGCCTGGTGGGGGTGCAGCCCCCTGAATAGGATCTCTGTCGCTCACACCCCGGTCCCCTGGAAGCAGAGCCTCGGGACCCCCTCCCCACTTGGGGCCCCAGAGAAGCTGAGCCCGGGGCCGTCAGCTCACCCATCCCCAGGGGCACAGCCGCCACCCTCCCTTGGCTCCCCAGGCAGGGGCGATGGGGGTCCACGCCCTGCAGGGGCCCTGGGAGCCGCAGTGTCTATGGGACCCACAGGAGCACTCTGGTTGCAAAGCAGCAGTGGAACCAGCTGGCAGTTGCATGTTGAAGAAACACCAGCTGGTTATTGAAAACACATGCCGCCCTTGGGCCCCAAACGATAGCGTCTCAGAGCAGCCGCGCCAGGCCGGCACCTCTGCTCAGTCAGAACACCCGGACGCAGCCCTCCTGGCCTGAGTGGCGGCCTCGAGGGGTGGAGGCACCTTCCAGTGGCTGGTGGCTGGAGTCCCGGGAGCCCAGCCCGGCCAAGCCCCTGAGAAGGGCAGCTGAGTGCCCATGGCTGCCTCTCCTGGTCTGGAGGGACACGGGGTGGCTGCCCACGAGAGAGGCCCGAAGCCCCCGTGGTCTTCCCATGGTGCTGGAGCTGCACATGGGCCCCGGCTCTGGGCCACAGGCACGGCGGGGGCTGAGGGTCCCCTTGGAGGCAGCTCCGTAGACTTGTGGTGTCCGCGGTGTCCTTCCCCCAAGCCGTCTCCTGTTGCCGTCTAGACCTGATCACCCCCATTGTGCCCACACTTGACCCTGGAGGAACTGAAGCTGGACCCAGGCCGGGGGGATCAGGGACGGTCAAGGGCACCATGGCCTCAGCTCAGGACTCTGCCTTCTCCCACGGGAGAGAGTGGTCACCCATAGCTGGGGTGCCCAGCTGCTTGCCTTCTGACCCCAAGGCCTTGGTGACCTGGTGTGGCCTGGCTGGCAGCAGGGAGGCTCTTGTCCGGGCAGACAGACCTGGTTCAGTGTAGCCCAGGCACACACGGGCACAGATGCAGAGACACTCACGTGTGCACACCCTGTCCATGAGGGGCTGTCCTTACTGGTCTGTGCACGTGAGTCCTGGGTGAGCCGGTCCTCCCGACTGTGTTCTGGCTCCTGTGCGAGAGCGCGCAGGGGCCCCCGTGGTCTGGGAGGGCAGGCAGGCGTCTCTGCACGGGGTCCTGGGTGGGCTCCCGGCAGGGACAGCCCTACCGCCAGCTCCCAGTGCCGACACTACCTTCGCCCTGACCAACCCGCTGCCAGTCCCCTCCTCCCTGACAGAGCCCTCTAACCCCCGCAGGGCCCCCGAGGATGGCGGACAAGGTGGTCCCGAGGCAGGTGGCCCGGCTGGGCCGCACGGTTCGGCTGCAGTGCCCCGTGGAGGGGGACCCGCCGCCACTAACCATGTGGACCAAGGACGGCCGGACTATCCACGGCGGCTGGAGCCGCTTCCGCGTGCTGCCCCAAGGGCTGAAGGTGAAAGAGGTGGAGCCGGAGGACGCTGGTGCCTATGTGTGCAAGGCCACCAACGGCTTCGGGAGCCTCAGCGTCAACTACACGCTCATAGTGATGGGTCAGTGTCGGGGCATGGTCTGTCGGCGCCGGCCGGGAGGCAGCACTTCCCGAGGGCCCACCGCCACCCCCCGTCCTGCCTGAACTTGACCACTGCCCCCAGGACCCAGGGGTCCCGCTGGCTGCTTCTGAGTCCGGGACACCCCCCAGCCCGGGCCTGCCTCCTCAGGCTGCACCTCGGGGTGGGGGCCTTTCCTCCCGGCCTCTTCTCCCCCAGAGTTCTGCCGGCTTGAGGGGCCAGGGCTGGCTGGGAGACAGCAGGAGTGGGTGGGGGGCCCCAGCTCGCACCCAAGTGCAGCCTGGTGGGCCAGGCCGGCCGGTAGCCTTGGCGTCGGCCGTGACTTTGAGGCTCAGGTTTCCAAGTTCAGAGGGGCCGCTGGGAAGCAAGGGCCTTGTGTTCTCCTCTGCCTCCGGGGCCCGGGCTTGGGGACTGGGCGGCGCCCCAGCAACACGCCCTTTACTCGCTGGTACCAGGCGCTGGCCCGGCCCTCCCCCACGGGCGCCGGAGCAGCACAAAGGAGGAGCCCGACCCACACGCCCCACCGCTGGGTTCCAGGGTGGGGTCTGAGAGCCCGGCCTTGGTCCTAGGCCCTGGAGGCGGTGGCTGTCCCGGGGAGGGGGCATTCCTCAGCATTCCCTGCCTGCCCCCCCCCAGGTCCCCTCTGGACTCTGGAATGGGAATACTGTGGGTGTCCCCCACCACGTCCTTTCAAAGGGGAGGATGACCAGGCGGTATGCGAGCCATGTCAGTTCACCGAGCCCTCGGCCCCTTGATGTGGGCTAGGGTTACTGCAGCTGCTGGCGGGCCCCGGCCCCCACCACCCCCAGGCCCTGCAGACCCCCGGGAGCCAGGGTGGGAGAGCCAGACCTCCATCCCACCCACGCCTGGCGGGGTCACCTGCACCCAGGGAGTGGGCCGGGAGGCGGCTCCCGCCCAGCTGTCCCTGGGATTCTGAGCTGCGGGCGTGCATCCACGGCCTCCTGCTGGTGTGCTGGAGCCTCCAAGCTGGGCCTGGGGCTGGGGTCCATGCTGGGGTCTCACGGGGGCTACTGAGGCCCCTCTCACGTGCCCCGCCCGCCCCCCCAACCCCCACCCCAGATGACACCAGTCCAGGAAGGGAGAGCCCAGGGCACGACAGCTCCTCTGGGGGCCAGGAAGACCCAGCCGGCAAGCAGTGGGGTGAGCAGAGGGGCGTCAGGTGGGCTGGGGGCTGGGCCTCACCGCTCCCCCGACCCCGCCCGGCCCTCTGACCTCCACGCCTCCCTCCCTCTGCAGCGCGGCCCCGCTTCACGCAGCCCTCCAAGATGAGGCGCCGCGTGATTGCGCGGCCCGTGGGCAGCTCCGTGCGGCTCAAGTGCGTGGCCAGCGGGCACCCGCGGCCCGACATCATGTGGATGAAGGATGACCAGGCCTTGACCCGCCCGGAGGCTGGCGAGCACAGGAAGAAGAAGTGGACGCTGAGCCTGAAGAACCTGCGCCCGGAGGACAGCGGCAAGTACACGTGCCGCGTGTCGAACCGCGCAGGCGCCATCAACGCCACCTACAAGGTGGACGTGATCCGTGAGTGTGGGCGGGGGCGTGGGCGGGGCGAGGGCTGGGGGCGGGCTGCAGCCCCGGGGCCACGCCCAACGCTTGTCCCTGCGCAGAGCGGACGCGCTCCAAGCCTGTGCTCACGGGCACGCACCCCGTGAACACGACGGTGGACTTCGGGGGCACGACATCCTTCCAGTGCAAAGTGCGCAGCGACGTGAAGCCGGTGATCCAGTGGCTGAAGCGCGTGGAGTACGGCGCCGAAGGCCGCTACAACTCCACCATCGATGTGGGTGGCCAGAAGTTCGTAGTGCTGCCCACCGGCGACGTGTGGTCGCGGCCTGACGGCTCCTACCTCAACAAGCTGCTCATCACGCGCGCGCGCCAGGATGACGCGGGCATGTACATCTGCCTGGGTGCCAACACCATGGGCTACAGCTTCCGCAGCGCCTTCCTGACAGTGCTGCCCGGTGCGTGGGCCTCACCCCGCCCCCAGCGGGCCCGCCCCGCCCCGCCCCGCCGGGCCCCGCCCATGCGCACCAGCTGGGCTGTGGGGTGCCCGCGCCCTGACGGTTCCCTCCCTGCCCCTCCTCGGTTTCTCCCGCAGACCCAAAGCCACCAGGGCCGCCCGTGGCCCCCTCGTCCTCCACCACCAGCCTGCCGTGGCCAGTGGTCATCGGCATCCCGGCCGGCGCGGTCTTCATCGTGGGTACCGTGGTCCTGTGGCTCTGCCAGGCCAAGAAGAAGCCGTGCGCCCCGGCCCCGGCCCCCCCGGCGCCTGCACATCGCCCGCCCGCCACAGCCCGCGACCGCGGCGGGGATAAGGACCTGCCCGCCCCCGCCACCCTGGGCTCCGGCCCCGGAGTGGGGCTGTGTGAGGAGCTTGGGCCCCCGGCCGCCCCCCAGCACCTGCTGGGCCCTGGCTCAGCCACCGGCCCCAAACTTTACCCCAAACTCTACACAGACACGCACACGCACACACACTCACACACACACTCACATGTGGAGGGCAAAGTCCACCAGCACCAACACATCCACTACCAGTGCTAGGGTGCCTCGGGTGGCTCGTGGCGGCACGGCCAGCGGCAGGCTGGGGGCCATGTCCCCGTGCCCCGTGAGACACACACACACGTGGACGCGCGTGCACACACACACACACAGACTCCATCTCCCCGTGCCCCGTGAGACACACACACACGTGGACACGTGCACACACACACACTCACACTCAGACTCCATCTCCCCGTGCCCCGTGAGACGCACACACACGTGGACACGCACACACAGACACACACACACGTACACGCAGACTGAGAAGCCTTTGGGAAGGCCTGTATTGTAACCGCAGTGCGCATGTGGCGACCGGCTAGCTCATGAAGGAATCCCTTGGCCCCGTGAGAAGGATTTCACGGAGGCCATGTTCACCCCCCCACCCTGGCCTGGCAGGAGATCTGAGAGGCACCCTGGCTTTGCAAACCAAAAACTCCGACCCCGTCCCCGCGCCTGCCTGCCTGTGTCCCTGCCCTGGCTATTTTTGCCACCACCTGTCCTGGTGTCCAGGAGTCCACCAGCACCCTGGAGGGGCGTCGGGCGGGGCAGTCCTGGGCCCTGTCCTGAGCGGCTGGAGCCAGCGGGGGGTGACTTTTGTCCCACCCGGCCTCCCACTGCCAGAGAGGAGGGGCCTTTGATATTTATATTTAAGAAATTAAGATAATAATATTAATAATGATGAAAGGAGGCCTGGGCCACAGAGACTTGGCCTCTCCCGGGGCCCAGGACCCACCTGGCCTTGCGGCCATGCTGGATGTCCACCCTGGCCTGGGCACCCATCACCCCGTTACCCGTGGCCCCAGACCTCTGTAATTTTATATAGAGTTTGAGCTGAAGCTTCGTATATTTAATTTATTTTGTTAAACAAGAAAACGTGCATCCTTTTTCTCGAAGCTGGTGTTCCTTCCTGTGTCTGTGCGTGCACCTATATGCCAGGAGCCCCATGGCCAGGCCGCAGGCTCGGGGCCCCGGAACCCACCATCGGTGTCCTGGACGCTCGCCTGTACGCGCGTCTCTGGCCAGCCCGAGTCTGGCTGGCTGGGGGTCTACTTTCTGTACTGGTGTGGCCCCCCGCCCCCAGTCCTCACCGCAGGGCCCGTGCTCCTCCCGCCCCACATTCTGGGGCTCGCCTCATACCCTCGGTGGGCAGGTGGGCTGGGGGCTGCCGCAGGGCCCCGTCCACCCTTGGTGGGCAGCAGTGCCTCCCTCGACAGGGAGACAGGCTCTAACTTGCCTGCCGGCCAGCAGGCAGAGCTTGGGCCACCCTGGCCCGCAGGTTCTGGAGCCTCTTAAGGAGGAGCACGAACAGCTTGTGTGATTTTCGCAAGGCCCCCAGTGGGACCACGGTGGCCAGCGGGCAGGAGGGGCGAGGCCAGCCTGATTCTGGTTCTCAGCACTTCAGGTCAGGAGCACGGGCCCTGCCTGATGCGTGGCTGGGTGTCCTCCACCTGACCTGGAGGCCGGGCCTTCTTGCCTCCTCCAGGCCCCCCTGCTGGGCTGCTGCCCACTTCCTCTCCCCGGCTCCGAGCTGGACCCCCGCCTCTGCTGCTGTCTCTCAGGCCTCAGTCCCCTCTCCCTCCTCTGCTGGGACCCCAGGCGGGGCAAGATGGGACCCCCTGTCCTCTTCAGTGCTGTGCCCCCAGCCTCTGGCCTCCCAGGGTGGACTGCACTCCTGTCTCTAAGGAGGCAGGGACCAGCCCTGAGGGACCCCTCACCAAGCTCAGGCCAGATGATGGGGGCCACCCACAGCCCCAAGGGAGACCCAGGGCCTGGCTGGCGGTGGGAAGCCGGGCGGCAGTGGGGGCTGCCGGTGGCCCACAGCTGGTGACCAAACAGATGTTCCCCAGACAGGACTGGCTGCAGCCAATGCCTGGTTGGGTTTCAGTCTGAGGGGGAAGGGTGGAGAGAGGAGGCCCTGGTCAGTGGGGAGACCTCAGGCAGTGGGCCATCTCGGTCATAGGAGTTGAGCTGCCCCGTCTCCAGCGTGCGGGCAGAGGGGCAGGTCCCTGGAGGGTGCGGTCCCTCGGAACCTCAGAGGAGACTCTGGAACCCCAGCCCTGTGCCCTTGGCCTGAGGCCGGTGCTTCCCACCTGGCTCATGGGGACCAGCCTCACCATCTGCCCCAGGGAAGGCGGGGGACTAATGACCTGGGACTAATGACTTTAGGGCCTGTCTCAGCCTGAGAGGTCTGGTTCTCTGGAGACCAGTGTCCATCCCCCAGCGCCCTTCCTGGAGAGAGGGCTGCTGGTGGGCTGGTCACTCTGTGGACCTGCTGGGGTGCCGGGAAGGGCATGGGGGCGGGGGTGGGGTCTGGACGACTAGACAGGTCCATCCGCATGGGGCTGGGTGGCCACCAAGAAGCCCAGCCCCTGATTACAGGCCGGCCACACCTTGGCGCTCAGAGTCCTCAGCCACTCCTCCCGCTTCCAGCTGTGGGGGATGGGGGAGAGGCAGGAGGGCACCACGTGACCCCAGGACGCCCAGCGTCCTTCTCTTGGGTGCCCCGCGCCCCTTGCGGGACTAAGGCTCCCAGGGCCGCCCTAACTGGGTGCGGAGTTCATCCGGACTGACCTGCCTACCTGGGGCCTCTGGCCGGCCCCGCCCCCTGGGGACCCTGCGAGACCTGGGAGCCCCGAGTGGGCGGGGCGCCGGGGGACGGGGCGGGGCCGGTGGGAGCGCGAGTGGGAGAGGCCGGGAGGCGCGAGGGTAGGGTCGTGGGGCGAGGAGGCCCGAGGGTCTCCGAGTCAGGCCCGCTCCCGGGGTAGGGTCGGGGCTCCCGGGGTCGCACCAGGAGAGGCTCCGCAGCAGGGCTTCGCCTCTTGGGTGCTTGGGGGCTGCGCCTGGGTCCCCGCTGGCCCTCCACAGTTGCCCCTCCATAAATACCAAGGCCAGGACCTAAAATCTGCCCTTGGTCACAGGCAGAAAGACCAGCGAGCAGCCACCCATGATGCCACTGGGGTCCCAAACAGGAGCACAAAAGCTTCCCTACTCCCAGCTTCGTGAGTTCCCCACGGGGTGGGAGTGGGCCCTGCACCTTGTCCTAGGAGGGTTCCAGTCTCGAGAAACAGGAGGGGGACCCAGCTGTGTTCTCCATAATTCCCAGGGCAGACTGGGCCACCGGGACCGAAACTCCTGATGTCCATGGTGGGGTTCTGGGTGCTGAGTAGGTTGGGGTCCCAGGAGGGTGGAGCCCCGTAGCCAGGCCAGCACCTTCCCTGTGGCCTGGGCTGTGACAAGCTGTCCTCTTCAAACCTGCGAACTCGAAAGGGCGGCTCAAGCTCTGATGCCCGTGGGTGTGACTGGCCCCTCCCTACCCCCTACCCCTGCCTCCCAGCCGTCCCGGTTTCAAAGGGGCGGCCGAGAGGCTTCTGCAGCTGTCCCAGAGAGGGGGCCCTGAGGCCGATGTCCAGGGACCCGGCGGCGCAGCAGGAGGGTGAAGATGGGGGAGTGTAGGGCCACACCTGTGGGGCTCGGTCGGGAGGGCCTGGCAGGAGAGCAGAGCCTCGTCTGGGGGCCTGGTCAGGGGGCCTGGAACAGGAATGCAGGATTTAAGACTCAGGAAAGGGGACAGGAACATGGGTCACGGGTTCAGGACATGGGACGAGGACACCCCGCACAGCACAGACTCACCCAGGGCTCGGGACGTGGGGCCGAAGACTGCAGGTGCCAGCCAGGTTGCCCAGCCTCCTGGGCAACACCGCATAGGGCTTGCAGGGGCCTGGGCCTGCTCAGGGGCCAGGGTGGGGTGGAGGGGCTGCGATGTCAAGGGGCTGAAAGGTGAGCGCCCAGACCCAGGGCACAGCCCAGACCCAGTGCACAGGCCAGACCCAGGGCATAGGCCAGAGACGCAGGGATCCCAAAGGGTCAAGCTTCCCCGGGGCTGGGCTGGGCCAGGCAGCAGCCCTCACCGCATGCCTGGGGCACCAGCCCCCATGCAGCCCTCCTGCGGGCAGTGGGCGGGGCCAAGGCTGCTCATCACGCGCAGGGGGCGGGGCCTGGCAGGAGGCTCCCTCTGCGCCCGCTCTGACCTCACCCAGGGGTGGGAGCCCATCCTACTCAAGCACCCAGGGCTGGCTGGGCTCAGGACCCTCAGGAGATGGGCCAGGCATCGGGGGAGCCCGGGGCCAGGGGCTCTCCTGGGAGCCCTATAAAGGTCCATGCAGTCCTTCTCCGGATTCAACCCCCACCCTGCCAGTCCCACATAGGTGCCCTCCCCACGCCCACCTTGACAAGCCCTCTTCAGTCTTGCCTTGGCTCAAGAGGCCTGTGCAGGCCAGTGATCCCCCTAGCCCAGCCACCCTGACTCCTGGACTGCCGCTGTCTGTGGAAGGAAGGGTGGGCTTCCCAGCAGGCGATAGGTATTAGTGAGCCCAGGCAGGCAGGTGGGAGTTGGTAGGGGTCCCTAGACTGGGGAATGTAGTGTCTGGGAAGGGGGCTCTGCCTCCCACGGGGCTTCTCCCGTGGAGACCTCCGGGGGGCCCCCCAGTGGAACCCTGGGTCGGCAGCTTCCAACGCCTTGCTCTGGCTGTGCTGCCTGGGGTCACCTGGAGCTGTGCCTGGAGGGCACAAGAGCCCGCTGTCCAGGGCACCTCTGCTGGGCAGCAGCTGGCACCCTGGTCAGCTGCCTGCGCCCCTGGCATCGCTGACGTGAGGTATGGAAGCCTTGACACGGGGCTCGCACCAGCCCTGGGTGGCTGCGCCCATCCACCACGTGGCTACTGCCAACTGGGCCTGGTGTCTCACACCCCCGCCCTGGCGCCCCGGGAACTGGGTGAGGGCACTCGGCCAGCACCAGCTCTGCATCCGCTCCAGGGCGAAGGAGGCCCTGGGCCAGGGGCCTTCAGCGCACTCCTGTGTTTAGGGGTGCAGGCTGGCTCCTTGGGGGTCTTGTCTCTGGCGCCTGTCGGGGGCGGTGAGACATAGCGTTGCTGTCCGGCGCCATGGCCAGTGCTGAGATGTGCGGCCTCTCCTGCCTGGATCTGGGCTCAGTCCCACCCCGGCCTTGCCCAGGGCTGGCAGGCTTGCTCCCTCCCCTCTCTAGGGCCGCAGAGGTGAGGGCACCCCCAGAGGCTTCACCGATCCCCGCCTCCTCCCCCACCGCACCTTCAAGACTCCGTGGAAGCTGAGCTCTGCGGGACCCACCAACTCCACAGACAAGCCTGGGGAGAGGGTGCATGCGGGCCTGCCTTGGAGCAGGCTCAGGTTAGGATCCATCCCCGTGGGGGCTGGGCTGAGACACACCCTCGGCCCCAGGGCCGGATGGAGGGACCAGTGAAGGGTCTGCAGCAGCCCCAGGTAAGGGCACCCGGGAGCTGTGTGCCCTGTCCCCCTTGCCCTGCATCCACAGGGCATCTGGCCCCGGGCCTGCAGGTGCCGACAGCTACCAGCAGCTGGCTGGAGGGGCCCCTTCTCCTGAGTCTCAGGGGTTGGGGAGAGCGTTCGTTTGGAGGAAAGGCTGAGCCGTCCTTGTGTCCCCAAAGCGCCACCCCCGGGCCCTAGAGACCCTCGCAGAGAGGACACGCAGGGGTATCTTGGCCCTGGTACTTGGACTGTGCCCCCAGGAGCCACCATCTGCTTCTGTGGGCCCCAGTGATGGGGGGCTCCATGCGGGGGTGGGGCAAGGACACCCCAGTGTCACCCTGATGGAGGCAGTGAAGGTGGGTTTCGGGGGGAGGCCCTGGGGAGCGTGAAGGCGCCCCACCCCTCCCGCTGACACTGTCCCCTCCCCGCGCTCAGGATTCCTGACCTTCCTGGAACCTGGCAGTCTCTCTTGTGGGGCCCTGGGTTCCTGGGTTCTTGCTGGGATGCTGCCCCATCCCTCCTGCCCCTCCCTAGGTCTGCCCCAAGGTTGTCCCAGTGGGCTTTTCATGAAGTCCTGTGGCCTGCCCACTCCCTGCTGGGACCCACCCTCAGCCCCACTCTGGGGACCCGTCGCTGGGTGTACACCTCCAGCGAAGGGGGCTGGTGCGGTGGGGGGCAGGGGCAGGGAGCTCTCTGGGTCCCCGACCCCTGCCTCCTGCCCTCACCCTCTTCCGTCTTGTGGCGGGGACAGGGGGTCTGCCGCCTCCAGGAGGACTGCAGTGTGGCCAAGAAGAGCATGTAGTGGTCAGCAGCCGTGGCCTGGCCTGCCTCTGACCTCTGATGTGGGCTGGGACGGTGGGGGTCTAGGGTCACCACCGTATCCCCTTCCA
This sequence comes from Bubalus bubalis, assembly GCF_019923935.1. Taxonomy (NCBI): domain Eukaryota; kingdom Metazoa; phylum Chordata; class Mammalia; order Artiodactyla; family Bovidae; genus Bubalus; species Bubalus bubalis. The sequence continues at coordinate 490,681 of NC_059163.1, forward strand.
GCCCTGGGCTGCAGGCCCCACCTTAACCCTCACCCTGCTCTCTGCTGCCTGGCAGCACCCCAGGCTGACCTCCCACCCAGCGCACATGAGCTCTCTTCTCAGGCAGCAGACCTTCCCATCTTGAGGCCCCAGGCAGCTCCCTGCCACTCTGACCCTCAGTCTCCTTCTTTGTGGCAGGGATGAGAGACCCCAGCCAGCAGGAGCCCCTTGTTACTGCGTGGGTAGGAGGTTAGCGCAGGCCCGGGACCAGAGCACACGGAGTGGACCCGCCTGGACCGGGGCCCGGGGCGGGGCGGTGTGGGCTGGGGTGGCACCGGACTCCACAGAAGCAAATTCCTTCTTCCTTCACTTTTTCCTCTTTTTTTTTTTTTTTCCACGTTCTTCCAAAAGCCGTCCTCTGCTGTTCATTCCTGGAGCCCCTCCAAGACCATCGGCTCCGGCTCCACTCGTGGCCACAAAGCTCCTTTGATGGCAGAGGCGGGAGCTAAACCAGCAGTGGGGGAGGGGGCTGCAGGCCCCGGCGAGGCCTCAGGGTGTCTTCGGGGGGCAGGGCTGGAGCGGGGTGGGGGTGGGGACCCAGCAGGGACCCCAGCCCCGGGCTCAGCCTTGTTCATGGCTGGGAGAATGGTGGCCCCTGAACCCAGCACCCGTGGTTGAGGCGCCCTGGCTGTTCTTGGGGCGGCTGTGGGGGCCTTCGTGCCCACCTGGATCTGCCGAGGGCGGGCGCCAGCCTGCTGGGAGGTCTGCGGCCACAGGACCCTGTGCCTGGCTGACCGATGGAATGGCGTTTGCCTTGGATTGTCTGTCCTCTGCCAGTGTCTCCACCCATGGTCTGCGGGGCCCAGACGGGCACACAGCAGCACTCACTGAATGTGTGGAGAGAGGGGCTGTTGGCAGCAGAATGTCAGGGTGTGGTTCTTCTCCTTTCTGCCCTCTTGGAAACCGAGAGGCCTGGCCCCCCTTTTTGCCCCCCAGAAGCCAGCTAGGAGTGTTGGGCACCCTCAGTTGCCAGGGAGGCCTGGATGGGCCGCAGGGTGATGGGGAGTCATGGGCATCACAGGGCAAGGGGGTGCCGGGCTGGCCTGGGGCTGGACAGCCGCATGCCGTGGGCTGGTGATGGCAAGTGTCTGCACAGGACGAGGCGCAGGGCAGGCACGGAGCTGCCTGGCTGCCGCCTCGGGGCTTCGGGCGGCCAGGGCGGGGAGGGTGGCAGGCCAGCTGGGTCCAGGACAGGCTGCCGGCTCCTGGGCTCCTGGGCCTGCGGCTGGTACCTGAGGCCGTTCGTGCGCTGAGCCCTCGCAGCTTGGCCGGAGGACTCTCGCTTGGCTACAAACACAAACATCACCCCCAGGGCCCCGCGGGGGCAGCGGCCGGGCGGGGAGCAGGCCCAGAACGAGGCACAATCCACCCTTTGTTCCCGTGGCCGCCCGGAGCCTGCGGGCCAAGAGGAAATGAGGCTGCGCCAGCCAGCAGCCCTCACGGCCAGGCCCCGTGGACACCGGGCTGGGCCCGCAGAGGAGTGGAGGGGCCCTGGGGAGGGGCCCCGGGGAGGGCGCTGGCAGGGCTGAGCAGTATGGACAGAGAGCCCGCACCCCCACCCTGCACGACCACCAGAGAGGCCTGCCCTGCGCCCTGTGGAGGGCCATGGCTGGAGCATGTGTCCTGGAAAGGCCCTGCTCCGGGCTGAGGCTGGCCCGCTGGCGGCCTCCTTCCCCGCCAAGGGCCGCAGACAGGCGCTGGGTCTCTCCTGGCTGAGGGTGGACAGTGGGAGGTACGGGTGACTAGCCAGGGGCTGGCCCACGCCCCACCCTGCCCCTCACCGCTTCCCAGAGCCCCCTGGACAGGACTGAGGGGACAGGGTCTGCAGTCCATCCCTGAAGCAGCCAAGCTCTCCCTTCCTCCTGAGGGGGGCGGGCCTTGGGCTTAGAGTCCTGTCCCAGGCGGCCTGGGGCCCCTGATGGGAGCGTGTGCACACTTGTGTGTACTCTGTGTGCACACGTGCAACTCTGCATGTGGGTGTGTGGGGCTTGGGGGCGCTCCCTCACATTTCCCTTCATCCACACACCCTTCTGAGAGGCCTCCTGGAGTCCTCGTTTGTGAGGCTCCCTGGTGGGGTCCCCTGGGGTCTCCAGCCAGGCCTGCCTCAGCAGGCCCCAGGCTGCCCCGTGTCTCTAACTCTGGAGCATTTCAGCCCCGCCTTAGCCTGTGCTGAGGCTGAAATGGGACCCAAGTCCCCCTTGTCTCTGAGATCTGCGTCTCCCCTGGGGAGGGCTGACTCCACCAGCCAGGCACCTGGCAGGGCCCACTTTCGTCCTCGCAGGCAGCGATCCCACCAGGCCCGACCCCACGGCGGGGGCGGCCTGGGGTCCCACCGGAGTGCCGGGCAAGAGCTCAAGGGGTGACATGCCCGCCTCAGCTTAGGTCTGGGTGCTGGACCCTTGGGGTCCCCACAGAGAGAGGGGGCCGTGGGGCAGGGGCTGTTGCCGTATCGCTGAGGCCCAGGCTCAGTCCGGCAGCCAGGGTGGGTCTGGAGGGTTCTCTTTCCCCCGACACCAGGCCCGCGTCCACTCCCGGGGTGCCGTCTCGGTCCCCAGCAGGGATGGACCAACGGTGGAAGCCCTGCTCAGACTGGGGTCCTCGGGACCGGGGGGCGGGGCTCTGAGGCTTGGGCGTCTGGCCCCGCCCTGCGACGTACACGTGTGCAAGCCGGCCGGTGCTCTCGAGGGGCTGCGCGGACCCGCCTAGACCGCGAGTTGGGGGCCCTTCCTGGGGGTGGGCGGAGCCCGGCCCGAGGCTCGTGCCTTCCCGCAGCCCTGGGGAGCTTTGCCCTGTCCCAACCCCAGCCCAGACCCCGGCTGCAGCAAACACCGGTGGACCCTGCTGCCCCCCAGCCCGGAGGATGCGGTTCTCCTGGGGCAGAGATGGGGCCGGGCCCGTGAAGCCGGGTTCCCAGCAGGCCTGGCCTCCGGCAGCTTCCTGCCCCAGTGTGGCCTCCGCTCGCCTCAACTGGGAGACGACTACGGCGTGGGGTCCCGGGCTGCCCCTCCCATCCGCCAGGGCCTCCCAGAGCGATGCCCCCTCTGGCTACCGGGAATGCAGGGGTACCGCACACTCAGGACTAAGGAGCGTGGCCCCCACTTTAGAGGAGGAACTGCCGATACCACTTTCCACAGAGTCCACGAGACGGTTGCCCAGCTGTGCCGGCCTGCTGCCCAGGCCCCTGCCACCCCCAAGCCCACCCCACAGCCCCCTGGGCTTGGAGGGGACCTCAGTTCAGGTAAGGAGCCTGCAGGTCCCACGGTCCCCCAGTGCCCACCTCCGCAGGGGGCTGAGGGTGGTTTGTTGTTCTTCCTGGGAAGAGGTTGGGGCAGTAGGGGCCTGCCTCTGCCTGCCAGCTGCTCTGGAACCAGGGGCCCGCAGGCAGCACACGGGTGTGTCCAGCCCGTGAGGGTCTGTCCTCCAGGGCGTGTCTGTGTCAGGGGCCTGGGGCTCAGGGCCCAGGGCAGGCGGCAGCAGGCATCCCTGGGGGGTGGGGTGATGGTGGTCCGTGGCCCCCACCCCTTTCCTCAGGTCCAGGTACCTAGAGAGCATGGTGGCGGGGGGGGGGGGGGGCAGTAGGTCTGGAGTCCCAGGCTGTGGGAGGACCTCCCCTGGGTGTCGGGGGCTCCGCCCCGTGGCAGCCCCATAGCACCTGCCTTCGGGCCGGGTGGCCATAACGACCATCCTGCATTTCCGTGGCTCAAGCCGACGCAGGTGGGGACAGCCGTTCCTCCAAGGAGGACAGGTGGGTGCAGGTGGGCCCAGCCTGGGGTGCCAGGAGGGCCATGGGAACTTGAGGGCAGCAGGCTCCAGGGCCTGGCTGTGGGGGTCAGGTGCCCGCGGTCAGCCTCGCGCTCCCAGGCTGTCTGGCTGAGAACCGTCTGACACCTCCTGGGGTCTGAGCTGGGAGGGCAGGGGGACCGGCTGCGGGGCTTCAGGGCCCCCTCCTGGCCCCGCGCCCGCTGGCCTGGTGGGCAGCCCTGCCTCCCTCCCAAGCTGGGCTCCTGGCCGGTCAGGAGGCCAGGCACGGCAGCAGGACCCCCTTGGCAGGGCGGTGGACTGGCCTGGGGTGGCCCCTGAGTGGGCACCGGCCTCAGAAGCTGACGGCGTGAGCGGGAAGGTTCTGGGCTCACGTTACAATTTCCAGTGGAAAAACAGCCCCGTTTTGAACGCTGGCTCCAAGCTTTTAAAAAATTACAAATATATCCAGTTTCCTGACGTGTGCTCAGCTGGTGATGGCTGAGGCCCAGAGCGGCCAGTGGAGGGCCCGTTGGCAGGGCTGACCTGCAGCTCTGGGGAGACACCCCCTCGGCCTGGCCAAGGGGCCCTGGGGTGCAGGCCTGTCCTGGGAGGCGGTGAGGCTGAGGCTGCGATGGCCAGAGTCGCAGGAACGTCAGGAAGGGCCCCTCTGTCCTGCGGGGTCATCCTCTGCTCAGGCCTTTGACGACTGCACCTGACCCCAGGTTGAGGGGCGGGAGCCCGGGGGGCCGCCGGCTCCTGGGGCCTCAGGGTGCGGGGCGGTGGGGCTGTTCCGGGGCTCAGCACTCTGTTGCCTGCCATGGCCATCGTCGGTGTGGAGGGGGCTGGGCTGGGTGTGCGCACACATGTCTGTACTCCCGTAAGTGTGTGCGTGGTGTGAGTCTGGGCATGTCCGCAGCTGGCCCCACACTCGGGTCACGCCAGGACTTGGGCACAACAGGGTGAGCGGGTCTTTAGGGAGGGTGCAGAGGTCCTGGACTGCCTCTCTCTGCTGCCCTGGTCCCTGTGTATCCTCCACGCTAGATGTCCCCAAGCCGGGGAGGCGGGCCCTGCCCAGTGGCCTGTTTGCTTCGCAAAGCAGCAAACATCCTCAGTGCCGTGTGGCCGCCCGTCCAGAAGTGCCATGGGGTCAGTGGGGACCCTTGCCTGCCCCGGCCACATTCCTGGGTTCACGGGAGGCTCTTCCTGGTCCTAAAAACATCTGGAATCGCTTCCACGGGCTGGATTCGAGCTTCCCGCAATTGGAAATGGGGCTGTCTCCTTCAGGATGGGAGGCTGGCGGGTCCGACCTCTCCCCTGCTGGCCGCACTGCCCGAAGGGTGCTCCCAGCTTGGCCAGTGTGGACAGGAAGCCGGCTCGGGTGGAAGTTCTCAGCCTCTAGTGGAGGCTCCTCTGGGCAGGAGATGGAGGTGGACCAGGGAGGCCCATTGCAAGCCTGGCCTTCGGCCCGGGGGAGCCACATGCCCCCGTGACCCTGCAGGAGCGTCTAGGAGCCGTGGTAACCCCAGATCCTCCCTGGAGTGGGGACGAGCGGAGTGGCTGGGGGGGCCCGGCACCAGGGCACAAGCCAGGAAACCACAGCTGTGCTTCCTCACCGGGGACATGACGACCTCTGGGTTTACGCAGGAGCTGCAGATTCCAGCTCCACCAAAAAGAAAACAGACTCCTCGGCAAGGACGTGCTTTCCGCGTGGAGACCCGCTCACTCGAAAGCATCCACCTGGGGTGGTGTGGGGGAAGAGCCTTGAGGTGGAAGATGTGAAAGATGCGGAAGCCGGCTGCGATAGAGGAGGAGACGCTCAGAGGCATCGACTCGGGAGAAAGGTCCCGGAGGGCCTGGGCACTGACTGCCGCGGAGGACATGGAGCGGGGGACGGGGAGGGCGTAGCGTGGGGCCTCTCCTGGGCATCTGCCCGCGCCCACCAGGCTCCCTTCCTGCTGGCCTGACACTGGAGTCAGAGCCAAGTCACCTGAGGCCAGAAACAGCAGCTGCCCACCTGGTGCACATCCCCAGGACGGTGTACGGAGCCCCATCGGGGCCATGCAAGGGTCCCCCCACACCCCCTGTGTCACGCGCACCTGTGCCTCCGTCCCCGTATCCGTGTGTCCCTCGGTCTGCCCAGCCTTGGCGCTGCCCCCGGGGCTTGGGGACAGCATCGTGGGTGCCCGGGGTGGAGAGGGGTTCGCCTGACAGGGTCCTGGAGGTGCCAGAATTGGCCAGCAAAGCTGCCAGCTGGGTTCCTGGACACAGTGACCCAGGCCGGTCACTCACATGCAGTGCCTGTGGCCAGAGCATGTCCCGGGGCCACGTCCTGTTGGCCCAGGTGGCTCTGGACACCAGGCGGGGCACCTTACTGGCAGGGTGCCGCCCAGCATAGGTGGTGGAGCCGGCCCAGCCCTGCGGCCACAGGGCAGCTCTGCGCCCCCCACGGACCCCGCGCCTGGTCCTGTCCTGGCTCCCGCCCTGCTGCGCCTCCCGGTCAGCCCACCCCATGGGGGCGCCAGTCACCCCAGCCATGCTGCTCTGGCTGGTGGCAGGGAGACTCAGCGCACCTGTGGCCGGCCAGCCCCTCGCAGGGGCAGGGCAGGGTAGGGAGGTGGGTGGGGCAGCCCTGGCTTCTGTGCCTGGGCCGGGTTGTGGGGAGGGGCTTCTCCACGTCCCTGGCCTGCAGGCCGTGCTGCACTCCCTGGTGGCAAGGCCACAGCTCCGGAGTCCTCTGCCGGATAAAACACATCTTTCTGAAAATGGGTTGTGACCCTAGTTATGGGACTCTTCCTGCCCCTGCTGTGCTTCCGCGGCTGCACCTGGATCCTCTTCTGGGGGCCAGGTGCTTCCACGCGTCAGTGGGAGTGCTGGCCAGGGGAGGCACTGGGCAGGCTGCGGGTGCCAGACCCCAAGCGCACGGGCGCCCTCTGCCAGGCCCCCGGGCAGTGCTGTGCTGACTCTGCCAGGGAAGGCGCTCAAGGGGAATGAGGCTGGGCTGCCACGTGGCCCTGGGTTGGGGGGCCATACCACCAGCCACCTGCAGCCAGAGGGCCGTGGGCTGGTCCCCATCCTCCCTGAGGCCCGAGGGGTCCCGAGACCACCACCCTGATGAGTCTCAGCTGTTCTCTGCTCTAGACAGTGCCTGAGCCGCCAAATCCAACTTGAGTCCCGCGGCGTGAGCGCTGGTGTGGCTGCCCAGTGCGTCCCTGCTGAGCACGTCTGCGGGTCCTCGGGTGAGGTGGGCTTTTCTGAAAGTGGCTTTCCCGACAGAGAGGACGATGGTGCAAGAGAGAAGGGCTTTGCCCTCTGTGTCCTGTCCCACCGCAGCCTTGCAGGAATGCGCTGCCTCTGGGGGCTGCTAGCCCCATCCAGCCCCTTCCAGTCGCCTGTGTCCACCTGGAGCATGCTGGGCTTGCGGCTGCTGGCCCTGCCCAGCTCCTGGGAGCGGCTGTGCCTGCCTGTGCTGAAGGCCTGGGCCATGAGTCCAGCGGGCACAGCAGTGACCACTAGGGACTCTCGGCCCTCAGCTGCCCTCCTGACTTCCATATCTGTGGTCCGTGCTCATCTCTGGGGCACCTTTTGTGGGACCCAGTGCTCTAGACGACACAGGAGCCACAGTCCCCCAGCCTCTGGGCCTGTGGCTGCCAGCCCGGCCCAGAAGCCATGGGCGGGGACGGCGCTGGGCTGGAGGGCGTTTTCCTCAGCAGGAGCGTGTCCTGTGTGAGAACTCACAGGCACCCGCCACAGGGCAGGAGCAGGGCACCAGGAATGAAAGTTGCTGAGCGCCTGGTTGCTGTGTCTAGAGAAATAAATTTGGTAACAAAGGAGGTTTTAAAAAGGCACAGAGTGAAAAGCCCTGGGAGGGGCTGGGGCAAACATGTTGTTGGCCTGAGTCCAGCTGGTCCACCTGTGTCCTGAGCATGGCTGCACTGGGGCGCGTGGTCACTCAGCATGGCTGCCTGCCCCTGGACACTGCCAGCCACCAGATGCTGGGTTGGGCCCTGGCTCCGGAGCCAGCTAGGGCAGGCACCGGGCGTGGTCAAATGGTCACCCTGGGGGTCCCTGGCCCCTCCTCAGGGGGCTGGCCGCCCACCTCCCCAGCTCCACTGCCCGTTGTCCCCTCCCTGGACCTCTGGGATCTGGGGCCACGGGGGTGGGGCCCTGAGTCTGCGGGCAGCTGAGGCGCCGAGGGCTCCTGTGGCCCCTCCAGACAGGTGCAGGCCTTGCTCCCCCGGCCAGCAGCCTTCCCTCCCACTTATGAAGGTGTCCCCAGAAGCAGGTGTGTGACCGGACTCCGCATGCACAGCCTGGGCCCCGTCCACGCCGGTGTAAGGTGCACGGAGCCTTTCCAACCGAAAACATCGCTGTGTGTCAGCATCCGGAAGTAAATTTCGGCGCGCCTTCAGTTTATCATGGTAAACTCTACCCTGGAAGGACGGATGCTGAAGCTGCAGCTCCAATCCTTTGGCCACCTGATGCGAAGAACTGGCTCATTGGAAAAGACCCTGATGCTGGGAAAGATTAAGGGCAGGAGGAGAAGGGGACAACAGGTTGAGATGGCTGGATGGCATCACCGACTCAATGGACATGAGTTTGAGCAAGCTCTGGGAGTTGGTGATGGACAGGGAGGCCTGGTGTGCTGCAGTCCATGGGGTTGCAAGGAGTCGGACACGACTGAGGGACTGAACCGAACTGAACTGAAGCTCTACGTTTCACAAAACGTACTGTTGTAACCATTTTAAAGTGTGCAGGCCCGAGGCCTCCATCATGTCTCCAGTTCTGGGACGCTTTCCGCACCCTAGGCGTAAGCCCGATCAGTGGCTCTGCTGCCCAACCCCGGCCCGGCCCTGCAGGGTCTTAGCGTGTGCCTGTGTGTCTGCACGACACCCGCACCAGCTTCACGGTTGCGGTGGTGAAGACGCGTGCTCAGTGTTTTGCTCGCTCTCGGTTCTGAATCACTGCTTCCTGTGTCCGCCCCACACCATCCCGTGTGCCTGTCTGCACCAGGTGTCAGGAGGATGCCCAGCAGAGAGCGTATTACTGCCAGGCAGTGGCATGCCTGGAAGGTGAAGAGGCAGAGGGAGCCATGTAGAGCATGGAGATGTGTCCACGCAGAGCTCGTGTGTCCATGTGAAGCTCTTCTGCCCACATGAAGCTTGTGTGTCCATGCAGAGCATGGAGGTGTGTCCACATGGAGCTTGTGTGTCCATGCAGAGCTTGTGTCCACGTGGAACTTGTGTGTCCACACGGAGCTCCTCTGTCCACATGGAGCTTGTGTGTCCTCGTGGAGATTGTGTCCACGTGGAGCTCGTGTGTCCACGTGGAGCGCATCACCAGCTGGTGTGCCAACCCTTGATGCCTGGAAGCACGTGAGTGGTGCTCTCTCTGGACACCTGCACCGGCCACAAGAAAACGTCAGACGAAACCAGAATGAGAACCACTCTGCGTGAAAGACAGGCCTGGGCAAACGTGTGCATGTGCATGCACAGACGTGTGTGTGCAGACATGCATGTGCGTGCACAGACGTGTGTGCATGTGCAGACATGCACGCACAGCCGAAGTGATGGAGCAGATGGACCCTGTCCACACGGAGCACCCAGGGACAGTGTGGCGAGTCCTCCACATCCGTCTTACGCTGTAACTTTTCTGTGAGGGCCTGTCCACGTTGGAAGCTGAGCTGAAGCTCAACAGTGGGGCTCAGTAGACCTGGGGTGGTGACTGGCCTGCGTCCAGGCGGCTGGTGTCGGGAGCCTGGGGGATGCGTGCTCTCTGTGCTGCGGGGCTGGTGGCTGTGCCTAGACGCACACAAGCCAGGATGGCTGTCCGTCTCAGGCCTCTCCGGGTTTCGGACACTGGCTCATGCAGACAGCGGGGGGGCCCCGTGTCTCCAGCCAGTGGTCACCCGGAGGGGGTGGTGGGCCCAACAGGCCGGCTGCCTGCCTTTACCGCCAGACCCTGGGGGTCGGGGGTCCCAAGATGCCAGCCCCCTCCCGCCACGTGTGTCCTGGCTCTGCGGCTCCCTGAACTCCACGCGGGAGCCTGGATTTACCACCGAAGAATTCCAGGAATTTCCTATTAGTCTGAAAATAAAACCCCTTCAAGACCTCCTTCGTGGCTCTGAGGGGCATGGAACGGCCCTGTGCTCTCGGAGGGGGCCATGCGCACAGGGGTCAGCCCTGGGGGTGCCCAGCCTCCTGCCTGCTCCCCTGGGGCCGCCCGGGTTGGGCCGGGGGGCCTGGAGGCTCCTCTCCAGGGCTCGCAGACCCCTGAGCTTCCTGTCTGCCCCGAGGCCTTTGGACGGCTCTGTAAAGCTCCCTGCGGGCTGGCCCAGGCGCCCGGGCTGGCGGCAGTTCACTCACTGTGCCGGGAAATGGTGCTGCTCGGAACACTCTTTCACTTTGGAAAAACACATCCAGCGACTGTAAATTATACCTAACTCGACGCTATTTGTTCATGGAAATTTTATGGCTAAAGCGAGGCTTCTGCCAGCCGTTCTCGGCTTTGTCTCAGACGGGTGATGCCCGGGACGCCTGACAGCAGCGGATCCCGGACCCCAGGGGCCATGTGGTCGGAGGGGCTGGGACGCCCTCCAGGGGCGGCTTGCGGGGGTGGCAGGAGGGGCAGACGCTGGGCACCCTCTGAGATCTCCCTGGGAGGGTCTGGCCTCAGAGGCATGTAGTATGTGATGCGCCTGTGAGCAGAGGGGGCTGAGAGCAACACCTGAACACACAGAGCTGGGAGACACGAGTGCATCCCCAGGGGTGTCCCCGTGGGCATCCCGACCCGGCCAGCGTCCCTGGGGGGGTCCCCGCTGTGGGCACACCGCCTCTCCTGGCCCCACTCTCTGATCTCCCCTGCTGACCGCTGAGGCCTCCTGTGGGCCCTCTTCCCCTCTCGGCGTCCCCCTCAGCCTGACCCACACCAGAACCCCTGAATCCTGCTGTCCTGGGATGCTCCAGACCCTGCATGCCCCCGGGTTGTCTGCTGGCCCTGCAGGGCACCCCTGGCTGCGTCCCCGGGTCAGGGGCTTGAGGACCCTTGTGACCTGCGGGGGTCTCAGCCCTACACCCCACCCGCCCGGCCTGTGCACCCTTCTCCAGCGTCTTCCTGGGGGCGCCCCATTGTGGGCACTGAGGACTGCGTGGCCATGGTCCGACCGCCATGCTGTGGACACCCCGTGATGAGAGCAGCACAGCGAGTGGGGATGCAGCCCAGGGGAGCCACAGGACGGGCTCCCCACCAGCCGGCCCCAGGAGCCCCGCAGGGCGAGCCCAGGTTTTCACTAAACGCACAGCCAGTGACCTGACCCACTGAGCTGGCTTCTGAGGAAAGGACACTGGGAACATGCTGTGTTTCCAGCGTGGGTGAGGCGGCCGAACGCGCCTGAGCTGAGGTCAGTCCAGATGCCAGAGGGGCCGCCGGAGAGGACACGCCTCCCACCTGCCATCCTGGGCTCAATGAACAGGTTCAGTTCAGTTAGTCGCTCACTCTTGTCTGACTCTGACCCCATGGACTGCAGAACACCAGGCCTCCCTGTCCATCAACTCCTGGAGCTTGCTCAAACGCAAGTCCGTTGAGTCAGTGATGCCATCCATCCATCTCATCCTCTGTCGTCCCCTTTTCCTCCCGCCTTCAATCTTTCCCAGCATCAGGGTTTGTTCCAGTGAGTCAGCTCTTCGCATCAGGTGGCCAAAGAATTGGAATTTCAGCTTCAACATCAGTCCTTCCAATGAACATTCAGGACTGATTTCCTTTGGGATGGGCTGGTTGGATCTCCTTGCAGTCCAATGGACTCAAGAGTCTTCTCCAACACCACAGTTCAAAAGCATCAATTCTTCGGTGCTCAGCTTTCTTTATAGTCCAATGCTCACATCTGTACATGACTACAGGAAAGATCGGAGAAGGCAATGGCACCCCACTCCAGTACTCTTGCTTGGAAAATCCCATGGATGGAGGAGCCTGGTAGGCTGCAGTCCATGGGGTCGCTAAGAGTCAGACATGACTGAGCAACTTCACTTTCACTTTTCACTTTCATGCATTGGAGAAGGAAATGGCAACCCACTCCAGTGTTCTTACCTGGAGAATCCCAGGGACAGGGGAGCCTGGTGGGCTGCCATCTATGGGGTCGCACAGAGTCGGACATGGCTGAAGTGACTTAGCATAGCATAGCATACAGGAAAGATATAAACATCTGAATGCAGAGTTCCAAAGAATAGCAAGAAGAGATAAGAAAGCCTTCTTCAGCGATCAATGCAAAGAAATAGCGGAAAACAACATAATGGGAAAGACTAGAGATCTCTTCAAGAAAATCAGAGATACCAGAGGAACATTTCATGCAAAGATGGGCTCGATAAAGGACAGAAATGGTATAGACCTAACAGAAGCAGAAGATATTAAGAAGAGATGGCAAGAATACACAGAAGAACTGTACAAAAAAGATTTTCACGACCCAGATAATAACGATGGTGTGATCACTGACCTAGAGCCAGACATCCTGGCTTAGTGGGCCTTAGAAAGCACCACTACGAACAAAGCTAGTGCAGGTGATGGAATTCCAGTTGAGCTATTCCAAATCCTGAAAGATAATGCTGTGAAAGTGCTGCACTCAATATGCCAGCACATTTGGAAAACTCAGCAGTGGCCACAGGACTGGAAAAGGTCAGTTTTCATTCCAATCCCAAAGAAAGGCAATGCCAGAGAATGCTCAAACTACCGCACAATTGCACTCATCTCACACGCTAGTAAAGTAATGCTTAAAATTCCCCAAGCCAGGCTTCAGCAGTATGTGAACCGTGAACTTCCTGATGTTCAAGCTAGTTTTAGAAAAGGCAGAGGAGCCAGAGATCAAATTGCCAACATCTGCTGGATCATGGAAAAAGCAAGAGAGTTCCAGAAAAACATCTATTTCTGCTTTATTGACTATGCCAAAGCCTTTGACTGTGTGGATCACAATAAACTGTGGAAAATTCTGAAAGAGATGGGAATGCCAGACCACCTGATCTGCCTCTTGAGAAGTGTGTATGCAGGTCAGGAAGCAACAGTTAGAACTGGACATGGAACAACAGACTGGTTCCAAATAGGAAAAGGAGTTCGTCAAGGCTGTATCTTGTCACCCTGCTTATTTAACTTCTATGCAGAGTACATCATGAGAAACGCTGGACTGGAAGAAACACAAGCTGGAATCAAGATTGCCGGGAGAAATCTCAATAACCTCAGATATGTGGATGACACCACCCTTACGGCAGAAAGTGAAGAGGAACTAAAAAGCCTCTTGATGAAGGTGAAAGAGGAGAGTGAAAAAGTTGGCTTAAACCTCAACATTCAGAAAACGAAGATCATGGCATCTGGTCCCATCACTTCATGGCAAATAGATGGGAAAACAGTGGAAACAGTGACGGACTTCATTTTGGGGGCTCCAAAATCACTGCAGATGGTGACTGCAGCCGTGAAATTAAAAGACGCTTACTCCTTGGAAGGAAAGTTATGACCAACCTAGATAGCATATTCAAAATCAGAGACATTACTTTGCCAACGAAGGTTCGTCTAGTCAAGGCTATGGTTTTTCCTGTGGTCATGTATGGATGTGAGAGTTGGACTGTGAAGAAGGCTGAGCGCCGAAGAATTGATGCTTATGAACTGTGGTGTTGGAGAAGACTCTTGAGAGTCCCTTGGACTTGCAAGGAGATCCAACCAGTCCATTCTGAAGGAGATCAGCCCTGGGATTTCTTTGGAAGGAATGATGCTAAAGCTGAAACTCCAGTACTTTGGCCACCTCATGCGAAGAGCTGACTCATTGGAAAAGACTCTGATGCTGGGAGGGATTGGGGGCAGGAGGAGAAGGGGACGCCAGAGGATGAGATGGCTGGATGGCATCACTGACTTGATGGACGTGAGTCTGAGTGAACTCCCGGAGTTGGTGATGGACAGGGAGCCCTGGCGTGCTGCGATTCATGGGGTCACAAAGAGTCGGACACGACTGAGTGGCTGATCTGATCTGATCTGACAGGAAAAACCATAGGTTTGACTAGACGGCCCTTTGTTGGCAAAGGAGCATGTGAATAGGCCTTATCTTGGAGTCAGAAGATGAGAAAGAAGGCAGTCACCGCAGCAGACACACTGTCGGAGGCTGGCCGAGCATCCCCAGGGGCCCCGGGCACCAGGGCTTCTCTTGGACCCAGCGTGGCCCCCAGCCCTGGCTCAGGGGCTTGCCCCCGGCCTGCTCTGTGGTCCTTTCTCTGCAGACCCAGCCTGGGGCACGGCTACGTCGCCGGCCTATCTTGTGGCTTGCCTTGCTTTCTTGCCTGAAGCTCTCGCAGGCTCCCCGCAGCCTGGAGGCGGCCCCCTTTCCTGGAAACGGGACCCATATGGCGGGAGGTGACCCAGGAGGATGTGGTCTGAGTGGCCTGCTCACCCTGGACAGTTCCACTCGCTGGGAAGAGTGGTGTTATTAACAGCGAGCTTCTCGAAGGAAAAGGGCAGTGACCAGCGGAGGCTTACTCTTCCTGAGCCATCTCGTGGCTGGGGCTCCACCCGCTGTCCGGCCTGTCTGAGCCCCTCCTCACAGGCCTGCGTGGCGCTGGCGTCTCCTGCCCCCACGTGTTCATTTCAGTCTCACATCTTGTTTTCCCTTAAAATGTAGATCTCCTTTAAAACTCACGAGCAGACACGCTTAACTCCCCTGGCCCTTGAAGGAGGGTCTGTGTGACACAGTCTTGTCCACACCAGGCCCTGCTGGGTTGGCCAAGCTCGGGCCCCACGCCAGAACCCTCCCCCCCTCCCCGAGGCCCGACTGCATGGAGGCTGCAGGAATGGAACGGCCTGGGGGGTAAGCTGTGGTCACACGGTCCCTGGGCTGCAGGTGTCCTCATGTGACACATGGGGCGAGTCGCACCTGACTCCACGTCCAGGGCGGGGTGAGGGCCCCACGTGGGCTGAGAGGGAAGGTCACACCTGACCCACATCCAGGGCGGGGTGAGGGCCCCACCTGGGCTGAGTGTGGCTACCACACCAGGCGGGCCCAGCTCTCCCTGAACATGGCCACCTCTAGGCCACTGGCCACCAGGCAGGACGGTGCAGGCCTGAGCTGCCAGGACACATGGGGCCCAAAGCAGGCCGAGGCCGTCGGCGCTGTGGCCTGCCCCTCACGCGGCCCCCGCCTGCCGGCCTGGGCTGACGCTGGTGCCGGCGCACCCCTGGACGGGAGGTCTGAACGGGAGCCTCGGGCGCTGGGCTGTGTGTTCTTTGTCCACAGCAGCGTGTGCACTACCGTTCAGATTTGTATTCAATTTTGCCTTTCCAATGAAGAGAACTGAAAAAGCAAAGTAGATGTGCTGGTGTTAGCGGTCAGCCAAGCGGAGAGGGCAGGAGGTACAAGCCTGATTAGACGCCCATGGGACTGAAACTCCAATGTGAAAAACACCAAAGGTAAAGAATAAACAACGCTAAAAACATGGCATCGGGGTTTTTCTCTGAAAAGGGAGACAAGGTGATGGAAGAGGGGAATTCAGAGCTGAGGACGGACGACCAGGCCCCAGACCCACGGAGCCAGGGCTCCACCTGCAGGAAGCCTAGAGGCGGCATCACAAGGGCTCCTCTGTGGCCGCCGCGTCCCCTCTGGTCCTGCCGCCCTCGCCCCTCGCCCCTCCTGCCGAGCCGTCCACCCTGGGACCTTCTGGCCTGCACAGCGCCCACATCCCCATCTGGGGTGTCGTGTTCACCCTGCAGGCGCGCGCCTAGGCACACTGGCTCGGTGCCACCTGTGCCCTCAGGAGCACTTTTGACGCCTGCAGCGTGGAGGCCAGAGCAAAGTGCTGCCTGCCATGCTCAGCTCCCCAGGGCGGAAGATCGCCTGCGCTTGGCCGCGGGCCTGACCCAGATGAGAGGATCTAGGGCTCTGGCGGCAGGTCTCAGCTAACTGTGACGTGAAGACTGTAGTTCTTTCTTTCCAGCCCACCATGTCCCAAGCCACCTGGGGCAAGGAGGGCGCACCTGGCCCACGGGAGGTCACATGCAAAGCCCACGGCTGGAGACAGACGAGCCGCACATGACAGGGCTCAGGAGCGGGTCCGACCCATGAGGCCACACTGCCAGCCTCATCCCTGAAGCGGCCTGGACCAGCCCACCGCCTCCCAGAAGCCTGTCGCAGTCCCCAGCAGGGAGGCGGGGGCTGGCTGCCTGTAAGGAGGTTCTACGGCATAAAGAGCAGACACGTCACACTGCTGCCCCAGAGAGCCCGAAGGCCATTTATTCACTCTCGTGGCCGAGTCGCTCTGTCAGGAAGAGGCAGGCTGGCGGCACGGACACCCAGACTAGGGTGAGCCTGCTGGCACTCATGTGCAAGCCCCCTGAGGCCTGCAGGTCCTGCAGAGAGAGACAGGGTTACTGCGAGGGGCTGCGGGGGCTCTCGGGGCCTGCACTCCGGCTGCTCCCTGGGCCCCACTTACCTGGACGCTGCCTCTGCATCAGCCCTGAGATGCTGATGGGCTGCCTGGGTGCTGCCCCTCTGCTCGCCGCAGGCACCAGGCTCTGCCTTGGCCACTCACAGGGCATCTGCAGGACCGGGATCCTAGCAGCAAATTTGATAGATAAAATCAGCAGTGCCTTTGACTCCATAGTCATTCGAGGGTCGGCTGCTTCTCAGTTTCCAAGGGCACACAGCCAGCCTGGGGCCACGGGTCCAGCGGGAGCAGCCCCCACACAGCGCCCAGCAGGCAGCCTCATGCGAGGCCCACTCTGGACTGTGGTGACCCTGGCAAGGCCCTAAGAACCACTGCTCACTCCTAGGGCCCAGAGCATCCACATGGGACTCCCAGGGTCCTCTGTGCTGATGCTAAAAAAGTCAAGTTACAGTCAGGGGACGTGGAGCAGGGGACAGCTGCCTAGGGGTCAGAGGGCACAGAACAGAGTGGGGCTGGCTGTCTGAGGGTCAGAGAGAGTGCAGCGGGGGGCTGGTTCCCTGGGGGTCAGAAGGCATGGAGTAGGGGGACCGACTCCCTGGGGGTCAAAGGGCATGGAGCTGAGGGCTGGCTCTCTGGGGGTCAGAGGGCATGGAGTAGGGTGAAGGTGGCCTCACGGAGGTTTGGGTTGCAGCCTGTGTTCAGGCAGGCGAGGGGATGGCTTTGACAGTCATGGGCAGGGGGCCAGGGGTCTGGACAGTGCTAAATGGCAAAGTGTAGACACGCTCTGGGTGAGGTATGAGAGGGAAGGAAGGGTCTGCTGTCTGCAGAGACTGCCTGGGCTCCCAGGGCTGAAGAGCCCCCGGGAAGGCGGCCTGCGCCTGGCACGGCTGCCCCTGCACATGGTGCTGCTGGGCTGGGCGCGCCATGGGCCTTTCCAGCTGGAGCCCCTCAGGGCAGTAGGGGCAGCACCCGCAGAGTGGCCACCTGCCTGTCAAGAGACCCTGCCGCCCCCGGGGTCCTGCAGCCAGGATGGCTCCTCCACGGTTTTCGTGATGGTGACCCATGTCGCCTTTCAGCTTCAAGAACGTGAAGCAGTGCCCATAGCACAGCCTCCCTCAGAGCCCGGGATGGTATGGGCAGGGTCCTGGTGCCCCCAGGAGCCAAGGGCAGGACCTACCTGGGAGACTGGGGCTCGCTGGAGCATCGGGGCGTCAGGCCAAGGTGCTGAGGGCGGTGGGCGATGCTGCCTGCAGTGAGAGGTCAGGGGGGCTGTGCCCATCGCCGCCCCCACCCAGGACCCCCTGAGCGCCCATCTTCTCACCCGAGCAGTCTGATGCCACTGCCCCCCACCCAGCTGCCCGCGGGTCCGTTTGGGAAGGATGCTCCTGTGTGCGGTGGCTCTCAGTCCACATCTGGACCCATGCCATCCTGAGGGCCACTGGCAGGGAGGCCCCTCTGGCTCCGAGGAGGGTGGTAGCCATAGGCAATGCCAGGCGCTTGGACCGCTGTGCGGTCTCCACCCAAGGCGCAGAGGCTTACCCTCCGACTTTTGCCGTTGACCCCTCCCGGCTAGTAAGAAGCTTCTGTTAAAGATGTAAATGGTCCCTGGTGTGCTTCAGGCACACAGGGGGCAAGTATGAAAAAACTGTTCTTTTCGAATACCTGAGTTCCCCTGCATCTCAGTTCTGGAGTTGCAACAGGAGGAAGCAGGAAAGAGGACACCAGCGTTGAGCTGAGGCTCCTCTGTGTTCCCTCACGTACCCCTTCTGTGACCAACCTGGATCAGAGAGGGTGAGTGCCTCTCCCAGCACGTGGCCTTGGAGGTCTTGTCTCTCTGCCGGGGGCAGTGTGCGCTGTGAAGACACAGCCCACTGCAGGTGGGAGACCCCCAGAACAGCTGACAGCCAAGATGAGCCATCTCAGCAGCTGTGTTCATCACGCCTGCTGTTTTGGGGGCTTTACAGGGTCTGACAACCTGGGGCCTTGCTGACAATGGAGGGACGGCACCCCCCCTCTCCACCAGGTGGGCTGGCTCTCAGAGGTGGGCCCGCTGTGCCCATGACCTGTGCGCACCTCTGACGTGAGAGCAGCCAGGCCAGGGCTGGCTCCTGTCTGCGGTGACACCCAGCCCAGACAAGTGGGGCAGCCTTGCCACCCGCCAGCCTGTGTGCCCAGCTGCCCCTCCAGGGCCAGCCCCCGCCCTGGCTCTGTCCCAGGCCTGCGGCCATGCCTTCCAAGAAGCCCTGCCTCCTGCTCCAGGGGACTGCAAGCCCGTCCGGCCCGCGGCGCCCCCGCTGCTGGCCTCCCAGGGAGGACCCTGTGTTCAGCGCTCACGCGCTCGAGCCCCGATGGCCAGCGGCAGCAGCTTCTCACCCGTGCTTTACAGGACTCTGTGGGGACGACTATTGTTAACACCGCCGAGAACCCCGAGGCCCTAGGAGCTCAACAACTCACGGGCTGTGTGGGCAGCGGTCTGAGCCCAGGAAGAGAGGCGCCAGGCCCACAGTTGGTGGTCTTTCGGGTCTTGCCTGAGAATCAGGGACCCCGGGGTCTCTGTCCTGAGGTGCCGACACGTGCTCAGCAGGCCGAGGCGGCGGCAGGGCCGGGCGGCACCGAGGGGCTGTCGCAGAGCCGGAGCTGCAGCCTGCCTGGAGGCTAGCGCCCCGCTGAGGACGTCCCCGGGTCAGGGCCAGGTTTCGGTTCAGGAACGCAGGGGGCGTAACTGAGGGCGTTTAGCAAGATTTCCTTTTGGAAGATTCAGATGGAAACCATATTGACACTTAAAGAGGGTACATCTCACTGCCAGGCACGTGGGGTGCTCGTGCCCATGACACCAGGACGGGGGTCCTCTGGACAAGGCCCTGGGCGCTGACAGCTGGGCGACTGAGACAGGCGAATGGCTGGCCTTGCACACAGGCTTGTGGAGGGGGACTGGGAAGGGGATCGAGCCACGGTCCCATGGCTTTGATTCTTCCAGGGGTGCTTGCCAAGAACTGATTTCAGCTGCCACGGAGCTGAAATCCGCGAGGAGACTGGACCATTCCAGGACACCGCCAAGGCAGCTGACAGCCTCGCACTCGGACACCCACTGCCACCAGGCTGGGGAGGGGGCTCCCTCGCCTGGGCCGTGAGGGTGGCTGGGACCCTGTGGCTTTGCATCTGGGGTCACGAGCAGGAGGAAAGGGCACGGCACCGTGGCCAGCACGCAGACCCCCAGACCAGCCACAGCCATCCCGGGAGAGTGGGGCAAGGCCTCAGGAGTTGCACCATTTTGAAAAGCCCTCCAAAATGAGCAAAGGGTGGAGAGTCCTCAGCAAAGAGAGTATTTCCTCACAAACGGGGACACGGGGACATGAGCACAGGGTTGATGGCGACTCCTGGTCAGAAACTCGAGGCCAGACAGCAGGACAACCCTGCCCGATGCCGCCAACTGAGACTCTGCCCAGGGAGCGCATCCTCAAGACAACGTTGTTCACAGGCAGCCAAAACCTCGGAGAGCTCACTGCTGGCCAAGCTGCCCCAGTGAAACTGCGCCTGGGTCGGAAGAGGGACACCACAGGCACGCGGCTCCACGGGGAAGGAGGCGGGTGCAGACGCCTGTGGAGCAGGCTTGACTCCTCTTGCCTCTAAGACAGTGAGCATTTCTAAAGGAAGCAGGAGAGCCGGACTGCGGGCTCTTGTCACCCGCGGCTCCACGTCATCAGAGCCTCTCAGATGGGGGGGAAACCACTTGATCGGAACTTGGTCGGGTGGCAAGAGAGGCTATGGCTCCCGAGGCACGAGAACCACAGGACGGTGTCCCCTGGTTGACTTGGCTCCACGTTGCCCTGCAGGCTCGGCTTCAGCCACAACCATCTCTGTTTCCCAGAGTCCCGAGGCGGGTGTCCCAGGCAGGGCACAGGCAGATCTGAGTCCTGGTGATCCGGCGGATCCCGGTTCCCACCTGCAGACGCGCCTTCAGGCTGTGTCCTCATGTGACCTCTTCCCACGTGTGCGTCTCCCAGGGAGGACACGGATCCAACGGGATTAGGTCCCACCCTCAGGGCCACACTGACCTCCAGAAAACCCCAGCTCCAAACATAGCCACAGCTTCAAGGGGACACAGTCCACAGCAGACGGCGCACTAAGAGCGGTGACCGCCTAAGGAGGCAGCTGAGGAGATCCGGATAAACACGGAGCCCCACACGGCAGACAGAGCGCAGCAGAGGCAGTCCAAACCCATTAGCAGCTGTGCTGACCCAGCAGACTGAACGCTCTACTCAGAGGCGGAGATCACGGGCATGACCCAACCACGCGTGTCCACGGGACACACACTTTAGGTCCAAAGACGCAAATGGGTGAAAGCAAAGGACAGAAAGATGCCTCCTGCATGCTGTACCCAATCCAAAATTCAACAAGGAAAATTCCACTGTCAAATAGCTCATTCCTCAGGTTCCAGTTTATGACAAAAGCGTAAGACTCATTCGCTGAAAATGGCAGCTCTTCAGGTCACTTAGGAACCAGGAAGTAGGTAGATCTGTCAGGTCTCATTGAGAGGGCAACCCCCAAACCACGAGCTCCCACAAAATCCCACAGGTGCAACCTGATCAGTGGATCTTAGGATTCATGTGGAAACGCACTGCACTTATTCTTCAGTCACTAAGTCGTGTCCAACTCTTTGTGACCCCATGAACTGCAGCACGCCAGGCTTCCCTGTCCTCCACTATCTCCCAGAGTTTGTAAAGAATCCGCCCTGGTTCAATTCCTGTGTTGGGAAGATCCCCTGGAGAAGGGATAGGCTACCCACTCCAATATTCTTGGGCTTCCCTTGTGGCTCAGCTGGTCAAGAATCCACCTGCAATGCGGGAGACCTGGGTTTGATCCCTGGGTTGGGAAGATCCCCTGGAGAAGGGAAAGGCTACCCACTCCAGTATTCTGGCCTGGAGAATTCCATGGATTCATGGGGTCGCGAAGAGTTGGCCACAATGGAGCAACTTTCACTTTCCCTTTCTTTCCAAGGAACATCTTTTTTTTTTTTTTTTTTTTAGCACAGTGTTTTATTCAAAAGCTTCTCAGCACCATCTAGTTGTCAGAAAGAATGAATGATATCCCCTTTTTGTGCCCACCCAACTCCCAATTCCAGAGGCAAAAGTTGAACCATTTGGCGAGAGCTCCCTCTAATGATTATAATTCAGATCATGATAAGGTTTTGGTTGTTCTCTCACCCACTTTCTCTAACCCTCTACTTAACCAAGACTCAAGTAGAGCCGTGTTCTCCACAGTTCAGAACAAATGGAAGGCATCATGTCAATTCTGATCAACCTCCCATTCCTGGGCTATTCGAGGCCATAGAATTACCTTGACAAAAACTGACTTCAGTGACTGCCACCTTGGAGGAGCAGAGATACTGTCAGGCAGCATGCAGTTCTGAGCTCTAATGTCGGGGCGCCGTCCCCCCACTCTGCTCCAGGAGCAAGGAGCAGTCGGTCTGCTTTCTCTCCACACACCTCAACTGCTCATCCTCTCCAGCCTATTAACACAGACACAGCACCAAACCGGTGTGACAGAGTTAAGACAGACAATTAGATCTGATTAAAATGCTAAGAGATCCGGAGCTGTTGGAGATGAGGAGAGTAAATAGTGTGACCTGAGCTTTCCCTTTTTTTCTTTAAGAATTTTTGTTTCAGCATAAAGCACACTTTCCCAAAGAGGTTCCTGGAGTAGAAATCCAAGAGTCTGTCCCATGGGAACACACAGTCACCTATGTCACTTTGGCTTCAGTCCCTGGATCTATCTTTTGCAGCTACTTCAGGTCCCACGGAAGAGGAAACGCTGGAGGCAGCATCACTTGGCCAAAGCGCCCACACGGCCCCAGGCTGGCAGGGCAGCGGGCTCCTGCTCTAGTGCAGCCGGCACCTCTTCAGGGACATGCTTCTTGCCCACCACCACTTCGCAGGAACTCAGAGAACCACTCATCCGTCTGCACAGGTAACCTTTGTGGCCACGGTCTTCACTCCAGGAATTTTCCACTCTCCATCTTATGAACGTGCCCTCCTGATCATCCTTTGCTGAGACAGCAGTGAAGGTCATGGCATGGGTCATGTGACTCGCCGAAAGTCAGCCTCTCAGCTTTACTCACGTTCTCAATGGAGACGCCGAACACCAACTCACGGTCACAGACGTTCACGTCATCGAGGCCCAGTTTGCCACTGATGGAGGCAGCAACCATCTTTTTCAAAACTCAACGGGCTGGTTGTTATAGAGGTTTTCTCCCTCCGACCATATTGCTTAAATAGTCCACTGTGTAAAGTTTGTTGTACTTGTGCTGAGGCCGAGGGTCCTTCACTAAACAAATCTTATCTTCCATATTGAACAGCGGCTTGACACGTTCCCTGTAAAACTTCAAGGATGTTATAGGGCCAGTCTTTTGATAGTTTTTATCTTTGTCTCGATACTTCCAGATGAATGTCTCTGGTGGATTACCCAAACAGATGCATACCACTCTGAATATCTCCTCCATCATGGAGTCCTGTGTGGCTGAGATTTCTTCTTTCGTTGCACCAGTGTGTCCCAGGTTCCGTAGTCGTATGCAGAATTCTCTCATCTTGTGATCCAGAATATCATTCGTCCTTCTGGTTGCCTCTGTGGTGTAAGTTTCAGGGAAGCACTTCTTAGGGATAACACCATATTTTTCAACAATACTGACAAGCATATCCCATTGTCCTCCATCATTGGCAGGATTCATAAGCAAATACTGCACCAGCCTACCATCCTCAGGCTCCTTTTTCTGAGCTGTGTCCACAAAAGCATTTAAGAAGAAATAACAGCATTCAACCTTGTCCCAGAAAAAGAGGTAAGACTGACTAAATTCAAATTCTTCAATATTGAATTTTGTCATGAATGGAAGTCTCATAACATTCAGACAAGAAAAGATCCAGCATCGCCCTCAATTCTTCTGGTCAGTGACAGGCTTGCCGTTCTGATGCACGGTGTGCTGGAACACATGCTGAGTACCCTGGACCCTGGCCCTCTTCAGACAGATGTCCAGCAGGTTGTGAGTGGTGCCGACATTCTGGGCCAGTACGAACTGAGCGTCGGAATTCAGTTTCTGAAGCAGAGCCGCTACCTTCTCCGAATTCAGTCCTGCTGGAATACCCGCTCTGTTCATGGCGCTGCCCAGCGGGGGAATGGTAGTTTCAGGGTTCTCAGGCTGGCACCAGGACAGCACAGCGCCTCGCAGGCTGGGCGGTCCGACCTGACTCTCACACCCGGAGCGCCAGCCAAGGAACATCTTTTAATGTCAGTTATACTTACCACCTGCAGTGATTTTCGAGCCCAACAAAATAAAATCTGCCATTGTTTCCATTGCCTCCCCATCTATCTGCCATGAAATAATGGGACCAGATGGCACGATCTTTGTTTTTTGAATGTTGAGTGAAGCCAGGTTTTTCACTCTCCTCGTTTACCCTCATCAAGTTTCTTTTCACTTTCTGCCATTCAGTTCAGTCGCTCAGTTGTGTCCGACTCTTTGCAACCCCATGAACAGCAGCATGCCAGGCCTCCCTGTCCATCACCAGCTCTCAGAGTCCACCCAAATCCCTGTCCGTTGAGTCGGTAATGCCATCCAACCATCTCATCTTCTGTCTTCCCCTTCTCCTCCCGCCTTCAATCTTTCCCAGCACCAGGGTCTTTTCCAATGAGTCAGCTCTTCGCATCAGGTGGCCAAAGTATTGGAGTTTCAGCTTCAGCATCAGTCCTTCCAATGAACACCCAGGACTGATCTCCTTTAGGATGGACTGGTTGGATCTCCTTGCAGTCCAAGGGACTCTCAAGAGTCTTTTCCAACAGCACAGTTCAAAAGCACCAATTCTTTGGCACGCAGCTTTCTTTATAGTCCAACTGTCACATCCATACATGACCACTGGGAAAACCATAGACCTGATAAGATGGACCTTTGTTGACAAAATAATGTCTCTGCTTTTCAATATGCTGTCTAGGTTGGTCATAAATTTCCTTCCAAGGAATAAGCGTCTTTTAATTTCATGGCTGCAATCACCATCTGCAGTGATTTTGGAGCCCCCAAAAATAAAGTCATCCACTGTTTCCCCATCTATCTGCCATGAAGTGATGGGGCCAGATGCCATGATTGTAAGTTTTCTGAATGTTGAGCTTTAAGCTTTTTCACTCTCCTGTTTCACTTTCATCAAGAGGCTCTTTAGTTCTTCTTCACTTTCTTCCATAAGAGTGGTGTCATCTGCATATCTGAGGTTATTGATATTTCTCCCAGCAATCTTGAGTCCAGCTTGTGCTTCTTCCAGCCCAGCGTTTCTCATGATGTACTCTGCATAGAAGTTAAATAAGCAGGGTGACAAGATACAGCCTTGACGTACCCCTTTTCCTATTTGGAACCAGTCTGTTGTTCCATGTCCAGTTCTAACTGTTGCTTCCTGACCTGCATACAGATTTCTCAAGAGGCAGGTCAGGTGGTCTGGTATTCCCATCTCTTTCAGAATTTTCCACAGTTTATTGTGATCCACACAATCAAAGGCTTTGGCATAGTCAATAAGGCAGAAATAGATGTTTTTCTGGAACTCTCTTGCTTTTTCCATGTTCCAGCAGATATTGGCAATTTGATCTCTGCTTCCTCTGCCTTTTCTAAAACCAGCTTGAACATCTGGAAGTTCATGGTTCACGTATTGCTGAAGCCTGGCTTGGGAGAATTTTGAGCATTACTTTACTAGCATGTGACATGAGTGCAATTGTGCAGTAGTTTGAGCATTCTTTGGCACTGTCTTTCTTTGGGATTGGAATGAAAACTGACCTTTTCCAGTCCTGTGGCCACTGCTGAGTTTTCCAAATTTGCTGGCATATTGAGTGCAGCATTTTCACAGCATCATCTTTCAGGATTTGAAATAGCTCAACTGGAATTATCACCTCCACTAGCTTTGTTCTAGTGATACTTCCTAAGGCCCACTTGACTTCACATTCCAGGATGTCTGGCTCTAGGTGAGTGATCACACCATCGTGATTATCTGGGTTGTGGAGATCTTTTTTGTACAGTTCTTCTGTGTATTCTTGCCACCTCTTCTTAACATCTTCTGCTTCTGTTAGGTCCCTACCATTTCTGTCCTGTATTGAGCCCACCTTTGCATGAAACGTTCCCTTGCTATGCTATGCTATGCCAAGTCACTTCAGTCGTGTCCGGCTCTGTGCGACCCCATAGACAGCAGCCCACCAGGATCCCCCGTCTCTGGGATTCTCCAGGCAAGAACACTGGAGCGGGCTGCCATTTCCTTCTCCAATGCATGAAAGTGAAAAGTGAAAGTGAAGTCGCTCAGTCGTGTCTGACTCTTAGCGACCCCATGGACTGCAGCCTAACAGGCTCCTC
Organism: Bubalus bubalis; assembly: GCF_019923935.1. Lineage (NCBI taxonomy): Eukaryota > Metazoa > Chordata > Mammalia > Artiodactyla > Bovidae > Bubalus > Bubalus bubalis. The sequence continues at coordinate 516,229 of NC_059163.1, forward strand.
CGTCCATGGGATTCTCCAAGCAAGAGTACTTTTCTTGAAGAGATCTCTAGTCTTTCCCATTCTATTGTTTTCCTCTATTTCTTCGCATTGATCACTGAGGAAGTGATCTCTCCTTATCTCTTTATCTCCTTATCTCTCCTTGCTATTCTTTGGAACTCTGCATTCAAATGGGTTTCCTTTTCTCCTTTGCGTTTCGCTTCCATTCTTTTCACAGCTATTTGTAAGGCCTCCTCAGACAGCCATTTTGCTTTTTTTCCTTTTCTTCTTCTTGGGGATGGTCTTGATTCCTGTCTCCTGTACAATGTCACGGACCTCAGTCCATAGTTCATCAGGCACTCTGTCTATCAGATCTAGTCCCTTAAATCTGTTTCTCACCTCCACTGTATAGTCAGTATAGTTCTGCCATTAGGGTGGCATATCTAAGGTTATTGCTATTTCTCCCGGCAATCTTGATTTCAGCTTTTGCTTCATCCAGCCCGGCATTTCACATAATGTACTCTGCACAGAAGTTAAATAAGCAGGGTAACAATATACAGCCTTGATGTACTCCTTTCCCAATTTTGAGCCAGTCCATTGTTTTATGTCCAGTTCTGTTGCTTCTGGACTTGCATACAGGTTTCTCACGAGACAAGTAAGGTGGTCTGGCATTCCCATCTCTTGAAGAATTTTCCACAGTTTATTGTGATCCACACGGTCAAAGGCTTTGTGTTTTTCCTTTGATCCATAAGGTAGTTATAATTGTGTTTTCAAATATTTTATTCTTAGATTTTTTTTTTTCTGTTGCTGATTTCCAACTTAATTCCACTTTGGCCCCAAAAATACCCTCCGTGTAAACAGTCCTTCCCAAGTGTCAGGGCCTGTCTCACACCCCACTGCAAGGTCCTCTTCACAGAACGTCCAAGCTGACCTTGGGAAGCCCCTCTGCGCCCCGCCACTGCTGGGGACACAGTGCTTATCAGGTAAGTGCTGCTGACCTTAGTGTCACTTGCCTAGTAGTTCCATCAATCACCAACAGTGAACGTCCATATAAGGGCTGAAGGGATGATTCCTTTTAAAACTCTGTGGTTTTGGCCTGATGCACTTGCGGGCGTCTGCACTAACGACTATGTCTGACAAGCGGACTTGAACCGTCCAGAAGGGGCCCTGCCCTCTGGGTGCACGGGTACCTGCTGCGGGGAGGATGTTGCTCGCAGAGGCACCTGAGTTGTGTCTCAGCCTGTCTGCACCTGCGGGCACGAGGCGGGTCCCCCGCAGACAGCGTACAGCAGGCGCAGGTCTCTGCCCTGGCGGGCACTCACACCAGACACTGTCCAAGGCCGACGCTGCGTGTCCCCTTCACTGCTTGTCTCTGCCTCTGAGCAGGAGCGCGCGCTCCCGGAATGCGCTCGGCTCTTCCCGGCACCCGCCAGCCTTTGCTTCGGGCACCTTCGCCGCGGCCTGGTGTGCACACCTTCGTGAGCGCTGCGGTCCTGTCACCAGGAGGCTCCCCCGCTGCTGGTCGGTTTCTCGGCGTCATCCCGCGCGGGCTCACTCCTTTTACCCTGACCGCGTCTGCGCTGCCGCTGGAGCGCGTCTCGGGGGTTGGGGTCGCCTCTTACTGGCAGGCCGGCGGCTCAGCGCGGGATGGGAGGGGCCGGCGAGCGCCTGCTCCCGCTGCCGCCCAGCCGTCTGCTCTCCACCTCAGTGCTCTCCGCCCGTCGGCCTCTGTTGCCCTCTAAATGCCTTCTTAATGCTTCCATTCCTCCAGATTTAAAACGGTCCTTTCCCTTGTTTTTTAAAAACTGAAGTACAGTTTACTCGCAATGTTGTCTAGTTCTAAGCGTATGATGTGTGTCTCAGTTACACATTAATCTATTCTTTTCCGTTATGGACTCTGAAAGACACGGACAGAACAGAGGCCACAAGGTCTGGCTGTGACAGCGTGGGGAGCTGCGGTCACCATCCGCTGGACCCCGGGCTCCCAAGGGGAAGGTGCCCCTAGCAGCGGGCTTGGTGCCTTGGGCCTGCAGACACTGTTATGAGACCGACCCCTGCAGGGCAATGCCAAGGTGGGGGCCCAGAATGCCCACTGCCCAGAGGGAAGGCTGCCTCAGTCACCAACGGAACGGGTCAACAGGAAGCAGGCAGTGCTTGAGGACGGGGGAGAGGAGGCTTCACAGGGGCTGAGAGGTGCTGTGTCCACGGAACAAGCGGCTGGAACCCTGACCGGTGGACATGCCAGCTGCACAGGATGGAAGTGGGCAGGAGGCGAGGAAGTACCCAGGAGCGACTGACGGCCTGAGATCCCAGGAGAGCGCGGGCAGGGAGACAGGAAGGCGCAGCCCTGACCTGCACGCACGGTTTCCTTCTGAGGCTGGGCAGAAGGAAATCAAGCGCCAGCCAGGTGCTCAGGTGCCAGGGTGGCAGTGCAGAACACCTACACTTCAGGGGTGACGCTCAGGACCTCAGCCCCAGCGAGAGCACAGAAAACCAAGGGCAGAGATGCAACAGCCGTGGCGAGAGCGCCAAGGCGCTGAGGCTGGAGAGGAGTCAGCACTCGGCTCACGCGTGTGCGTTTCCACCACCACGACACTGAGGGAACTTCCAGAGAGGGACTGAGCGTGAGCCTGAGCCTGAGCCTGGTGCTCACGCTGACCCCAGGAAGGGCTGAGCGCTCACCCGCGGCCACGCTGACAGCCGCCAGGAGGCGCAGCGGCACTGGGACGTCTGTGCCCGGAGACAGGACAGCAGGGCCGGCGGCCCGGGCACGCTCAGCTGGGCCTGCAGGAGCGGCCTGCTTTGGGGCAGGGTAGGCCCTGCAGCGCCTGGGGTCTGGGCGAGGCGAGGCGTCTCCACTTACCCATGCGTCCGTCCCGAGGTGGGCTGAGCAGGGAGATCCTCGGGGGGCCAGTGGCGACCTCAGGCTGCCTCGTAAAGAGAAAACAACCGCTGACGCTCCAGACTGGCTCAGGAGCAGAGACTGTCCCTGTTTGCTAAGAACACAGATCCTCAGTCACATCTCCCTGACACACGTCAACGCTGTGTGCGAGAGCACGGCCGCTGGCGGCTTTGCGCCTGCAGCCCCGGGGCCCAGGTGGTGAGCGGATGAAGGCTCCACTGGCGACTTCAAGGATCTCACGAGAGGAAAAGTAAACGAAGCTCTTGGCTGACATTAGGAATTTGAAAATCCTGAGTAATCCTCACTTTGGGAGCGTCTTGTCACCTTGAAATCCAGATGCTGACAGATGCTGGCAGGCGGCGGTGAGGGCAGGCCCGCTCTGCACTGCGCACCCGCCAGGCGGGGCCCCACCCCACCCCGATGCCCCGAGCCCTCCCACTGTGCGGTGGGGCCTGGTGGGGGGCACACAGCTGGTGGGGGCCAGGAGCCTGAGCCTGGCACTACTGCTGCTGCCCACCAGCCACCACCCCCGGTGCCCCCACTGCACCCTCGCCCCGCTCCCGTGCCTGGCACCACAGGGCTCCTTCGCTCCACCATCACGCGGTGAGCGCCAGCTGTTGGCGGCCTCAGTCCAGGGCCCCCTCTGCCAACGCCCCCACCCCAGCCTCACCTCTGCTGGCAGGATGACAGCCTCAGAGGGACCCCCAACACTGCAAGTGGGGTCGCACTGCCCAGCAACCCAGTGTCCACCCACAGGAGCACCTCCCCGCCTCTGGGCTCCAGCCCCCGCCCACCCAGCGCAGGTTGACACCTCGCAGAGCCCGAGAGGAGGACCGCTCCCTGCATCCGCGGGACAGCCAGGCTGGCTCCGCATGACCCTCGCTCACCACCGAGGCTGTGGTGTGGCTGGCTGTGACCAGGCCCCTCCTCACGGCTTTCCCGCGGCCGCTGTGCTCAGAGCCCCTCCGATTTGGCCCCTCCGGGGCCCTCTGGCCTGTCCTGCACTTGGTGCCCCGTGTCCGGCACAGGCAGACTCTGAGAAGTCAGTCACAGCACGGGGACAAAACTGCTCCTGTCAGGCAGAATCTGAGCGTCGTCTCTCCTCACAGGCCAGGGCCCTCTGTTCGCGGGAGGGTCCATGACGGTACACAGGAAGACTTTGCAGGCGCAGGGCATCCAGTGGGCACTGCCGCTGCCCAGGCTGGAGGGGGCGTGAGCGCAGCAGCAGCAGGAACTGAGGTGTCACGAGGCCACCAGGCCAGCGACAGAGGGGGCCTCCCCCCAGGCCTCTCCTTGGAGCCGCCTGGCGACCGGCCGCCTCTGCACGGGGGCCGTGGGACAGCTATCTACGCCGGGAAATGCCACGCATGCCAAGTGCCTGGGACCACACGCGTGATGTCAGTGCACTCACCTTTCTCCTCGGAGAGGGCATGAGGTCAGCTTCCATGGACTCTACCCTGTCACACAGACAGCGAGCCAGTCACGGGCTGACTGCACTAAAGTAACAGAAACACGTATGCACGCACATGCGCAGATGTGCACACACGAGCCCCTGCAGGCCCCCTCCCTACAGCTGCTCAGCACTCCCAGAGTGTGGTGATCACAGCCCCACCCAGGCCAGCAAAGCCCATAAAGCAGACACACTTGCCCACGGACACAGAGGCACCCGTGGTGTGGCTGGAATGGGCCTCCTGTCTCCAGCCCCTGTCCTTCCCGGGAACGTCGTCCCCTCTGGGCTCCTCCTCGCCACCTGCACCGTCCCAGGGCTCCTCCACCTCCTGCCGGACGTCCGGGGCGGGACCACTGTCTCTGTCCACCCCATAGCCTGGCCCACGTGTTTCACGTGTGTAGTGCTTGGCCACGCCCACTCCCTAATTAAGCTGCTCCAGGCTGGTGGGGACAGGGCCAGGCCTTCCCGCAGGTGCACAGGGCAGCTGGGAGGAGGGCCTTGCTCCCTACTTTCTGAAGAGCCGGGGACGGGGGTGTGGCCTGCCGGGCATGGCCAGGGCACCCCATCAGCCTTGCTGCCCACGGGCCCAAGTGCAAACTTCCAAGAAAAACACTCCACCGGGGGCTCTAGGTCCCAGAGGCTGCCACCGGCCCAGCCCACCCAGCCCTCCCATCCCAGTCCGGGAAGGGCCCAGCCCGGTCGCGTGGCCACCCCGCCCACCCCTCTGCTTGGGGATGGGAGTGAGCGGCGAGGGGGCACCTGTGCCCAGTGCCTGCGCTGGGGGCGGGGGCTGAGGGTGCAGACCTCTCAGAGGCTGACGAGCCGCGGGGCTGGAACACAGGAGGTCCGCTCGGCTTTGCTGAGGGCGCTGCGACGAGAGGCCCAGTGCTGGAGCCACAGGCGCACCGGCCCCTCCGCCACCTCCCCCTTCCAGGCCTCACTCCACTTACTTGAAGCTGTAGTGTTTCCTGTGCTGAAAGCTGTTTGCTGTGACGACCTCACCCTAAACAGATGGAGAAAAGGCATTATTGAGTCGCAAACGTTTACATCCAGCTAATTCCTTCCAACCTGAAGTAAGGAAAACAGAAATGATGCATTTCTCCCTGATACGCCCTGGCCCCTCCTCACCTCGGGAACCTGCATGGGCCTGGTCCACCCCAGAGGGGTTCCCCTGAGTCCCCAGAACCCACAGCAGGCAGCGCCGAGAACACAGTGTTTGCTTGCTTGCCTGCTAAGTCGCTTCAGTCATGTCTGACTCTGTGCGACCCCACAGACGGCAGCCCACCAGGCTCCTCCGTCCATGGGATTTTCCAGGCAAGAGTACTGGAGTGGGGTGCCATCGCCTTCTCCACAAGAACACAGTGGGCGCTCCCTAGAAGTCTGCTGAGCAGGACCGGCTGCTGGGCCCAGCTCCAAAAGGACACTCGTGCCTGCTTCCAGGTGACCCCGTGAAACAAGTTGGGTGCTGGTGTGTGGGGTGGACAAGCGTCCACGGTCCCCGAGACAGAGCCAGAAGCAGACACACCACTGGGGCAGGTGGGAAGACCTGGGCAAGCGTGGTCTGGGGTGAGGGTGCCAGCTGTGGAGGCGGGGGGCACAGGTCCCTCCTGGAGGGAGACGCAAGCCACACCAGTGCAAGCGGAGTGAAGTGGTCAGCAGGGGGGCCTGGCCCAGAACCCACCATGCCAGAAACACCCCACCTGGAGACCGAGGCAAACAGGCAGACTTGAATCTGGAGACACCAGGCCTTCCCACCCGCCGCGCGCCCCTCCCCGCCACGCGCCCCCAGGACTCACCTCTGCAGCTGCTCCACCCGCAGCGTCGACTTCCTGAGGGACTCCTCCAACTGAGAAATCTGAACACAATCGAGTGACTTCCCGTTACCACACAGGCCAGGTGACAGTTTGGAGGGAACAAGAGAATTCTCAAGTTCTTAAACCAGGAATCAGAATGCAAGTGACATGGCCGTGGCCCTTGCACTTTTTCTAAGAATTTGTACCAAATCCATTTCACTTTTACTTTTCACTTTCATGCACTGGAGAAGGAAATGGCAGCCCACTCCAACGTTCTTGCCTGGAAAATCCCAGGGACGGGGGAGCCTGGTGGGCTGCCGTCTCTGAGGTCACACAGGGTCACGTATGACTGAAGCGACTCAGCAGCAGCAGCAGGTCACCAGGTGTGTCGGAAACCAGCTCTAGGAATCTCTCCAGGAAGTGCAAAGCCCAGCCCAGCACCGCTCCAAACCAAACCGCAGAGCGCCCGTCAGGCAGAGCGCCTCCCGATGCCCACCCCCTGCTCCTCTCCACCCACACAGCCCAATAGGAGGCTTCAACCCAAGTCACAGCTGAAGCTCCACATCTGTTTTCACTAAAGCTTTACTTTCCTTCTTTAGAGTTTCAAAACCAAGTGAGGAGGATGCTTTGGGGATAAGCAAATGGGCACTAAACCTCCTTTTGTGAAGATCGGCCAGAACAACTTTATGCTCACATTTATGAAAAAGCACCACAGAAACCGTGGGGTGACCATGGGTCCGTACTGATGCCCAAGGTGGAGGTGAAACCACGGTTGGGTCCCCAGGTGGCTGCATGGCTGATCTCAGAGAGGAACTGTGCAGCGGGCTGAGCGTTTGCAGGCAGACACCACCCAGTGGCCCATGCCAGGACGGGGTAACACAGCCACCTCGCTCCCTGTGGCCTGCTGACTGGAGTTACCTTTTCTCCATAGAAGGCTAACAGTCTCCTTCTGTGCTTTTCTTGAAATTCTGAGATCTGAGAAGACAACCTGTATCAGCTGCTGCAGAGGCTGAGGCCAGGGGCTTCCCAAAGCCCCGGCTCCTCCCCAGACACTGCCCCCCTACTGCCCAGCAGCCAGAGCAGAAGCCAGCAGACCCCAGGCTCAGTGGGCAGCCGTGGCCGGGCGAGCTCCACCCAGAAGTGGTGAGTGCCACAGGTTTCATATGAAGACCACGTGGGCGTGATGGCTGCTCTGCCTCCCTTCCACGTGGCTTCAGTGGTGCTCAGGACTTAGGACAGGACACAACCCACATAGGCCAGTCACCACGTGCCGTCCGTCAGGTAGCAGCCACTGGATCACAGTAGCCCCCCGACCGGGACTTTGCTGGGCAGGGATGCCACCAGGCCGGCTGGCAGGGCCACACTGCTCTGAGAGCCCAGTGACCTTTACTAGCCAGCCGGTCAAGGCCAACGGTGCCTGAAACCAGCACCACCCTTGGTCACCTATTCTGAGCCCCAACCTCCATGTCTATGGAGCAGAGCCTGGACTGTTCCTGGAGGCGCCGACAGATGTTAGGAGAGAATGACTGACACACTTGTGGGAGGGGAGAGCTGTTCGTTCATGTATTTATCTGGATGTGCCGAGTCTTGGTTGTGGCATGCAGGGTTCTTCCATCCTTATAGGATGCAAAATCCACAGTGACAGCATGCGGGGTCTAGTTCCCTGAGCAGGGATCGAAGCCGGGCCCCTGCACTGGGATCGCAGAGTCTTAGCCCCTGGACCACCAGGGAAGGCCCCAGAGAGAGATATTCTGCAACCTTGGGGTTTTCACATGACACGCACCCTCCTGAAACACTGAACTGAACTGTTTGGGCCTAATCCTTGTTGTCATCTCTGCACAGCTGAGAGACAGCGGAGACAGTACTGAGCAAGCTGGTTGAGGAAACATCATGTAAAACGCCCCCCAGTCACTCCCTGCCGCCAGGGCTCTGCCCCCAGGCGTGCACATGGCAGGGCATGCTCCCAGGGCTCACTAGTCTGGTCCAGATGGAGGGACGACGTCCTTCTGTGCAAACAGGCTGACCACCTTGGAGCGGGGGAAGCCGCAGGTGGAGGGCAAACACCCTGCCGGAGCCCCTGCCGTTCTGGCTGCTGCCTCATCAGAGGGGTTCAGAGCCCTTGCCGTCGGGGACCCAGCCCATGGGACAAGGGATGTGCGTCCCCACCCACAGGAGGGGCAGTGGACACAGGCTCTGCCTGGAGTGCCGCCCGTGGAGAGGCTGCTGCGAGCGCGCCCAGGGCTGCCACTGCAGGGGTCCTCACAGCCCCCGAGGCCCCGTCCCAGGAAGGCTCCGGATCACACCGATGGTCCTTACTTCCGCTGCCCCCGCCAGGGCCCTCGCAGGCAGGCACCCAGTCCTCACTCGTCAGCCCGGGACTGTTCCTGCCTCTCCCTCTACCTCTCCCGGGTGGGACCGGAGGTGAGGGCCATGCCCCTGGGAGGGATCTGAACAGGTCTAAAGCTGCCTTCCTGTCACCGAAGCAAGACAAGGTGACAGTCACCTCTCTCAGCTCACTTCTCCCGAGGGTCCCAAGCTCAGGGCAAGAGAGATCGATGTCCGAAGCTGACCTCTGAACGCGTGCCTTGGAGCAGGGCCCAAATTGAGGAGCAGCACCGCTTCTGGGTGTGGCCCCGGGCTCCTGCTCAGCAGCGTCTGGGAGCCAGTCACGGGGAACCCCACCCGAGGCACTGGGCCCAGCAAGGCCCATGGGCAGGCCACTTCCAAGGGGGACCTTGGTGAGGACAAGCATGCAGGGCTCCATGATTCAGACGCATCAGGACAGGTGAGGCCACAGCAGGAACAGGGCCATGGGCAAAGCTGACCGTGGGCAAGAGGCTGGGCAGGGGGTGGTCCCTGACCATCAGGTGGCAGCACCCCACTGCGGGCAAGGGCTTAGGGTGTGCTCGGGTGCAGCCACGCACCACCTGCCCTGGGTGGGGGCCAGCCTCTGGGACTCAGTGTTGGCCTGACCGACAAACATAACAAAAAAGGGCTTCAGCCTCCAGCTGGAGTGAGACAGGAGGGAGACTCGATGACACTCGCCCAAAGTCTGCAGGCCGCGCCCAACAGCAGCCCAGCCTGGGACTCGAAGGAGCCGCGGAGGAGCTGACCATGGCCATGCCGCCCTGGAGCCTGGGACGGTGGGAGGACGTGTGTCCTCAGGCCAGGTTATGGTCTGGGAGCAGCACAGGCTGAGGGTGTCTGTGCTGAGGGGTGAGGAGGGGACGCGCAGGCACGAGGGGTCAGGACAGGATGCGCAGGCACGAGGGGTCAGGAGAGGGCGTGCAGGCATGAGGAGGGGTCACGAGAGGGTGCACAGGCACGAGAGATCAGGAGAGGACGCACAGGCATGAGAGGTCAGGAGAGGACGTGCGGGCACGAGGAGGGGTCAGGAGAGGACGCGCGGGCACGAGGAGGGGTCAGGAGAGGACGCGCGGGCACGAGGAGGGGTCAGGAGAGGACGCGCAGGCACGAGGAGGGGTCAGGAGAGGATGCACGGGCACGAGGAGGGGTCAGGAGAGGACGCGCGGGCACGAGGAGGGGTCAGGAGAGGACGTGCGGGCACGAGGAGGGGTCAGGAGAGGACGTGCGGGCACGAGGAGGGGTCAGGGAGGGTGTCAGGAGACACAGCGTGAAAAGGCAGCCCCCTGCCCAGTGTCTGGACGCCCCCAGCCCACTTTCCAGACCCAGAGCTGCGGCCCAGCCCTCCATCTCCTAGGCAGCATGGGCGTCCTGACCAAGCAGCCGCTGTGTCTCATGCCCTCAGACACGGGAGCAGTGCCCAGCCTTCCCACAGTGGGGGCGGGCGCAGACTGGGCTCCCACCCCACCTCCAGGGCCTGGGGACTTACCTGGGAGGTCTCCTTGGCGTACTTCATGCACAGGCTATCTACGCCCATGAAGAGCGCCTGGATGTTGGGGTCCGTCTGAAAGAGAAAAGGCTGCTTCTGCCGACACTGCCTCCAGGGTCCAGAGGGCCATGTGCTTCAGGGCCGAGACCGGCCAGGACACCATCACAGCGGCTTCCGGGGCCCCGAGGACGCCATGGTGCGGGCAAGGGGCAGCGCCACCTCCTAGGGGACCAAGGGCTGCTGACCAAGGGTGGTGCTGAGGAGTTTCGGGCGGCTGGGGTTGGGGCAGCCGGGCGCAAAGGAAACGGTGGAATCAGAAGCAGGAAGAGCAACCAGCACAATCTCTAACTCTCACAAGTATGTGTTGAGCTACTTTGGCGTAAATGTGACAAAAGAGGGTGCATGAACTGGCACCTGCCCACTGGCACACCTCCTGCAGGCACGCCTGCCTCTCCTCTCCCCCGTGCCAGCACCAGAGACACAGGGGTGTGGACAAGGACACACACGGGCCCATCCCCGCTGGAGTGACAGTCATGCTGCACTCGGGGAGAGAGGCCCGCAGAAGCCAGGAAACACCCGAAGGGCCAGGGCCCCAGGAGCTGCTGGAGGACCTTGTGGCGGGGAGGGGGTGGCCGCTTCATTGGAGAGGGGGGCAGCTGATTTGCGGGTGGGGGCAGCTACAGGGGAAGCGGCCCCAGACTCCGCTCAGAGCAGGGGCTGGGAAGGGCGCCGGCAGGGCAGGGGACCTGCTGCAGGCACTCGAGTACACGCGAGCCCCCGACTCGGACTTCCACCCGAGACCCTGGACAGCACCCAACACCCCGAGCCCCGTACTTCGAAGGAAACAAGACAGAAGGCTGCCCCCACCTCCAAGGGCCCCGGTGAGCTCTACACGGCAGGCAGGGACCCCAGTGATGGAGACCAGACTGACGCCCACAGAGGACCAGGCCCCACAAGGAGACCTTCCCAGGCCCTGGGGCAGGCAAGGGCGTCAGTGCTGACCTGCCACGGCCCAGGGCTTCCTTGAGGGGAACAGGGATGGGGACCCCCAGTGGCACAGAAGGGGCGACTGCACGCCCCACGCACGGAGGAGGAAATATTAACAGAAAAAGTCTGAGTGTCATTTCATTTAATCTTTTCAACAATGCAATGAGGGCCCCAGAGTAGATGGGAAAGAGACTTCCAGGAGCCCACAGCTAGGACAAGAATCTGCTCTGGGTCTGCTAGACTCCAGAGCTGGGCTCAAGCTAAGACACGCTGGTCACTCCCTAGAAGTTTATACAGGAGAACAGTTCCTCCAAGTGTGGACCGTGGGATATTAATATGTGTTCCTTGAAAAAGGGTTCTGTTGCAAACGCATTTAGGAAGCACTCAGTGGAGGAGGTTTAACGAAGTGATGCCCTCTATTTTGAAGGCAGTGTGGTGGCTAAGAGCCCTGGCTGGCTTTGGAATCAGTCAGACTTGGGTTCTCAATGCCCCTGTGTCTCTCTCTTTTTTTTGTTTGTGATGGTTAGGGAGACACCCTCCCACCCCATCAGGCCTCACTTTCCCCCACTTCTAGGAATTTATGCTCCAGAAATATTCTTACAAGTATGCAGAACTATGGTAAAAAAAGAAAAAATGTTCATTTTAAGACTGAAATAGTAAAAAACTGAAAAAAACGAAAGGTTTTTTCCTATCACGCCAGGAAGTCATTTTCAGAGAATGTGGGTGTATACACTTTAGAACATCAACTGGGAAACACCACTTTGTTAGAATCCCACCGACACCCAGAGCAGGACCCACACTCCTGGCTGTTGTCCTTGGGAAGCAGGAGTTGGAGACTTTCACATTCTGTTATGGTTTTCTGTTATGTTTGAGGTTTGAAGTAATTTTATGTTTGTAATCAGAAAAAGAACTTTTCCAGATTAAACATTAGATCAAATACACATCTTGGAACCTAAACTTGAAGGGATCAACTTTACTCCCTCGACCCTCTTAACTAGAATGGACCCCAGGGAGACCAACCCCACCACCATGAGGAGCTGCAGGAGCCGGCACCCCGCGACCGTCCCCAGCAGCGCTCAGGCTCTGGTGAGGAGACAGCTGTGTGAGGTATTCAGAACCACTAGTGGATCTGCACGATCTCCCAGCACACCAAGCAAATCAACAAAAGTTGTAGATACCACAACTGAGTAAAAATTGAACGTCATACTTAAAAAGAATCACTGGTTAATATTAACATACTATAGACTTCAACTTACATGTTTTGAAAGTAGAACTGTACGACAAGCAACTTTACAAATCAAGCATTCATCCCTTTTACCTACAAAAGAAAGCAAACTTTATTATGGTGAATAGTGCCTTTAAACACATATAAATGCAGACCTTAAATTATAGTACTTCTTTTAAAAGTATACAGGATTATAGGACTTACCGTGGACAAGCCTGGGGCATACACATAGTTGAAAAGAATTACACAGTGACAATTTGTTTTTTCTTATTTTCTAAATATGCTCCAAAACAGTGGCCATACAGATCTACAACACTTAAACTTAGATCAGCCCATATTATTTCCCACAAGCATATTTTATAGGAATAAAATGGGGATAACTTAGCTGAAAATTTTAAGCACTACAAAATGAAAGCTCCCCCCCCACCTGACAGTTCCAGGGTTTTGCTCTGCCCCTCGGCCTTGGCAGCAGGGCTCCTGCGAGGGCCAGGCCCCACTGGGAGCTGAGAGCCCAGGCGGTTCAACCCCTGGCCACCCTGCCTCCCCGCCCATGCTCAGCCTCCTCCCACCCACTCCCCCCTGCCCCTCCTCCACCGCCTGGCCCTGGACCCCAAAGCGGTCCCTCCTCAGCCCCCTCGCTGCCAGCTCCTCTGTGGCCCTGCCCAGTCCTCACAGCCTCTGATCTCGGTTTCTCCACCAGGCACCTCGGAGGCCAGGTGTCCACACCTGACTGGCCCAGGTCCTCCTAGGCAGCATCAATGGCCAAATCCCAGGGCTTCCCCTCCACAGTCATCGCCTGAGAAAGAGGCCCCATTAGGCGTGCCTCTCTCCCCCTGCCCACACCAGGGCTGATGGGCTCGGCCCCCTTCCTGTGTCCTGGGGGGATGCTTCCCCTTCCCCACCCCAGGCCTAGTCTTCCAAAGGAGGGCTCCCCTCCTCTCCCACCCACTGCCTCCGAGAGGACTCCTGCCCTCCCACAGACCCCCTTAGCTCCACCCCAGCCCTCCCTCTCTCCTCCCAGCACCCAGCCAACCCCTCTTTCCTCTCCGCAGGGCACTTAGGCAGGTAATCCTCACACTAAGGCCGGTGCCCTGACTGCCCTGGGAGGCCTGGTTTGACATTTTGGCGGTCTCTCCCCACCCCAGCCTCCTCCTGGCCTCACCCAGCTTCTTTAGGAAATGCTCTTGCCAAGGTGAGAACAGGCTTGTGTGTCTCCTGCCTCCCGCCCCGCCCCCCACAGCACTCCACTGTCTGGACCACCAGACCCTTGTGTGCTCACAATCCTTTGGAGTCTCCCTGCACGGCTGTCCCCGGCACCTCTGTTCCACACGTGAGGTCCTGAGCCTCAGCTCCAACCTGCTGGCACTCTGGATGGCCAGGGGAGCCGCAGCCCCAATCCGGCCAGCTGCTGCCCAGACTCAAGTCTGCCCAACGTGAGCCCTGCTTCTGTCCAGCCCTGGTGGCTGTTCTGCTCGGACACGGCTCCCTGTGCTGGGCTCTGCTTCCTCCCGGAGCGCTGCCTGCCCCCCGTCCTGCGTCCTCCGGCTGCCAGGATCCAGACTCGGCCAGCCCACCTGGGCATGCGCCTCTGCCGCCCCAACCCCGGAACCTGCGAGCCCAGCACCCGCGCGCCTGTGGCACCACCACGGCGTCGAGACGGAGCCTGGAGGAGCCCGAGGGTCGGCGGCGAGCTGGGAAACGCGCCAGGCCGGAGCAGGCGGGCTGGGGAAGGGGCGCGAGGGGCAGGCGTGCACCGAGCGTCCTGAAGGGAGAGGTCCAGACAGGGCCCGCGCGGGGAGGACTGTGGGGTGAGCCTGGCACCGGCTGGACCCCCGCTCACGGCTGCCCAAGCTGCTGGGCGCCATCTCCTCCAGAGGGTCTGGGGGCGAGGGGGGTGACGTTCTGATTCTTGATCTGTGAGCTGGTGTCACCGGTCAGTCACTCTGAGAACTCCCTGCGTTGCCATTTAGGCCTTTTTTCCTGCCTGAGCTCTCCAGGTCAATAAACACACTTCCGAAACAGAAAACGTCTGTCAAGGTGGCGCCACAGGCGCGGGTGCTGGGCTCGCAGGTCCTGGGGTGGGGGCAGATGAGCTCGCGGCCCGCCCGGGGTGCCCCTCCGCTTGCTTCGGGCCTCACACCCACCGTGTCCTCTGGAGACCGCTCTGCACCCGCCTCCCCGCTTCCCGCCCCGCGCCCGTCGGGCTGCGAGCGGCGGGTGGCGCTGAGGTGCGGGCCCCGCGCTGCCCACTGTGCCGGCGGCCCCGCTGCCGCAGCCCAGGGTCGTCCGAGCCGCGACCCCGGGCCTCTCGGCCGGAGCCCCGGCCCTCGTGCCCCAGCCCTCCCCCAAGAAGCTCGCCTCGGGGCGCCTCCTCAGGGCGCCGCCGCCCAGGGGCCCGGGGGCCGCCAGCGCGCCCGCCCCGCCCTGACCTTTGCGCAGGCAGGCGTCACAGTACACGTGGCCGCAGTTGGTCAGGCTGAAGCACGACGTCGCCTGGGGCGGCTGGAAGCAGCGGTTACAGAACACCCAGCTGGCCATGTCTGCACCAGGGCCGAGCCGCCGCCGTCGCGCGAGAGCCGCGCGAGACCTCCGCGAGAGCCACGCGAGACCTGCGCGAGAACCACGCGAGACCAGCGCGCGGGATCTGAGCCCGGCCCGAGGCCGTGACTCCGCGCCTGCGCGCCAGAGTCTGCCGCTCCCGCCAACAGGCGCCCGTAAGGTACCGAAGCAGGAAGGGACGGGGTGAGGGTTACGCTTTGCCGCCTGCGGGTTGTCTCAGCCAGATGTCAGGGAGGAGGAACGTTTAGGCGTTCCGGCCGCACTCACTCCAGCGCTGCAGCGCGTGGTACTCCCGGACCCGTGTGGACCCCCGGGCGGCGCCGAGGTGGGTGCGCCGAGGCTGCCGAGTCTCAGGGACCCTCCCGGGGCCGCGGCCCCACAGGAGGCAGTGCCCGGGCGAAGGGTGGAGGTGGCCACAGGGAGACTGGACGTGTGCCGGCCTTGAGCGCGCTGCGCTGAGCTGACCGGTCACGAGGCCCTTGTTCTGTGCTGGTGGTGGTGGGGAAGGGTGAGGGGCCTTGAGGGCTGCAGACTGGAGGTGGGAGAGGAGAGGCCCTGGGCCATGAGGGACCAGTGGGGTCGGAGGAACAGGAGGTGGGGGGCCAGGAAACCCTGGGGTGGGGTTCTAAAATATCGGTGGGCCAGGACAGGGTGACAGGAGGGCTTGGTGGATCAGGGTAGGGTGTCACTGGGGCCCAGAACCAGCTGACCTGGTCACATGGTGAAGGTGCGCCAGGCGGGGCCAGGGCCTTGCTTGCCTCTGGCATGGGCATATGAAAAGTCTTGACCTAGAGAAGATTGTTTCCCATTTACAAAGAGATAGGAGAGCTGGTGGAAAGGACTGTTCTATTTTTTGTAGCTTCTAAGGAACTTGTAGGAGAAGGCAGTGGCACCCCACTCTTGCCTGGAAAATCCCAGGGACGGAGGAGCCTGGTAGGCTGCAGTCCATGGGGTTGCTAAGTGTCAGACATGACTGAGCAACTTCACTTTCACTTTTCACTTTCATGCATTAGAGAAGGAAATGGCAAACTGCTCCAGTGTTCTTGCCTGGAGAATCCCAGGGACAGGGGAGCCTGATGGGCTGCCGTCTATGGGGTCGCACAGAGTCGGACACGACTGAAGTGACTTAGCAAGGAACTTGTAATTAGTTTAGAATTTAGAGAAAGACTTCCCTGAGCATCTAGTGGTTGAGACTCTGGGCTTCCAGTGCAGGTGATGTGGGTTCCATGCCCAGTTGGGGAACCAAGATTCTACATGCTGTGCAGTCCAAAGGAAAAAGAAAATTAGAGAAAATGAAGGGAAGCTACCTTCATATTATTTCACGCCTCATGGAATGCCCCATGCTCTCCATGGAAGAGCCGTTTCCATTGCCCTGATCCAGGTAGAGGGGGATCAGGTGGGACCTGCGGAACAAACTTAGTTCAGAGGAAGTCTCTGTGCAAAAGGAGAAAAGTGGCCTTCTTTCAGGGAAACAGGAAGACTCAGAGATTCAGGACGACTCTGACTGGAGTGGTTTAGGGAAAATATGTACCCCTCTGTCCCAGGCTGCAGCTGAGAGCGTCCTGTGGCCATTGGACCTTGAAATGGGACTGGGTCCAAGTTCAGATGTGCTTTGATTGCAAAATACACCTGAGTTTCCAAGACTTCTTATCAAGAAAGAAAAGTAAACTATCTCATTCGTCATTTTGTATTGATTACATGTTAAAATGGTAATGTATTTGATGTATTGGGTAAGTATATGTCACTAGGGTTAATTTTAGTCTTTAAAAAACCTTGTTTAATGTGGCAACCAGAAAACTTTAAATTTACGTATATGGTTCACATTTTATTTCTATTGGACAGGGCTGATCTAGTCCAAATTTAAGAACAGGGTCATGTGTTTACTCTGTCAAACTCAGAAGCTGTATTGTTAAAATGACATTTTATCAGTGTTGTTGTTCAGTCTGTCGGTCATGTCTGGACTCTGTGACCCCATGGACTGCAGCACACCAGGCTTCCCTGACCTTCACCAACACCCAGAGCTTGCTCAAACTCATGTCCATTGAGTCAGTGATGCCATCCAACCATCTCATCCACTGTTGTCTCCTTCTCCTGCCTTCAATCTTTTCCAGCATCAGAGGCTTCCAATGAGTCGGCTCTTCGCTTCAGGTGGCCAAAGTAGTGGAGCTTCAGCATAAGTCTTTCCACTGAATATTCAGGGTTGATTTCCTTTAGGATTAGACTGGTTTGATCTCCTTGCTGTCCAAGGGACTCTCAAGAATCTTCTCCAACACCACAGTTCGAAAGCATCAATTCTTCGGCGCTCAGCCTTCTTTGTAGTCCAGCTCTCACATTCATACGTGACTGTTGGACATTTTATCAGTGTTACAATGCTATAACATCAGTTCCAACCTTAGATGTCTTTGAAATCAGAAAATAATGACACTTATGAATATATTTTATTAACTCAAACATTATGCAAGGTAGAAGGTAATTATTTGCTTTTATTTTTTTTTATTTTTATACAAGTTTCTTAGCTATGAAGAAGTCTTTAAGGGACTTCATTTGGAAAATTCCAACTGAGATAAAGATTAATGTTTGTGTAAATGCCCACCATAAGACGTTGCTGTTTGTATCTTCACTGGTCATTCGAAATTTTTCTTCACGGTCCTATATAGAAGAGAAATATGCAGGTTAGGTTTCTTAAGGTGCTTCATGCATGAATTTGAGGGGAAGGTGCTGTATACATTCAAGGTACTTAATGTCACTCAGGTAATATCTTATGCCAAAGAGCAGTGTCTGATTTTTCTAAGTTAAGGTGTGTTTTTAGCCAAAGATAAGGAGGAGGCGTCATATTTTGGTGTAAAATATCAAGTATTTGATCTGTTACTTCATATGTTTTATTTGTTAGCATCAAAGTGTATGTTACCTAATTGATACTTTTTTTTTTTTTATCATTCCAGTTCTTACTTTACTTTAAGCTGGGCACTGGGCTCATTTTATTTTCCAGATAAGGAAGCTGAAGCTTAGAGACAACAGAAGGTTAGTGAGTGGGGGCAGATTCAGGCCCACATCCAACCAGGGTCCACTGAACACAGTGACCTGGGAAACACATAATGTCACAGGAGCAAAATAATGCTGTAGAAAGTGGGCACCCTCGACTGCAGATGCACAGGGTGTGTTGGACTGCTACGTCGCTTTAGTCGTGTCCGACTCTCTGCGATACCATAGACGGCAGCCCACCAGGCTCCCCTGTCCCTGGGATTCTCCAGGCAAGAACACTGGAGTAAGTTGCCATTTCCTTCTCCAGTGCAGGACAGTGAAAAGTGAAAGGGAAGTTGCTCAGTTGTGTCCGACTCTTAGCGACCCCATGGACTGCAGCCTACCAGGCTTCTCCATCCATGGGATTTTCCAGGCAAGAGTACTGGAGTGGGGTGCCATCGCCTTCTCCGGGGTGTGTTGGAAGCCCTTATTTATTCATCTGTGAGCTCACAGCCCTGAGGCAAGCGAGCTGCAGTCCCTTTCCTAGAGGAGCTCACAGGCCAGCAGACGGCCGAAGAGCACGCCCACCAACCTTGCACATCCACACAGTCCTGGAGAAACCCAGGAAACAGGCAGTTTACTCTTTCCCTGGTTCGGCCTAGTCAAGAATTATGTTCCTGGCAGGAAGAGGGATTGTAAGCTGATTAGGCAGACTGACCCTTTGATAGTTCTGTTCTTTGACTATTTGCTCAATTTGCTCGATTAGATGTTCAAGCTTGAAGCTAACTTCATTAACTTTGTCCTTTGCTTGAGTAATGGCTGCATCAAGGTCATGTTCTCCGACTCGAATATCTAAGTGGATCCGCTGTACAAACAGTAAAAGGGAAGAAACATGTTTTCCTGTGGCCGCTTGTTTTCCTTACTTTTCCCTCATTGTGTCCTACCAGTCCTTCCTTTTTCTCCACCCCCCAACCCCCGCCACCTTTCTGAGAGTAAACACTCCTCCATTCTCTTATTGCCTTGCCGCTGCTCCATTCCAGGTTATACTCGGGAGTCTTTCTTTGTCACAAGAATGCATTAAATGGCACCTGCTGCCCTGAAAGAGCAACTGCAGCTTCCTGAGCTACGTCCTCTAGATTTCCGGGCACATGCCTTTGGCCCTGAGACAGTTTGATTACTCTCAGGAAAAGGTGCTCTGCATATAACTAAATTTCTGATGCCTCAGAACCTTTAGAAAATATCCAATCACCATCTACCGTGTAAGAGTTCCATTTATTGGAATTCCATTATTAATTCACCCTTCAGCCTTCAATTGTTTTCAAGCCTGAATAATCACAGTTCTCTCAACCTTCCCTCCCAGTTCTCATTTTTCAAGCCCTTTAATCAACTTCGTGGCTGTGCTTTGAACCCCTTCCAAGCTCTCCAGCTCCCTCTTTAGTTGCTGTGCTGAGATCTGGGTGCAGGACTTTAATATGGCCTGGACATAATGGTTCTGCATATCATTGTCACGCCCGAGTAATGCTGACGCTGTTCATTTGCAAGGACACGGGGGCATTTACTTACCAGCTTACTCCCTCCAAATGACACAAGCCTTGTAGAATTAGATTGTAAGCAAATGATGTGTTCACCAGGTGAATGTGAAGTGAAATAGAATGTTCCTTGTGGGCCATATAACTTTGACAATAATACCTAGGATTAAGGATTTCCATAGTTTAAGTTCATTATTCTCTATACTCCATTAAAAAAATAAACCATCCCTTTGTAATCTAGTGAAATTTGTGCCATTCTTAAAGAAGAAATCAAATTACCGATAACATGAAAAATATTCAGTCTTGCTGCCAATCAATAAAGTACAAACCACAGTTAGATATTCCTTGTTATCAGATTGGCAAAGACTTAAAAGCACCTGGGGTGGGGATAGTATTGAGAAATGCTACCTCTGAACACTGTTTTGAGAATGTACGTTGCACAGCCATTTCAGAGAATGGTTTGGTAGTACATATGAAAAGTTAAAGTGTATCTAACCATTGACCCAGCAGAGCTACCTAAAGAAGTTTATCCTATGGAAATGCTCAAGTAGACAAAGTTATATGTAAAAGCTATTCAGTGTTATGGTATTTATTTTAGTTTGCATTTCTGAAATAACTAATGGATTTCAGTAGGGACTCATTAAGTTTCAGATCAGTTCAGTTGCTCAGTCGTGTCCGACTCTTTGCGACCCCATGAATTGCAGCACGCCAGGCCTCCCTCTCCATCACCAACTTCTGGAGTTCACTCAGACTCATGTCCATCGAGTCAGTGATGCCATCCAGCCATCTCATCCTCTGGCATCCCCTTCTCCTCCTGCCCCCAATCCCTCCCAGCATCAGAGTCTTTTCCAATGAGTCAACTCTTTGCATGAGGTGGCCAAAGTACTGGAGTTTCAGCTTCAGCATTCCCTCCAAAGAAATCCCAGGGCTGATCTCCTTTAAAATGGACTGGTTGGATCTCCTTGCAGTCCAAGGGACTCTCAAGAGTCTTCTCCAACACCACAGTTCAAAAGCATCCATTCTTCGGCACTCAGCTTTCTTCACAGTCCAATTCTCACATCCATACATGACCACTGGAAAAAACATAGCCTTGACTAGACGGACCTTTGTTGGCGAAGTAATGTCTCTGCTTTTCAATATATTATCTAGGTTGGTCATAACTTTTCTTCCAAGGAGTAAGCGTCTTTTAATTTCATGGCCGCAATCACCATCTGCAGTGATTTTGGAGCCCCCAAAAATAAAGTCTGACACTGATTCCACTGTTTCCCCATCTATTTCCCATGAAGTTGAGAGGGTAACAGGCAGGAAGGCCAGGGGTCTCCAAATGGAGGACATAGCCTGCAAGTGTCAGACATTTTTATCTCTCTTAGGCCGCAGGAGGAAACAAACTAGCGATATTTTTTTCCTTCTCTATACAAATTTAAAGAGAGGTTTCTCTTAAAATACTGTGTTGCCATAATGACACCTGGTTTCTCCTGAAGTTAGCTATTCTTGAGCCTAGAGATAACCAATGCCTTTTTCTTATGGAAATGTTTGTCTTAAGCTATGCTAATGTACTACGCCTTTACCCCAAACTCTGTCTCCAAGTCGGTTCCGCCTCTTGGCCCAAAACCTACTTGACAAACCAGTATGTTATACTCAGATATTGTTCCCCTAATCTATGTAAATGAAACTATTTGTATGGTGGTCTGCCCTTCTTTAAGATTCAAGTTAATTATTTTATGGCCCAAGATAAACCATTTGGTGCCAAAATTATCCCAAAATGCATCTTATGGGCGAGGGGCCTGGTGCTATTCTGAATTATAAGACATTCCTTTCTTTCATTAACAGACTGCTAGTGACTATATAACATCCAGCTGAAGACTAACAGGGGGGTACTCTTTCTACCCCCTTCTGATGCCTATGTCAGAAGCTTTCTCTATCTCCTTTATACTTTAATAAAACTTTATTACACAAAAGCTCTGAGCGATCAAGCCTCGTCTCTGGCCCGGATTGAATTCTTCTCCTCCGGGGGCCAAGAATCCCGGTGTATTCGCGTGATTCAACAACAACCTTTCAAAGTGATGGGACCGGATGCCATGATCTTCGTTTTCTGAATGTTGAGCTTTACCAACTTTTTCACTCTCCACTTTCACTTTCATCAAGAGGCTTTTGAGTTCCTCTTCACTTTCTGCCATAAGGGTGGTGTCATCTGCATATCTGAGGTTATTGGTATTTCTCCTAGCAATCTTGATTCCAGCTTGTGCTTCTTCCAGCCCAGCGTTTCTCATGATGTACTCTGCATAGAAGTTAAATAAGCAGGGTGACAATATACAGCCTTGATGTACTTTTTCCTATGTGGAACCAGTCTGTTGTTCCATGTCCAGTTCTAACTGTTGCTACCTGACCTGCATATAGGTTTCTACTACTGCAGGCAGGAATCCCTTAGAAGAAATGGAGTAGCCATCATGGTCAACAAAAGAGTCCAAAATGTAGTACTTGGATGCAATCTCAAAAATGACAGAATGCTCTCTGTTCATTTCCAAGGTAAACCATTCAATATCATAGTAATCCAAGTCTGTGCCCCAACCAGTAATGCTGAAGAAGCTGAAGTTGAACCGTTCTATGAAGACCTACAAGACCTTTTAGAACTAACACCCAAAAAAGATGTCCTTTTCATTATAGGGGACTGGAATGCAAAAGTAGGAAGTCAAGAAACACCTGGAGTAACAGGCAAATTTGGCCTTGGAATACAGAATGAAGCAGGGCAAAGACTAATAGAGTTTTGCCAAGAAAATGCACTGGCCATAGCAAACACCCTCTTCCAACAACACAAGAGAAGACTCTATACATGGGCATCACCAGATAGTCAACACCGAAATCAGATTGATTATATTCTTTGCGGCCAAAGATGGAGAAGCTCTATACAGTCAGCAAAAACAAGACCGGGAGCTGACTGTGGCTCAGATCATGAACTCCTTATTACCAAATTCAGACTTAAATTGAAGAAAGTAGGGAAAACCACTAGACCATTCAGGTATGACCTAAATTAAATCCCTTATGATTATACAGTGGAAGTGAGAAGTAGATTTAAGGGACTAGATCTGATAGATACAGTGCCTGATGAACTATGGACGGAGGTTCGTGACATTGTACAGGAGACAGGGATCAAGACCATCCCCGTGGAAAAAAAAATGCAAAAAAGCAAAATGGCTGTCTGAGGAGGCCTTACAAATAGCTGTGAAAAGAAGAGAAGCGAAAAGCAAAGGAGAAAAGGAAAGATATAAGCATCTGAATGCAGAGTTCCAAAGAATAGCAAGAAGAGATAAGAAAGCCTTCCTCAGCAATCAATGCAAAGAAATAGAGGAAAACAACAGAATGGGAAAGACTAGAGATCTCTTCAAGAAAATTAGAGATACCAAGGGAACATTTCATGCAAAGATGGGCTCGATAAAGGACAGAAATGGTATGGACCTAACAGAAGCAGAAGATATTAAGAAGAGGTGGCAAGAATACACAGAAGAACTGTACAAAAAAGATCTTCACGACCCAGATAATCATGATGGTGTGATCACTGACCTAGAGCCAGACAACCTGGAATGTGAAGTCAAGTGGGCCTTAGAAAGCATCACTACGAACAAAGCTAGTGGAGGTGATGGAATTCCAGTTGAGCTATTTCAAATCCTGATTAAGTTTAGGTGAAGACAAATGAAAAATTGCTAGTAAGAGAGACTGTTACAACACCTATATCTGTACTAAAGGTGTCCACCATATTAGGGGTAGGCCGTATAGGGTCCTATTTTTGTGAAACCTATTATTTATAAAAGTACATGTGCTTAGAAGAAGATTCTAAAGTTTCCAAATATTCTAAAGATTCCAAGCTATTAGGCAGGTGTTTGTTGGGGACATTGACTTTTCTGCTTAGTACATTTCTGTAATGTTTGATATTTTAAAAACAGCATAGGACTTCCAGTCTGGTACATGAGGAGCTTGGAAGTTGTTAGTCTGTCCTAACAAGTAAAAAGCTGCATGAAAAGAAAGTCAGTTCTTAGATCTGTCAGAGAATTGAGGTCCCAGGGCAGGCTACTTCCCTCAGAATTGGAGACATAGACAAATGCAGACAGTCACAATGTACCAGAGCAAAAGCTTGTGGGGACCAGTACTGGGTTCCTTTACCCAGCATGTCATGTCTAGCTTCCAACAACAACAGAAAAATAGCAAGGCATATGAAAAAGGTGAAAAACATAGTTTAAAGAGACAGAACAAGTCTTAAAACTAGATTCAGATATGGCAGGGATATTGGAATGATCATGTCAGGAATTTAGAAAATCTGTGATTAATATTCTATGGCCTCTAATGGAAAAAGTAGACAACATGCAAGAACAAATGTGAGGAGAAAGATTGAAATTCTATGAAAGAATAAAAAAGAAGTGCCAGAAATGAAAAATACTAACAGAAATGAAGAATGCCTTTGATGGGCTCGGTGGACTGGACAGGGCTGAGGAAAGACTCTTGAGCTTGAGGATATGTCCACAGAAATGTTTAAAGCTGCAAAGCAGAAAAAGATTGGAAGTAAAAAGAAACAATATCCAGGGACCACAGGATGACAGTTAAAGATGTAACATACATGCATTGGGAGTACCAGAAGGTGAAGAAAGAAAGTAACAGAACAAATAATAATAGCAGAATTTCGAGTCAGCATCAGACACCGAGCGGCAGAGCTGGGAAGCGCAGAGAACACCAAGCAGGAGGAGCGCCGATAGAGCCGCACTGCGGAGAGTCACGGAGGCCACAGACGCCAGAGGCGAAGCCTGGGAAGGGGCCAGAAAAGGCCCTTTTGTATAGGGGAGATGAGAGTCAGGCACAAGTCCTCAGAAACCATGCAAGCAGGAGAATAAACATTTAAGGTGTTGAGAGGGGAAAAAAAAAAAAAAAAAACCCATCAATCTAGAAATTCTGTATCCTGCAAAACTCTCCTTCAAAAGTAATAGAGAAAGCTTTTCTCAAACAAAAGATGAGGGAACTTGTCACCAATAGACCTGTCTCACAAGGAATGTTAAAGGCTCTTGACATAAGTATAATGATATTGGTCAGAAACTTGGATCTATGTGAAAGTTGTAAATGCATTAGAGAAGGAATAAGTGAAGGTAAAATTAAAACTTTTATTTTTCTTATTGTTAACTGAGTTAATAGATACTTCTTTCAAAATCATAGCAATGTATTTGATGTTTACAGTTTATGTATAAATAAAATTAGTAACAGCAAAGATGCAAGGGATGGGAGATAGGGATTAGGACTGTTTTGTTATTATAAGGCACTTGGGTTATCTGTGAAATGAAACGTTGTTATTCAGAAGTGGACTTGGATTGGTTTTAAAGGTAAATTGCAAGCACTGACAGAAAGTTGAAAGAAGTGTAGTTGATAACCAAGAAAAGATAAAATGAGTCATAAAATAATTAAAACCACAAGAGACAGAAAAAGAGTGGAAAACAAAAATAGGAACAAATAACAAGGGTAGCAACCAGAAAACAGTAATAAATGTGATGATATTAACCCAGCAATATCAATAGTCACTTTGAAAGTCAGTGGTCTAAATGCACCATTTAAAACAGATTGTCAGAGTGGATTAAAAAAAACAAGAACAACCATCTACGTATTGTCTATAAGAACCCCCACTTTAAATGTAAAGACACATATAGATTAAAAGTTAAGGGACAGAGAAAAATGTGTATGTTAACTTTTAGCCAACCTTAATCGAAAGACAGCTGGAGTCATTATGTTAACTTCACACAGAGTAGACTTCAAAACAAGGGAAATTACCAGGAATGATTACATAACAGAGCATTGTGTAATAATAAAGAGGTCAGCTCTCTAAGAAGACAAACCTTAATGTGTATGCATCTAATAACAGAGTGTCAAAATATATGAAGCAAAAACTGATAGAACTGCAAGGATAAATGGAGGAGCTCGGTGTTATAGTCAGAGACATTGATCCCCCCCATCAGAGGTGGACAGGTCCAGCAGAAGATGAATAAGGACACAGTTGAGCTCAACAGCATGGTCAACCAACTGGATAATCAGTATCCATAGGCTACTTCATCCAACAAAGCAGAATACACATTCTTTTCAAGCTCACATGGAACACTCACCAAGACAGACCACATCCTGGGCCACAAAACACACCTTAACACATTCAAAATCATAGAAACCACACAGTGTGTGCTCTTAGACCATAATGGAATTAAAGTAGAAATTGATAAAGATAGCCAGAAAGTCCCCAGATATTTAGAGATTAAACAGCACACTTCTAAACAGCTCATGAGTCAAGGAAGACGTCTCAAGAGAAAAAGTATTTTGAATTATCAACACGAAGATTCTGGGAAGGTGGTGGTCAAGGAGGCAACAGGAATCTGTTGAGACAACAGTTATCCTGGGAGGATCTGTCTGATGGAACTATGTTGGAACTCTGGAGTCTGTTGAAGTCTTGCCACTTCCAGGGGGAAGACTTGGACGGTAAACTGTGGTTGATTTTGGTCGATTTCAGTTCTCAGACAGTAGCAGCCACTCCCCCTCCCCCCACCCCTGCCCCAGCCTCATGGCCGGCAGCTGTGCAGGTTTTCCTGGGGCAGCCTGCACACAGCCTTTAGAAGCCAGGGTAGGCATAACAGACCCTGTCCTCCAAACATCAGGGACTTTTGAGGTTATTATGTAGAAAGGATTCTCAATAAAATTACCAGCAGATTTCTCATCAGAACTTTGGAGAACAGAGGCAGTGGGCAGATACATTCAAAGTGCTTTAAAAAAAAAAAAAAAAACAGAAAAAGCCAATAAGAACATGAGAAAAAAAGCTCAACTTCACTGGTCCTTAAGGGAATGCAAATCAAAACTGCAGTGAGCTTACCTCGCATACATTAGAATGGCTGCTATAAAAGACAATAAGTACCGGCAAGAATGTGGAGAAAGTGCATCGTTGGTGGGAATGCAAAATGGTGCAGCCACTGTGGAAAATAGTATGGTGGCTCTTCAAAAATATGAAAGCAGAATTTCTGTTTGATCCAGTAACTCCGCTTCTGGATATATACCCAAAAGAATTCAAAGCAGGGTCTCAAAGAGATATCTGTACACTCATGTTCACAGCAGCATTATTCACAAGAGCTAAAATGTGGAAGCAACTCAAATGTCCATTGACAGATGAATGAATAAGCAAAGTATATGGTATATGTGGTATATGCATACAATGAAATATTATTCAGCCTTAAAAAGGAAGGAAATTCCTACATGTGCTACAACATGGATGAATCTTGAGTGCATTATGATAAATGAAATAAACCAATCATAAGAAGACAAACACTATGTGGGTCAACTTTATGAGATACTTAGAGTGGTTAAAATAATGGAGTTGTTGTTTAAGGGGTGTAGAGTTTCACTTCAAAGACTGAAGAGTTATGAGGGTGATGATTATACAACATGAATATATTTAATATCACTGAACCATGTACTAAGTAATTATTAAGGTGAATTTTATGTATTTTTAAAATCTCAAAAAATATTTGAACTAAAATGAAAATACAACATAATCAAAATTTGGGAGTCACAGTGATAGAAGTATTCAAAGGGGAATTTATAATATTGAATGCATGTATTAACAAGAAAGTTCTAAAATGTATTATCATCTAAGCCTAGGAAACCAGAAAAAAGAAGAGCAAACTAAATCCAAAATAAGCATAAGAGGAGAAATAAGATCCATGCTAATAGAAGCTAATGCAGAAATCAATGAAAACAGGAAATAAAGTAGAGAAAACCAATAAAACAAAGCTAGTTCTTTGAAAGTATCAGTACAATCAATAAACCTCTAGCTCAGCTAATGAAGAAAAAAAGAGACCCAAATTAATAATATCAGAAATGAAAGAAGAGTGTTACTACAGGTCTCATGGGTATCAATAAGGTCGTTGAGGAATACTAGGGAATGAGGTCATAGAGGAATACTATGAACCATGCTGTGCCCACAGACTTGGTAATCTAGATGAAATAGACCAGTTCCTTGAAAGGTGCAATTTGTCACCAGTCACACAGAAATAGACAACCTATACCTAGTACCGAAATTGAATAGATAATAACTTCCAAGCAGGAAGCCCCAAGCCAGGATGGGTTCACTGGTGAATTAAACCAAAGATTTAAGTAAGAAATCCGACATATTCTCTGCAATGTTCCAGAAGACAGAGGTAGACAGAATACTTTTTACACCATTTTCTGATGCCAACACTACCCTAATACCAAAGCCTGAGAAAGACACAAGAAAATTATGGACCATTATCTCTCATGGACATAGATACAAATATACTCAACAAAATATCAGCCAACTGAACCCAGAAATGTATAAAAAGAATTATACACCATGGCCAAGTCAGATTTATTCCAGATATGCAAGGCTAGTTTGATATTTTTAAATCAATTAATGTAATTCATCACATCAGCAGCTTAAAGAACATGATGTGATCATATCAATAGGTGCAGAAATGGCATTTGACAAAATCCAACATCCATCATGGTAAAAACTCAGCAAACTAAGAATAGGGGAACTTTGTCAATTTGATTTAAAAATCTACAAAAACCTTACAACTAACATACTTAATAGTGAACAACTAGAGGTTTTCCCACTAAGATCAGAAAGAAGACTAGCATTTCCCCACTCGCTATTCCTTTTCAACATCACAGTTCAATTCCTAGCTAATTCAGTAAGAGAAGAAAAGAAAAAATGGTATATAAGTTGGGAAGGAAGAAATGAAGATGTGTTTTTTCACAGACGACAGGATTGTCTATGTAGAAAATTCAAAATAATAAAAAACTTATCAGAACTAATAAATGATTATAGCAAGGTTATAGGATACAACATTAATATGTTAAGTGAATCAGTTTCTATGTGTCTGAAATGAACAAATAGAATGTGAAATGAAAAACAATACCATTTACTTTCAGTTCAGTTCAGTTCAGTCACTCAGTCGTGTCTGACTCTTTAACACCCCATGAACCGCAGCACACGAGGCCTCCCTGTCCATCACCAACTCCTGGAGTTCACTCAGACTCATGTCCATCGAGTCAGTGATGCCATCCAGCCATCTCATCCTCTGTCGTCCCCTTCTCCTCCTGCCCCCAATCCCTCCCATCATCAGAGTCTTTTCCAATGAGTCAGCTCTTCGCATGAGGTGGAAGTACTGGAGTTTCAGCTTCAGCATCATTCCCTCCAAAGAAATCCCAGGGCTGATCTCCTTCAGAATGGATTGGTTGGACCATTTACTTTAGCATCCACCCAAATGAAGTACTTGGATATAAACAAAATATGTGAAAGATATATGAGGAAAATTTTAAAAACTGATGAAAGATATCAAAGAAGGCAAAATACATGGAGAGATATGTGTTCATGCCAAGAAAATGTAACGCTGTGGAAATCTCAGTTGTTCCCAACTTAATCCATAGATTCAACAATCCCAGTTTAAATGTCAGCAAGTAATTTTGTGAATATCTACAAGCTGATTCTAAAGTTTCTATGGAAAGGCCAAAGATCCAAAATAGCCATCACGGTATTGAAGGAGAAGAATAAAGTCAGGGTCTTGACATTCTTGATTTCAAGACTTACTGTAAAGCTACAATAACCAAGTGGGATGTTGTTGGTGAAAAACAGAAAGACCAGTGTACCAGAACAGGGAGCCCAGAAACATAGCAACACAAAAGCGGTGGCTGACCTTTGACAAGGAGCAAAGGCACTTCAGTGGGAAAGACAGTCTTTCCAACAGATGGTGCTGAAACAATTGGACGTCCACAGGCAAAGAAACGAATGCAGATGCGGACCTTACACCTTTTACAAAAAGTAACTCAAAAGGGAGCACATATCTAAACGCAAAATGCAAAACCAAACTATTTAGAAGGTAACATAGGAGCAAGTCTAGATGACCTTGGGTTTGGTTATGACTTTTTAGGTACAACACCAAAGGCACGATACATGAAAGAATTGAGAAGCTGGACTTAATTAAATTAAACTTCATTAAACATTTAGCATTAATGTTTAAACACTGAATTTCATTAAAATTGAAGAGTTCTGCTTTGCAAAAGAAAGCGCCGTTTGTCAAGAGAGTGAAGAGATGAGCCACAGACTGGGAGAAACTATTTGTAAAAGACATATCTGATAATGTACTGCTATCTAGAATCTACAAAGAATTCTGAAAACAGCAAGAAAATGAACAAATCAGCTGAAAAATGGGCAAAAGATCTGAATAGACAACACACCAAAGAAGACATACAGATGGCAAATAAGCCATATTTGCCATCAAACAAGCATCATATGTCATTAGGGACTTGCCGATTAAAAACAACAATGAGATGCTTCACACCTATGGGAATGGCAAAAAAAAAACAAAACAACCCACAACACTAAATGCTGGCAAGAATGTAGAGCAACAGCAACTCTCATCATTTCTAGTGGGAATGCAAAATGGCGTAGTCTGGTGGTTTCTTAGAAAAGTAGACACACATTTACCATACAAACCTGCCATTGTGCTCTTTATTTACCAAAATAAGATGGAAACTTATGTCCACATGAAAACCTGCACACAAAAATGTTTGTGGCAGCTTTATTTATAAAAGCCAAAATTAGGGAGCTATCAAGATGTCCTGCTGCATGTGAATGCACCAGGCAGCCATGGTTTGCATCTTGACAATGGAATATTATTCAGCGCCAAAAAGAAACAAGCTCTCAAGTCATGAAAAGACATGGAGGCGGCTTAAGTGCGTATCCCAAGTGAAGGACGCCAACTTGGGAAGTCTGCCTACTGTATGGCTCCAGCTATATGACACTCTGGGAAAGGCAAAACTATGGAGACAATGAAAAGATTAGTGGTCGCCAAAGGTTGGGGGCAGGGAGGGGGGGGAATGAAGAAACAGTTCCAGAGGCTTTCCGTGGGAGTGAAACTGCTCCTTGTTGATACGGCGATGATGGACACGTTCGTCACACCCGTAGATGTACGACCCCAAGGATGAAACCTAACATGAACTCTGGGCTTTGGTGAAGAGGATGCCTCCGTGCAGCTCGTCAGTTACACCACTGCAGCATGCGGTGCTCCTGCTGGGAGAGGAGGGAACGTGGGAATGCTGTGCTTTCTGCAGAATTCTGCTGTGAACCTAAAGCTGCTTGAGAAGACTGTTAAATCACTTCAAGAACAGGTATATGTTGCACATAGAAAAATGCAGCCAAGATTCTCCTTTTTTAAGTCTTTCCATTTTGATTTGAAGAAAATTAAAGCGTCTTGCCATGTGCTTAATTTCACTTAACAGATTGTTGATAGGAAATTTTGTTACATAAAACTGCACTCAAAAGTCAGATTTTCCAATTGATTTCTAATTTTTTATGAAAAACAGCACTCTTTCCTGAAAAAATATTCATGGATGATTCATCACCTGTTAACTTCAATTTCTGAGCCTGTGTCACGTCAGGGTTCTGCTTCCAGTGAACATTCAAGTCAGCAAACATATTTTGAGTCCCTGTTAGTTTGGCATGTTGAGAAAAGACGCGCTTGAGTTTAAACCTCAGTTTTTCCACTTGCTGATGACGTGATCTGGTATAGGTCGTTTCACCTCTCAGGACCTCAGGTTTCCCGTCTACAGAATGAAATAGAAATACTGGACACAGAATAATGGGAAACGGAATATAAAATGCACAGTGTGAGTGAGGCATGTATCTTGTCATCGTCTGCCCCAACAACCTCACCAGCCCAAAAATCACGGTGCCATAGGCATGGACACACGTTCACGTGAGCACCCGAGAGCACCATGTGCCCGGCACACCCTCCCAAGTAGGAACAACCAGAATCCTTGTGGGGTGCCAATCGAGGTCTTCTAAGGGGGTGCTCAGTTCAGTTCAGTCACTCAGACATGTCCGACTCTTTGCAACCCCATGGACTTCAGCACGCCAGGCTTCCCTGTCCATCACCATCTCACGGAGGTTGCTCAAACTCATGTCCATTGAGACAGTGATGCCATCCAACCATGTCATCCTCTGTCACCCTCTTCTCCTCCTGCCTTCAGTCTTTCCCAGCATCAACTAACTCATTGGGCTTTTCCAATGAGTTAGTTCGTCGCATCAGGTGGCCAAAGTATTGGAGTTTCAGCTTCAGCATCAGTCCTTCCAATGAATATTCAGGACTGATTTTCTTTAGGATTGACTGGTTTGATTTCCTTGCTGTCCAAGGGACTCTCAAGAGTTTTCTCCAACACAGTTCAAAAGCATCAGTTCTTCGGCACTCAGCTTTTTTTATGGTCCAACTCTTAGATCCATACATGACTACTGGAAAAACCAAAGCTTTGACTAAATGGACCTTTGTCATCCAAGTAATGTCTCTGCTTTTTAATATGCTGTCTAGGTTGGTCATAGCTTTTCTTCCAAGGAGCAAGCGTCTTAATTTCATGGCTGCAGTCACCACCTGCAGTGATTTTGGAGCCCAAGAAAAGAAAGTCCGTCACTGTTTCCATTGTTTCCCCATCTATTTGCCAGGAAGTGATGGGACCGGATGCCATAATCTTAGTTTTCTGAATGTTGAATTTTAAGCCAACATTTTTGCTCTCCTCTTTCACTTTCATCAAGAGGCTCTTTAGTTGTTCTTCGCTTTCTGCCGTAAGGGTGGTGTCATCTGTGTATCTGAGGTTATTGGTATTTCTCCCAGCAATCTTGATTCCAGCTTTTGCTTCATTCAGCCCAGTATTTCACATGATGTACTCTGCATAGAAGTTAAATAAGCAGGGTGACAATATATAGCCTTGACGTATTCCTTTCCCGATTTGGAACCGGTGTGTTGTTCCATGTCCTGTTCTAACTGTTGTTTCTTGACCTGCATACAGATTTCTCAGGAGGCAGATAAGGTGGTCTAGTATTCCCATCTCTTGAAGAATTTTCCAGTTTGTTGCAACCCACACAGTCAAAGGCTTTGGCATAGTCAATAAAGCAGAAATAGATGTTTTTCTGAAACTCTTTCTCTTTCTATGATCCAACAGATGTTGGCAATTTGATCTCTGGTTCCTCTGCCTTTTCTAAATCCAGCTTGAACACCTGGAAGTTCACAGTTCACTTATTGCTGAAGCCTGCCTTGGAGAATTTTGAGCATTACTTTGCTAGCATGTGAGATGAGTGCAATTGTGCAGTAGTTTGAGCATTCTTTGGCATTGCCTTTTTTTGGAATTGGAATGAAAACTGACCTTTTCTAGTCCTGTGGCCACTGCTGAGTTGTCCATATTTGCTGGCATATTGAGTGTAGCACTTTCACAGCATCATCTTTTAGGGGGTGCTCAGTTCAGTTCAGTCGCTCAGTTGTGTCCGGCTCTTTGCGACCCCATGAATCGCAGCACACCAGGCCTCCCTGTCCATCACCAACTCCTGGAGTTCACTCAAACTCACGTCCATCAAGTTGGTGATGCCATCCAGCCATCTCATCCTCTGTCGTCCCCTTCTCCTCCTGCCCCCAATCCCTCCCAGCATCAGAGTCTTTTCCAATGAGTCAACTCTTCACATGAGGTGGCCAAAGTATTGGAGTTTCAGCTTTAGCATCATTCCTTCCAAAGAACACCCAGGACTGATCTGATCTCCTTTAGAATGGACTGATTGGATCTCCTTGCAGTCCAAGGGACTCTCGAGAGTCTTCCCCAACACCACAGTTCAAAAGCATCAATTCTTTGGCGCTCAGCTTTCTTCACAGTCCAATTCTCACATCCATACATGACCACTGGAAAAACCATAGCCTTGACTAAACAGACCTTTGTTGGCACAGTAATGTCTCTGCTTTTGAATAGGCTATCTAGGTTGGTCATAACTTCCCTTCCAAGGAGTGCTAGCATGTGAGAAATACTAAAGCCAGAGCTGTGTCTTGTCCTCATACTGCCCAATGGAGAGAGCCTTCCTGACCACCAAGGCTTTGCAGTGAGGGTTTTCTCTCCTAGGCCATGCCAAATGTGGAGACATTGGTGGCGCTAGTGGTAAAGAACCCGCCTGCCATTGCAGGACAGGCAGGGGACTCGGGTTCGATCCCTGGGTTGGGAAAATCCTCTGGTGAAGGGAATGGCAACCCACTCCAGTATTCTTGCCAGGAAAACCCCATGGGCAGAGGAACCTGGCGAGCTACAGTCTGTGTGGTTGCAAAGAGTTGGATATGACTGAGCATCTGAGCAGCATGAAAAATGACAGAATAGGACAGCAGAGATTTGTGTTTTGGTTTAACTGGGCAGGAAGTGAAGGAGGAGGGTATCAGGTGGAAAAGGCAGCCGTGCTAGAACTGGGAGAATGGACCCAGGGGAACTCTTGTCACAGGGTGCCCAGGGCACCAGGAGAAGGCTGCTATAGCCAGCAGGAGTCAGGGGTCAAGCGGTCCAGCTGGACTGAATCTCCTGGTCTCCACGTGCGTGGGGGCATCACAGGTCTGGCTTGAGCACAGCTCTCCTGAGGAGTGGAAGGCAGGCCCATCCGTGTCAAGCACCCTCCTCTCCTTGCCCGTCTGTGCTGCAGGGCTCTGCTCCACCACTAACCTGCCACCCCGTGAGCGCATTCCCAGGACAAGTCCAAGGGGAAGCGGCTCCCACAACCCTGTTGGAATTATTGGAAGGGCAGGCCACAGTACTGCACCTTGAGCCAGCCTGGTGAGGAACAACATCGGCTACGACGTCAGACCAGGAGAAAACAGGCTTAAAGCAGTCAGGCAGCTACTCAAGAGTCAGCCTGTCGATGGCCGTCTACAGTGACACTTGGCCCTGACTCCAAGGTCCACATTCCTCCCTTTTGACCTTGGTGCCTTTTCTCCCCTGCCAGCTCCCAGCAAGGAAGGGCCTTAGGAGGCCAGACAGACGCAGAGGCTGCCACGTCCCTACAGAGACCCCACCGGATGGGAGGAGGGAAGGGTGGCCTGAGTGGCCCTTGTGTCTGGGTAAGGCGCAGCTCCTGCAAGACCAGAGGCGCACGTTGGCCTGTGGGTTCCTTCTGCCTGGCAAGAGTAGCAGGACCTCGGGGCAATGAGTGTGGGGCCTGCCCTCTGTACTGCTTTGAGCTTTCAGTTTGAGTAGTCCCTGCTGCTCAGCTGGACTGTAGGCACTTCGCACATTTTGGTGTGGTCCTTTGTCAGGATCACACTCATTAAAAATGAAATGCTGGGTGGTGAGCACTTGTGTAGAGATTTAAAAAGTCTGTGGGCATACATGACACATGACTTTTTAGAAAATAATTTCAGTAACAAGACAAAAAGTGTGTTTTACCTCATCGCTGTAAGTTGTAATGGTCACAAACATTCCCAGACCAGGAGCAGATTCAAGGAAGTCGTGTCTGCCTAAGTCCCATTGTTGTATCTTGAAACTCCCTGTTTCAAAGACATGACATTTATTATAAAATAAATTAATAGTTATACACAGAGTTCCAGTTGAGCTATTTCATATCCTGAAAGATGATGCTGTGAAAGTGCTGCACTCAATATGCCAGCAAATTTGGAAAACTCAGCAGTGGCCACAGGACTGTAAAAGGTCATTTTTCATTCCAATCCCAAAGAAAGGCAATGCCAAAGAATACTCAAACTACCGCACAATTGCACTCATCTCACACGCTAGTAAAGTGATGCTCAAAATTCTCCAAGCCAGGCTTCAGCAGTACGTGAACTGTGACCTTCCAAATGTTCAAGCTGGCTTTAGAAAAGGCAGAGGAGCCAGAGATCAAATTGCCAACATCTGCTGGATCATGGAAAAAGCAAGAGAGTTCCAGAAAAACATCTATTTCTGCTTTATTGATGATGCCAAAGCCTTTGACTGTGTGGATCACAATAACCTGGAAAATTCTGAAAGAGATGGGAATACCAGACCACCTGACCTGCCTCTTGAGAAACCTATATGCAGGTCAGGAAGCAACAGTTAGAACTGGACATGGAACAACAGACTGGTTCCACATAGGAAAAGGAGTACATCAAGGCTGTATATTGTCACCCTACTTATTTAACTTCTATGCAGAGTACATCATGAGAAACGTTGGGCTGGATGAAGCACAAGCTGGAATCAAGATTGCTAGGAGAAATATCAATAACCTCAGATATGCAGATGACACCACCCTTATGCAGAAAGCGAAGAGGAACTCAAAAGCCTCTTGATGAAAGTGAAAGTGGAAAGTGAAAAAGTTGGCTTAAAGCTCAACATTCAGAAAACGAAGACCATGGCATCTGGTCCCATCACTTCATGGGAAATAGATGGGGAAACAGTGGAAACAGGTGTCAGACTTTATTTTTGGGGGGCTCCAAAATCACTGGAGATGGTGACTGCAGCCATGAAATTAAAAGACGCTTACTCCTTGGAAGGAAAGTTATGACCAACCTAGACAGCATGTTCAAAAGCAGAAACATTACTTTGCCAACAAAGGTCCGTCTAGTCAAGGCTATGGTTTTTCCAGTGGTCATGTACGGATGTGAGAGTTGGACTGTGAAGAAAGCTGAGCGCCGAAGAATTGATGCTTTTGAACTGTGGTGTTGGAGAAGACTCTTGAGAGTCCCTTGGACTACAAGGAGATCCAACCAGTCCATCCTGAAGGAGATCAGCCCTGGGTATTCTTTGGAAGGAATGATGCTAAAGCTGAAACTCCAATACTTTGGCCACCTCATGTGAAGAGTTGACTCATTGGAAAAGACTCTGATGCTGGGAGGGATTGGGGGCAGGAGGAGAAGGGGATGACAGAGGATGAGATGGCTAGTTGGCATCACTGACTGGATGGACGTGAGTCTGAGTGAACTCTGGGAGATGGTGATGGACAGGGAGGCCTGGCGTGCTGCAATTCATGGGGTCACAAAGAGTCGGACACGACTGAGTGACTGAACTGAACTGAACATGATTACTGAGAAATGAAGTTTTCAAATTATCCAAATCAGAAAAAAGCTGCTATTTTGAACGGCTTAGTCATGTATAGGTGTGAGAGTTGGACCATAAAGAAGGCTGAGTGCCAAAGAATTGATGCTTTTGAACTGTGGTGCTGCAGAAGACTCTTGAGAGTCCCTTGGGGTGCAAGGAGATCAAACCAGTCCATTCTAAAGGAGATCAGTTCTGAATATTCATTGGAAGGACTGAGGCTGAAGCTGAAGCTCCAGTACTTTTGCCACCTGATGCAAAGAGCTGACTCATTGGAAAAGACCCTGATGCTGGGAAAGATTGAAGGTGGGGATAGAAGGGGATGGCAGAGGTTGATGGTTGGATGGCATCACTGACTCAGTACATGCGTTTGAGCAAGCTCCAGAAGATAGTGAAGGACAGGGAAGCCTGGCATGCTGAAGTCCATGGGGTCACAAAGAGTCGGACACAACTGAGCGACTGAACAGCGATTTATCTTAGGGATCAGCTCCTGTAGTGGCGTCAGAAGATTCTGGCATGTAGAGTTTTGGGTGCGGTTCTCGTTGTTCACCAGTCACTTTGCCACTCCATTGCATCTGTCCGAGGTCTGCTGAGAATAATGAGCCCACAGAAGCTTTGCCCCTGAAGGGTACATGTCCTGTGGCGGGGCCGTGCCTTGCCCACGGGCCTGCTGCCTCTGCCCTCCTCCTGTAGCTCCGCCTACCTGGTGCTGGCGCAGTGTGGGAGGAGACTTGCCTGACTTCCCCACAGAATCGTGCGCGTCGCCCACACCCCTGCCCTGTCACCGGCTTCCTCTTACAGCGTATTTAGCGTCTTTGACACCTTGTTTCCTGTCGTCTGTTCTCTGTGAGGAGGAGGACACTGTCCGTGTTGCTCGCCCACCCTCAGCTCATCCGGCTGCTGTCACCCTCTTGCAGGGAGCTGCTCGTCACGCGCCTGTCGGATGGCCCGCTGGCTCTGAAGGACAGCTGGCCCCCCAGCAGCGCAGGTTGAGCCGTGCAGGTCGGCTTGTGTTCTCTGTGGGATTTCTGCAGGGTAGTAAACCACACGACTCTCGGCTGCCTGAACCCGGGGCTGTGGACCTGCAGACGTGGAGGGCCCCGCAAGTTACATGTCGCTTTCTAACTGCTTGGAGGGCCAGCGCCCCACCTGTTCTGTAAAGGGCTGGAGTCCGGGGACGCGCTGTGTCCTCTTTTAAGGGGAGGGTTACAGACAGTCAGGAGCAGGAGGAAGCAATCTTTAAATCTGTGCACGGGGTGTTCTGGGCACCTCCTCTGAGCAGCCTGTGCTTGCCACAAGCCAGAACAAACACAGCAAAACCTTTGCAAACCCAACCATGGTGTGGAAAACAGCCAGGTTTCAGATTGGCCTCTGGGTAGCACACGAGCAGGGTAGGCCAGGAGAGTGGCACAGAGCCTCAGGAGAACGACGTTAGGGTGTGTCGTCTGGATCTAGATGGATTGTGCGTGTTTAGTCACTCGGTCGCGTCCGACTCTCTGTGACTCCATGGACTGTAGCCCTCCAGGCTCCTCTGTCCGTGGGCTTCTCCAGGCAAGAATAGTGGAGTGGGCTGCCATTTCCTTCTCCAGGGGATCTTCCCACCCAGGGACTGAACCCCTGTCCCTTCAGCTCCTTCACTGGGAGCCAGGTTCTGTACCGCTAGTGCCCCCTGGGGCCGTAACCGGCTTGAATACTTGCTAAAACAGAGTGTTTAAATAGGGACCAATGTCATAACATAATACTCGAAATGTCTAGGATACATTACAAAACTACATACCATACAAAGAACAGAGAACTTCAACTTGCATGAGAAAATACAGCTAATAGACCCCAGCATCAAAATGACATAGAGTTGAAATTATCTGACAAGAATTTTAAAGTCACCATAAAAATACATCAGTGACTTTGAACATCCTTAAATGGAAAAGTAGGAAGTCTCAGAAAAAGAGTAGAGACATAAAGGGAAAAAAGGACACATTAGAACAGAAAAAATACAGCATCTGAAATTGAATGGACCCAATAAAAAAGTGAGATGAGAGGAAAGACTTGGCGAACTTGAAACTAGATCAATGAAATAATCGAGTCTGGTCAATGGGTAGAAAAGAGATGGGGACAGAGAAGAACCTCTAACAACCCCATGAACCCATGGGGCACTAACCGAAGGTCCAGGATTTGTGAGTCTGGAGGAGAGGAGAGAGCGAGGGGCTGAGTGAACACATGAGAAGTCAGGACGAGCGACTCCCCAAACTGGGTGAGAGAGAGACGCCCACAGACTCAAGAGGCTGAGCAGACCCCACAAGGCCAGACTTCCCAGATTCACCACCAGACATAGCATGATTAAACTTAAGACCAAAGGGGAAAAAAAAGAGACCTATGGAAAATATCCAGAGAGAGACTTCATTGCTGAGGAGGGAAAATGACCTGAGTAACAGCGGGCCTCCCATCAGAACATGGAAGCCAGAAGAAGGGGCACGTTTCCAAGTGCTGAAAGGAGAAGAAATTGTCAAACGATTCTATTCCCACCAAAGGTACCCTTCAGAATGAAGGCAGAGTATTCCTAAGGTCAAGCAAAACTAGGAAGACTTTTCACTAGGACACCTGCTGTAAAAAGATTGCCAAAGTAACTTCTTAAAACAGAGAAAATGGTAAGAGAATTTGGAATAGCAGCAATGAAGGAGGAAAAATGGGAAGGTCAGCCCCAGGGAAGGGAAACCACAGTAGAATTTTCTCTTCCATTAAAAAAAAAAAAGTTGTTTGACAGTTGAAGGGAGGTAGGTTAAAAGTAAAAGTATAAAAAAGATGTATCATTGCAACAATCTAAAGAAAGCTCGTGTGGCTCCATAAATACCAGATAAGACTCCACAGCAAAGGGAGTGGCCAGGGACACAGAAGGGCCTTACGTGATGACAAAGGGGTCAGTTCAGTACGAAGACAACCATCCTAAATACATCAAAACAACGTGAAGTAGACCTGGTGAAGAGACGTGGACAAGTCCACCGCACCCTGAGGGCTCCCCACACTCCTCGCGTGGTGGGGCTGCTGGCCGTGGAGGAGCTGACTCGCACTGTCCCCATGCCTGCTTGGCATTCCCACATGTCTCCCCGGACAGCAGGGTACACATTGCTCTTCAGGTGTGCATGGACATCTCACCAAGTTGGGCAACAAAGCCCCAGGCCTGCCCCGGCGCCTTTGCTGAAGCTGCTGAGTGTTCCTGCAGGAGCACACGGCCAGGCAGGTGGCTTTCTTGGCCTGTGGGCACCTGGAAACATCCGGCTTGTGGTTCCTGTCCTCTGAGAGGACCAGGGCACCCGGGTCTCCTGGGGCCTCCTTCCGTGCCTCCCACCTTGCCCACGCAAACCTGCTCAGTGTCCCCCGCTTTCACCACGAGCACCCTGGCCCCTGGCCGCCCCCGCCTGCCCCGGGCCCGTCAGCAGCCACCCTCCCGCCCCAGGGCCCTGCTGTGGTCACCATCCCCACACCCGCCACCCACGCTCGTCCTGTCCTCAAGCTGCCCCCACCCCGGGCCTGGAGACACGCCGTGTCCTCTTCCGCGGGCCCCCTGCCTGGCTCAGAGGGAGGTTGAAGCTTGATGAGATCTGTGGGGTGACTGGAAATCAGTCCTGAATGTTCATTGAAAGGACTGATGCTGAAGCTGAAACTCCAGTACTTTGGCCACCTAATGTGAAAAGCTGACTCATTTGAAAAGACCCTGATGTTGGGAAAGATTGAAGGCAGGAGGAGAAGGGGATGACAGAGGATGAGATGGTTGGATGGCATCACCGACTCAGTGGACATGAGTTTGAACAAGCTCTGGGAGTTGGTGATGGACAGGGAGGCCTGGCGTGCTGCAGTCCTTGAGGTCGCAAAAAGTCAGACACGACTGAGCGACTGAATGGAACTGAACTGGACATGTCCCTGGTACGTGTTCAGAGAAGGCAATGGCACCCCACTCCAGTACTCTTGCCTGGAAAATCCCAGGGATGGGGGAGCCTGGTGGGCTGCCGTCTATGGGGTCACACAGAGTCGGACACGACTGAAGCGACTTAGCAGCAGTAGCAGCTGGTACGTGTTCAGTGAAGGACTTTCAACGGCCGTGCGCCCGCGGCCCGGGGTTCCTGGCCCCGGGGGGCGTCATGCCCCACGGCCGCCACCAGGTGGCAGGAGAGCGGCACTGCCAGCGGGCGAGTGGGCGTGGACAGGACGGTCCCCGCGCGGGGGGCGCGCAGAGCCGGCGCTGCCTGCCTCGATGCTGACGCATATCCCCTGCGGTGTGACGACCCAGTGACCATTGGTACACGGCTTAATGCAGAGCGTAACCCATGGTGAGCCCGATGCAAGCACTCGATGAACTATTCCTTAGTTGTTATTGGGCTTTTCACATGCGGTGTTTCCTGTCAACTCCCATTAGGTCCTACAACCCTGCAAAGTCGGTATAGTAATACCCACGTTTACAGCTGAGGAGAGCGTGAGCTGGAGAGCTTACTGACTTATCAACGCCCTCCAGACCGCAACAGGAGCGTGTGCGCTCTAGTACTGCGTCGTGCCCGACTCTGTGACTCCGCGGAGTGTAGCCCACCAGGCTGCTCCATCCATGGGATTTCCCAGGCAAGAATTCTGGAATGGGTTGCAATGCCCTTCTCCAGGGGATATTCCTGACCCAAGGATCAAACTTGACTCTCCTGTATTGGCACACAGGTTCTTTACCACTGGGCCCCCAGGGAAGCCCTAAAGCAAGATTGACATGGGGTGAAAATGAGGGAAACCCGCACAGGCTGATTCTCTCAGGCTAACCCCGCCTGCAGACCTTCTGCGCTGACCTTGCCCTCCAGACGCCCCTCCTCCTGGGGCTCTACTCAGCGGCCCTGGCGGGGAGCCAGGCTGCCTGCCTCCCCCACCGAACACCCCCGTCCAGGGTACGCCTGTTGAGGCTCTCAGCTCTCCCCCCACCCCCCACCCCACCCCCACAGTGCGGCCATTCAGACTCTCAGCTCTCAGCTCCCCCTCCCTGCCCCGAGGCAGCTGTGTCTTCTGCTCCAGACTTAAGTCCTGAAGGCTGGTGCCCAGGGCCATTTGAGCTGAAACTGGACAAGTGAGACTCAGCCGTGGTGGGAATTTCAGAAAGTAAAAGCCCCCACCACAGGCTTCTGGTGCTTGGTGTTACCCTTCTAGCTTTCCCCACGGGGACACACAGTATATTTTATTAAAAAAATGAGGTCATACTGCACAGCTCTGATTTGATTTTTCCACCAGCTTTTTGCAGCTATCCTTGTATGTCCTTAAATGCTCTTCTGTAACTTGACTGAGGTCTGTTCAGAGAGCTGAAGAGAGAACCACGTCATGTCCAGCACTGAGCCCGGAGCTCTGCAGACACGAACTGGCCCCGCCGTGTCAGGGGATCCAGGGCAGGAGCCAGGACAGCCACTGGGGGGTCGCTCAGACCAGCTGTGCAGGCGACCCAGGAGCAGCCTGGCACGAAGGCAGGTGCTTTCGAGGTCACCGTGGACACAGAGCGGCCCCTTCCAGGTGCCCCAGGCTCCTGGGCACCTTGCCTTCCTTCCAGCCTGTGAAGCTGGCTGAGGTTCTTTCTGTGCAGAGGGAGGGAGGGAGCCCCGGGCTGCTGACACTGAGTGGAGGCGCCCGCGCCCTGTCGGGCCCTGCCAACCAGCAGTCACCACCAAGTCTGCGGCCAGATCACAGCCAGCCTCCAGATGCCCGGTGCCCCTCAGTGCCACGCCCAGCCCTCCGGCCCTCCAACCTGTGAAGACGCAGCGCGTTGTGCCTATACTCCGTCCAGTGTGTGTCCTCCTGTGAATGCGCTCAGCCTGCGTGCAGGGGCCTCCCGTGCGGACCAGGTGCCCATCGCCCCCCATCGCTGCCGTGCAGTGTCCCGTCCCGTGAACGGATGACCAACTCTCCTCCTCGCCGGCCTGGGCACTCCAGGGTCCCGGTGTGGGCCCTTTCAGGTCGCGCTGCTCTTAAGGGTCTCCTGAGCTTGTGTGCGTTTCTGTTCGGCAAGTCCTGCGTGTACCCGGATCCAGGCTGGGCGCGTGTTCATCTTCTGGGGGCGCCACGTGTGTCGGGGTGAGGGCTAGGCCCGGAGCCGGGGGCCTACACCTGCCGGCACCCCAGCTGCTTCCTGTTTTCTGACCCGTGGGTGTGCAGCCGCGTCTAGGGCTGGGCCTTGAGTCGCCGCCGGCCGTGGAGTCAGAGCCTTTCTGCCCACCCCTGGCCATTCCCGCGTCTCCTCTCCTGTGGGCGGCAGCTGCTGCCCGGCCGGGCCTCCTCCCCTGACCACGGGGCAGTCCTCCGTCCCGCGGTGTGCAGACGCGTGATCTTCCTCGCACACTCGCTCTGCTGTCAGAACCATGGTGTTGCCAGGAGACGCCGGGAGAGCAGACGCTTCTCTGGGACCTGGGTCCTCGGATCCCTGGCATCTGGAGGGGCCTGAGGCAGGTGGGCACTACAGCCAACACGGCACGAAACCTGTGCCCCAGAGACTTGTTTGGAAACTTCAGTCAAATCTGTCGTGTCCCTTTATTCTGCTTCTCTTAGTTCTTCTTAGTGACGCTCTTTAGAAACAAGCTCCGGGTTTTTTGATGAACTCGGGCAGCAAGGTCTCTCGGGGGAGAGAGAGGAGAGGGACGAGGGACTCCAGGGAGCATCAGCTCAGTGACCGCCTGACGGGCCCTGCAGCCACCTGCTTGCTAGTCCCTGCGGACACATTAAACCGGGCTGTGAGTTTCTACAAAGGCAGGCGCCAAGCGAGGGGAGAGGTGCCATGCAGCGCAGACTGTTCATTAAAAGGAAAGCAAGGAGGGAACTCCCTGGAGGTCCAGCCTTTGGGCCTGCACTTCCACTGCCGGGGGCAGCCCGTGGTCGAGGAACAAAGACCCTGCATGCCCCGTGGCCCGGCCAAGAAAAGAAAAGAATTAGAATTCAGAGGCAGTGAAGTTTCGCTCCGGCCGCTCCCTTCTGAAATGTCCTTGGGCGTGACGG
Organism: Bubalus bubalis; assembly: GCF_019923935.1. Lineage (NCBI taxonomy): Eukaryota > Metazoa > Chordata > Mammalia > Artiodactyla > Bovidae > Bubalus > Bubalus bubalis. The sequence goes on from NC_059163.1 coordinate 559,338, forward strand.
TGGCGCTGGGCCAGCTCCTGGGGCTCTGTCCTTTCTTTCCTTCAAGTGCAAAGCTTCCCGGAGACCAGGAGGTGTGGAGGAGGAGGAAGTCAAGGAGGAGGAGGAGCGTGAGGCCTCACCGCAGGGAAGCGTGAGGCCTGGGAGCCTTCGAAGCTTCGCCCTCGCCCCAGCCAAGGATTCAAGCACAAGTGGTTCATTACAGGGGCGCCCGCCCAGGAGAGGGAGGGAGAGAGGCCAGGTGAGGGGAGCCTACAGGTGAGGCCTGGCTCGGAGCTCAGAACCTGAGCCAGAGCCCCCACCACGGAGAGGACACAGGGGCTCTCAGACCCTGCACCCCCACACCGGGGTGGTCTGAGCCCTTCCCCTTTTAACCTTCAACACAGGAATTCCAGGCTCTTCTCAGAAATTTCCTCCCTTTCAGGGAAGGGTTGGAGCCAGAGTCGAGGCTGCCCTGCTTCCCAGGAAACTTCAGACAGACCCTGGGAGGCCAAGCTGGCCAGGTTGGAGACGGAGTCCAGGAGGGTGGGAGGAAGTCCGCACGCACACCTGTGGCTGTCAGGGGCCCACCAGCTGCTCCAGCTCACAGGTGAGGAGACGGGGCTCAGAGTCAACAAACGTTGGCTACGGAGGCACCGCCTGCACATGCTGCCCGCCTGCGGTGCCCTCAGCGGCCTCCCCTGGGCACCTGCCGCCTGCGGTGCCCTTAGCGGCCTCCCCTGGGCACCTGCCGCCTGCGGTGCCCTTAGCGGCCTCCCCTGGGCACCTGCCGCCTGCGGTGCCCTTAGCGGCCTCCCCTGGGCACCTGCCGCCTGCGGTGCCCTTAGCGGCCTCCCCTGGGCACCTGCCGCCTGCGGTGCCCTTAGCGGCCTCCCCTGGGCACCTGCCGCCTGCGGTGCCCTTAGCGGCCTCCCCTGGGCACCTGGCTGCTGACTGCTCAGATGCCCTGTGGCCTATTTTTAGCCCCCAGGAGCAAAAACACACTTTCAGGTCTAGATTTGACCAAATGGCCCTGAGGTCACCTCCCTTCAGCATCTGGAAGGTGTGTTTCCCTGGACCCCGTTGGAACTCCAAGTGGGCAGGAGAGAAGGCAGAGCTGCCGCAGGCTCTTCCTGGACACGGGGTGTCTTGACGTGTTCTCAGGTCCCCACAGATCCCCAGAAAGTTTTAACATCTGTTTTCCCACTTTGGTGATCTAAGCATTTATTATAGCGTGTTCTTGATTGGCACTTCTTAACCAAGTAGGACCTGACCCGTGCTCTTATGACCCAGTGTCGCTGAGCGGAAGTCGGGATGTGACAGGCAGCAAAGGTTTAGCGCTAGTTCAGTGAGGCAGGGAGTGGACACAGTTGCCTGTGGAGCAGGCAGCCTCACCACGCAGAACCCGTTGTGGTTGGGAATGAATGCACGCTGCCCGCAGATGGTTGAGGTGTAGACGAAGGGGCTTGCAACACCCGGTGAACAGAAGCACAGTAAAAGCACAGCAAAGTCCGTTATAAAAGGATGTTTAAGGGAAATGCTTCAAGAATTGTATTTGGGGGTATGCTGTTATACTATTTAGCACATCAAAGTGGGCTGATGATTAAAGAGCTGATCATAATTAAAGGAAAAATAATGACAAGAATAGAGACTTAAGTGATGGTCCATCATGTTCAAAATTCTTTTAAAAGAAGTTCATAAAACTAGGAAACACCTCCGAAGCATCTATTACTAAACCTGGCCTCAGTGATTTTTGTCTCTTTAACTCTGGTAATATTTATTTTCTTAAAATCTCCTTTGATTACACCAACTTTGGTTTGGTTTATATTTACAAGGTATGTCTTTTCCTATTCGCTTACTTTCAACCTTTCCATATATTTAAAGTGGTTTGTTTAGAAACAGCATATAGTTGTGCTTTTTTTAAAGGAAAATTGGTTGCCTTGTTTATTTTTGGTCGTGCCGGGCCTTTGTTACTGCCCAGGGGCTTTCTCTGGTTGCAGAGCACAGCTCTCAGGCTGAGGCTCAATGGCTGCAGCCCTAGAGCTTCAGTTGCTCCGTGGCATGTGGGATCTTCCCAGACCAGGGATCAAACCCATGTCCCCTGCATTGGCAGGCGGATTTGTACTCCCTGCGCCACGAGGGAAGTCCCACGTGTTTTTTTTTTAAGTTTAGCGTGACAATCTTTGTCTTTTCATTGGAGAATTTTGCCCAGTTACACTTGAAAGTGAACGTGCCCGTCGCTCAGTCGTGTCTGACGCTCTGTGACCCCGTGGACTATACAGTCATGGAATTCTCCAGGCCAGAATATTGCAGTGGGTGGCCTGCCTTTCCCTTCTCCAGGGGGTCGTCCCAACCCAGGGATCCACCCGGGGTTTCCTGCACTGCAGGCAGGTTCTTCGCCAGCTGAGCCGTCTTTACTGTGAAACGTAGTTGGGTTTAAGCCACCGAGTCGCTGTTTGCTTTTCATTTGTCCTATTTGTTCCTTGTTCCTCTTCCCCTTCTTTTTTGCCTTTTAAAAACAACTGAGCATTTTTTCCATTTTTCTCCTTTAGCATATTAGGGCTCCAGGACCATATTCTCTTCTAGAGAAAAATTGAAACATATGTCCTGACATGTTTCACATTTTCCCTGTAGTTGCAGTAGACGCCAAGTAGCTGACTCTAACTCTGTGTGGCTGCTGGGGGTGGTGGCTGAGGGGACCTCGGGGCAGGGGACAGAGACGGAGGCGGGCGGGTTGGGGGGAGCAGGGCAGGACAAGGAGGGCTGTGTGGAGCCGTGTCCCAGGCTCTCGGGAGTCCCTGACTCGGGGCCTGTTCCCGCACAGCTGCCAGACGCCATCCTGCCGCACCTGCCTTCCTGCCTCAGAACCGTCACCTGGGCCGGCTGTTTCTTGGGCTTGTGTCGTGGGCACGTCCAGGCCAAGTCTGCACAGCCGGCGGACCGCCAGCAGGCTGGTGGGCAGGCCGCTCCTGTCCCTCTCCTCCTCCTCTGCCCCTGTGAGTGCAGGTTGGAAACCCCCCAGGTTACCAGGAGAACAGCCACCTGCCGGAGAGCCAGGGGCTCGGCGCGTCCTGGGGGTGAGAGGGTCCGGGCCGGGGAAAAGCAGCGAACACAGTGCCTTCTGTGTGCCTGCTGGCTTCCAGGAGCCTTGCAAGTATCAGTCCCGTCCTCATCACAACAGAAAGGAATCGGTGTTGTTATTTTTTATCCCACTTTGCAAAGGCAGCAGAGAGGCTAGGAGCTTGCCCAGGGCAGATGGCGATTCCCGGCAGCTCTGGGGTTAGATCCGGGCGGTTTTATTAACTCCCCGCGGCCACAGACACAGCTTCTGCCCACTGCGGCCGCAGACGCAGGAGAGGTCTTCACCTGCCGTCTCCCCATCCCTCACCCCAGGCTCCCACTCTACAGTCTCTCTCTCTTTGCATCCACGCTTGCTGCATCTCCTGGGGTTTTTGCAGGATGAGTTATGATACTTTGCAACAGAACACTCAGATGTGATGGCCAAGATAAATTGAGAAGAGAATTCAACAACGTTCAATGTAAGGCTGAGTTGTGTGTAAAAATACGTGATCAGAACTTGTGGAAAATGCTGCTAGATTGAGCTCCTGCTTCTCTTTTTATGTCATAAAATCAGCCTCCTGTTACGAGGCTGAAGTTCAGAAGACAACCCTGACCTCTGCTGCTTTGTCTTGCGTTACTGAACCAGTCTAGAGACCTTGGTCATCTTGCAAGAATTCAACCACAATCAGCGTGATTCATGGCATCAGAGATTGTTTAACTGAAGGAGACCTGACAACCGGAAAAACAAATCAAGCCTGGGTTCTGTGCTCTTGTGTCTGGCTTTCCTGTTTTATGAATTACGCAATTCACTCTTAAGCCTATTTTCAAGTCAGTTTTGCATAATTTGATATGCAAAAAACGTCTCAAGAGAAAACTGTACAGGGTGATTCTCTCTGACAAATAACTTATACATCAAGAAGTTAGCGTAATAACCTTAATAGCCATAAGACAGCACCCTGAGTTCAATGTTCAGCAACTCATTTAACTCACCTGTTATCAGGGTGTCGCTCGGAATGTCTTCTATTATGCATTTCTCCTCTCGTTCTCCAGCGTGGAAGTAAAAAGCAGTTGAAAGCGAAAAACAAAAACTCAAAAGAAACGTTAACTTGTGCATTTCTGTTGCTTTAGCCACCCCTGTACTGCCTCTTTGGAAACGGATCAACTGCAGGCAATACTGCCTGCGGAGTATTTGTATTTCACTGGTTCGTTGTTTGTAAATTGATTTTTGTGAGAAGTGACACGTGGTGGCTGCACCTGGGCAGGTGATTGCAAGTCCCAGGGAGCCCCAGGGCTGCGCTCAGTGCGACACAGCATTCCTTGGGACCTGTTACTTTTAAGGACTTTGAAGTGCTCCGAGGGAATGAAAGACAGGGACAAGCCGAGGAGGACTCCCCAGAGCGCCACACCCAGCGATGGCCGCTTGGCAGGAGGTCGGGGAGGGAGGGTGGCGAGGACGCAGGGTGGAGGAAGATGCAGGTGCTGAAGGGAGAGCTTCCGGCCTGGGACGGGGCCAGACGAGAGCCTGACTGTGACCCCACTCCTCACTTCCAAGGATCCGTTTCCTCGTTAAAAACAGTTACAGTCACCCGGGGTGATTTACTACACTTCAGCTCTGGCAGCCAATGTTTTTCCTTTTCTGTTTTTTTACAAATGTTTGTTCCCCGCTGGCTCTAGTGCTAAAGAACCCACCTGCCAGAGAAGAGGTGCGGGCGGTGTGGCTCCATCCCTGAGCTGCAGAGAGCCCCTGGAGGAGGAAATGGGAACCCACCTGCCAACGCCAGAGAAGAAGTGCGGGCGGTGTGGGTCCATCCCTGAGCTGCAGAGAGCCCCTGGACGAGGAAATGGGAACCCACCTGCCAACGCCAGAGAAGAGGTGCGGGCGCTGTGGGTCCATCCCTGAGCTGCAGAGAGCCCCTGGAGGAGGAAATGGGAACCCACTCCAGTATTCTTGCCTGGAGAATCCCATGGACAGAGGCGCCTCGCAGGCCACAGTCGATGGGATTGCAAAGAGTTGGACATAACTCAGCAACTTAGCACAACACATTCTTAAAAGTACACTAAGTTCCAAGACGACACTTCATTGTAGCTATAGGTGGCAACAGATGTTACGGCAGGGAATCCAGATGTTTAAAGGGGCATGGAACCAAGGGTCATGAGGCACAAAGGGCAGCTCACTCTTTGCCAGATTTCTGAATTCCAGCTGGGGCCGGGGGCCTTTCACGCCACCCGCGCTGTCGGCTCCTGAGCCTCTCCGGCGCTTCCTTCTTCTTCCTCGCCTTCTGTCCGTCTCCCTGGCTTGCTTCTTGGGCTGCTTCAGGGGCTGCTTCTGGCCACCTTCGCGGCTGACTAGTGCGCCTGCTGCCCTTCCCCAGACCCCGCCCAGTGTTCTCTCTTTATGTCTTTGGTTTTGAAGGTTTATAGACACGAGAAGTTGCAGAAACAGTCCCATCCCCCGAGCCCCCAGCAGTGACCTCTTCCACAACCAGGGGATGGCACCGCCCCCGAGGGGATGGGACTCTGGCCTTGGCGGAGTGCGCTGAACTATGACCATGGACTTACCGTGGATCTCACCCGCTTCTGCATATATGCATTGTTTTTTTTAAAAATGCAAGTATATCATCAAAAGAATACATCAAGTACTTATGAGCACTTGAAACAAGCACAAAAAGGGGAGGAAATGCAGCATTGCTTTTGGATTAAGAGACGGGTCCTGTGACGGGGTTGCTTCACCGACCAGCCTTTGAGCCATGAGAATGCTGGCTGGCCGCAGGCCCCCTTCTGTCGGGCTGGGGGCGCGGCTGTCTCCGCAGCACGCAGTGCGGGGCGCAGGTGAGGCCCTGGCTCCGCGCCAGGCATGCAGGGGCCTCCAGGACGAGGTGCGTGCGGCTGGGCGGGGATGCATGGGGCCTGGTGTGGGCCGCGGCCACTGAGCATAGGTCCTCGGCGGCGTCTCCACCATGACCCGCCCCGGGCCTCCCGGCCCTGGGGCCCGTCCACGCCTGTGCTCAGGAACTGTGCTGGGTCCTCCCTGCTGGCCCCCGCGGCACCCCAGCCCCTCCCGGGCCTTTGTCTCTGTCTGTTTGGGCCGTTACAGCCGAACACCACAGACGTTGCTTTCTCACGGTCTTGGAGGCCGGCGGTGTCTGGTGAGGGCCTGCTTCCGTCCACGGATGGCCGCCCTCGCACTGGGTCCTCACACAGGACGAGGGGTGAGGGAGCTCTGAGGGGCGTCCTGTGAAGGCAGTGGTCCCAGCTGTCACCTCCCAGGGCCCCGTCTTGACACGGCGGGGCGTTGGGATTCCAGCATACAGATTCAGACCGTAGCAGCCTCCAGGCTGTCCCTCTGAGAGTGATACAGGGGTGTCCACTGCCTGAACACGGGCCCGTGAACAGTGATACAGGGGGTGTCCACAGCCTGAACAGGGGCCCGTGAACAGTGATACAGGGGGTGTCCACAGCCTGAACAGGGGCCCGTGAACAGTGATACAGGGGGTGTCCACAGGCTGAACACGGGCCTGTGAACAGTGATACAGGGGTGTCCACAGCCTGAACACGGGCCTGTGAACAGTGCTACAGGGGTGTCCACAGCCTGAACACGGGCCCGTGAACAGTGCTACAGGGGTGTCCACAGCCTGAACACGGGCCTGTGAACAGTGATACAGGGGGTGTCCACAGGCTGAACAGGGGCCCGTGAACAGTGATACAGGGGGTGTCCACAGCCTGAACACGGGCCCGTGAACAGTGATACAGGGGGTGTCCACAGCCTGAACACGGGCCTGTGAACAGTGATACAGGGGGCGTCCACAGCCTGAACAGGGGCCCGTGAACAGTGATACAGGGGGTGTCCACAGGCTGAACAGGGGCCCGTGAACAGTGATACAGGGGGTGTCCACAGCCTGAACACGGGCCCGTGAACAGTGATACAGGGGGTGTCCACAGCCTGAACACGGGCCTGTGAACAGTGATACAGGGGGCGTCCACAGCCTGAACAGGGGCCCGTGAACAGTGATACAGGGGGTGTCCACAGGCTGAACAGGGGCCCGTGAACAGTGATACAGGGGGTGTCCACAGCCTGAACACGGGCCCGTGAACAGTGATACAGGGGGTGTCCACAGCCTGAACACGGGCCCGTGAACAGTGATACAGGGGGTGTTCACAGCCTGAACACCGGCGTGTGAACAGTGATACAGGGGGTGTCCACAGCCTGAACACCGGCGTGTGAACAGTGATACAGGGGGTGTTCACAGCCTGAACACCGGCGTGTGAACAGTGATACAGGGGGTGTCCACAGCCTGAACACGGGCCCGTGAACAGTGATACAGGGGGTGTCCACAGGCTGAACACGGGCCCGTGAACAGCGCAACAGGGGGTGTCCACAGCCTGAACACCGGCCCGTGAACAGTGATACAGGGGGTGTCCACAGGCTGAACACGGGCCCGTGAACAGCGCAACAGGGGGTGTCCACAGCCTGAACACAGGCCCGTGAACAGCGCCAGAGGGGGTGTCCACAGCCTGAACACGGGCCTGTGAACAGTGATACAGGGGTGTCCACAGGCTGAACACGGGCCTGTGAACAGTGATACAGGGGGTGTCCACAGGCTGAACACGGGCCTGTGAACAGTGATACAGGGGGTGTCCACAGCCTGAACATGGGCCTGTGAACAGTGATACAGGGGTTGTCCACAGGCTGAACACGGGCCTGTGAACAGTGATACAGGGGGCGTCCACAGCCTGAACACGGGCCTGTGAACAGTGATACAGGGGGCGTCCACAGCCTGAACATGGGCCTGTGAACAGTGATACAGGGGGTGTCCACAGCCTGAACATGGGCCTGTGAACAGTGATACAGGGGGTGTCCACAGCCTGAACATGGGCCTGTGAACAGTGATACAGGGGGTGTCCACAGGCTGAACACGGGCCTGTGAACAGTGATACAGGGGGCGTCCACAGCCTGAACACGGGCCTGTGAACAGTGATACAGGGGGCGTCCACAGCCTGAACATGGGCCTGTGAACAGTGATACAGGGGGTGTCCACAGCCTGAACACGGGCCTGTGAACAGTGATACAGGGGGCGTCCACAGCCTGAACATGGGCCTGTGAACAGTGATACAGGGGGTGTCCACAGCCTGAACATGGGCCTGTGAACAGTGATACAGGGGGTGTCCACAGCCTGAACATGGGCCTGTGAACAGTGATACAGGGGGTGTCCACAGCCTGAACATGGGCCTGTGAACAGTGATACAGGGGGTGTCCACAGCCTGAACACGGGCCTGTGAACAGCACTACGGTGTGTCCACAGCCTGAACACGGGCCTGTGAACAGTGATACAGGGGGTGTCCACAGCCTGAACATGGGCCTGTGAACAGTGATACAGGGGGTGTCCACAGGCTGAACACGGGCCCGTGAACAGTGATACAGGGGGTGTCCACAGCCTGAACACGGGCCCGTGAACAGTGATACAGGGGGTGTCCACAGCCTGAACACGGGCCCGTGAACAGTGATACAGGGGGTGTCCACAGGCTGAACACGGGCCTGTGAACAGCACTACGGGGTGTCCACAGCCTGAACACGGGCCCGTGAACAGTGATACGGGGGTGTCCACAGGCTGAGCACGGGCCCGTGAACAGTGATACAGGGGGTGTCCACAGCCTGAACATGGGCCTGTGAACAGTGATACAGGGGGTGTCCACAGCCTGAACACGGGCCTGTGAACAGCACTACGGGGTGTCCACAGCCTGAACACGGGCCGTGAACAGTGATACAGGGGGTGTCCACAGGCTGAAACACGGGCCTGTGAACAGCACTACGGGGTGTCCACAGCCTGAACACGGGCCCGTGAACAGTGATACAGGGGGTGTCCACAGGCTGAAACACGGGCCCGTGAAGAGCGCTACAGGGGGTGTCCACAGGCTGAAACACGGGCCCGTGAAGAGCGCTACAGGGGGTGTCCACAGCCTGAACACGGGCCCGTGAACAGTGATACAGGGGGTGTTAGCCTGAACATGGGCCGGTCTGGGCTGCTCTGTCCACACGTGCCTCCTCTGAGACTGAGGCGGCTCAGTCTCCTCACCCGCAGGACTGGGGTGAGAATAGATTTTGCCTCATGGGGCTTTGTAAAGCCCATGTGATGCACGTGTGACGTGCTTAGAGTAGGAGCCCTGGCTCACGGGGAACCTCCAGAAAGTCTACCGTTACTGTGTCACAGCCTGACCCCTGGAAGACTGGTCCTGGCGAGGCATCTCTACTCCAACTCCACGCACTTCCACTGAACTTTCATTATGGAATTTCAAGCACATAAAACCAGGGGATTGTGCAATGAACCCCAATCTTATTTCATTTAACCAACACATGCGCACTCACACTTTTCCTGGAGTATTTTAAAGCAAATTCTAGATCAGAGGTTGTTTTCCCTCATCAGTTTTCAATGTGCATCTTGGACCAATGGGATGCTGCTGCCCCGTGGACCAGCTCTGAGGGCAAGGATTGACTCCCTCTAGATGCTCCACCTGATTTGAGCTGAGAACCGCATTGGGAGGAACAGGCATGGGCATCCTGTTGCCTAGCAACACAGGCCAAGATACCAGTGGTCCTGCTGTGGTCATGGTGTACAGCCTTTTCATATGCTGTTGAATTCAGTTGGCAAATGTTTTGTTGATGATTTTTGCATCCGTGCTCATAAAAGATATTTGTCTGTAGTTTTCCTGTAGTGTCTTTGTTTGGTTTTGGTTCAGGGTAATGCCTCAAATAATGAGTTAGGAAGTGTCCCTGCCTCTTAAGTTTTTATGAAAAGTTTGAGAAGGGTTGATATTAGTTCCTCATTCAATGTTTCATGGAATTCACTGGTGAGGCTATTAGGTCCAGTTTCTTTGTTGAGAGATTTGTTATTGCTGTTATTACTGATTCAATTTCCTTACTAGTTATATTTCTATTCCTGCATGATCCAGTACCTGGTGGGTTTTGTATTTCCAGGAATTTGTCCATTTCAACTAAATTATCTAATTTGTGTACAGTTGCTCACAGTACTCTTGAGATCCCTTTTATTCTATGGATTTTAATGTTCCTGCTTCCATTCCCGACTCTGGTAAGTTCAGTCTTCTCTCTTTCTTCCTTAGTCCATTTGGGTGAAGGTTTGTCAGTTTTGCTGATGTTTTCAAAAAGCAAGCTTTTGGTTTCATTGGCTTTCTTTACTGTTTTTCTCTTCTCAGTTTTGTTTATCTCTGCTCTAATCTTTATTATTTCCTTCCTTCTGCTAGCTTTGCGTGTAGTTCTTTCTTCTTCTTCTTCTGGTTCCTTAGATTTTAAAGATATGTTGCTGACTTGACATCTTTCCTATTTTTCATGTGTTTATATCTGTGCGTGTGTGTGCACTCAGTCATGTCTGACTCTTTTGTGACCCCGTGGCTGTAGCCCACCAGGCTCCTCTGTTCATGGAATTCTCCAGATAAGAAATACTGGAGTGCGTTTCCATTTCCTTCTCCAGGGGATCTTCCCAATGCAGGGACTGAACCCACACCTCTTGCATCTCTGGCATTGGCAGGCAGAGTCTTTACCCCTTGCACCACTCGGGAAGCCTGTTCACAGCTGCAATTTCCCCCGTTAGCACTAGTTTCGCTGCATTCCCTGTGTTTTGGTGTGCTGTATCGTCATTTTCAACTTCCCTGGTGGCTCCATGGTAAAGAATCCGCCTGCCACGCAGGAGATGTGGGTTCGATCCCTGGGTCAGGAAGATCCCCTGGAGGAGGGCATAACAATCCCCTCCAATATTCTTGCCTAGAGAATCCCATGGACAGAGGAGCCTGGCGGCATGCATGCATGAATTTTCATTTGCTCCTGTTGTATCACTGTTCACGGGCCCGTGTTCAGGCTGTGGACACCCCCTGTATCACTGTTCACGGGCCCGTGTTCAGGCTGTGGACACCCCCTGTATCACTGTTCACGGGCCCGTGTTCAGGCTGTGAACACCCCCTGTATCACTGTTCACGGGCCCGTGTTCAGGCTGTGGACACCCCCTGTATCACTGTTCACGGGCCCGTGTTCAGGCTGTGGACACCCCCTGTATCACTGTTCACGGGCCCGTGTTCAGGCTGTGAACACCCCCTGTAGCGCTGTTCACAGGCCTGTGTTCAGGCTGCGCACACCCCCTGTAGCACTTCTACATTTTCTAATTTCCTTGTGCTTCCTTCTTTAATCCACTGGTTTAAGAGTGTGTTGTTTAATTTCCACAAAGTTGTGAGTGTTCTAGTTTCACCTCTGTTGTTGTTGATTTCTAACTTCATCCTGTGGTGGTTGCAGAAGATACTTTGGATGATATCACTGTGAAGAAGGCTGAGTGCCGAAGAATTGATGCTTTTGAACTGTGGTGTTGGAGAAGACTCTTGAGAGTCCCTTGGACTGCAAGGAGATCCAACCTGTCCATTCTGAAGGAGAGCAGCCCTGGGATTTCTTTGGAAGGAATGATGCTGAAGCTGAAACTCCAATACTTTGGCCACCTCATGTGAAGAGTTGACTCATTTCCATGGAAAAGACTCTGATGCTGTGAGGGATTGGGGGCAGAAGGAGAAGGGGATGACAGAGGATGAGATGGCTGGATGGCATCACCGACTTGATGGACATAAGTTTGAGTAAACTCAGGGAGTTGGTGATGGACAGGGAGGCCTGGCGTGCTGCAGTCCATGGGGTCGCAAAGAGTGGGACACGACTGAGCAACTGAACTGAACTGAATCATTTAAAATCGATTAAGACTTGATATGTGGCCTGGGCTTCCCTGGTGGCTCTGTAAAGAATCTGCCTGCAATGCAGGAGATCTGGGTTCAATCCCTGGGTCAGGAAGGTCCCCTGGAGAAGGGAATGGCACCCCACTACAGTATTCTTGCCTGGAGAATCCCATGGACAGAGGAGCCTGGCAGGCTGCAGTCCATAAGATCGCAACGAGTTGCACATGACTGAGTGACTAATACACACACGCGTGGCCTGATGTACAGTCGAGTCTGTAAAGTGTCTTCTGTGTACCTGAGAAGAGTGTGTGTGTGTCGTTGGTCGAGTGTTCTGTACACCTCTGTTAGATCTACTTAGCTTGCTGTGTTGGTTAAGTCCTCTGTTTCCTTACTTACTTTCTGACTGGTTGTTCTGTCCATTACTGTGAGTGGGGTACTGAAGTCTCCATCTATTATTATCAAGCTATTTCTTCCTTCAATTTTGTCTGTTCTTGCTTCATATATTTTTGATGTTTTATCATTAGGCGTGTAAATATTTATAACTTATATTTTGTTGCTGTATTGAAAGCTTTATTAATATTTAGTGTCCTTAAGGCTCTTGTAACTATTTTGATTTAAGGCCTATTTTGCTCACACTTGTGTAGCCAGCCTTGCTCTCTTGGTTCCCATTTGCAGGAGTGTCTTTTTCTGCCCTTTCAGTTTCAATTTCTCTGAGTCTTTGGATTTAAAGTGAGTCTCTTTCAGACAAAATATAGTTGGGTCATATGTTTTTATCCATTATGCCAGTGTCTGTCTTTGGATTAGAACATTTAATCCATTTCCACATAAAGTAATGGCTGATAGGAAGGGACTTCTGTCATTTTGATGAGCAAAGACTTTCCAAGGACCCAGAGGAGGAGAGATCGCCTATACAGGAGTGTTTGTGGGAAAGACAGCAATTTCTCAACAGTAAGCAAGGGAGTCAGAAGGCAACCCAACAGAGCTTCTAACATACTGAGAGCAACGAGCTGGCAACCCAGAGTCATGACCTCAATACCGTCTTTCAAGAATGAGGCTTAGATACATTTTCAGACCAACAACAACTGAGAGACTGTAACACCAAGGGACTTTAAAAGATGTGCTTCAGCACAAGTGCCTCCTAGCCTGTCCGCTGCAAACGCTGAAAGGCAATGGCAGCCCAGCAGAAAACACTTTTTACACCAGCTTTCCTGTGAAGGAACTAACACTATTCTGCCCAACAGACACGGGAGTTGAAAGACAGGGGAAGATGGCGCAGCACGAAACACTTGGCAGGTGAGAACTTGTCTCCCACCCGGACAACTGCAGGGGCAGAATCCCCCGATGTGACACTCTGGAAACTCTGGAGTCTTCTGGAGGCTTGCAGCTTCCAGGGGAAGCCTTGCATGGCAAAGTGTAGCTAATTTTGGTCAATCTGTACTCTCAGTGGGTAGCGGCTACCCACCCCTCAACCCTGAGTCACTAGATGGGGTGCCACACACCTACTACTTGAGCACCCTACACACAGCTTACAGGAACCGGGGTGGGTACAAAAGACCCTGTACAGATATTGGAGCCAGACATCCTGGAGCGTGAAGTCAAGTGGGCCTTAGGAAGCATCACTATGAGCAAAACTACTGGAGGTGATGGAATTCCAGCTGAGCTATTTCAAATGCTAAAAGACGATGCTATGAAAGTGCTGCACTCAATATGCCAGCAAATTTGGAAAACCCTGCAGTGGCCGCAGGACTGGAAAAGGTCAGTTTTCATTCCAATCCCAAAGAAAGGCAATGCCAAAGAATGTTCAAGCTACCGCACAATTGCACTCATCTCACACACTAGCAAAGTAATGCTCAAAATTCTCCAAGCCAGGCTTCAACAGTATCTGAACTGAGAACTTCCAGATGTTCAAGCTGGATTTAGAAAAGGCAGAGGAACCAGAAATCAAATTGCCAATATCTGCTGGATCATTGAAAACGCAAGAGAGTTCCAGAGAACATCTACTTTTTCATTGACTATGCCAAAGCCTTTGACTGTGTGGATCACAACCAACTGTGGAAAATTCAAGAGATGGGAATACCAGACCACCTGACCTGCTTCCTGTGAAATCTGTATGCAGGTCAAGAAGCAACAGTTAAAACTGGACATGGAATGATAGACTGGTTTCAAATTGGGAAAGGAGTATGTCAAGGCTGTATACTGTCACCCTGCTTAATAACTTATATGCAGGGTACATCAAGCAAAATACTGGGCTGGATGAAGCACAAACTGGAATCAAGATTGCCGGGAGAAATCTCAATAACCTTAGATATGCAGATGACATCACCCTTATAGCAGAAAGCGAAGAACAACTAAAGAGCCTCTTGATGAAAGTGAAACAGGAGAGTTTAAAAGCTGGTTTAAAGCTCAACATTCAAAAAACCAGGATCATGGCACCTGGTCCCATCACTTCATGGCAAATAGATGGGGAAACAGTGGAAACAGTGACAGACTTTCATTTCTTGGGCTCCAAAATCACTTCAGATGATGACTGCAGCCATGAAATTAAAATATGCTTGCTCCTTGGAAGAAAAGCTATGACCCACCTAGTCAGCATATTAAAAAGCAGAGATGTTACTTTGCCGACAAAGGTCTGTCTAGTCAAAGCTGTGGTTTTTCCAGTGGTCAGATATGGATGGAGAGCTGCAGCATTAAGAAGGCTGAGCGCCGAAGAATCGCTGCTTCTAACTGTGGTGCTGGAGAAGACTCTTGAGAGTCCCTTGGACTGCAAGGAGATCAAACCAGTCCATCCTAAAAGAAATCAATCCTGAATACTCACTGGAAGAACTGATGCTGAAGCTGAAGCTCTAATACTTTGGCCACCTGATGTGAAGAACTGACTCATTTGAAAAGACCCTAACGTTGGGAAAGTTTGAAGGCGGGAGGAAAGGGGGACGACAGAGGATGAGATGGTTGGATGGTATCACCGACTCGATAGACGTGAGTTTGAGTAAACTCCAGGAGTTGGTGTTGGACAGGGAGGCCTGGCATGCTGCAGTCCATGGGGTCGCAAAGAGTCAGACACGACTGAGCAACTGAACTGAACTGAGCAGATACTGGGGACTGTGCTCTCATCACCACTGCTTCTAATAACAGGAGCAGACGAACAGGTGGGTGGCCATGGTTGCTGCGCCTCCCTCATTGTTGGGACAGCCTCCCACTCCAGCTGAAGTGACTCCCAGGGATTTAAAAGGGCAGCAGCCTCCCCATCCCTTCATTTTTTGCTTTTTACCCCAATTGGACATGGGTTGCTTTCATGCATTCGTCCTCTTTGAGACACATTGTGCTTTCTGTCTCTGAAGACGCCTTTTCATTTCAGCCAGTTCTATAACTTCACACTTTTTTCTCTACGTATCACTTCTTCCCCATTATCCCCATTATATCTTTCAGAGTTTGATTTAAAACATTTTATCACTTGTCATTTACATCCCCTATCTTTTTGAGTATTTCCATCTCTTTGTGTTTTTGTGCTGCGTTCTGGGTGGTCTATCTTCAGTTCACTAATTCTTTCTCCAGCTGTGCCCAGCTCAGCTGTTCAACCTGCTGAGGACTGTCATTCCACACGATTTTTCTTTTCCAGATTTATCTGTTTGTTTCTAATTATCCCTTGTTGACTGGTCATTTTTTTATTGTTGTTCTGTGTTTTATTTCTGACAATTTCATTATCTGTGATCTTGGTTTTTTTTTTTTTTCCTGCTGACTTTCCATTTTAATGACTTGTTTTCTTGTTTAATTGGTAGTTTTTGTGTTGCACTCACAGCGTGGTTTTGATTAGGAAAGCTTTCTACAGAGAGATTAGTTTCTCCTCTTCCCTTACTCAAGGGCCACTGCTGACCTTGAGCGTTCAGCTCAGTGCAGGAGGGTCTTCCCCACCCTGTTGCTGACTGGAGCTCAGCCGCAGCCCATGGGACTCATGGGGACTCACGAGCCCCGTGGGACTCCATCCGGCCTAACCACAGCCCTCTCTGCTCCAGGCCCAGGTCCCTTTCTTGTGTGCTTATTTTTGGAAGTAGGGAAGGAGGTGAGAGTACGCCCGCCTTTATGAAAAAGGAGTGCCTCGGTGGGGTGTCCCTCCAGTTAGGGGTCTGGGTGTACAGTGGGAATGGACGAAAAAATCCTCAGGCTGAGGGGCAGACCTGGGGCCCAAGGCCGGCGTCTGGGTTTTGCCGTCTAAACATCCCTTTCTGTGGTTTCAGTGGAGTTTCGCTGGGAGTAGAGTTGGATGTGCTCAGCCCATCGGCTCAGAAGGAAGGCCCCTCCCGTCACTTCTCAGTGTCCACCCCCAGTCCCCCAACTGCCCACTCCACCCGCACCACCTGCTTGCTGTCTCAGGACCCCCACCTTCCGCAGCAGCGGACATTCTGGCCGCTCCTGCCTCTTCCTCAGCAGGCTGGCCCTGGGTCCTGCCACCCACTGGGCCCAGCCAGCAGCTCCGTGTCAGGACAAAACAGAGGAGGCAAGTCAAGCTCCCTGTCCACTCCAAGGTGACCCTGCGCCTGCCCTGTGCCTCAGAGCCGCTGGCCGGGAGCCTGCTGCCCGTGGGAGGAACGTCTGTGCTCCTGCCTCCCGAGGAGCCTGGCCCGGCGGGCACGGTGCAGTGTGCAGGGAGGCAGGCCCGTGGGGCGGCCGGCGCCTGGCGGGGTTCTTCCTGAGCCCCTGGGGGTGTGGGCGCACCCCCTCCAGGGAGCACCTCTGCCCTGGGCGCGCGAGTCTCCTCCTGGAACCCGCGGCCTGTCGGCAGGCCGTCCAGGCGCTAGCTCGCAAGGGCTTCTGTCCCCAACCGGGGTGGGCCGGGAGGAACGGGTCACAGACGGCTGCTTTAACTCCGTCCCTGAGATCAGGGGTGACTGTTGGGGACAGAAATCTGTTGCAGAGAGGATGGCGAGGGGGCCCGAGGTCAAGCTCATGGGAAGAGGTGTCGGAGAGGAGAGGCGCTGCCACCAGAGGAGACGGGTCAGAGGGTGTGAGGGCGGGGCCTGGGGGTCACAGGTCAGAGGGTGTGAGGGTGGGGCCTGGGGTCACAGGTCAGAGGGTGTCAGGGCGGGCCCTGACCTCAGACAAGAGCTGGGAAAGGTCAATGGTAAGGCCTCAGGGCCACAGCCCACGCCGCCCCCACTGCGAATTCAGGGGCCTCAGTGGTTGGAGGGCTGGGGGTGCAGCAGGTCTCATGCTGCTGGTCCTTCAAGTGTCCTGTGTGTGTCGTCTGTGTGTGTGCCATGTGTTGCGTGTATGTGTATGTAACCTGTATGTGCCGTGTGTGTCCTATATGTGTGTGCCGTATTTGTGCTGTGTGTGTGCCCTGTGTGTGGTGTGTGTGCAGCGTGTGTCCTGTGTGCATGTCATGTGTGCCATGTATGTGTGTGTACCCTGCGTGTATGTGCGATGTGTGTGCCCTGTGTGTGGTGTGTGTGCAGCGTGTGTGCTGTGTGTGTGCGCCTGTGCACGGTGGTCCCCGGCTCATCCCTGCAGTGTGACTCCTGCTCCTGGGGAAAGTCCATGCGCCCTGCCCGCCCGCCCCGCTCTGCCGGGGACACACGAGAGCACGACTGTGACGTGGGAGACACTGGTCTTTATTCTGCAGCTGGGACGGGACCCTGACGAGGCCGGTGGCCCGGGTCCCCGGGTCTGAGGTATTTCGCAGCCGGGCCGGGGGCCAGTCCCTGCGCGGTGGCGCGGGCGCCGGTGTCAGACGCAGTTGTCGGGCTCGCACGGGGCCTCCTCCTCGAGGGGCGGGCAGGGCGCCCCGTGGTTGGCCGGCCGCACGCGGACGTAGCGCGTCCTGCTCTTTGCCCCCGGCCGCCCGCAGGGGCCTGCGCACAGCCCCCAGGACGACCACAGCGAGACCTCGCAGTCCAGCGGCGTCTCTGGGTCTGGGGGGACAGGGGGGCGGTGAGCGGGGTGGGGCCGCCAGCGGGAGGGGTCCCCACCCCAGACCCGCCTCCAGACGGGCTGAGGACACAGGTGCTTTCCTCAGCGCACTGGGAAGCGAGCCCCAGGGCGCTGCCTGCATGCGGCCCCGGGGGTTTCTGTCCTGAGACCCCCCATCCGCGCTGGGGGCAGGAAGAGGGGCGGGGAGCCGCGCGCTGACGATCACAGACCCGCGGGCTCTCCACCGCCGGCTCTGCTGTTCCGGCGCCCACCCTTGGGGAAGCTGACCCGCCGGGTGCGTGGCGGCCCCACAGTCGCCCCTTCTCCGCGGGCGGTGCCGCCCCCAGCATCCGGCCCAGAAGACCTAGAAGGGCCTCCTGGGCGCGTCCTCCCGGTCAGCAGGGTCACAGGGCGGGCACTGCGACCTCTCACCACTCACTTCTGGGCAGTGGAAGCCTGAAGGGCTTTCCGCAGGAAACGTTGCGCAGGTCTGCTCCCCAGCTTGGAGCTGAGGGCACCAGCTCCCAAACCTTTCAGAACCCTGTCCCGCTCCTAGCGCTCCCCTCCAAACCCCCTCTGAAGTCAGGTACCCCTAGGCCCTGGGCATCTGAGCGTCGAGCAACCTCTCCTGGTGTGACCTGTCCTCCCGCCCCACGTGGCCCCCAAGGAGCCTGACTCAGAATGGACGGATCGCCTCTCCAGGCTTGTGGCCTGGTGATCGGTACTCAAGTCTGGCAGTGGGGCTGAGCCAGGCGGGCCCTGGGGAGGGGGGGGTGCCCCTGGGGTGCCCACGTGCAGGCCGGGGCACCTCGGTGACCGTGGCAGCTGTCACGTCACAGGCATTCCCCCTGGGGTCAGTCTGCGGGGCAGACTCTTACTTTCAAGGGTCTCTAAGGGTGAGAGGTGAGAGTTGGAGGCCCAGGACCAGGTGGTGTCCCAGCATCCGCTCGAATGATGCCCACACCCGAGAGCTGCTCCTGTCTGCTCGGAGCGCCAGTGCCTGGCAGCGGGATCACGCGTGTGAAGGGTGGGGTGGGAACCACACTCACCTGGAAGGCTGTCCACGATCTCGTTGCCCCCCACCCCCAGGCCCAGGGCTGGTGGGACGAAGGCCCTGGAGCTCTGCCGGAGCCGCACCAGAGTCACTTTGGCGATGGGGGGCAGGGCCTTCAGCCTCGGGTAGTAGAAAGAGTTGGCAGGGTGGCTGGGAGAGGAGGCCGTGATCTGCAGGGGAGGGGGCGAGTCGGAACCTGGGGCATGCCGAGGGGCCGGCCCCCCGCTGCGGGCTTCCGCAGGCCTCTCGGGGAGCCTCCTCGGTCCCAGAGAGCTGCCGGCCCTCACCTCTGTCACCGTGTCCTGCGGGACGGTGGCGAAATTGGGGGATGAGAAAGTGAAGCCACTATCGGTCCCGGCATCGTAGGGGTACAGGTCCACGGCCACCTGCTCCCGCCACCTGCCGCTGTCACACAGGTCCAGGCTGTCGACGCCCACGAACCAGTCGGGGCTGGGCACGATGCGGACCACGAAGGACACCTGGGGGCCGAGCGCTCAGCAGGGGCCCCTCACCAGCAAGTGCTCAGCAGGGGTCCCCAAGGCCCCCGCCCGCCACACCGCCCCCTCACCAGCGAGTGCCTGGAGTGGGCCTCGAGCTCCGAGGACGTCTGCCCGGTGCCGCTGGGCACAGCCGGGGCGGAGAACACGCCGTGCACACTCTGCAGCCGCTCCCCCGCTGCCTCCATCTCCCGCATCAGCGCCCAGGCCTCACCCCTCTCCGCAAACTCCCGCAGCCCGTTGCTCACGTACTGGTCCTTCCGCCACAGGCTGTAGTCCGAGCTGTGCGCGGCCCCTGGGGGGGTTACCGCCAGCCTGGGTGAGCGCCACGCCGGGGACGCTGCCTGGACCCTCAACCCTGCACCCCGGGGGGCACCACCTGCCCAAGTGAGTGAGCACCACCCCAGGGGCGCCGTCCAGCCCCTCACCCCAGCATCCCGGGGGGTGCCACCCGCCAGCCTAAGTGAGCGCCACCCCAGGGATGCCTCCTGGACCCTCAACCCAGCACCCGGGCGGGTGTGGGAGGTTGGGGGGAGCACCACCTGCCCGAGTGAGGAGCATCTCATGGACACCGTCTCCCCCCACCCTGGCTCCTGGGGGCGCCTCTCGCCCACACCAGTGAGCAGCACCCCAGGGACGCTATCTGGACCCTAAACCCTGCACCCCGGGGGGCACCACCTGCCCGAGTGAGTGAGCACCAGCCCAGGGACGCCATCCAGCCCTCCACCCTGGCGCCTTGCTATGTGATCCTGCCCCCCCACGTCCCTGAAGGCTGGGCGCAGCTGCTGGCGCATGGAAGACCTTAGCAAACGTCTCTTGCACTGAAGTGAGCGGTGAGGGTGCCGCCCAAACTGTGCAGTGTGGACCTCTGCTGAGCACCCAGCCCTTCGGTCCCCACGGGGCGCCCCGGACACAGGGCCGGGGCTGCACTCACCCAGCAGGGACGACCACTGTGCGGGCGGGCGGAACAGCGGGTACTGCTTGGGGAAGGACGCCTGGCTCCACTTGCCCGTGAAGGTGATGCTGTACCTGGCCAGGGGCTGGGCCGTGCACATGGGCTCTGCCCCCAGCGGCTGGCCGGCCACGCTGCCCAGCGAGGCCAGGAGGAAGGCCCAGAGGGCAGCCCCCCGGGGGAACACCGGACGTGGGGCTCCCATCACCTACGAGAAGGGGGCACATGCTCACCTCCAGCCCCCAGCGTGGGGCCCCCAGGACGCCAGGCACCTCCCTCCAAGTTTCCTCTCTGCCTTGGGCCGGGCCAGACCCCACGGCTGGAGTCCCAGGCCGTGTCAGGTTACAGGAGCCCAGGCTGCTGGCAGGTCACGCCTGGCACGGGGCTCGCAGCCGGCTCAGTGCCCTTGGGCTTTCCCCAGCGCCGCGCCTCTGGCTCTGCCGTCCCAGGGAACCCCGGGAACGGGAGGGTCGCTGGCCCAGCCTCGATGGAGGGGCCTCCCTGGGGGCGGGTACTGCCGGTTTCTGGGGGGCAGCGCCAGGCGGCCCTGGGGGCCGGGGGCCAGGAGGGCATGCATACTCACCCAGCAGGAGGCAGAAGGGCTGGTGCTGGGCTGTGGGCAGCTGAAGTCCCAGCAAGAGCCCAGGGCTCCAATTTATGCCACAGACGGCCCCCGGCCGGCCAATGAGGCCCCAGGCCCTGCACCGCGGCAGACGGGACGCGGGGAGAGAGCTGGACCTCCGTGCTGGCCTGGCTGCCCGCCGGCTCTGACGCGGAGCAGATGCTGCTCCAGCGCTGAACTCACTCCTCCCCTGGCGCCTGCCCGTGCCGCACCCCTTCCTTTGTCTTCCTGCCCCCCCGCCCCCCCACCCCGTTCCCATCAGGCCTTCCCTGGTGTGTCCCCGCGGGGGGGTGGGGGCAGCCTGCCAAAGCCAGCGCTGGAGGAGGGCTGGGCCAGGGCCACTGGCGTGTGCTGCCCTCGGGACAGGGTGGGACGTGGGGGCCGGGGTCAGGCCTGACGTCAGGCCCAGCGCTGGGGACACTCTTGGGGCCGGGGTGGGGGGGCTCTGGGCTCAGTGGACACAGCTCCTTCCTGTGCACGGAGTGGCCAGGCCTCTGGACGCCATCCCTCTGGAGGCAGTGCGAGCCACGCGGCTGCCCTTCCCTAGGGGCTGGGAGGTGACCCCAGGGGCCCCCACTTTCCCCCAGGGGCTAAGACTCCCGGCAGAGGGAACCGCCAGCGGGTCCTGGAGTTTGTCTCTGCTCAGCGTCAGGAAGACATTTCCAGAGCCCTCATCACGGGGCCGAACCGGAGGGCAGTGGGGGGGTATTGCTCTTAGGAACCGCCCAGCAAGCTCCGAAGCTCAAAAGAAAACATTCTGATTTTTGAAACCATGTTAATGTTTTACATATTCCAAAAAAAGAGAGAGAGAAATAAACAGAATCAACAAGGATAGAACGCAAACAAAAACAGATAATCTAACCTGTATTTCAAGTAAACGATCCCACCATGGGAGCGGCTGTGAACCCGACCTTCAGACCACGTGTCCTCAGGCCTCGACAGCACCCAGGGCGGTGGCCTGCCACCCCCTGGGCCTGGGGACCCCTTACACTCTGAAAAGTCACCGAGACCCCCCCACAGTGACATCCATTGAGCTCACCGTGTTTGAGATGCTCGAAGTGTTTGAGTGGAAAAGCTCAAAAGACTACTGACTGACTGAAAAACAAACCTATTTCACGTTAACAGAGCAGAGCTTTATGAAAACAACTCTTTCAAAAAGAAAACCGCTGGATGTATGGATGTTTTTCTGCTGGGCTTCCTGGGAGACTGAGCCCATCCGTGGGGCGTGTCATGGTTGATGTCCTCACAGAAAGACCGGCTGTGCGTGGACTCAGCTCGTCCTGCGGAGGGGACATCCCCACACTCTTCCAAACTCCCACGGAACAGCAGAGGTGTCTCTGCTCACACCCTGCCTTCGGGGAGGTGGTGGCTCAGGTTTGAGGAGGGAGGCGGCCGGGGCGCCAGGCTGTCTCGTGGAGGGAGCGAGGACGCACTCAGGCAGCCCCGGCCTGCTGCCGCCCGGGGCTTCCCCCCTTTGCAGGAGGCACCTCTCCCAGCCCATCCACGGGGGCGGCCTCTGACTTACAGCAGTGGACCCTGATCTCAGTGTCTGCCAAAGAACCAAGCAGTCACGGGACAAGGGAGTGTTCCCAGCTGCCAAGTGCCCCAGGCCCCCCGCCCCCCGCCTCGATGGGCAGCCTGTGGGGGACTGAAGTCTGGAGCCTGTTTTCTCAGGGCTCCCCCAGGGAGGGCGAGCAGGGAGCTCCTTCCTTCGGTGGTGGACAGAACCCGAGAGCACCTGGGGTCCTGGGACACAGCAGGGCAGGGGAGGGCCAGTCCTCGGCCCTGTTCTGAGGGGCCCAGCTTACCTGTGGGTCCCGGGTGTATGGCAGACACTCTGACCCTCAGGCTCCTCCTCTGACCTCCCCTGGAGCCAGGCCTGGGAAGCACTTGGCAGCCCCACAGACACAGGTTCCTCTGCACACAGCTCCGCCCGCCCCGGTACAGTCATCTGTCCATCAGCATGTGTCCAGTCCCCCCTGAGTCTCGGTATCCCCCCCACCAGCCTCCCCTCCCCACGGGTCTCAGCATCAGGATCACAGGAGTGACCGCAGCCATTGGACAGGGGCGGGGGGCCTGGAGCACTTGGCAGCTGGGAGCACTCCGGAGCCCTCCGTTGTCCCGTGACTGCTCGGTTCTTGGTGGACACTGAGACCAGGGTCCACTCCTATAAGTCAGCCCATGTCGTCAGTCACTCCTGAGGTGGCTTCGGGGGCCGAAGCTCGGGGCTGTGCTGAGGCCAGGCCTCTGCAGACCCCAGGCTCCCTGACCGCCCCAGCCCCGCCCTAGCAGCAGAGCATTGCCTGCGCCCCCTTCCCACAGCGGGCGCCCGACCCCAGACCCCAGCCCAGCAGCACTGTAGCTCACAAGGTGCTCAGCACAGGATGAGCCGTCGACGGCCCGTCCTCCCAGGCGCTCCCGTTTCAGGTGTCCTCCCAGCCAAGTGCTGCTCATGGTGGACTTGGGGCCGAGTCTGTGCCCGGGACACAGGGACACTACAGCCATGTCTGTGCCCAGGCTGGGCCCTGCCACGGCCCAGAACCCAGGGGGCCTGAGGGGCCAGGGTAACAAGGGCTCCTTCAGGCAGGGCCCCGGGGATGGACAGGCCACCAGGCTGGCTCGGCTGGGTGTCCGTGGGGCCGCCTGTCTCCTTGGGAGCGCACAGGCGCAGCGTGGAGTCTGACTCCCAGGGCCTGGCCGGCTGACAGGGGCACGTTTGTTTGCTGAGTGGCCAACTCACCAGACGTTGACCAAGGGCTGCGTTTCTGCCAGAGGCCACAGCCAGATGCCACACGGGCTTTGAGCCCCTGAGGCTGAGCGCTCCCAGGGGCCCCTCGACGCCCACCTGTCCCAGCAACCCCCCCGCCCTGGGCACCCTAGGGCCTTTGCTCTGCGGCTCCCTCTGCCTGGGCAGCTCGTCCCCTCCTGACAGGGCCCCTGCCTGAATTATAGCCAGGGCTCCTGCACAGAGGTCAGTCTGCCCAACATGCAGGGATTTGTCATGAGAGTCCTACAGCTCGCCACTGCCTTCCCCCGGGACCACCCCCGTCTATTCCATCCTGGGTGCAGACTTCTCAGCACTTCTGGCTGGTGGGCCTGTGCTAGGTCAGAATGCTGGGTCCAGGGTATAACTTCAGGGCCTCTGTGGACCCAGGGGGGCACTGGAACGGGTGCTGGGTGAGCTGAGCCCCTGAGAGCAGCCGGCTCCCCTCGCTCCTGCAGGGAGGCCCTGGGGGGCCTTGCCGCTGCTCAGCCTCTGGGGGTGTCACCCCTGTGAGCGAGCATGCCTTGCAGGAGGCTTCACCTTCCTGGGGGAGGCCCCGCGGCCGCCCGCAGGCCTCAAGAGACCTCCACCTCCGTCTGGTTGGAAAGTGGACTTTCTCTCCTTGTGCAGCAGCCCAGCCCCTGAACACAGGCCTGTCTGTGCAGCGGAATTTGCCATGTGTCTTCACCCTGGTTCGGATGCCAGGACCGCGGCAAGAGCGAGGGCCTCAGAAAATGCTCCCCGTCGTGGGAGCAACGACAAAACGAGCCAAATGGTCCAAACTGACCTCCTCAGACCCTGGAAATCAACCAAAGGCTTGCAGCAGTCTTGGGAGAGTTGGTTTTTGTTTTTCAATCAAGAAAATTAACTGAATCTTGGTGAGAACAGCTGTGAGATTTTGTTATTTGCCGTCTTAGCCAGTTCTCGGTGACAGCCCCGGCTGGCAGTACATTCACGTGGCCGAGCAACCGCCAAGCACTCCAGAACCTGTGCGTCTCCAATCTGAAACTCAGCCTTTCCGGCAATAGCTCCCCATCCCCTCCCTCAGCCCCGTCTGTCGTCCTGACGACTCCTGGAATGTGATCTGTGTGCAATCGTGCAGGGCTTGCCGTTTGGACTCCAGCTTATTTACTGAGCATAACGTTTGCGGGTTCATCCACCTTGTAGCAGGTGTCAGAATCTCCTTCCCTTTTTCTTTTTTTTAATGTCCCTATAATGTATGTTTTTCTTTGTAAGTCAATGTTTGCAATGTGTAATGTACATAAAGAAAATCACATTTTCCTTTGCATCTGGCTCAGTGGATTTTCAGAAATGGAAGGCATTCGTGTTGTCAGTAATTGGACCAAGGAATAGAAATTTAAGAACATATAAGAATTTCCAGCCACTACCATCCCCAAAGTGAACACCAGCCAATTCCCAAATTTATCCATTATTTTTGCCTCTTTTTATACTTGATACAACTAGTCACATAATGTAGTGTCGGTGTTTGGCTTCCTTCACAGCATTTCCTTCCTTTTTGTGGCTGAATAACATAGGCCACTGTATGGAGACCACGTTTCCTTATTCATCCATCTGACAATGGACACAGGTTTGCTTCTATGGTGGGCTGTTGGCATCGTCAATTCAATGGGCGTGAGTTTGGGCAAACTCCAGGAGGCCACCCACGGGGTCACAGAGGGTCTCACACAACGTAGTGGCTGAGCGGCAGCGTTGTGAACCACGGCTCCTGCGAGCGTGGGTTAGGGATACCTCTTCAGGACCTGCCTTCGGTTCTCATGGGCGCCACTGGAACTGCTGAATCACATGAAGGTTCTTTTTTCCGTTTCTCTGTGGAAGTATAGTTGGTAGTTCTATTTTTAATATCTGGGGGAGCTGCCACAGCGCTTTCCACAGCGGCTGCACCGAGTCACAGTCCTGCTAACGGCGCAGTTTCTCCACATCCTCGCCAAGCCGTGAGGGGCGTAAGCTGCCCGGACCCACCCCCACCCGCCAGCTCTGTAGCCTTGAAAGCCCACACCCCGGATTCATGGTGCAAACCAATCGCCTGTCCTCCCCACTGGAGAGAAGAGTGGGGCCAGCGGCCTCAGACGACATCCCCTGAAACGACAGCACCCAACCATCTCGCCCTCTGTCGTCTCCTTCTCCTCCCACCTTCAACCTTTCCCAGCATCAGGGTCTTCTCCAGTGAGTCAGCTGTTCACATCAGGTGGCCAAAGTATTGGAGCTTCAGCTTCAGCCTCAGTCCTTCCGATGAGCATTCAGGGCTGACTTCCTTTAGGATGGGCTAGTTTGTTTGACCAGCTGGTGGTCTCCTGGAAGACCCCACTTGCAAGGCTGTCTGCAATGGACTCTATCCAGAGCCCACCCAGGAATGAAAAGCCCTTTCCCAGCTGATTGTTGAAAATGTTTCCAGGCCATTAATGAGCTGTGAAGTAGCCTGAGGTGATGGAGAACGTGGGGATGAACAAGAGACGAGCCGGGAGCTGAGAGGGAAAGCCTGAGGGGCGCCGACTGCCTGGCCGAGGGGTGACAGCCTGGCCCGAGACCCGCGGAGTCCCACACCACACCCCGGGAGGCTCGCCAGCTCCAGGCATTTAGGGAACTCTCTGTTCAGTCATGAGCTGACCATTAAGCCGATGAAGCAAGACTTAGTGACCACATGGCAAAGAATACCAATTTTACAGAATTAATTCAGAAATACCACTAAACAAACTACAGCAGGCAGCAGCAGCAACAAACCCCGGGAAACCACTAAGAAAATAACTTAAAAAGCATACTGGGTTGGCCAAAAACTTCCTTCAGTTTTAAGTAAAAATAAAAGACACATTTTTCATTTTCTCTTTTTTCAGTTTATTTTTATTTATTTATTTGGCTGCACCTGGTCTTACCTGTGGCACGCAGGATCTTTAGTTGAGGCGTGTGGGATCTAGTTCCCCGACCAGGGATCAAGCCCAGCCCCCTGCACTGAGCGTGCAGGCCGCCAAGGACGTCCCCGTTTTTTCGTTTTCACCAAGGACTTCACTGAACAACGTGTTCGCCGTTTTGCCCCACTACTTTCTGCCATTTTTCGGGCTACTTCATAATTCCATCTTTCCAGACATTTTTATCAGTTTAAGCAAAGAACTATTCCAGGTGCCTTCTACAGTCTTCCAGGGAATGGAAAATTTTTCCATTAAGAGAATTTTGTAAAGACCAAAACAAATGGACATCCCAAGGTGCAACGTCTGGTGAATACAGTGGATGAATCAGAACTTCCCAGGCCAGCTGTAACAGTTTTTGCCTGGTCATCAAAGAAACGCACCGTCTTGCATTATCCTAGTGAAAGGTTATGCGTTCTCTGTTGATTGATTCCAGACGCTTCTCGTTGAGTGCTTTCAGTCGATCTAATTGGGAGCAGTACTTGTTGGAATCATTTGGTTTTCCAGAAAAGCTCATAATATAGGGTTCCCTTACAATC
This sequence comes from Bubalus bubalis, assembly GCF_019923935.1. Taxonomy (NCBI): domain Eukaryota; kingdom Metazoa; phylum Chordata; class Mammalia; order Artiodactyla; family Bovidae; genus Bubalus; species Bubalus bubalis. The sequence goes on from NC_059163.1 coordinate 586,339, forward strand.
CTATCATATACACAACACCACTTTCTTTAGATGAAGACTGGCCGTTGGTAAGGTTGGTTGTCATTCATTTCACTTGCCCCACGATCTCTTCCATAACCCAGACAGTGTATTAAAAACCAGAGACGGCATTTTGCTGACAAACGTCCGTATAGTTAAAGCTATGATTTTTCCAGTAGTCATGTACGGATGTGAGAGTTGGACCATAGACAAGGCTGAGCTCTGAAAAATTGATGCTTTCAAATTCTGGTGCTGGTGAAGACTCTTGAGAGTCCCTTGGACAGCAAGGAGATCAAACCAGTTAATCCTAAAGGAAATCAACGCTGAATATTCATTGGAAGGACTGATGCTGAAGCTGAAACTCCAATACTTTGGCCACCTGATGCAAAGAACGGACTCATTGGAAAAGACCCTGATGTTGGGAAAGATTGAAGGCGGGAGGAGAAGGGGACGACAGAGGATGAGATGGTTGGATGGCATCACCGACTCAGTGGAAGTGAGTTTGAGCAAGCTCCGGGAGATGGTGAGGGACAGGGAGGCCAGGTATGCTATAGTGCATGGGGTCGCAAAGAGTCAGGCATGACCGAGCGACTGAACAACGCAAAGGGAGGCAGCATAGAGGAACAGAAGAACAAAAAAGATACAATCCATGTGGACATCAAACAGCAAATGGCAAATCTAAATCCTACCTTACACTTAAAGATTCAATAGGAATTAAATATCAGTTAATTGACACCAAATGGCAGAGTAGACAAAAATAAAACCTGATCTTATCACATGCTGCCTGCAAAAGATCGATATCAGAGACCCAAATCAGCTCAGTTCAGTTCAGTCGCTCAGTCGTGTTCGATTCTTTGTGACCCCATGAATCGCAGCACGCCAGGCCTCCCTGCCCATCTCCAACTCCTGGAGTTCACCCAAACTCACGTCCATCCAGTCAGTGATGCCATCCAGCCATCTCATCCTCTGTCGTCCCCTTCTCCTCCTGCCCCCAATCCCTCCCAGCATCAGAGTCTTTTCCAATGAGTCAGCTCTTCACATTCAGCATCAGTCCTTCCAAAGAACACCCAGGACTGATCTCCTTTAGAATGGACTGGTTGGATCTCCTTGCAGTCCAAGGGACTCTCAAGAGTCTTCTCCAACACCACAGTTCAAAAGCATCAATTCTTCGGCACTCAGCTTTCTTCACAGTCCAACTCTCACATCCCTACATGACCACTGGAAAAACCATAGCCTTGACTAGACGGACCTTTGTTGGCAAAGTAATGCCTCTGCTTTTGAATATGCTGTCTAGGTTGGTCATAACTTTCCTTCCAAGGAGTAAGCGTCTTTTAATTTCATGGCTGCAGTCACCATCTGCAGTGATTTTGGAGCCCCCCAAAATAAAGTCTGACACTGTTTCCACTGTTTCCCCATCTATTTCCCATGAAGTGATGGGACCAGATGCCATGATCTTCGTTTTCTGAATGTTGAGCTTTAAGCCAACTTTTTCACTCTCCACTTTCACTTTCATCAAGAGGCTTTTTAGTTCCTCTTCACTTTCTGCATAAGGGTGGTGTCATCTGCATATCTGAGGTTATTGATATTTCTCCCAGCAATCTTGATTCCAGCTTGTGCTTCATCCAGCCCAGCGTTTCTCATGATGTACTCTGCATAGAAGTTAAATAAGCAGGGTGACAAGATATAGCCTTGACGTACTCCTTTTCTATTTGGAACCAGTCTGTTGTTCTATGTCCAGTTCTAACTGTTGCTTCCTGACCTGCATACAGGTTTCTCAAGAGGCAGATCAGGTGGTCTGGTATTCCCATTTCTTTCAGAATTTTCCACAGTTTATTGTGATCCACACAGTCAAAGGCTTTGGCACAGTCAATAAAGCAGAAATAGATGTTTTTCTGGAACTCTCTTGCTTTTTCCATGATCCAGCGGATGTTGGCAATTTGATCTCTGGTTCCTCTGCCTTTTCTAAAACCAGCTTGAACATCTGGAAGTTCAAGGTTCACGTATTGCTGAAGCCTGGCTTGGAGAATTTTGAGCATTACTTTACTAGCGTGTGAGATGAGTGCAATTGTGCAGTAGGTAGTTTGAGCATTCTCTGGCATTGCCTTTCTTTGGGATTGGAATGAAAACTGACCTTTTCCAGTCCTGTGGCCACTGCTGAGTTTTCCAAATTTGCTGGCATATTGAGTGCAGCACTTTCACAGCATCATCTTCCAGGATTTGAAATAGCTCAACTGGAATTCCATCACCTCCACCAGCTTTGTTCGTAGTGATGCTTCCTAAGACCCACTTGACTTCACATTCCAGGATGTCTGGCTCTAGGTCAGTGATCACACCATCATGATTATCTGGGTCGTGAAGATCTTTTTTGTACAGTTCTTCTGTGTATTCTTGGGAAGACTCAAACTGCCAATACTGACTCAAGAGAAATAGAAAATCTGAATAGAATTATAGTAAAGAGATTTAATTAATAATTTAAACCTTACCATAAAGAAAAGCCCAGGATCACAGACCTTCATCAGTGAAAACTGCTCCTGTTACTTCTATTCAGTGTTGGAGGTTCTAGCCAGGAAAACTCTGCAAGAAAATGACACAAAAGTTGACAAAGATGAAGTAAAATTATCTCTGTTTGCAGATGACATGACCTTGTATACAAAATCCTAAGAAATCTATACAAAAATATTGGAACTACTAAATGAGCTTAGCAAGGTTGCAGATAGGTCAGTACACAAAAATTAGCTGTGTTTCTATACACTGTGTGCTAATTGCTCAGCCATGTCCAACTCCTTGCAATCCCAGGGGCTGTATCGTGCCAGGCTCCTCTGGCAAGAATACTGGAGTGGGCTGCCATTCCCTTCTCCAGGGGATCTTCCCGACCCAGGGATCAAACCTGGGTCTCCTTCATTGCAGGCACATTCTTCACCGTCTGAGCCACCAGGGAAGCCCTTCTGTACACTAGCAATGAATAGTCTGAGTAAAATTAAGAAAACAGTTCCATTCACAACAGCATCGAAAAGGATAAAGTACTTAGGAATCAGTTTAAACAAAGAAGTGGGAAATGCATACACTGAAAACCACGGAACATGGTTGGGAATTAAAGAAGATGTAAACAAGTGGAAGGACGCGTTCACTGATTGGGAGAGCTGGTGTTGAGGTGCAGACCCTCCCCAAACTGACCTCCAGATGGTTCCGTGCGGGCACGCTCAGTGGCTCCAGTAGTGGGCACGCTCTGCGACCCCAGGACGGCAGCCGCCAGGCTCCTCTGTCCTTGGGATTCTCCAGGCAAGAACACTGGAGTGGGTTGCCATACCCTCCTCCAGGGGATCTTCCTGACCCAGGGGATTGAACCCACATCTCTTGAGTCTCCTGCATTGGCAGGTGGGTTCTTTACTACTAATGCCACCTGGGAAGCCCACAGATTCATTACAACCCCTATCAAAATTCCAACTGCTATTTTTTTTCCCTCCAGAAATGGAAAGGCTGATCCTGAAATTCATATGGAATTGCAAGGGCCACAGATAACCAAAAGAAGCTTATAAAAGAAGCACTAAGTGGGAGAACTCCCATGTCTCCATTTCAAAAAATATTACAAAGCTACAGGAATCAAGACAGTGCGGCAGTGTCGTGAGATGAGACCAGTGCAGCATGATTGACGGCTCAGAAATGGACCTTTATATCAGGTCGGCTGACTTTCGACAAGTGTGCCAGAACCGGCACTAGAAGAAGGGACAGCACCTTCGCAGATGTGCCCAGACACACGGACGTCCCCATGCAGAAGACGGAACTCGCTCCCACCTCACACCAAGACAAAAACCCAGACATAAAAGCTAAAGCTGTAAAACTCTAAAAGGAGTCTTAGGTGTAACCTTTGTGACCGTGGATTTAGGCAACGATTTCTTAGATTTGACACCTGAAGCACAAACAACTAAAGGAAAAATAGATAAATTATGCTTCATCAAAATGAAACACGTTTGTGCTTCAGAGGACACCACTGAGAGGAAAAGACAGCGCGTACAGTCAGTGGCTCCCACGCGCCAGAGTCCCCAGCACCTGACGGGCCAGAGGGCAGAGCCCGGTCTTCAAGACCAGATGCAGAGGAGAGGCAGCAGAGAGGAGGTGAGACAGGCCCAGGGGTTCCGCATACGCTGCTGGTGTTTGCAGAGAGCGTAAGACGCGAGGAAGACTCGAAGAAGCACTGCTCCCGGGGAGGAAGCTCTGGTCTGCAGCTGCGCACAGCGCCGCCAGCGCAAGCAACGGAGAGTCTGGGTGCCTCGGGGGCGGAGGAGGGGGAGGCACGAGGGCTCCAAAGAGAAAGAACCTAGCAGACCTGTGGGCAACCATTCTGGGGGAGACCTGACTGCCCACACACTTCCCTGCAGAATGTTCTGGAAGACACTCCGCCTGGGGCTTTGGATTCCTGGCTAGACGCCTTCTCGGGCCCCTGAGAGCCCTCGGACCCCCAGTGCTGCAGGGACTGCTCGGGCCCCCGAGGGTCCGGAAGGAGCCATAGCCACGAGCCGGGAGCACCCAGGGCCCCGCTGGGATCGGCTCTGGTTACCGGCTGGTGCGTGACCAGCCACCGGGGACCTGGCGCCCGGAACCACGCTGTCTGCTCTGTCCACACACCCGCACACGGGCAGGGCTCCGTGGGTTAGGGTCCCGCTCCCCATGGGGTCACTGGGCGGCAGGAAGGCCACTGCTGGGGTCGTCCAGAGGCCCCTGGCTCATGGCAGGGCTTTCGCGCTGGGCTGGGGCCTTGGCAGGGCCTGGAGCCTTTGCCTGCGGGCTCTGCCTGGCCTGCGCTTCCTCTCGGATGGCAGCCGGGGCGTCCTGAGAGCAAGAGCTGGGGGAGGCCGCATGGCTGGAGGGACCTGCCCTCATGAGACGCAGAGCCACAGACCCGGTCACGGGGAGGAGAGCAGACCCCGCCTCTCACGGGGGTGGCGTGGTCCTAGACGACACAGGGCTGGGGGGCTGGCAGCCCCTGGGGGAATGGGGGCTGCCACCCAGGCCTCCAGGCCCCACAGGGACAGGCCAGCTCTGGGGTCACCACGCCCAGGGGCCAAAGCATGGCCTGTTGAAGGGGCTCCAGGGCCCAGGTTTGTTCGCAGCCCCCAGTCCCAGTGCAACCTGCCAGTTGGAGATGGGCTCCCAGGGCGACTGCAGGTAAGCGGCTGACGTGCACCAAGCCGGGAGGGAGTTTCAGAGCAGGCGAGGGGCCGGAGGAAGCTCACCCACAGGACACGCCCTCACCCGCGCCCCTCCACGCCCAGCGCAGGACAAGGGTGCCGGGTGGGGCTCCCAGATGCGAGCTGCCCCTGGCCTCTTCCCGGCTCCCCCAGCAGGACGCGGGCGGGTTGAGGCTATGCTTTCCGGTCTGCTCATGGTTTCGGCCATGAGTGTAGATGGACCGTGCGGAAGGGCTGGCACCCGGGAAGGACCCAGCAGATCTCCCCAGGGACACTGGCCCCAAGGGCCTCCTCTCGGGCCGCGCACTCCGCCACCTCCTACACCCTCCCTGGGACCCTGTCCAGCAGCGCTCGGCCTCGGGAGTGGCTGTGAGAAGGACAGGGAAGGCCTGAGGGTCAGGGAGTGGAGTGTGGGCTGGGGTGGAGACGGGGGCTGGTGACTTCCATGGATGCAGAACCCAGAGGGGCCGCTAAGTCCCCTTGTGTGGGCTCCCCACATACGTGGCGGGGTTTGCACCAGGGCAAGAGGAGGGGGCCGGGTGCCCGGGACAGCAGCCCCTGCCATCTGGGCCTGGCCGCCCAGCACCGGGGCTTCTGGACTCTGACGGGGCAGTGGGCACTCAGCACCAGGGTGAGCTGGCCTGAGGGGCCCTTGAGCCTGAGTCGCCTCAGAGTCTGCTGCATGTGGGATGTGACCACTCCCCGATGGCCCTCCAGCCCCTGACTGCACCCCCGTGCTTCCCCACAGAGATGACCCCCCCATGACCCCACAGGCCAGCCCAGTGGCCGTGCGGGAAGGGAGCTCCATCCAAGCCCTGGCTCAGCAGCTCCCTAGTGGCCAGGCTGGCTGTGGATCCCCGGGAGCGGTTTGGGATTTGGGGATTTACGCTTTAATGTTCACATTTGCTTCCTCCCCTTGGATTTCCTCTTGCTCTCCGTGGGGCTGCAGAGTCGTCAGCTGTATCTGAACCTGGAGCCTGTCATGATGTGCTCAGGGAGCCCCCTTCCCAAAGGACACATGGTGGGTAGGGGGGCAACATGGGGAGAGCCATCAGAGGGAGTGCTCCCAGGAGAGGGTGCTCCCTGGAGAGGGGGTGCTCCCAGGAGAGGGGGGTGCTCCAAGAAGGGGTGCTCCCAGGAGACGGTGCTCCCTGGAGAGGGGGTGCTCCCAGGAGAGGGGGTGCTCCAAGAAGGGGTGCTCCCAGGAGACGGTGCTCCCTGGAGAGGGGGTGCTCCTAGCAGGAGTGCTCCCAGGAGAGGGTGCTCCCCGGAGAGGAGGTGCTACCCACAGAGGGACGCCCTCAGGCAAACCTGGGGTCCCGGGGCAGAGAGCACCTCCATCTGTGCCTCCCCCTGTAGTTCACAGGACTTGCAGGCTGGGTAGCAGGGCAGGGGGCGGTGGGCACAGCCTGTCCTGCTAAGAGCCTGGATGTTTCTTTGCCATGCGGGGGCTCGGCCTGGGCTTGTTTGTCTCATTGCTACCTCGTCCAGCAGGCGCTCAGGGGCCACAGTACCCAGCCATCCTGTCGACAGGGAGACTGAGCCCCGGGGAAGAGGCTGGCCAGGGCTGCAGGGCAGGGGTGACAGCTGGGGGTGAGCCCCAGGCTGGGCTCTTCTGGGGAGCAGCGTTGGCCCAGCTCCGGGGGAGGGAGCTGCCGGATCGAGGGTTTTGGGTGGAGAACATGTGGGTCACGGACCTCAGTGTCTGGGGGTGCTGGGGTCCTGGGGCCTCCACTCCCACCACACCAGGGTCCAGGATGGCACACGTGTGCACACACCCCTCACACGCCTGCCAGGCGCTCCCCATCGTAGACAAAGTCCCAGGCTGACCCTGCAGCTGTTTTTAAGGACACACCTGCTCGGGAGGTCCGGCTCTGGACTGACCCCATGGGCCTGCGTGCCCTGCCCAGGCCTGCCCTGCTCCACCAGCCCCATGGCCCGCTCCTTGTTACTCTGCTGGGTAGCTGTCCTGAGATGTGTCCAACCTGTCTGTCCAGGGGGAGGGGCTGCCCTGCAGCTCAGGGACCCGGCCCTTCTCCCGGAGCCCCCGCCGTTCCCCCGGCCCGGCCTTGGGGCTGGTACGTGAGGCTATGGCACCCCTGCTGGCCTCACGCGCTGGCCCCGAGCACCGCGGGGGGGGGTGTCTACCGCAGCCTCCTTGGGCATCTTGGGGCAAGAGGCAGCTGGGGACAGCATGTCGAAGGGGAGACACACGTCCTGGGCTTTGGGCAAGGCTACCAGAGAACAAGGAGCCCTCCCCAAGCTGTGGCCCCTGGCCACCATCCACCCCTCCCCCAGAACGGCCAATGGCCCCACATCTGGGGTCTGGGGTGTCGTGTCCAGGCCGTTCTGTCCAGTCAGGGAGGTAGGTTCAACCGAAAGAGCCCCAGTTGAGGGGCTGTTTTCAGTCCCGTGGGCAGTGCCAGATGGGGGCTCCTGGACCAGCCCCGGTGGGGAGGGGCCACCAGGTGGGGGGGGCTGCAAGGGGCCCCGGGCTCTGCCCAGGCAGCCCCCACTGCCCCCAGCCCGGCGAGGCCCCTCCCCTGGGGACCCACTTCCCAGCCTGGAAATTCTGAGTCCACAGCCTTGCGGCCGGACGCCCGGCTCCAGCCCCACGGTGGCCTGCTTTGCGCCGGGCGCAGTGGAAATGTAGGTCAGCGTTTGCTCACCTGGCCGTGGGCCAGAGCCACTGGTAGGAAAATCACTGGCACAGCCCGTGGCCGGCGGGGCCCCCGCCCCCAGCAGCTGTCCCACCTGCACACTGACCCCCAGCCCCAGACCGGGGCTGCCTGTCCGGGGAGCCCCTACCACCCAGCACCTGCACCTCTGCAGGGGGTCTGCCCCGGGGCCCCCATCCTCTAAACAGCTCTGCTGTTGGGAGGGTGCCCCCTGTGTGGTGCCTGCTGCAGCCCCTGCAGACCACGGGGCACAGAGCAGGCGGGCGGCACTGGGAGGATCAAGAGCACTTTGTGAAATGCCCCCCTTCCTTCCGGGACTCCCCAAAGGACATTTGACAGACGTGGGAAGTGAGCCTTATTCGTGATTTAAGCTGCCCCTTCCCCCAGCCCCAGCAGCCCCTCGTCTGCCAGTGAGGGGTGAGCCCGCCTGGGGTTCCCAGGGCCTGTGTCTGATGAGGAGGGGCTGGAGCAAACACCCACCCTCCCGGGAGCCAAGGGGCCCCGGGTGACCTCTGGGGAGAAGCAAGGGTGGCCAGCAGAACGTGGGTGACAGGCTCCCACAGGCACATCACAAACCCTCACCCCCACCAACCCTACCACAGAGACACTTGTTTAAAAAAGGCTGCTTCTGAGATAATTTTAGGCTTACAGAAAAGTTGCAGAAATAGTCCAGTTGCCTGTACCCTCCACCCTCCGCCCCACACGGTGGTCAAAACCAGGATGCTCACGCCGGCTCCTGTCGCTAGCCCAGCTGGGGACCCGCCCAGACGTCAGCAGCTTTCTGCTGGGTCCCTCCATGCAGGACCCCCTGGGGGACCGGACACTGCCTGGAGAACCCGTGAGTCCTGGGCAGTTTGAAGGGCGTGACCAGGCATGGGGCACGGTGTCCCAGGCCTGGTGTGTCTGCTGACCCAGGTGTGAGGCTAGGTTGGGTGGAAATCCCAGGGGAGCGGCTGAGGTGGCCGTCGCTCTCAGGGGGCAGGCTAATGTGTGGACCCCAGCATTAGACTTCGGTGACGTGTCCTCTGGGCCCAGAGCTGCTGGGGTGATAGCCCAATGGGCACAGCTCCTGGCGGAGCAGACGGGCTTTGCTTCTCCAGGTCCTCCCCAGGGTGACCCTGTCCTTCTCCCCTTCTCTGGGCTTCACCCTGTTTGGGGGGTGCTGTCCTCGGTGGGGTAGGGGCTGGCAATCAAGCCCTTGCTGTCCTGGATGTCAGGACCACACTGGGCCCGGGAGGGTGACAAGTGATGAGGGCTCTGGGGAAGCCCTCCCTGGGGAGAGCAGTGAAGGGAAGGGGGTACACTCTGGTCCCGCCGGGCTGCGCAGGGGCTGCCAGCCACTCCCCTTGTAAGGCAGTGAGTGTCCCCTTTGCTGTGGTGGTCTCAGTGGGGTCCTCTGACTAATACAAGAAGGGACCAAATGGGGGAATTCCCAGCACTCTTACCTCTTAGGAGGCCCATGGAGGCTGCCCACTCTCCCGCTGACCCAGCCCCTTCACCCACCCGTCCTCTGCCTGTCCTCTCTGTGGGCAGGGAAGGGGCGGCCACAGGGAACCCAACCTGAGATGCGCTCAGGGAAGAGGGGCCTCGGCGGCCTTGCAGGGCCACGCCCACGAGAGACCACACCCACGGGAGCCACGCCCAATCGACCACACCCATGGAATGTCACGCCCACGAGATAACACACCCAATAGGACCACGCCCACGGGAGCCCATGCCCATGAGAGACCACGCCCATATGGGACCACGCCCACGGGGTCATGCCCAAGGAAGTCCAGTGCTCCAGGATAAGGGACGCAGTGCCCCTCGCGCGCCAGCTGCGCACCCTCAGGGAGGTTGTCTGCCTCTCGGGGCCTCCCCTCCCCTGTCTGGACACGGGGTCTGCAAGGCTCTAAGGAGCCCTCTTAGGTCACGACCTCTCACCTCCAGCGCCAACCACTGGGCAAACACACGATGTCCAGTGGGAGTCACTGACCGCAAGAGCGCAGAGGAAGGTGGGGGATGCCCGGCGGGTACCAGGCAGAGGCCCGCGGAAGCTGCTGGGCCCTCCTCGCTCTCACAAACCCCCAGGAGGGAAAATTTTCACGCCTGTCATCGGAACATGTTACTTCAAGACAGAAAATATGAAGAGGCCTGGAGTTCTCATCAGCAACCCGGGAGCTGAGGACAGTGCGATGTCATCCCCGCGGGCCACGGGGGCGGGGGACGCCGCCCAGGCTCCTGGCGAGCCCAGAAGCAGCTGCTGTGAGCTTGGCACCCACGTGGCCCATCCAAGGAGAATTCCAGAAAAAGGCCAGCGCTGCCTATGAAGCAGAGCGGAGGCACACGATGATGTATGTCCAGGAGAGGCTGGGGGCGGGATGCAGGTCCAGCAAGGAGGCTGACATGAGACGGGGCGCACAGCTCCCGCCTTTGTTCCCTGAGCTAGCACGTGGCGGGGAGCTGTAAACATACGTGCCAGGGGACACTCCAGAAAGCCCCCTGAGCGGTAACACAGGGACTGTGGGTGCAGGCGGGGATCCTCCCGGCCCTCATCATGGCCAGGTCTCGTGGCAGCTGAAAACCCAGCAGAAGTGGGCGTAGAAACCGGTCTTCACGCTCCACAGAGAAAACATTGTACTATGAGGCTGTGACGTCGACTCGCCCACGAAGGAAACCTCAATGAGCTAAAAAAGTAGGTTAACAAAAATCTTATTATAATCCAACAAAATTTTAAATAAATTTTAAACACACCCCCAATCTTGATTACTCAGAAACTAAGAAAGACATTTCCAGGGAAACTTAGATAAAGCCGGAAATGAAATCTGAGCACGCAGGCTCTCTGGAAATCTTGGCATCTCAGCTGAGCCCTTGGGCTCCGCCGACCGTCGCTCAGATTCTCTGAGGAAAGAACAGCGGTGAGCGATTTCCTGACCGTCTTTGGGAATTAGAATTCGAACAAGAGACCTTTCAAAAAGTAGAAAGAGGAAATTATGAAGGCAAAAGCAGAAATCGGTTAAGTAGAGAATAATTAAAAAAGAGAAATGATAAGGTGTTTCTTCTAAAAGAGAATCAGAGGAGCCACTGGTCCCGAGAGCCTGAGGCAGGGATGGCGGTCTCGATTTAGACTTTGCGCATGAAATTCAGAAACCGCCTATAATTAGGAACGAGAAAGGAGACTTGGGGACAGAAAAGGTGGGGAGGATGACACACGCCACGGCTTGCCGTCTGGGGCAGCTGTCAGAAACCTGAGGCAAACTGGTAATTTTCTAGTGAATGCAAATCACCAAAATAACTTACAGTAAGGAAAACATGAGCAAGCGAACGCAAGGACCTGGGAAGGTGATTCAAAAATGAACGAGCAGGGAAAAGCACCAGGGACAGATGCGCATGGCTGACTGTGAGCTGACCTGAAGTTATAAGAAAAGCTATTCCAATGTTATTTTAACTTTTCTGAGACACATAAAAACATGGAAAACGAACTCACCTCATGAAACCGGTAAAATTTAATACAAGAACTTGATGTATTACAGAAAAGGAAACTATAGACAAATACCATATATAAATGGAGGTGAGGACAAACGTCTAAAGTAGCAGCGGGGAGGCCCCGTTAGAGAGTCTGCAGAGCCATGTGTCACAACGGGCCTAGGCCAGGTTTCCAAGAGTGGCCCAATGACTCGTTTAAATAACTTCCATGGACAAATTAGCACAGAAAATTAATAAAACCAAATCAAAAAGTGCTGAAAAGAAATGTGACAAAACTTAGCAATTTTATTAATAATGGTACTAATTAAAATAGAAAAAGAACAGGTAACAATTTTGCCCACAAGAGGCCAACATCATGCTACATGGAAAACACAAAACTGTCTCAAAAATGTAGGAGAAAGCACTGAACTCCCCTTTGTCTGTTGTAATTCAACATTTTGTTGGAGGTTCTAGCAAATCCATTAAGAGAAGAAAAATAAATGACATTAACCTTAGAAAAAAAAATTTTTAGTGTGGCTATAATTATAAATCTAGAGATTTCCAGATATCCCCTAGTTTAAAAAATTAAAAATGAATAATAAAATGATACCAGATAAATATGCAAAAACCAGTAATTTCTTGAACATTGAGCACCTAGAAGCAGAGGCAGCAGAGATTCCATTTGCAGCAGCAACAGTGTGGTTGATCAGCCCCGAGCATAGAGGTGATGGAACAGGCAAAGGCACTCTCAACTCTTGCATCTGATGGCCTCTCTGCTCCCCCAGGCCCAGGAACGGCCCCCCCACCACACCTCCCCTCTGGCCTCTGGGGCTGTGTCCTGGGCTGCAGGGTCCAGCCTACAGGAGGGGAGCGTGGGAGGGAGTGGCTGCCACCTCTTCTGAGGCTGCGTGTTGGAGGTGGCCACGCCAGCCTGCTGGGGTCTCGTGGTCACTGCTCGGTCAGCCCTCGCTTGGCTGCCAGGGGCCCGGGCACAGCCTTGCCGTGTGCTTGGCGAAGGCACGATGCCACAGAGGGGCACCAAATGTGGTGAGCGACAGTCTGCCCACAGGTCAGAACTGCAGGAGGAGACCCACACCTGCTGGGTGCTGAGCAAACGAGACCTGACCGGATGGAAAGCCCCCCGGCTCCCGGAGGCCTGGGAAGCCAATGCAGAAGGTGCACACGCTCCTGGTGGATTCCAGCCTTTCCCGCCGTGGAGCCTATGGTCTCCGTGGAGGGCAAGTGTGGAGGGAGGGAGGCGAGGGGCCGGACCAGTCCAGATCCAGCTGACTGGCCTTGGGTGCCACTGAGCCCAGAGCCCCGGGCCCCGCGGCTGTCGAGGGGGTGTGGTGGGCAGTCCCACGCGAGGCGTGGGGACCTGCGGCAGCAGGCGACACCGGGAAGGGCTTGACGAACATCAGCTCATCTTGGGGGCAGTGTTCACATGATTCAGAACATACCTGCAACCACGGAAACCCCATCCGTGTGCTGGTGACACGGAGACCAAGTCGTCTGGTGCCCAGAGTGGAGCCCAGAGCAGGGTTCTGGAATATGTGAGCAAAGCCACATAGAAAGTCAGTGCGCAAAATGGTGTTTGATTCAGTCATAAACACCATCCTTGGAGGAGGAAATGGCAACCCACTCCAGTGTTCTTGCCTGGAGAGTTCTATGGGCAGAGGAGCCTGGTGGACTATGATCCACGGGCTCACAGAGCTGCACACGACTGAGCCTGCACACGCACACACACGTGTGCCATCCTGTACAAGGAGCTGGGAGCAGCCCTCCAGTGGCCGGGATGGGACACGGCTGGGGAGCCGAGGGGCCGGACAATGGGGCTCCCTGCCCCAGGCGAGGGTCTGAGGCTGCCGTGAGGAGGTCTGGCCTTAGACTGACCAGCACTGGGCACAAGCGAGGACGCCGATCAGAGGAGGAGGGCCCGGGCGGCTCGCAGGCGCAGCACCGCACCGCCAGCTGCCCAGCGTGGCGGCCTGCGGAGGACGTGTGAACTGTGAGCGAGCTGCCCGGGGACGAGGCTCCTGCCACGCCCCGCCAAGCGGCCCTTCTTTAGCAGGAAGCCTGAGGCCCGGCAGCTGCAAGCCAGGTGTGGGCGCCCCTCCCACCCGCCCCGCCCCGGGCAGCCCTCTGGGAGGACACATGGACACAAGGACAGACAGGGCCCTGGGGGGGCGGGGAAGAGGAGGGCCCAGGGCCCTGCTCCCCTCCCCATGCCCCTCCCCGGGCTGGAGCCGCTCTGGGGGGCCTTGCCCTCCACCAGGCTGGCTGTCTGCCGGCCTGCAGTGTGGGGCTGGCCTTCCCCGCCTGGACGTCCCTCTGGACGGGCCACGGGTGCTTCAGGGCGCAGGCCTCTGCCCCACAGTCCAGGCCTCAGAAACCACGGGGGAGGACGGAGGCCCTCAGAGAAGAGGGTCACGCCGGCCTGACCGGCAGAAGAGCCAGGGTCCACATGGCCTCGGAGGCCACCACCCTCTGCACGTCCTCCTGGAAGGGGCTGCGCTCGGGACGCAGTGCAGCTTCCGCCCTTCTGCGGCCCCGTAGGCCCCTGAAGACAGATGGGGGAAGCGCCCCGGCTTTTCTGAGACGCAGCTCACGGAACGTAGACCCACCCTCTAAAAGCGTGTGCTTCAGTGGCCTTGAGTTTGTTCATAGTGTCAAGCAGCTGTCACCTCTAGCCAATTCCAGAACCTTCCCACTGCCCCCAGAGAGTCCCCGTGTCCATCACAGCGGTCGTCCCCTCTGGCTGTCTACCCACCCTCCCTGCCCCTGGGGCCCACGCTCTGCCTCGCGGGCCCGGCCCGTGAGGGGCGTTCACATGCGTGCAACCTGCAGGCGTGGACTTCGGGACTCGTCCTTCACACCACGTCATGCTTTGGAGGTTCCTTTCTCCCTGTTCGTGCAGGCGTCAGGACCAGCCTCCTCGCTAGAGCTGAGTAGTGCTCCCTGTGTGGACGGACCACCTTTTGTTTATCGATTCATCTGCCAACAGCAGCGTGCCGGTCCCGCCTCCTGGCTCTGGAACACCTGTGAGGCCGCCTGTGCCTCGTGTGGACATCCGTGCATGCACAGGCCTGCGGGGCTGGGTGGCAGCTCCCTGACATTCCGGAGCAACTCCCTGGGCCCCCAGCGGCTGCCGACCCGGTGGGCGTGAAGCCCTGACCTGCTGATCCGCTTTCCCTGATGACCGCAGACGCTGAGCGATCGCTCCTGTGCTTGCTGGCTGTTCATGTAAATCATCAGGAGCCCGTGTGCGCTGTGTACACACTCAGCTGACTTGCAGGAGAGGCTGGTGTGTCAGTTTATAACAGCCTCACAAGTATTGCCTCTGTCCTTGGCCAGAAATAGTCACGTGACCTCTTGAACCCTGCTTGAAGGGGGCACGAGGCGTGTTTGAAGGGCATTAGCTGGTTGGAACCTCGGAGGGGTGGCCTGCCCCCTGCTGAGAAGGCGCGCCCCCCCGCCCCCCATCCCCAGGGCATGTGAGCCCCTTGGTTGCCAGCCCCACCCGCCTCCTGGGGGGGGAACCTGTGCTGACATCTGGTGAAGACAGAGCCCTCCCTGCCCATGCCCTGCAGGCCCCTCTCAGCTGTTCCACCTTGTTCTGCTCTGTGGGGCCCAGTCACATTTAGGGCAGCTCACGTGTCTCTGGGTGGCGGGGACTCCTGCCCGGGACAGCGGGCTGCCGGCCACCTCCTGGCTTTTCCCAGGAGACTTGGTGAGAAGTTTGAGCTTTGACGATGTGCAGCGTGTATCGCTGTCATGAATGCCATGTTCTCCTTGTCAGCGTTTCTAACTGGGAGTTGCTTTGCTGTCTGAACATTCGTTTTGTGTATGGATTTCCTCGTGAACTTACCTGTGGCTTCTGACTGTTTCTGCTGGTTCCTGGGCTGCTCGAGGTTGCAGCGGGGCGTGTGTGTGTGTGTGTGTGTGCGCGCGCGCGCATGCATGCACACGTCCACATGCTCTGGGGGCCTCGTGGACAGTGCACAGTGGGCTCTGAGGGCTGGGCCAGGGGAGGCCAGGGTCCGGGCTGGCATCACCGGGGGAGGGGCTGCAGGCCAGGCCCGTCCTCCTCCTGCCTCGTCCTTAGGGGAGCTCCACTGGGGACGCACGGCGGGCGTCAGGATTTGGGGTCATAAACAGGAGCCTGTGTCTCCCTCGGGGAAGCCAGGTCACAGCCTAGCACCTGCCACCCCGGAACCCCATTGGCACCCGCTGGGTCCACCCTGTCTGGCCAGGCCTCAGAGAGGTTGGGGTGGACCCAGGGGTTCACCCAACACCCCTGCCAGAAGCACTCGGGCACCCAGCGCACGGGTCCCCACGTGCTGCCCCCCACAGTGGGCCCCACGGGGCCGCTCCCACCACTCAAGCCTTTCACAGGCTGGGGGATCAGAACCGGCAGCCGGCAAGAGCTGGTCCCCAGGCCCCGGAGGGGGTTCTGGGGAGCCCTCTGGCCGCTGGCCCCACCTTGAGCTCTTCTGGGGGTACCAGGTGGACATGACGGCCCGCCCTGTCCTCTCTACCCCCAAACCCCAGGAAGGGGCTGGGGGCACAGAGGCCACCCTGGTCCGAGTGGGGACGTGAGGGTCCGTGGGGTCTATGTGACTGGCCCGGGGTGGGTGGCCCCGAGTGGTGGGCACAGCTGAGCGGCAGCACAGACTGAGTTACCCCAAATTCCCTCATCAGGGGCCTGGAGGCAGTGGGGTGAAGGGTGCCCCAGGCTGTGGGGAGCGGCTGGACGGGCCCAACGCCCCGCACTGGCTGGCGGTCCTGAGGGACTCCGGGGGGCTCCGTGGGGCTCCAGGGGGCGTAACCAGGCCATCGGACACCCCACCGTGTCTAGCCTGTGCCCCTCTTCCCCTGCTCCTCCTGTGGTCACCCCAGCCAAGCCTCATGGGCCCAAGGACGGGTTTTTCCTCAGCAGTTTCCAGGATCTTCCATTTGTTAAAACACTCACGGCTTTTGTTGGCAGGCTGGGCCCCAGCCCTGACCAGGGGCTGCCACCCCGACCTGCCCCGCCCGGTTACAAGGCCCCCAGGGACAGGGCATGGGGCGGCCAGCCGAGGCCTGGGGTGGGGCTCAGAGGGGGCGCCGAGACTGGCAGGAGGTGGGGGTGGATGTGGGCGGGTCTGGCTCCAGGAAACCCCCACGTTCCCCAAGAGTGAGGGAGGTGGCCTCTCTCCCGTCTCTCGTCCCCAAGGGCCCAGCCTAGCGCCCTCCTCGGGCCCCCTCCGCCCGCCCCTCCTCGCCCAGCCCGCCTCGTCCTTGCGCTGGGCGTGGGGGCAGCGCTGACTGCAGGTCTGACCCCTGGCCACCGCGGCCGCAGCAGCGACCCAGGGGACGGGCCCAGCTCACGCCAGACGCAGCACACGGGTCAGCCACGGGCGGGGCAGGCGAGGAGGGGCTGGGAAGGGCCGCTTCCTCCAGCAGGGCCGTGGGGAGGGGAGCTGCTCTAGGATGATGGGGGCTGTGTGTGTGGATCTGGGGGACGCCCTGGGGCAGCCAGGAGGCACAGACGGCAGGTGGGACCACCAGTGTCCTGTGAGACCGGACGTTTGCCGAGGACAGTGCGTTTTGCCGTCAAGGACAGGAACGAGGGGCTCTGCCCCTTCTCCCCCTCCGGATGCAGGGCTCTGCGCTCTGGGTGCCACCCGCCAGCCCTGACTCAGCTGTGGGTTGGGGGCTGTCTTCCCCCGTGGGAGACCTTAGTTTCTGGACAGAGGAGGACCGTCAGACGTCAGCTGCCCTGGACTGAAGCCCCTCGCCTCCATCGGAGTAAGTCTCCTGGGGGGCCCGCCAGCCTCCCCCTCGGGGCCCTCCTCTGGCCTCCACTGCTGGCAAGCTCCTGGCATGAGGGGAAGAGGGTCTCACCTGAGCCTGGACCCCGGGCCTGGGTGGGGTCAGCTCCCAGGTGGAGACAGCATGTGCAGGGGCAGCCAGGACAGGCCTCCTCCCGGGCCGACCTTCCTGAGGAAAGGCAGTAGATGTGTTTGCACTGAAAATCGCTCAGTGGTGGCCGACTCTTTGCGATCCCATGGACTATACAGTCCGTGGAGTTCTCCAGGCCAGAATCCTGGAGTGGGGAGCCTCTCCCTTCTCCAGGGGATCTTCCCAACCCAGGGATTGAACCCAGGTCTCCTGCATTGCAGGCGGATTCTTTACCAGCTGAGCCACCAGGGAAGCCCAATGTGTCTGTAAACCAACAACAAAAGAAGAAACTATTTACAACTCATGTTGTAGATAAGTTTAATTCCTTAATATGTGAAGAACTCTTGGAAATCAATAAGAAAAAGACCATCCATACTCTCCCAAACAGGAAATGAACAAAGATACATCCCAGGACACAGAGCCACGGGCAGTGTGCGGTTTCACAGGAGACAAGCACATGCAGAGGTTCTGTGTCCCGCTGTGACGTCTCTGTGAACTGGGAAGTTTGATAACCAGGGTGTCCTAGTGGCTGTGGAGAAGCGGTGCTTACGCACGTTTAATTTGGCCAGTGTGGGCGTGTCTCCCCAGGCTGTATGGGATGCATGTTGCATGAGCTATGAGACTCCTGGGAATCCCCTGGGACAGTGATCCAAGGACAAGGTTCAGGCTGAGCTGCTGTCTGTAACAGCGAAAGGCTGAAGGCACGAGGAGGGGGCGTAAACAGTGACTCATCTCCACGATGCAGCACCACGTGGCCATCGCCAGATCCCGGCCATCACCAGAAGAAATAGCTGTGTCAGCTGTGTGGGGGTCTCGGGGAGCAAGAGCCTTCCCAGGAACTCAGTGTGCCTCAGGTCTGAGGCCAGAGGGCCAGAGACACAGGACAGGAATGGGGTGTCTCTTCCAGGGCTGCATGTGGTGAGCCGGTGGCTGGGCTGGTCACGGGGGCCTGAGGTCCTCCACTAAGCGCCGGCCGCCAGCCCAGGGGACCAGATGGTTCTCTTTACGAGGGGAGCGCTGGCGGCCGGGGCAGAGAGCCCGGAAGAGCCTGCAGCTGGCCCTGCTCTCCGCACTTCTCCCTGATGTTGTTTTTTGCTGGAAAATCACTTCTGTGAATCCAGCTGGGCCTGGGCCCAGAGCAGCTGGGGGCGGTCCGGCTGGCGCTACGGCAAACTCAGGCCCCAGGCCTCTCTGGGCCCAGGCAGGATGGGGCCGGCTGGGCGGAGACTCGGAGGCCGCAGGGAGAGGGCCTGCCCCTACCCGCTGTCCTGCTCAGGCCGGCCACCCCGGACCGCTGGCCCCCAGCGCCCTGCCCAGGGCCCAGGTCGAGGGCAGAGGGTTGAGGCAGCCACCCTGGGCTCCTGAAGGGACCACATTGGGGGCAGCTTGATGGAGGGAGGCTGGGTTCCACTCAGTGCTGCGGATGGCAGGACCACCGTCAGGGCGTGCCTGGCCCTCGGCTGTCCCAGCCTCTTTGAGGCTGAACCTGCCATGAGGGCAGGTGGCGCCAGCCGGTTCCCCCTCGAGCTCTGTGCCTTTGCAGTCCTGTCATTGGGGGGGCTGCTCTGCCCACACTCCGGGCACAGAGACCGGCTGTCCTGCTCCATGCACTGGCGTCCCCATCACAGCGGATCACACGAGTGTGCACGCACACATGCACTCCAGCTCTCCCCGGCTTCCCTTCCATTTGGCCCCCTGTCTGTCTCTGTTGCTATGTCTGCTTTTTGACAAGCCTCAAAGTAGCGTAGTCCCAAGTTCGCAGAACCCTGTGAGCCCACATCCATTTGGAGATAAGAATTTACTGACAATAAACAGCTGGCATTCTGACTGAGTTGCCCTGAACTTCCGTTCCTGGTGGGGAACGCACTAGGGATTTCGGTGTTAAGCCCCAGCCCCACCTGCCCACGAGACCGGGAGGGTATGTTGGACACACAAAGTTTTACAAAATCAAGTCCCCGAGCCCATTCTCAGGAAGCTACTTCAGCACATGGAGCGTGAAAACCCAAGAGGAAGTCGTGGGGGTGGGAAGCGGGTGGCCAGCACGGAGGTCCCGGGCCAACCTGAGCTTCCGGGCTGAGGAAACGCCCCGGTCACTGATGCACTCACCCTCACGCCCTGGCCCCTGTGCGGGCCTCCTGAAACTCACACTTTTGCAAAGGAAGTTAAACCAAGAAAAGCTTGACGTAAAATGCAAAGTTTCAGCTCTGACAGGGGACAAGATCAGAAGTTGTCAACCCTGCTCTGACAACAGAGAAGTCAATAGGGTTTCCTGGATGCAGAACCAAGGTCAGGGGGCCAAGCAACCCCTGCAATCTCGGGGAGGGCTGACGGCCGCGTCTAGGCACAAGTCGCTCCCTGGGAGCCGAGGCCACGGGAGCAAACCAGGCGGGGGTGTCCGGGAGCTGGGGGACTTGCTGGAGGCCGGGTGGGCGGGCGAGCGGCTGCCCCGGTCACTGGGCCTGCCACTGACTCATGCGCGCCGAGCTCCGCGCACACACCCGGGATCCAGCCCCACTGCTGGGCCAAGCCCACGAGGCCGCCTAGGCCAGGGCTGACGGACAGGGTGCCCCGTCCGGATCGCTGTGAGAAGCCGCTGCAGAGTCCCTGGGCCCGTCTGCCAGCGCCGCGTGTCTCAGTTCTGTGGTGACACGGGGTGGGGGGGCGATCACTGGGCCTGGGGGAGGGACACTGGGTGGTTCTGCACACAGCTCACAGCAAGCAATGCCCGCCCCAACCCCTGCACAGCATGGCGGGAACATCCCTGGGCCAGGGTCAGAGGGTTCACGGGGACTCGGGGTTCAGGACCTCCCTTCAACACCATCCTCAGTGGAGTCGGAGGGGCAGCATTTTGGAAACAAGCTCCTGTGTTCAGCGCAGCTGCCCTGAGAGCATCAGGCCAAGGCCCCACCAGCCCGCAGCAGCTGGCACTCCACGGCCGGAGAGTGAGGCCTAGACCTGAGGGCAAAGGCACCCACGTCACACGGTCACCCTCCAACCCATGGAGGGTCCTGAGGTCAGCTGCTCTCCACAGGGGCCACCCCCTACCTGGGGGAGACCTGGGGGCTGGTCCCCATGTGCGGCCTATATGCCACCCAGGCTCATGGTGTAGTCACCCCACCTTTCCTCAAGATGGAATAGGAGTCACCCACCCGGGCTCTCGGTGTAGGGGTCACCCCACCTTAACTCACGGTGCAGGGGTCACCCCACCTTAACTCACGGTGTAGGGGTCACCCCACCTTAGCTCAGGATATAGAGGAGTCACCCCAACTAGGCTCACAGTGAAGAGTCCCCCACTTGGCTCACTCCTTAAGATAAGGCTGGATTGTCTTTTTTTTCCTCTAAGGATTTGGAAAGTTAATCTCAAAATTATTAGAAAATGCACCTGCTTTTTGTCTTCTCAAGTCAATTGGAAATCAGTGGGTTTTTTCTACCTTTTAAGTATTTTTTAGAGCTAAGGTTTGAAGCCATTTGTAATTTCCTTTGAGAAAGTTTTTTAAGTCTAACTTCTTAGGACGTTACAGAGCAATTCAGGTCTTTTACTTTGTGTTGGTTTACCAAGTGTTCTCTCTTATATTCTCATCAGAAAGTTTTCATCACATTCGCTGTGATTTGATTGACATCGGGAACTGTTTAGCAACCTCCTCTTGAGTCCTGATCCTGGTTGTAGCTGTCTTATTCTCTTTCTTTATCTGAAGGCAACAATTTTACTAACATATTATTTTCTCAAGTCCGTACTGAGTCCTGCCGTGTTCTCCTAAGCCTCCGCTCCAGCAGCTCCGGGTCGCTGCCGGCGTGCCGTGCACTTCCACCGTGGTCAGGACCCCGGGGGGAAGGGGGCGGCACCGCACACAGAGCAGCGAGGACCCCCAGGCTCAGGACCCCCCGGAGGAAGGGGGTGGCACCGCACACAGAGCAGCAAGGACCCCCAGGCTCAGGGCCCCCGGGGGGAAGGGGGCGGCACCGCACACAGAGCAGCGAGGACCCCCAGGTTCCAGTGAGGACGCAAAGGGCAAGCGGCTCCAGAAGCCAAAGGAGGCGGAGCCCAGCATGGACCCCCCGGAGCTGCCCGTCCAGCTCCGCCCCACAGGCGCTGGCCAAGAAGAGGACTGACCTCGCCAGTGCCCGTGAGACAAAGCCACTAAAACAGAGGCTGGGCGTGCCGGCTCTTTCTGGGACTTTTATTTCTTTAAAATAATTCATACAAATGGTTACGGTCACAAACATGATTTTAACCAAAATATTGCTAGCCTACCACATCAGCAGGACGGCACCGCGGGCCGGGTGCTGCACCCGTGGCTGGATGGAGGCCGCGCGCTCCCACCCAGCTGCCTCATGATGCCGTCTTCGTTGGAAACAAGGGGATCATGCCAAAGTTAGGAAAGACAGCCTTGGTTCTGTTTTTCTAAATTATTCTAAAAATAAGACAAGCAGGTAGAAAAAACAATGCACTGTGTGGCGTAAAAAGAAAAACGGGAAGGATTCATTGTCCTGAGAAGTTTGCCAACTGCCTGTCTAGGGCGCTCCTCACGCAGGAGGAACGGCCGGGAGCAGCGCCTTGGCCGCCCCGGCTCTCCTGCCGACAGCTGAGCAAACACACCTGTGATGTTCTAGAGACTGTACACAGACAAGGACATTCGGGGAGAGTGAACTACTAACTTCTGCTGCTTAACGAGGACGCGGAGGACGCGGAGGACGCGGGGCGCGGCCGGCCCTCGGGACGGGACAACTACAGTCGATGCGGGCAGCGGCGCCAGCTCAGCCCCGGCCCCCGGCCCGCTTCCGGAGACCGGGCCACCGCGGGCACCGCGCCTGCACACGCCCGTCCAGGGCTCGGCCAGCGCCCCGGCTGCAGAGCTCCGCCCCGGCTACAACTGGTCGCTCGCATGGTCTCTATCCGCCTCGGGCTTGACGGTTTGGCCGGGAGAAGGGGCGTGGGGAGGGTGGGAGACGGGGGGCAGGCCGTGGGACAGGGACATCGCGCTGGGGACGATGCCCTCCACGGCGGCCGGGATGCCGCTGGGTGCCACGCCTACCACGCCCGGGGGGTACCTGCTGGGGGAGAAGGCGCCGCATGAGCCCGGGGGGCGCCCTGTCCCATTTCGTGCGGCCAAGACCCAGGACGCCGCCCCATCCACCACCCTGAAGGCTGCCGCCCGCTCGGGCGCGTGTGCCCCAGCCGCCCAGGGCCACGGGGGCCCAGGGCCCCGCTTACCTGTACGCCGCCCCATTGAGCTCAGGGTGTACCACGGCGGGGTCCACGCTGGCCCAGTGGGTGGCGGCTGCCAGGTGGTCTTTGTTGACGCAGTTCTTCAGGCTGTCGGGGATCCGGCCTGGGAAACGCGGGGGAGTGAAGGATGGGGCCTGCGTCCCGAAGCCACCAGGGCCTGAGGGGGCTCTGACGGGGATGGGGCCGGCCGCCCCTGCGGGCGCAAGGCCCTAGGCAGAGCGGGCCCCGCCTGTCTGGGCAGGGTCCCCCTCGAAGCTCAGGGACCCCTAGCCTCAGGTGGGCGACCTCAGCTCACTGGTGCCTGCTCAGACCAGAGGTTTCAGGGCTGACGGGCCCGCCCAGGAAGCTCGCACACACAGAATTCTTCCTCAAAGGTGCGGAGAAAGACACACGAGCTGACACCCCCAGGACAGCGAAGGAGCGTCAAAGACGCGACACCAAGAACCCCTGCGTTCAGGGTCTGCCGCGCGGAAACGTCAGGCCCTGGTGGGTCTTGTCTCCTTCCGCTCCCAACCTGTGCCCCGCCCCGCGCCCCGCCCCCAAGGCCCACGGCCCCGCCCCGCGCCCCGCCCCCAAGGCCCACGGCCCCGCCCCGCCCCCAAGGCCCACGGCCCCGCCCCGCCCCCAAGGCCCACGGCCCCGCCCCGCGCCCCGCCCCCAAGGCCCACGGCCCCGCCCCCACGACCCTAGCAAGAGCCTGGGCTCCCCCACGCCCATGCCCCCACCCCCGACCCTGCCTACCTGTGATGGCTCTCCGGATCTCCCTGGCCGCCTCCTCACGCATCTCGATGGAGGCCTGCTCGCTGTACCAGGCCGCATGCGGGGTGCAGATCAGGTTGGGCGCGTCCTTCAAGGGGCCCTGGCTAAAGCTGCAGAGAGGTCAGAGGCTAAAGATCAGAGCCTGACTCTGGCCGGAGCCCACCCCCACCTGTCAGATCTGCCCAGCCCCTCCCTGACCTCAGTGGGGAGGGTCTCAACTGGGGACACGCCCAGCCCCTGCAGGTGATTTGAGCTCTCAGACCTGGGGCCCCTGAACACCCCTGCAGGCTCCAGGGGTGAGGACCCCCCGGGCCCTGCTGCCCGACAGCCTCTCGGCTGGGGCGTCTACACACGGCCACCTGGGGGCCAGCAGCCTCGGACACTTGACAGGGGGCCCTGGTCTCAGGTCTCCCCCTCCCCCAGGTGCAGGACCCAGGGCTGTCCTGGCCCACAGAGCTGAGCTCCCCTCCCGCTGAGACCTGGCTTGGCCCTGGAGGAAGGTCTACCCTAGGCCAAGCTCAGGCTGCCCAAAGGCAGGGCTGGGAGACCGGTGTGGACATGGCCTCACCCCCCACCAGGCCAGCCGCAGGCTAGCGCAGCACATGAGCCGCCCGCCCACGCTGGGGGCCCCGGGAGCAGCGGGAGGCACCTGAAGGGCTCTGACTCGTGCACGTCCAGGGCCGCGCCGCGGATCCGCCCCTCCTTCAGGGCCTGGGCCAGCGCCTTCTCGTCCACCAGGCCTCCCCGGGCCGTGTTCACCAGGAAAGCCCCTTGTCTCATCTGGGAAGGACAGACGGTGGGCCTGAAGACGCCCCTTCCCTGGTTCTGCGAAGGAGGCTGCCCCTGCTCCGAGATGGGGCACTCCCTGTGACCCCAGTTTCACCCCGCTGATGGGCTCAGGCAGCCGTCCGTGGGCGCAGGCCTCTTCCCTGGCAGGCTCCTGTCTGTCTAGGTCTCACTTGGTTCTCACGGATGGCACAGCCTGCCCAAGCCCCCAACCCCCAGAGGCTAGCCCAGCACGTGGGAACGGTGTCCGGCCTCACCCTCCACAGGGCTGGGGGCGTAGGGCAGACAACAGTCACGGCTCCACGTGTGCACACAAGAATGTGCAGGCACTCCCATGCACACACGTGCACACACAGAAGTATATGTAACCACATGTGCATGTGTCTGCATATGTGTGTGTAAGTTGCTCTCTCGTGTCTGACTCTGTCCATGGAATTCTCCAGACCAGAATACTGGAGTGGGTAGCCTTTCCCTTCTCCAGGGGATCTTTCCAGCCCGGGGACCAGGTCTCCCGGATTGCGGGCGGATTCTTTACCAGCTGAGCCACAAGGGAAGCCCAACCATATGTGCATGTGTGTGTATACACGTGTGGACAGACACAAATGCAAACCGTGACTGCACAGGCCTAGAAACATGGATACACATCTATACAACCCATGTGCACACACATTGGGGAGGGCCATTGTCATCCAAACTTGCCCACACCCAGGTGTGTGCACTGCACGTGCTCACAACACAGAAGCCAGTGTACACAGAGCCACTTGAAAGGCCCGGACCCAGGAGGGGCCGTGCAGGGTTAGACCGTCTCGCCCCCCGCCCCGCCCCGTCCCCCGCTCCAGGGGGTCCTGCAGGCGCAGACCTGCTTGACGGTGAAGTCGTTGATGAGGTGGTGGTTGTGCTCGTTGAGGCCGCAGTGCAGGGTCACGCAGTCGCTGTGGAAGAGCAGGTCCTGCAGCGTGCTGACCCGCTGCAGCCCCAGCGCCCGCTCCGTGCCGTCCGCCAGGTAGGGGTCGTAGAAGAGCACGTTGAAGCCGAAGGCCTTGGCCCGCAGTGCTACCGCCTGCCCCACGCGCCCTGGGGGAAGACGGGCATCACCCTGGGCGCCTGCCCCCAGAGGCCAGGCAGTGGGTGCGTGGGGAACGAGGTTTCAGGGAGAAGGGCCGGGGCCCCTGGAGTACGGGCACCCAGCAGTCCAGCGGACCTCCCAGGGCGGCACCGCGGGGGCTGGAGCAGCCACTGGCTCTGCAGGCGGGCGATGCAAGCCAGGAGCCCCGGCTCAGCCACTTCACTGCAGCACCCGGCTCCTCAAACCCAGGGAAGCCCAAAGAGGACTTCCGTTTTTATGAACAAACGTGGAAAGCAGAACTGTGTATCCAGCAGCTGCCACCGTGCAGCTCCTGGGTCCCCGGGAGCCACACACAGCGCCTCAGTGTGGCGCCACCACGGCTGCGACCCTGGCCTCTGCAAGCAGCACAGGTGCCGAGCCCCCGCCTCAGCTCACGCCGCCGGGGCCACCACTCTGCTTTCAGGCCGAGGGAACCAGAACACAGGCTGTGGGGGTCTCGAGGGGACGCAGGGTTGGCCGGAGCAGACAGCCAGGGCCATGGTCCCCAGGGCAGGTCTGACGGCCCCCAAGGACGACCAGGAGTCGGTTAGGATGCGGGCTCCGGGGCCTGTCTGCACCAACACTGCCTAGATGGGATGTGGCCCCAAATCCACCGGCCAGGGACATACAACCGCCCCACCCTCTCCGCGCCCCTTCCTCCTCCTCCATCACACCGAGCGGCCCCACCGGCCCCACCCTGGCTGGTTCCGGGCACAGGGGCCCCGTTGCTCGGTGTACGGTGCTTGCATGGCTATGGGGCTCTGACCAGCCTTGGTGTCTGTGTGGGCAGTCCAGCAGGACAGCAAGTCACATCGGGAGTGGGACATCCCCACGTCCTCAGACGTCCGTGGTCCTGACCTGAGCTAATGCAGGTGTGTCTCTGCCCTGCAGCTCCCCACAGCTGCACAGCGGGTGCCTCTGCCATGGAGAACCCTGGGGATCACAGATGGGGGCACAGGAGCTACGCCCCCAGGCAGGACAGGCTACTCCGTCCACACTCGCCCTCCCCTGCCTCCTCAACCCCCGAGGCCGGACCCACTCCAGTACCTCTGCCCCCAGCACGTCTCTGCTCCCTGGTTTGCTACCTGAGCTCAGGGCACCAGCCTGCAGGGCACGAGGGCAAGCGAGGGGGACAGCGAGCAGCCTCCCTCCACCCCGGACAGGACTCAGGGCAGCCGCCTCGGCCCCACATGACAGCCCTGGGCGTTCGGCAGGTTGAGCGTGCACAAGTGTGGACGCCCACAGGCCACACATGACCCACGCCACAGGGTACGCGTGACCCCGCCCAGAGGGCAGCACGACCCCGCCCACAGAGCATGCGTGACTCCGCCCATGGAGCACATGACCCTGAGGGCACTAACACCCGGGTGGGCGTGTGGCCCCGCCTGCTGTTCCTGGGGTAGCTAAGAGACCAAGCCACCCAGTGCTGCTCCCTGGCTGGACAGCCGTCCCAGGTAGAGAACCCTCCAGCAGCCTGGCCCAACAGCCTCTCCGTCCACAGGCGCGTGCATGGCGGAGGTCAGCGCACCTAGTCCGATGACGCCCAGGGTCTCCCCGCGGATCCTGGCAGCTCCGGAAGCCACCTCCCGGATCTGCTCAACGCTCTGGACGCGCGTGCCCTCCCGCAGCGCCTGGTGCAGCCACGTGGTCCTGCGGTACAGGTTGAGGATGTGGCACATGGTGGAGTCGGCGGTCTCCTCCACGGATGCGGCCGGCACATTGCAGACGGCAATGCCTGGAGATGCAAGACACGCGGGGCGGTCACTGGGATGGTCTTGGGTGCCACCGACACGTCCAGGCCAGGAGATCAAGGCAGGTTACCTGCCCCTGTCCTGGACCACTGGCCACTGGCCCTTCCTGGAACGGGTCTCGGCCAGGACACTCGTCCCCAAGCAGCGGCTTCCCCGCCCCTCAGCACAAGGAAGAACGGGGTGGGGGGCAGGGCGTGCATGGGAAACTGAACAAGAAGAGCTGGAGTCCCCGTCAGACTCAAGGCGGCGCCAGAGACCAGGCCCTGCAGGGCTTCAGAGGGGAGGACCACCCAGCACGCCCAGACGTTCCTGGAAGAAGGACGCAGCCCCAGCTGGTCAAATCAAGAGGCAGAGAGGACCAGCTCCGTCAGCAGGCACGAACCCTAGGGACACGCCGGCTCGGAGAGCACCCAGCGTGCCCGGCGACAGTGGGGCGGACGCCGCGGGGGACAGGAGATGGCGGGGTGGACGCTGGGGCGACAGAGCTCAGCGGGCCCAGGCAGGGTGAGCCCTGAGACGCATGGCGGCTGACAATGCAAGCGGCTCTCTCTGCGGTTCTGAGCTGTCAGTGACCAGGTGCCGTGGCTGAGTGAGTCCTAACCTCCCACAGGCGGTGACCAATACAAAGGAAACGCAGAGGCCATAGCCGAGCGGCACCGCAGGCAGGAAACTACCCAACAGACCCAATAGATTGAGTCTGTTTCCAAGTGTGAGTCACGCACGTGTGCTCGAGAGCATGTGCACAAGAGCACAGGCACACCCCCATATGCACACCAGCATGTACACACTCCCGTGTCCTGAGTCACAACAGAAACTTCCTTTCCCGGCCCGTCTCGTGAACAGGGGCATGAGAACCCTGACGCGGGCGTGCTGGCCGCCCCTGGACAGAGGCCTCCTGCCCGGGTCCCCGGGGGGTTCTGCAGGAGGGCGGGTGCACTGCCCGAGGCCCGGGCCTCCTGAGGGACAGTGCCGCCAGCCTGCACCTGCCCGAGGGGAGCTGGCGCGGGGCCCACACGCGGAGAGCCGTGTGGACGCCAGCCCCCAGGCCCCAGGCCCCCTCCGCGCGGGGAACCAAAAGCAGCGAGGGGGAGGGTCCCGAACGGCCTACCCAGGTCCCCGGCCGACTTGATGTCGATGTTGTCAAAGCCGCTGCCGATGCGCACGATTATCCGCAGAGCCTTGAACTTCTCCAGATCCTCCCTGGTCAGCGTGATGGTGTGGTACATCAGTGCGCCCACGGCCTCGTTCAGGACCTGCAGCGAGAGCAGCGTGGTGACCGGCGCTGCCCCGAGCAGCCCGCGCCCCTGTGGGCACAATAGGCTGTCTGGGTGGGAGGCCACCCGGTCCCCGCGTGAGCACCTGCCATGACCCGAGGGTAGCGGCGACCCAGCAGACCCGCCAAGGACACCTGCCGGGTCGACAGAGGGGACGGGGCTCGCCTGACTGACACAGGGAGGTGGGAAGGGGGCTGCCCTCTCCCTGGGCACTGGACGCCACAACAGATGGAAAACAAGGGCACTGGGAGGACCCGAGACCCCCAGAACCACCGATGGGGAGGGGAGCCATACCGCCATGCATGACCCACTCCCCGAAGAGGAGCCGCCGCGGGGCAGTGCACACCGGTCCCCAGGCAGTGAACACACAGCAGTGAGCACGGCACCCTTTCACACCGGGAGGGGCACACGTGGTCACCCATCACCGTCACCGTGTGGGCTGCTCCCCCCGGAAGGGTCGGGGGGCGGCTGCAGCCCGAGGCCTCTGTCCTGCGCACCGCGGACCTTGGGGGTGGCCTCCCTCGGCTCCGCACTGGGAGGGGCGTCAAGGCCAGGCACAGGTTTTATGTGTGCTCGGCCAAGAGGCTGGCCTGGCCAGTGCAGACCCCGCGAGGGGCCTGACAGCTCAGTCTCTGCCCCGCGGAGCATGGCCGGGGCACCACCCCCCCCCACCAGGGGGTCAGGATGCTTGCAGGGACGGGGTGTGCATGTCTCAGCGGGGCTGCCCCAGGTGAAACCCATGTGAGCAGGTAGCTGCCAGGGTCTCCTAAGAGCCTGGCGCACAGACCTCCCCACCCGCGGGGTCTGCTTGCGCTGCACCCCACGCAAAGCCCCTACCTGCGCACGTGCACAGCCCCACCCACCCCACCGCTGGCTGAACCCGCGTTCTGTCAGCACCCGTCCACCAGCGAGACATGCCTGGCTGGGGGGGGGGCGGGGGCACAGCCCAGAACCAGGAACGAGGGTCTGCTCCGGATGTGCTCAGAACAGCCAGAGACCTACCACCAGCTCTACCTCTGGACCCAAGGGCAGGGCCCGGGAGCTGAGCCACCTGGACCCAACGCATCAGACTTCCAGGACCTGCTGCAGCTGGGGACCCAGTTCATCCCTCCCTAATGGGCTGGTAATTATCCGCAACACCTCAGAGGCCATGGGGAGCCCGCGGGAGCCTGGCCGCAGCTGGGGACCCGGTTTATCCCTCCCTAACGGGCCGGTACAATTCACGACATCTCAAGAGGCCACAGGGAGCCTGCGGGACCTGTCGGCCACCCTCCCCTCTCCGCACAGAGCATCCAGCGCTGACTCGGGGTCCCCGGGGGGCAGAGGCTGCTGGACTCGCAGGGCTGCACGGCCAAGGCAGCGGCTGGCCCGCAGTGGACACAGCGAGTGCCAGGTGCGGGTGCTGAGGGGGACCCTGGGCAGGAGCCAACAACCTCTCAGATGGCCAACGGCCCCGGGCTCATCTCTCCTACGATCACGGGGTGTCCAATGGAGCCAGACGCAGGGCCCCCCAGAATGCAGTTCCTTGAGGGTGGCGTGGCCTTCCTTCTCGTCCTACTGGCCGAGGGGGCCCGGAGAACACAGCACAGGGGGAGAAAGGTCCAAGGCAGAGACCGCCGTCAGCAGGGGAGAGGGCCCAGGGCCTGGTCCTACATGTGTGGGCAGGTGCCGCCGGCCTAGCTCGGGCCCTCCCTGCTCAGAGGACCCAGGGATCCCAGCCCCAGGCACACGAACGGGCCAGCGGGACCACACTGAGTCCTGACAGCCGCCCGGCCTCCTAGGAGGGGGTCAGACGCAGGCCTGGTGAGGACGGTGTGAGGCAGTGGGCCGGCATCAGAGGCAGAGGGATTACGGGGGCACGCGGGGTGGGCAGGGCACGCGGCCGGGGCAGGGTGGGTGGCGAGGCGGGAGGCTCAGCCGGCAGGTCCCTGGGAAGGCCCCTCTGGCCGCCCCACGCTGTGTGGGCGCGGCTGTGAGGATGCCCCCAAGGCTGTGGGCGGGCTGGGTGGGGACAGAGGTCAGCGCCCACTGTGGGTAGGCGGGCAGGTGCTGGAACCGGAGAGGCGGACACGTGGCTGCCGGCGTCGGGAGGGGAGGCCCCGTGTGAAGCCTGGTCGGGCCTGGACAGCGGACGCGTGTGGCCCTCGACTGAGACGGGGGTGTGTGTCGGGGGGCGGGCTGAGGCAGGTGGGATGGGAAGGGGTCCTCGAGCGTCCTGGGCCGCGAGGCAGCGCATGGCCCGGGGCCATCTTGAAGGTTCTAAAGCTGGGAGACCATGCGGCTCCCAGTGTGTCCGCTGGTCTCCCTGAGGTGCGTGGGCGGCTCCCCACAAACCTCTTCAGGCTCTGGTCCCGCTGCTACCAGCCCGGGCACTTCCGCCCACCAGCACCACCCACCCGGCACCTGGTGACCCCACCTCATGTGAGGCGCACGCCAGTGGGCACCATGATTTTAGCTTTACCTTTAGACAGCATAT
The DNA here is from genome assembly GCF_019923935.1 of Bubalus bubalis. NCBI lineage: Eukaryota > Metazoa > Chordata > Mammalia > Artiodactyla > Bovidae > Bubalus > Bubalus bubalis. The sequence continues at coordinate 616,965 of NC_059163.1, forward strand.
TCAAAAGCAGAGAGATTACTTTGCCAACAAAGGTCCGTCTAGTCAAGGCTATGGTTTTCCCAGTGGTCGTGTATGGATGTGAGAGTTGGACTGTGAAGAAAACTGAGCGCTGAAGAATTGATGCTTTTGGACTGTGGTTTTGGAGGAGACTCTTGAGAGTCCCTAGGACTGCAAGGAGATCCAACCAGTCCATCCTAAAGGAGATCAATCCTGAATATTCATTGGAAGGACAGATGCTGAAGCTGAAACTCCAATACTTTGGCCACCTCATGCGAAGAGCTGACTCATTGGAAAAGACCCTGATGCTGGGAGGGATTGGAGGCAGGAGGAAAAGGGGACAACAGAGGATGAGAAGGCTGGATGGCATCACCAACTCAATGGACATGAGTCTGAGTAAATTCCGGGAGTTAGTGATGCACAGGGAGCCCTGGCGTGCTGCAGTCCATGGGGTCACGAGTCGGACATGACTGAGTGACTGAACTGAACTGATCTGAACTTCAGGTGTGGCTCACCCACACACGGTTGTGGGTAAACCCCTTTTCCATGCCTGGTCCTGTTTCTGCCGAGCGTCCCTGGAACCAGTACGAGGGGCAGCGTTCTCAGAGGGAAGCCCAGACGCCCCCAAGGGCAGTCCCACGGTGCATCCACCTCAGGGTGAGCCCACCGCAGGGCCACTGCACCACGCCCAGGCCCTGGGCCCCACTCCTGTTGGTTCCTCATGACCCTTTTCCTGGATGCAAAGTGGCCGCAACACCCCTGGTATGCCATCGACCTCCCACGGTCCACTCCCACCAACCTCCACCTGTTGTGTGACCAGCTTGTCACTGACTCAATGTTATCAAATCCACAGGGGCTACCAGGCCTGCCTGGCTGGGCACTGGGAGCAGCAGCACCTGAGGGGTGCTCACCAGGCACCAGCCCAGAGGTAGGCCATGGCGTGGCTGGGGGGCTGGGCACCTCCTCATCTCGAGGCTCCCCTCCCAGCATCTCACACACACAGACATGCATGCATGCACGCACGCATGCACACACACACGCACACATATGGGCACCTGCACACAGAGACACACACACACGTACACACAGACACACGTACCAGACACCTGCACACAAAACACATGCACACACACGTGAATACACAGACGCACACACATACACAAACATGTGCACACAGAAAACACATGCGCACGCACACACATGCAGAAACACGCACACACGTGTACACATGTACACACATACAGACGCCTGCACACAGATAAATACACGTGCGCATACAGACACGTGCGCATACAGACACGTGCGCATACAGACACGTGCACATACACATGCATGCACACACACATGCGTGTGCACACACCCTCAGTGAGGCCCAAGGCTGACATTCCCAGATGGCCCCAGGGGTTTCCGGATGACGGGCCAGGTGGAAGGACGGTGGGCTGAAGACTGCAATTCTCGGGGGTCTGCCGGAGCACACCAGATGGGCATGCGGGGGCGCCGTTGCCCTGGGAGTCTCCGGGGCCTGCAGGAGCACCGCCAGAGTGGCACGCGGGAGCCCGGCTGCCCGGGTGTCTGTGAGCTCTCGGGGTGGGGACGGGTCCCCCGCTCCTGCAGGCTGCTGGGCCGGGTGTACACCCCGCCCTCGCTCGCTCTCCGCTGGGACGGCCATCGCCGCCCGCTGAGGGGCTGTCTGCTGCTAACCCCAGCTGCTGCGTGCACTGCAGGCATCCCTCCGTCACCTCCTCTTCCCTGATCTATGCGATTTGTTTTGTGGGGAGACCGCTGGACTGCCTCATGGCCAGACAGCCCCTCCTTTCCACACGTGACCTGCAGAGCTGCCGCACTTGGTCTGTTGGGGGCTGGGGACGGGGGACGGCCTCGCGGACACTCCTCTCACTCCTGGGTTTGGCGCGCGCACAGGGCACTGCCCAGCATCCCTCAGGTCCCGAGCGGGCCCCCACTGGCACCACTTGGTCTGAGTTTCCCTGCGCTTCATGTCTGCCTCACCTGGTCTCAGCACATCCCTGCTGGGACTCCACTGACCAGGTCCCCGCTGCAGCCCCGTGACCCTTCCCTGAGCGCGCCCCCGTCTTCCCCAGCTGGCCTGGCCCTCGACGGGACCCCAGGCCTCCTCTTCCATGGCCGCCTCCACCTCATGGGGGCCTGAATTTCCCCCAAGAGCCTCAGAGGGAGTGGCCAAGGGGCAAGACACCCCCTCAGGGTCCGCATGCTGGGGAGGGGGGAGCAATCCCAGCTGAAACCCTTCTCCCAGGAGCTGTGCACCTGCCTGGGGCCACTTTGATTCCTGTCCCCCACCCGGGCGCTGGTGAAGTCTGAACCCTGAACCAAGGCCTCCGGGGGCCCCTGATACTTGTCCTGGCTCATGGTGGGAACATGGGAGCTTCCCTTCAGCTCTGAGGTTTCTCACGTTGTGGTGAAAATGTCCAACGTCCATCCAGCTATGAAGACGAGCTGGCGTTTGCCCAGTGCCTGCAGCCATTTGGTCTAGGGGCCCCGTCAGCTCCACAGCCATCGGGGTCCTGGACTTCTGTCTTGCTGCCCTGCTGTTCCCAGGCTCCATGTAGCTTCCCCTCAAAGTCTGGGTGGCTGCCCAGGCTCCAGCCGTCACATCTGGTTGCTGCTGGGCTGTGCTCAACTCTGCGGCCCCTGGACTGTAGCCCGCCAGGCTCCTCTGTCTATGGGATCTCCCAGGCAAGAGTACTGGAGTGGACGGCCGCTCCTTTCTCCAGGGGATCTTCCCAACCCAGGCATCAAACCCACGTCTCCTGAGGCTCCTGTGTTGGCAGATGCACTTGGCGCCTCTGTGCCACCCAGGCTGGCAGAGAGGAAAGACAGCTCTGCACACACAGGCTGCAGCGCCCCCTGGTAGGACTGGGTCACCCGCGCACCCCTGGCTCAAGTGGGGGTGGAAACAGGAGCCCCCAAGGCCGGCTGCACTGGGGCCCGGCACCCCGGGGAGTCTGCATCTCTCCATGCTCCTCATCTCTTCCACCTTCCCTCTGGGCTTCCCAAGACTACGTCTTCCAAGCTTCCTGCTAAAACTTAAATTTTTTGCTCCCGTATTTAGTTTCCAAGAGCTCCTCTAGCCCTTCTGGGACTCCTTTCTTGCTGCGTCCTGCGCAGTGTACAGTCAGGCAGCCCTCCGGCCTAAGAACAGCAGTCTCACGGTTCTAACATCTCTTCTCTCTGAAGCAGAAGGTTCTGTTCCCCGGACACTTCTTCTGCCTCTTCTCTGACAGGCAAGGCCTCGGCGTGGCTCCCGTGGGTTTCAGGACGTAGAGGGCCAGTTGGGGGGGTTGCCAGCTGCCTGGCGGGGTGGGCAGAGCTCGCTGCAGAGCCGAGGGCCCTGCCCCTGCCCAGGGGCCTACTGAGTAGCTTATATGGGTTTTATAGTAACTGGCTGAAATAGTTTTGGTAACTTACAATTTTAGAAGACACGTTTTATCTTAGTTTTCCAAGTCATTGGCAAAACTTGTTTTAATATTGCTTAAAATTTTTAACTTTTTTTAACTGGGTGATTCACTTTTGGCTGTGCTGGGTCTCTGGTGCTGCGTGTGGGCCTTCTCTGGTGGCAGCAGACAGGCTGCTCTCCAGGTGTGGTGCATGGGCTCCAGGGCATGTGGAAACTTCCCGAACCAGGGGCTGAACCTGTGTCCCCCATATTGGCAGGCAGATCTTAACCACTGAACCACCAGTGAAAACCTGCTTATGATTTTTAAAAACTTCTCCCTGTATTGTCTCTCTTTTATCTCTACTGGTTTTTCTAAGCGTATCTTTTCTGTTTGAAACCGTGTAAGACTCACAGGAAGCTGTCCATGGGTCACGTCCTATCGGAGGAGCCGCCACCTCCACGCAGGACAGCCGTCGCCACAGAGGAACGCCCTCCCGTCAGCACGTGAACCCGGCACCTCGGCCTCCCGGTCATGGAGACGGGACGGGGTGATGACTGGCCGTCCCTGCCGGCCAAGGCCAGCACCCGGCTCACTCTTCCTTCTGCTGGCCGAGCAGGCGCCGCGGGCCCGGGCCCCGGGCCGAGGGTGGCTGGGCTCCCTCTGGTTCCAGCCACGAGGCATGAAGCTGCTGGGGGCTCTCGGGAATGTCAGCGTGGCTGTGGGGCTTGCTTCTCGAGTAGAAACACTGGCCATGGGCCCGCCAGGCGGGCAGCCCGAGCCTGCTCGGCTCAGGGGCCCACCCACCTGGGCTCCAGGGGCCGCCGCGCTTCTCTCACCTGCAGTCCGCGCCCCCATCAGCACTGGGCTCCGCCCCCTCCGTCAGCTCTGCTCCTGGCCCGTCGCCGCCCTGGGTCCCACCTCGGGCCCTCACCCAGAGCCTCTGCCCCAGCCGGCCGCCTCCCGGCCACGCTGCCCACGCAGCCGGCAAGTCTGCTTCGCGCGCTCACGTCAGCGCCGCCGTTTCAGCTCCACATCTTCCTGACGTCTTTTCTGCGCTCGGCTCCTCCCGGATTCTCAGGCTGGTTTCCACATTGTGGTGGTGGCGGCAGCCGCCCCATGGCCTTGTGGGGCCCCTCCCGGGACTGTCTTTCACTCTGTTTTTTTTTTAATTCGCTCAGTTGTGTCTGATTCTTTGCAACCCCGTGGATGGTAGCCCGCCAGGCTCCTCTGCCCGTGGGATTCTCCAGGCAGGAGCAACTGGAGTGGGTGGCCATGCCCTTCTCCAAGGCTCTTCCTGACCCAGGGATTAAACCCGTGTCTCTTAATGCCTCCTGCTCTGGCAGGCGGATTCTTTACCACTAATGCCATCTGGGAACCCCCAAAAGTGAAAGTGAAAGTGTTAGTCGCTCAGTCGTGTCTGACTCTGCAACCCCATGGACAGTAGCCACCAGGCTCCTCCCATGGGAGTCTCCAGGCAGGAACACTGGAGTGGGCGGCCATGCCCTTCTCTGGGGCTCTTCCCAGCACAGTGATTGGGCCCAGGCCTCCCACGTTGCAGGAGGTCCCTTCCCGTCTGAGCCACGGGGACGCCCTTGTTCAGTCCTCCCCTCCCCTGAGGCCCAGTTGTCTTCATCTGCGCGCTGCACTAGCCGTGATCTGCATGACGACTTGGGGCCCAGGCTGACAGCCTCTCCCCACAGAGAACTGTCCCCTTCCTCCTGCCAGCCTCCCAGGCACAGGGCGGGGACCTCGATCACCCACGTTCAAGGCTGTGGGCAGTCCAGGGCAGATGTGGACACGTGAGGGCGGGTCTGGTTCCAGCTCAGCCTTTCCCCAGGGGCCCAGCACAGATCCGGGGTCCAGCCGGGCTCCATGCTCACTGGCCCATGAGGTGCCAAAGCCGCCCAGCCTCTCAGCCGCCACTGCCAGCCCAACAGGTGTGCCAGCCCAGCAGGCGTGGCCTGGCCATCGCCTTAGTTCACCCTGCAGCATCTGGGCCTCTCCCAACCCTGCGGGCCCTCCAAAGTGCCGAGGTTTTATAAGCCTTTGTCCAGCTTCCTCAACTGACTCGGGAAAGGTGGTTCTGAAGTCTGGTCGGCTGTGACTACAGACAGAAACCAGATTAACGCGCTCCCGTGCTGGGGAGCCTGGAGCTTCCGGGACTCGCGTCACGAGAGTGGCGACCACGCGGCACAGGGCGGGGGCGTCCCGGTGACCGCCGCCGTCATCAGCACGGGCTGGCTGGGGCGCCGCCCGCCCCCTGCCAGCACCGTCCACCACAGCTGAGTCCGAGGTGCCACTTTCTAGGGAAGACCTGTTTACAAGAGAGACGTCCCTGCGCCTCCCGACAGGCCAGGAGGCACCTGCTCCCCGCCTGCCCGCGTACCTTCTCGTGGATCTCCTGCGTGGACTGCGCGTCACAGAAGGCCACGGTGGCCACGTCCTTCAGGATGGGCATCTCCACCGTGCAGTCCCGGCCGTCCAGCAGCGCCACCAGGGGCCGGGGGTGCATGGGCCCGTTCATGATCGGAGGTCGGACGCCTGCAACGACAGGGCCGACGCTCAGCTCCCTCAGCCCACCCACCGTGGGCCTCGCGCAGCCCACCCTGAGGACGCTCAGCTCCCTGCCGGGGCCTCAGCCCACCCGCCGTGGGCCTCGCGCAGCCCACTCTGAGGACGCTCAGCTCCCTGCCGGGGCCTCAGCCCACCCGCCGTGGGCCTCACGCAGCCCACCCTGAGGACGCTCAGCTCCCTGCCGGGGCCTCAGCCCACCCGCCGTGGGCCTCGCGCAGCCCACCCTGAGGACTTCCAGCTCGGTGCATCCAGCCACCGAGACCTTTGTCAAAAATAAACTAAAAGAAGCCAGGGGCAGTTGGTACAGCTCGCTGCCACCTGAGCGGCCGCTGACGGCAATGACACCCCACCACAAACCAGGACCTTGGGGACACAGAGCCCCAGGCCCCCTGCACTGCAGCCAGGGTCAGACACGCAGGCCAGAACATGGGGCTCGCGGGCATGCCTCACATTTCTCTCTCAGACCAGGCTGCAGCATCACTGCCCCGAACCGACAAGGACCCAGCCGGCTGCAGCCGGAACAACCTCGGCCTGAAGGGCTGTCAGAAACTCCCTCCTTCCACCTGACGCCCAGGCGGACACAGGAGGGCGAGCGGACATGCGAGGTGGCCGCTTCCACGGCCTGCGTCGGACCCCGGCCCTGCGCCCCCAGCAGGGCGCCGGGCCCCTCTGTCTGCAGGGGACACAGTCACTGCCGCCCTGGTCTCTCCAGCTCCCCCTCAAGAACAGAGAGTCTCACTCGGGAACAGCACCCACGTCGGCGTGGCACACGCCCACCCACAGCTGTGTTCAGCTTCAACTTTGCAAACCTTGAACCACGCAGCCCTGAGAACTACGCCCTAGGGTCCAGGGGCCTCTTAGCCAGAAGGCGCTCATGGAGCCTTGAGTGAACCAGCGGGCGGGCCACACAGACAGGAGCCCCGCCAGACACCGAACGGAGCCCCGCCAGACACTGACCGGGGAGGGGGCACGGACAGGAGCTCCACCAGACACTGACCGGGGGGCACGGACGGGGGTCCCGCCAGACACCGAACGGAGCCCCGATGGGCACTGACCAGGGGGGCACCGACGGGGGCCCCGACAGAGGACACCAACCGGCAGGGCCGGGGTGGCAGTGACTCCCGGCCATGGCGAGTCTGCCGGGAGGTCCGGAGAAGCCTGCCACCTCCTGCGGCCTGGCCAGCACCTCCCCCGGGACCCTCTCCAGAAGCAAAGCCCAGGGCCCCTGGGGCGTCCCTGGCTGACCCCACACACTCGGGGACCAGGCGGCTCTCCTCCTCGGGCAGCCTTGCGTTCCCGAGCCCGAACCAACCTGCCATCTCTCAGTATGGGCGCAGCTCCCACGACCATGAATTCAACTGTTCAAAGCAGCTATCTTCAGAATCCCCCAGCAGAACCGTGGCCTGTCACTGCGTCCTCATCCCACGTCTTTAATTGTCTCGAACCAAAGCTCCTAGGCGCCCGTCCACGGCGACCACCGAAGCCCGCGCCGGGTCAAAGTCTGACTAAAAATTAAACACAAGAGACACGTTAAACGCCACTGAGGGCCAACTGGACTCCCGAGCCCGGGTCCCCACGTCCTCGACCCACAGCCACCAGGCGGGACATGGTGTGGGGGTGACCGGCCGGGCCACGGCCAGGACTCAGAGGCTAGAGGCTCACCCCAAAGGTCACATCCACATGCCTGGGACCCCCTAGACGTCACGCGGTGCGTGAGCTGGGAGGGGTGGAGGGTGGACAGCTCAGGGAACACGTCTGTGGCCAGTTCTGGAAGCTTCTGTCTCATGGGGCCCATCACTTCCTGGGCCTGGGATACGGCAAGCAGACTGGCCTTCCATGGAGGTTGCTGGGGAGAGGCCCCCGGGATGCAGACCCCAACCTGAACACCCCCCTCGCAGGCCTGGAGATGGGGGCTCCCCAGGCCAGTGGGCACATCAGCCCCCTTGGGCAGCGTCCTGCGGCAGGGGCTAGATTTAGGGGTGGTCTTCCCCAAACAGCTCCGGGGGCAGGACGACCCTGGACAGTGGCCGGGCCGGGACGGGGCCCGCAGGCGGGTCACACGCCATCGGGGACGTGGGCTGACAATCGGGGCTGGGGGTGAGCGCAGACCACCCAGCCCCCGCCCCGAGAGCCAGGTTCACCGTCTCAGGGCGAGGCCACCCCCAGCACGGGGCAGACCGTGGGCACCTGCCGCGGGGCAGGGGCCTCCCAAGGCCCAGGTGCCCTGTCCCCCTCACAGCGGCTGCCAGGAAAAGGGCCTGTGTCCACAGAGAGCGCCGAGTGGGCCTCCTCCTCACCCTACCCTGGGCTGCACAGCTGTGTCGGGCTGCAGGAGGCCGGCCCCACAGACTCCTGGGCCCCGTGGACAGTGACGTCCAGAGGCCCCCGCCCCAACTCCCATCTGCGCACAGCCCTTCCGAGGGCAGGACGACCCAGCCACGACCTACACCTTGGGTTGCCCGAGTCCTTCCTGATCCGGCCCCTCCCAAGAAGTACTGGCCAACAGACCAGGCTCAGGCCATGAACACAGGACATGGGGCAGGGGCAGCCCACTTCCAACAGCCCCTCCGTCAGCAGGCTGCTCCCCTCTGGGCCCACCACCCAACGGGCAGCCAGCACCCAAGCTGATCCCATCACTAGCTCCCGTGTGGCCTAGGGGTCACCCCCACGTGGCCGCGAGGGTTGAAGCCCCCCCAGCATCTGGGTCCTGTTTGCCATCTTTCACAGGCCCACGAGCGGGGGTCATGGCGCCTTGGGCCCCAGTCCCCACGGCGTGGACGGCAGCCCCGTCGTGAAAGGACTCGGTGCCCCGGATCTGTGCTTCCTGAGCCTGAGACACGCACTGGGCTGCCCTCACACAGAGCAGCAGCGCTCCTCTCTGAAACCACAAAACACGGGGAATCGACGTTTTCGTGGTGCAAATGGCGACGCTCCTCTGCCTTAACTTCCCTCCGTGAAAAATGTCCTCAATTAGCCGTCAGACAGCAAGTATCCCCCCAGCACGGCAGACATGGCCCCGGGACAGTAGGCCACCCCACCAAACCGCAGCAACCTCACCGCCAGCCCCCAGGCCTCAGCCTCTCAGAAGGCACTCGGGGACACTGACGGGCAAGGGATGCCCAGCCGCCGCGGCAAGCCAGCCACCAGGGACGCTGGCCCGCCTTGGGGTCTCCCTGGCTCAGCAGAGCTGCCCTGGGGCCCCAGCTTCACGCCCAGTGGCGCATCACAACCAGGGGTGGGGGTGTTCTGCTGGCTGCGATGGCCCCTTGGCCCACCCCTGTGCCCCGACGGGCAGGGCCAGGAGAGGGCACTCAGACAGCCCAGACTGCAGAGGCAGCAGGGAGCAGGCCCCAGCAGTCACCTCCGCACGGCCGAGTAGGCCGTCCTGTGTGCTGCCCTCTGCCCAGAGACCCACGTGTGCAGGTGATGGGACTCCAGAGGGGTTACAGCCGGCCTTCTGGCAGGAGGCTTCCGCCAGCCTCCTCCCTAAACCCCAGAGAAACCAGGAAGTGGGTGGGGGGCGCCCGACAGGCCTAAGCGGTCACTCACGGGCCCCCAGTCACCAGCGCCCTGCCTGCCTAGGGCCAGGCTCCGCCCCTCAAGTGAGGCCCCATGCCATGCCCTCCCAGCCCTGGTATGGCAGCCGGGACCCTGGGCCCTCGTGCCCACCGCCGGCCCACCTGCCGTGAAAACGGCCTCAAAAGGAAGCCCCGCTGCACCGAGCAGCCTGAAGGGGCTGGCATGTCCCCCCTCCATGGGGCAGAGGGTGCCCACCCACTGTGGGCCTGGGGGCTCGGGTGCCAGTCTGGACAGGCGGAGAGCCCTGGTCAGAGCTCAGGCCCAACGCACAGACTGGAGGCGCCCTCTGGCGGGCCACGCGAGTCTGCTCTGTGCCGGTCCCAGGGCCCTGTGGGCAGGACGGCAGGGTCCAGCAGCCAAGACTTGGGGGTTCGACCGTCTAGTCATGCTGGGGATAACGCAAGACCACGGTCGAGAAACTTCCAGGCTAGCGATGGGTACACTCGTGGGGTGAAAACGCTAAGCCCCACCTGGTTTCTACAGACAAGCAAACAGCAGCCCGTAAGCGACCTCACTGCGCAGCACACCCATGGCAGAGCCCGACACAGGGCCGCAGGACAGCCTCGGGGTCGCGGTCACGCCCAGGGCCCCAAGCCACCCCCATCCTGCACACCCCGCCAGGCGCCTCCTGGCCTCCGGGCAAATGGCGCCTTTAAGGAGGGTGGAGGAGGCCTGCAGGGACCCAGGCCCGTGGCCAGCAGGTGTGGCCCCGCAGTGGCACCCAGACACGTCCCATGCCCTCTGTGGGTGCAGGGCCATCCTGCAGGGGCCCCACCCCCACCCTGACTGGACGAGTCTCAGGGGAGACACGGGGGTCTGCGATCCTCCCCCCAGGGGAGCAGGGGTCGGAGTGACGGGGGGAGGGGTCGTGGCCAGAGGTCCCTCACCCTGCAGACTGCAGGCACACCTGCCCCGCACCCTCTCCAGAAACTGGGCCCTGTCTGGAGGTGACGCACGGCTGGCTCCTTGCAAAGAAACTCTGGGGACAGAAGGGATGGGGATGCCCCCTGCCCCCTGGGTGACTCCAGTGACCGTGGGGAGGGCCCATCTTGGAGGCAGGTGGCTGACAGTCAGGGCACCTACCAGGGTAGAGGCTCCGTCCCCTCAGTGGCAGGGCAGCGAGGGGCAGGTGGGTCACCTCATGACAGCCCAAGGTTCCCAGGTACTCACACACTGTCCTGGTCAGCCCCAGACCCAAGACTCTGAGCAGAGGGGCCTGGCCCCGTCCCCCTCCCACTCTGCACCTGCTGACCCCACGGAGGTGCTGTGGGCGCTCGGGGTGGGTGTGCCGGGAGCGGGGGTGGGGGTGGGGGGCAGGGAGACAGGCACACCTGCTGGGGGGGGAGGGGCTGCACCTGCTGGGCTGCAGCCTCCCCACTAGACTTCACTCTCTTCCTCCTAGTCTCACCCCCTACCAGCCTCCCTGGTCCCCTCCTGCCCTCTTTGGTTTTGCTCAGGGATGGACATGGATGCCAATCGACCTTTGGGGCCCTGAGACCAGGACACAGGCTCTGCTGGGCTGGGCTTCTGGGGGCACTCAGTGAGCACGTGGGGAGGCAGGGACTTCTGATGACCAGCCTGACGCAGGGACCATGCTGGCCCCACGGCAGGGGACAGGCGCCATGGGCAGCGTGGGCGGCAGTGCCCAGCGTGCACGCCTGCATCCAGCGGCACAGTGAGGGGCAGGGGACGCAGCGGCCGGTGAGAGAGGAAGCCCCTCTGAGAGCTGGACACAGCCCTGAGCTCCCCCGGCTCCCAGGCAAATGCTGGGAGAGGGTGATGACTGGATCTGCAGGGCCAAGGCGGACGTCCACGCCAGCCACGGCCCAGCTCGGGCCCAACAGGACGGAGGGCACTGGCCAAGGCCCAGCAGGCAGCCACGTCGACACCCCTCCCAGACCCCGGGACAGGCAGATGGCGCCCTGGAATGACACCTCATAGCAGCAAGAGGGGACGGAAGGGACCAGAGGGGACGGCCGGGGACTCGGGCTGCGACTTGACAGCCACGCTGAGGGCGATGCCGACAGGGGGAGCTGTGTGGGGGACACTCTGCACCGTCTCACGCTCACTCCCGCCCGTTCCACACACTGGGCGCGCGGCCCCGCACCGGACGGCCACTCCGCCCCGCCCCACCCCAGCCACCATGCGCCTGGGCCGCATTCTTGGGCACAGCTTCCCAGGGTGTGGCTGCTCTAGGAGAGACCAGGGCTGTGGCTGGCAGACTCCAGGGTCACCAGAGTCACTGAGCCCCCAGACTGATCACAGCACATCCCTGCCTCTGCAGGACGCCCAGGCTTCCTGAGAACCCGGCCCTAGGCCTCACTGCTCCCACAGCACCAGGTCAGGGACGTGGGCTGGCTCACGCCTCCTGATGCGGGCTACCGAACACTACAAAGTGAACACACCCAGAGCTCACCGCCAAACAGCCTCTGCTTCCTCTCCAGCCCCAGGAACTGCCCCTTCAAACTCAAGCTCCAAACTCTGCAGCCACGAACAGGGTCCCTGACCCCACGTCCAGTCCTCCAGCCATCTCCCTGACCCCGCGCCTCCCACACTCCACCAGGCCTCTGGCCTGCACACTGCGGCTCCTTGGTCACCGCAGTCCCTTGCACACGCCTCATCAGAAGGAAACGCACGCGTCACTGCCCCTGGTACCTTCCCATCCTCCTCTGCAAAGCCGGCCCATCGGTCAGGACGTGCCCTTTGGCTGACCACCAGTCACAGCTCTGACACGCCAATGCCCCCTGCCCACCCCCGTGTCACTCTGTTTGAAGAGCCGGCAGCAGCCACGCCTTCTCCAGCTCACCCCCACCCCCAGCACAGCCATCTGAGCAGGGGTCTGGCCACACTGACAGGGTGGGTCTGGCTGTGGTGGATGCTGAGCCCCTGTAGGCAAGGCCAGGGGGCTCCCCCAGGCACGCAGGGCTTCATAGCACCCGCAGCAGGACCACCCACCAGAGTCAGCCTCGTTCCGCAGTGTCCTCTCAACTCCTCAGAAACCAAAAGGCACCCCGCACTCGTGCTAGATAAAAGCTGTGCCGAGAGGCATGAGTGTGTCATGAAGACTCTTCCCCACGCGTTCACCTCTCCCGCCGTCTTCACTCATGCCCACCTGTGCGCACGTGTCCTGCTACCTTCAGGCTGCTGAGTCCCGGAAGAACTTCATCCACATCAAAGAACAGAGAGGGGCAGGTTCACTGTGATGCAAACCGTGACTCCGGAGGTCACCTTCCTGCCTTCCAGAGAGAGTCTGCACAGAGACCCTGGCCCTGAGCCTTGCTCCCTGCCCCCTGCCCCCCCAGGGCCTAGCACCCTCCCCATCCCCCGCCCTGCCCCTCCACCTGACAGGTGGCACCCGCTCAGTCACGTGACCCCACTTCTCATGCTCCATCCCCACTCTACAGCCACGACACAGCACAAGGAGTCCACGACCATGCACCGGTCAGGGGCTCGGCCCGGGGTTCCCTGAGGGCCAGGCCTGTGTTCTTGCCTGCTGCGACCACTCGTCCAGAGGCTCAGGGATGCTCCCCATGCAAGAATAGACAGGAGACGCTAACCCACAGGGCACCCCAAGCGTCCACACTGCTGGAGACAAGCTTTCTCCTGAGTATCTGTCTCTGCATACATACATTTGAGACTTGGGTGAGGGGGTCCTGGAGAGGGAGAAGGTGCCCCCATGGGATAAGACCTGGAGACCCCACTCTGGACCCCACATGTGCGACCCAACTGTCCAGTCATCCAGAGAAGCGGGACGGGTGGTATCACTCCTCGGGGCGGACTCGGAAGAAAACCAATCCCATCGCACGCCCGGACAGCGAGCCTGTCCTAACCAACCACAGAGAAGAGCATCACCGGAAAGGAGGCTGCCAGCCAGGCTCCCCGCTTCAGAGGCTGCCCGCCACAGGCCGCCTTCCCGGCAGGGCCAGGGCCGGGGGGCCCTCCGCGGCGAGCAGGCACCGGCCAGAGGGAGCCCCGGCCGAACCCACGGCCGCTCCTGCATCCACAAACCTCAGAGCCCGGGGCCCGGTCTGCGGACTCCCGGGGGAGGGCGGGCGCGCGGGAAGCCGCGGGGGGCGGCCCCTCCGCAACCGACCGGACGCGCCCCCACCGCGAGGGGGCCCCGGCCAGGGGAGCTGGGCCTGCTCGGGGGGCGCGACAGGTGGACACGGCCCGGCCCGACGGGGGCGGAGCACGGCGGCCAGCAAAGCACCACCGCGGGCCGCCCCCCGGTCGCAGGCTCGGGCGCCGCCCGGGCACGGAGGGTGCCTGCTCCCCACACTTGACAAAGCAAGGAGGGGACAGGGTGAGACGGACGCGGCCACAACCGTCCGGTCACTCGGGCGGACAGGGGCCCGGGACGGGTGTCACCTCCGCCGGTGACCGGCACGGCGCCCCCCGCCGCCTCGGCACGTCAGACGTTTCAACAGCGGGTCCGCAATGCCCAGGGGCGCAAAGCCCCGGAAGGCCCAGCCCCAGAGGACGAGGGGCCACCGGCGCGCCCGGCCTCCCTGCGGGGCCCCGCCGGCAGGAACCCCGCCAGCCGGGACCGCAGGGCGGACAGGCCGGCAGGGCCCCCGCCTCGGGCGCGGAGTCCCGGCCGCGACGGTCCTGAGGGCCCCGCACCCCTTTGTGTCACCTGCGCGGGCGGGCGGGGCGGCGGCGCACGCGCACTCGCGCACTGAAGCCCGCGCACGCGCGCGGCGCCCCCCGCGGCCCTGACCCCGGCCCCGCCCCCCGACGCCGGCGCGCACACGCACGCAGCACGCGCGCGGCACCGCCCACGGGCGGGGGAGCTGGGCACTCGCACGCAGCAGCCCGCGCATGCGCACGGCGCCCCCCGCGGCCCCGGCCCCCGGCCCCCGGCGCGCGGACGCCGGCGCGCACGCGCACTCGCACACAAAGCCGGCGCCCGCGCCCGCCCCGCCCGCCCCCGCGGCCCGGCCCCGCCCCGCCCCGCCCCCGCGGCCGGAAATGCGCGCGCGCGGCCTTACCGAGCGGCAGGCCCTTGTTGAGCAAGTGTGAGCTGCCCATGGAAAGGCGCGGGCGGCCGCGGGCCCCGACCAGTCCGGCGCGCTCCGCCGCGAGCCCGGCGCGTGGCGCGGCCTGGGCGCTGTCCGCCGCTCCGCCCGCTCGCCTGCGCCCGGGCGCCGCCGTGCCGAGCCGCCGCGCCGCGCCAGCAGCCGCTCCACCGGGCGGGGACAGGGCGCGCGCGCGGGCGGGGCTTCCGGCGCGGCGGCCTCCTGTTTCCAGGCGCGGGCGCCGCGCAGACCACGCGGGCGGCTGCAGGCCGCGCCCGCCCGCCCCACCCGCCCCCGGGGCCCGGCTCCTCGCCCCGCCCCGCCGGCCGCACCTGCCGGGCGCCCCGCGGGCCCCGCGCGTGCTCACGCTGCGGCCCCCCGGCCTGGAGCCCGTTGAGCCCCTCGTGCACCCTCCCGCGTGCTCCCATCCCGCACCCACGCGCCGGCCGCCGAGCGAGCGGTGTCTGCGAACCGGGGTTTTAAGTCCTTTTGGGCTCCTTGGGGCCATGAGGTCGTGGGAGGTAGCGGCGCCGCCCCCGGAGGGTTCCTCTGAGATAACCGGCCCTTGTGCTTGAGATCCGGGGACCGAGGAGGGCACAGGCCTGGGCGGGGAAGCTCCCCCGGAACCGGGTCGGTGGAGGTGGTCCCTGGGAAGCGGCCAGGTGTGTGGCCGAAGTCGGTGTAAATCCAACGTCCCCCACCCCCCAGCCCCAGCGAGCGACCTGTGCTTCGTTCCAGAACTCCTCCTGGCACTCGAGGGTCAGGAGAGCTCTCCAGGGTGGGAGGTCTCCAGGCCCCGGGGTCAAGGTGCTCCGGTCATGGGCAAGGACGGAGGCTGGCCCTGGGAGACCGTGATGTCTAGAGCAGCGGTGTCCTGGCAGTGGGAGTGCTGTCAGGCGGCCTTGGGGACACGCAGTGCCCGTATTCATAGGTGAGCAGCACTGAACCAGACTGCGGTGGGCTGGTGAAACGTGAGGAGCCGTCCTGAGAGCAGCTGGCCTCTATGCATCCTGCAGATCCACAAGCCAGCGAGAAAGTGTGGGTGGGTTTGATAAGCGACGACAGGGGAACCGGGTAGCTATCCACAGAACAGATGCTTTTAAACTCGCGCTTGGTACTCACCTGTGAGATTACCTCCCAAATTGGATTAATTAGAACATTTAGGGGAAATGAGAAAACAGGGTTAAATGAACATTCAGCAAGTCTCTGAGAGAACTTTCCTGAACACAGACACAAAACCACTCACAAGGGAAAGCCCGGCACCCCAGACCTGGGCGCGTGTCTGGCCCACACACCCTTCCTGTTCTCTCAGTTAACTGGGGATGGGGCCCCTGAAGCGGCTCCTCCAGCCCCTCCTGTCCAAGACCAGGGTTCTCCTTCCGTCCCCGGTCCCCGGCCCGGGGTCACCTGCCCCTCTCCAGTCCAGCAAGCTGCACAGTGAGCGTGAGAACGGAAATCGAATTCCACTGTGCCCTGCTCAGAGCCCTGCCGCCTTCTCATTGCACTGGGCGGGTCACAGAGCCCTGGGCCGGCGACCTGTATCTCCCCCAGCCTTCCTTCCGTGCCTGGCCCGTGCTCCATCCTGGCATCCTCCTCCCTCCTGCCGCATCTGCGGTTTCTGCTGCCTTCCCGTCCCCCCCGCTTCCCGTGGTCAGTTTCTCCTCCACGCCCCATGCCTGCTTTCGGACTCAGCTTTGTCTGGGCCTCCTTCCCGCTGCCCTGTGAGTTCCCTGAGGACAGGGGGTCTGCACCCCCACCCTTCTGCATTCGAGGAGGGAGACCACTGGATGGAGGCATGGGAGGAACTGACCAGCCCTCCACACGTGCCTGTCCCACACGTATTCCCTGCGTTCTCAGGACCAGTCCAGGGCACCCAGGCCACAGGCTCCCGCCTCTGATGCACCAACACCCCTCACCCGTCCCCACCTTGGAGCATGGCCCTAAGGACCCGGAATAGCCTGCAGAGAACTGCCCTGCAGACCAAGGCTGGGCTGGCGGGCAAGGAGGCCTGAAGGAGCTCACCCCTGTCTCCCCACAGTGCAGGGCGGGCCTGGACCTGGGACAGCACCCACCCCACCCGGCCAGCTCTGCTCTCACCTCCCGGTGAAGCCCCCTCCCAGGAGGACTCACCCCCTGGAAGGAGGGCCCGGGAGGAGCCCCAGCCCTTCAGCTGGACCTGCGTGTGTACCCAGAATACATCCTGGGGCTTCAGCTCTGCCTCCCTAACAGCCCTCTACAGAGATGGGCCCAAGAAGACTGGAATGTGTTGGTTCTTTCGGGAAGAGACCAGACCCCGCCACAAGGTCACCAGACCGGTTGCCCCTGCAGTCCAGGCTTCTTAAGGAATGCTAGAATTTTTCTAATGCCAAAAGTTAATATTTTCCTTTTCTCTCTGTGAATAAGAAAAGATCCTATCTCTGAGCCACTCTGAATGTTGTTCAGATCCTGCATAATTTCTAAACCAGTGGGCAGTGTGGACACCAGCCATGTGCCCCGTGTCCATCACTGCTGTGGGCCATCCACTCTCCCTGGGCTCAGTGGTCCCTGCAGGCACATCGTGGGCGCCCCCCAGGAAAGCTGTGTCCTCCACAGGCCTGAAAGGCAGCCTCAGATGCAGCTTCTGGCTGAACAGGAGTGGCTCTGGCTGCTCTCACCGGCATCAGGGCACGCGGGCCGCTCCCCACTTTCACCACCACTGAGGTCAGTGTGCCTGAGGGTCTGCTTGGGCGTGGGCAGGCAGCAGAAATGGCCATGCAGAGGGTTGTGGCAGGTGGGAGGAGGGGGCAGGTGTGGAGTCTGAGGCAGGGAAGGGGCAGCCCCTCAGGGATCTTGGGAAGGCAGTGCAGAAAAGGAGGCAGGGCATGGCTGGGAGAGGCAGGAGACTGTGGCCCGCAAGGGCAGGGCCCTGGGTCCGGCTCCTGCTCCTGGACAGGAGGGGCGGTGCACAAGGCAGGGGCCCCTCCCAGCCCTCCAGGAGAAGGCCAGAGGAGCAGGAGAGGCCGGCCACAGCTGCGGGTGGCAGGGCCTGGAGGACTTGGGGCTGGGACCCCAGGGTCGGGCGGCCATCTGCCTCCACCGGGAGCTGGAGGGCCAGCAGGTCAGCGGGGGAGGAACCGCAGCCCCTGGACGTGCAGTGGGGAGAGGGCGGCAGAGAGGGGAGGCTCCCACAGCCTGAGTGGACTTCGGACTCCCACAGGAGGGGCCCTTTCACCATGGTCCCGAGCTGCAGCTCCAGTGCGAGGGACCAGGTCCAGCTGAGACGGGCACATGTCCCTCCGCATGTTCTGCGCCCAGGGGTACGTTCCTGACCCCATCCCTCTGTCCCGAGCACCTCTCCTTGCACCGGGGCTCCGGCCCCAAAGCCCCAGGCTCCCCACTGCGTGTGCCCAGAGCTGTGATCATGAGGCCCTGGTGGACCTCGTGGTTGTCGTGGACATGCCACGTCCACAGCCTTGAATTCAACTTAAATACTTGCATCTGTCATGTGTGGGAGCCACACTCCCTTCCGGGTCACTTCGCACTGGAACCAACTGGGAGGGACAGCGCATCCTCACTCCCACTGCCTGAGCAACCTTCTGAGGCCAGCGCCTCCCCCAGGGCTCGTCACTGCACCCCAGGCTACAGGTGTCTTGGTCTGTACCACCTCAGCATCACCTCGTGGTCCACTGATGCAGGGCCTGGAAACTTCGATGAGCTGCTGGAAGGGAGCACCAGGCTGCCAACCAGACGCCGGCCAGGTCAACAAAGCGTTGAAGGTGCACCTGAAGCAGAAACGGATGGATGCCACAGTGCTCATGATCCAGCCTGCAAAGCGCCCCAGAACTTGTGTACGAGCCTCAGGGTTTCAGCTGTGAGAGGAGGAGGCTCATAACACCTCCCATCAGGGGAACTGCCGGCTGTGGGGGGCTCCAAGGGGGTGGACGGGGGCTGTGGCCATGGGGTGGTGCTCTCCCCTGCTGGACCAGGTCCCATCTCTTTGATCATAAGTGGGATAAAAGTCGACGGTCTAGCAGGCTGTCTAGGACTCCATGAAACACGGCGTGTTGCCCCAAAGCTGCTTCTAACGCCCTTGTGTGCAAGGCGTGTGGAGGGCCCACACACAGCAAGACCCTGCCCAGCTCCCGACTGAGGAGGCTCTCCTTGAGTGTGGGGATGCCACCTTGGGTGGTGAGGGAGAAGGGGTCCCACCATGCAGGTCCTCTTGAGACGCGTCCCGTGGGTGAGTTCAGTGAAAGCCTGGAACTCGTGAGGTATCCGCTGAGTCCGGGTGACAGGGACACTTATGGATGGAACTGTGCCCCAGCCCTGCTGGTCACGTGCTGTGGTCCCAACCCCATATACCACCAAGTGTTTCCTTATCTGGAGAGAGGTGAGGTCAGCAAGGTGGGCCCTAACTGTGACTGGTGTCCTCATAAGAGGAGAGGATGGAGCTACCAGACGTCCCGGGAGAAGACACTGTGAGGATGTGGGCAGAGATTAGTGAAGCTAAGGACTCCAGCATCCCTCAGGGTGAGTGGAGAAGCCAGGACAGACTCCCCTCCTCACACCTCAGTAGGCACCCCTCTGCTGCCACCTTGGCCTCAAGAACTGAGCCACTAAACGTCTGTTCTGTAAGCCAGCCAGTCTGCAGTGCTTTGATATGGCAATGCTAGAAAGCCAGTACAGAGGGGAATGGTGAACGTGCTGAAGATAAGACCAGAGAGATCTTAGAAGTAAAGCAAAGGAGACTTGCAGCTCTCGCGTTCCCCATGATGAGGAGCCCCAGGCCTGCTGCCGCAGAACTTGCAGAGACAAAACATGGAGCCAATTCATGAGGAAGCCGGACACAAGCAGAGTGCATGTGGACGGACAGGCCCGGAAGGCTGGTCTCAGAGCCTCAGGGTGTCAGTCTTGACACCCACACCGGCCCGCCTGAGACAAGGGCCCTCACGGGGGGCACCCTCTGGAGGAACACAAAGCAGGAGGCCCATGGGCCTGGGCTGCTGAGGCGAGGGGCTCAGGCCCTGCTGGAGCTGTGCACTCAGCCGCTCAGTCGTGTCCCACTGAGCGAGTTGGACTGCTGCAGTTGGACCACAAAGAGGGCTGAGTGCTGAAGAATTAATGCTTTCGAACTGTGGTGCTGGAGAAGACTCTTGAGAGTCCCTTGGACTGCAAGGAGATCAAACTAGTCAATGCTAAAGGAAACTAACACTGAATATTCATTGGAAGAACTGAACTGTAACTGAAACTCCAGTACTTTGGCCATCTGGTGCAAAGAGCTGACTTATTGGAAAAGACCCTGATGCTGGGAAAGATTGAGGACAGGAGAAGGGGATGACAGAGGATGAGATGATTGGATGGCATCATTGACTAAATAGACATGAATTTAAGCAAACTCTGGGAGATGGTGAAGGACAGGGAAGCGTGGTGTGCTGCAGTCCACTGGGTCACAAAAAGTCAGACATGACTTAGGGACTGAACAAGAGCAATAGCAAGCAATAATCACATTAAAATTAAACAGAGAAAATTGGCCACTTTTTAAAAAAAATCACTTGCCAAAGTGGATGAAGAAAACCAAATCCAGCTATTTCCTAACCCCAGTTACTGATTTTCTGTCACTGAGTTTCGATGTAACCTTGTTACACAACAATTGAAAACTAATATGAACTACAAAAGTCATATTGTGGCAAGATTGAAGAAGAAATGAGGAAAGAAGGCTGTGCTAAACAATGTTAGGAATGAACAATGAGACATAACCACAGACAAAACAGAGATTTTTAAAATCAAAAGAAGACACTGCAACCGACTTTGCCAACAAATTCAAAGCTTAAATCAAATACAAAATATTCTCTTAAAAATTAAACTCATCAAAACTCCCTCAGGGAATTCCCTGGTGGTCCAGTGGTTCAAGACTTCATACTTTCAACACAGGGGGTGTGGGTCCCATCCCTGGTTGAGGAGGTAAGATCTTGCAAGCCACGAGGCCAAAAAAACACTAAAACAAACAAAGCAAAAAACTCACTCAAGAAACAATAGAATACCCAAATAGCCCAATAACGGCAAAGAAAATGAATTACCAGTTTAAAGATCTACCCCCATCCTAAAGTGCAGATGGCTTAAAGAAAAGTTCTATCAAATATTTAACAAGCAGGTAATCCAAATCTTATCAAAGTATTTCAGGTAATTAAGAAGTAGGAAGGCTACCCAAATAATCTTGAGACATCAACCCAGATGTTACAATGAAATTTTTAAAAATACAGACTAGTCATATTTAGAAACAGAAATATGAAATTATCAAAACATTAACAAATCAAATCTGTCGATATGTATCAAAAATAATTGCACCAAATTAAGTTTGTTTCAGGGAAGTAAGAGTGCTGTATCATTAGAAAACATATTAACATTGAACACATTAACAATGAATGAAAAATTTTCACTGAATCATCACAATAAATACAAGCAATGTTTATAAAATCTAACAAACATTTTTTTTCCATCCAGAGGAAATCCACATAGAATCCACAAAGAAAATTCAGTCATTTTGAAGTGGACAATTCAGTGGCTTCTAGTACATTTGGTGCTATGCAACCATCACACTATACAATTCTAGACCATTTTCATCACCCCCTAAGAGCTGACTGTGGCTCAGATCATGAACTCCTCATTGCAAAATTCAGACTTAAACTGAAGAAAGTAGGTAAAACCAACAGATGATTCAGGTATGACCTAAATCAAATCCCTTATGATTATACAGTGGAAGTGAGAAATAGATTCAAGGAATTAGATCTGGTAGACAGAGTGTGTGAAGAATTATGGGTGGAGGTTCATAACATTGTACAGGACGTGGTGACCAAAACCATCCCCAAGAAAAAGGAATGCAAAAAAGCAAAATGGTTGTCTGAGGAGGCCTTATAAATAGCTGAGAAAAGAAGAGAAGCATAAGGCAAAGGAGAAAAGGAAATATATACCCATCTCAATGCAGAGTTCTAAAGAATAGCAAGGAGAGATAAGAAATCAATGCACAGAAAGAGGAAAACAATAGAATGTGAAAAACTAGAGATCTCTTCAAGAAAATTAGATGTACCAAGTGAACACTTCATGTAAAAATGGGCTCAGTAAAGGACAGAAACAGAATGGACTGAAAAGAAACAGAAGATATTAAGAGATGGCAAGAATACACAGAACTATACAAAAAAGATCTCAATGATGCAGATAACCACGATGGCATGATCACTCACCTAGAATGAGACATCCTGGAGTACGAAGTCAAGTGGGCCTTAGGAATCATCACTACGAACAAAGCTAGTGGAAATGGTGGAATTCCAGCTGAGATATTTCAAATCCGAAAAGATAATGCTGTGAAAGTGCTACACTCAATATGCCAGCAAATTTGGAAAACTCAGCAGTGGCCACAGGACTGGAAAAGGTCAGCTTTCATTCCAATCCCAAAGAAAGGCAATGCCAAAGAATGTTCAAACTACCACACAATTGCACTCATCTCACACGCTAGCAAAGTAATGCTCAAAATTCTACAAGCTAGGCTTCAACAGTATGTGAAACGAGAACTTCCAGATGTTCAAGCTGGATTTAGAAAAGGCAGAGGAAGCAGAGATCAAATTGCCAACATCCGCTGGATCATCAAAAAGCAAGAGAGTTCCAGAAAAACATTTATTTCTGTTTTATTGACTATGCCAAAGCCTTTGACTGTGTGGATCACAATAAACTGTAGAAAATTCTGAAAGAGATGGGAATACCAGACCACCTGACCTGCCTCTTAAGAAACCTATATGCAGGTCAGGAAGCAACAGTTAGAACTGGACATGGAACAACAGACTGGTTCCACATAGGAAAAGGAGTACATCAAAGCTGTATATTGTCACCCTACTTATTTAACTTCTATGCAGAGTACATCATGAGAAACGCTGGGCTGGAAGAAGTACAAGCTGGAATCAAGATTGCCGGGAGAAATATCAATAACCTCAGATATGCGGATGACACCACCCTTATGGCAGAAAGTGAAGAGGAACTCAAAAGCCTCTTGATGAAAGTGAAAGTGAAGAGTGAAAAAGTTGGCTTAAAGCTCAACATTCAGAAAACGAAGATCATGGCATCTGGTCCCATCACTTCCTGGGAAATAGATGGGGAAACAGTGGCTGACTTTCTTTCCTTGGGCTACAAAATCACTGCAGATGGTGACTGCAGCCGTGACATTAAAAGACGCTTACTCCTGGAAAGATAAGCTATGACCAAACTAGACAGCATATTAAAAAGCAGAGATGTTACTTTGCCAACAAAGGTCCGTATGGTCAAAGCTATGGTTTTTCCAGTGGTCATGTACGGATGTGAGAGCTGGACCATAAAGAAAGCTGAGAGCTGAAGAGTTGATGCTTTTTTAAAAAATTGATTTGTTTTTTAATTGAAGGATAACTTCTTAATAGAATTTTGTTGTTTTCTGTCAAACCACAATGTGAATCAGCCATAGATACGTCCCCTCCCTCTTGAACCTCCCTCCCAGCTCCCTCCCCATCCCACCCCTCTGTATCTAGGTTGATACAGAGCCCCTGTTTGAGTTCCCTAAGACATACAGCAAATTCTCATTGGCTCTCTATTTTACATATGGTAGTGTGAGCTTCCACGGTACTCTCTCCATACAGTTCACCCTCTCCTGCCCTCTCCCCCGTCCATAAGTCTGTTCTCTATGTCTGTTTCTCCAGTGCTGCCCTGCAAATAAATTCTTCGGTACCATCTTTCTAGATTCGCACATATGCATTAGTATACGATATTTATCTTTCTCTTTCTGACTTACTTCATTCTGTATAACGGGCTCTAGGTTCATCCACCTCATTAGAACTGACTCAAATGTATTCCTTTTATGGCTGAGTAATATTCCATTGTGTATATGTACCAAAACTTCTTTATCCATTCATTTGTCAATGGACATCTAGGTTGCTTCGCCATTCTAGCTATTGTAAATAATGCTGCAATGAACATTGGGGTACATATTCCTTTTCAAATTTGGTTTCCTCAGGATGTATGCCTAGGAGTGGGATTGCTGGATCGTATAGTGGTTTTATTCCTAGCTTTTAAAGGAATCTCCATACTGTCTTCCATAGTGGTTGTATCAATTTACATTGCCACCAACAGTGAAAGAAGGTTCTCTTTTCTCCACAATCTCTCCAGCATTTATTGTTTGTAGACTTTTTGATGATGGCTATTCTGACCAGGAGGAGAAGGGGACGACAGAGGATGAGATGGCTGGATGGCATCACTGACTTGATGGACATGAGTTTGGGTAAACTCCAGGAGTTGGTGATGGATAGGGAGGCCTGGCATGCTATGATTCATGGGGTCGCAAAGAGTTGGACACGACTGAGCAACTGAACTGAACTGATTCCGACCAGTGTGAAGTGATATCTCATGGTAGTTTTGATTTGCATTTCTCTAATAATAAGCATCTGGTCCCATCACTTCATGGGAAATAGATGTGGAAACAGTATCAGACTTTATTTTTGGGGGCTCCAAAATCACTGCAGATGGTGACTGCAGCCATGAAATTAAAAGATGCTTACTCCTTGGAAGGAAAGTTATGATCAACCTAGATAGCATATTCAAAAGCAGAGACGTTACTTTGCCAACAAAGGTCCATCTAGTCAAGGCTATGGTTTTTCCTGTGGTGTATGGATGCAAGAGTTGGACTGTGAAGAAAGTTGAGCACCGAAGAATTGATGCTTTTGAACTGTGGTATTGGAGAAGACTCTTGAGAGTCCCTTGGACTGCAAGGAGATCCAACCAGTCCATCCTAAAGGAGATCAGCCCTGGGTATTCTTTGGAAAGAATGATGCTAAAGCTGAAACTCCAGTACTTTGGCCACCTCATGAGAAGAGTTGACTCATTGGAAAAGACTCATGCTGGGAAGGATTGGGGGCAGGAGGAGAAGGGGATGACAGAGGATGAGATGGCTGGATGGCATCACCAACTCGATGGACGTGAGTTTGAGTGAACTCTGGGAGATGGTGATGGACAGGGAGGCCTGGCGTGCTGCGATTCATGGGGTCGCAAAGAGTTGGACACGACTGAGCGACTGAACTGAACTGAATAATGAGTGATGTTGAGCATCTTTTCATGTGTTTGTTAGCCATCTGTATGTCTTCTTTGGAGACATGTCTGTTTAGTTCTTTTCCCCACTCTTTGATTGGTTGTCTGTTTTTCTTGTATTGAGCTGCATGAGCTGCTTGTATATTTTGGAGATTAACCCTTTGTTGGTTGTTTCATTTGCTATTATTTTCTCCCAATCTGAGGGTTATCTTTTCACCTTGCTTATAGTTTCCTTTGCTTTTCTTCTAAGTTTAATCAGGTCCCACTTGCTTACTTTTGTTTTTATTTCCATTACTCTAGAAGGTGGGTCATTCAGGATCTTGCTTTGATTTATGTCATCAAGTGTCCTGCCTATGTTTTCCTCTAAGAGTTTTATAGTTTCTGGTCTTACATTTAGGTCGTTAATCCATTTAGAGTTTATCTTTGTGTATGGTGTTAGGAAGTGTTCTAATTTCACTCCTTCACATGTGGCTGTCCAGTTTTCCAAGTACCACTTATTGGAGAGGCTGTCTTTGCCCCATTTTATATTCTTGCCTCCTTTGTCAAAAATAAGGTACCCATAGATGCATGAGTTTATTTCCGGGCTTTCTATCTTATTCTGTTGGTCTATATTTCTGTTTTTGTGCCAGTACCATACTGTCTTGATGACTGCAGCTTTGTAGTATAATCTGAAGTTAGGATGATCTCTTCCTCCAGCTCCATTCTTTGTCAACACTGCTTTGGCTATTCAGGGTCTTTTGTGTTTCCACAAGAATTGTGAAATTTTTTGTTCTGGTTCTGTGGAAATGCCACTGGTGATCTGACAGGGACACTGAATCTGTGGTTTGCACTGGGTAGCATAGTCATTTCCACAACGTTGATTCTTCCTACCCAGGAGCATGGACTCTCTCTCCATCTGTTTCTGTCGTCCTTCATTTCTTTAATCAGTGTCATAATTTTCTGTGTACAGTTCTTTTGTCTCCTTAGGTAGGTTTATTCCTAGATATTTTATTCTTTTTGTTGCAGTGGTGAATGGGACTGATTCTTTAATTTCTCTTTATGATTTTTCCTTGTTAGTGTATAGGAATGCAAGTGATTTGTGTGTATTGGTTTTGTATCCTGTGACTTTGCTAAATTCACTGATTAGCTCTAGTAATTTTCTGATGGTGTCTTTAGGGTGTTCTATGTACAGTATCATGTCATCTGCAAACAGTGAGAGCTTTACGTTCTCTTTTCCGATCTGGATTCCTTTTATTTCTTTTTCTTCTCTGAATGCTGTAGCTAGGACTTCCAGAACTATGTTGAATAAGAGTGGTGGGAGTGGACACTCTTGTCTTGTTCCTGATCTTAGGGGGATGCTTTCAGTTTTTTACCATTGAGAATAGTGTTTGCTGTGGGCTTCTCATATATGGCCTTTCCTATGTTGAGGTAGGTTCCCTCTATGCTCATTTTTTGAAGAGTTTTAATCAAAAATGGGTGCTGAATTTTATCAAAGGCTTTTTCTGCATCTATTGAGATTATCATTTGGTTTTTATCTTTCAATTTGTTAATATGATGTATCACATTGATTGATTTGTGTATATTGAAGAATCCTTGCACCCCTGGAATAAACCCAACTTGATCATGGTGTATGAGCTTTTTAATGTGTTGTTGAATTCTGTTTGCTAGAATTTTGTTGAGGATTTTTGCATCTATGTTCATCAGTGATATTGGCCTGTAGTTTTCTTTTTTTGTATTGTCTTTGTCTGGTTTTGGTATCAGGGTGATGGTGGCCTTGTAGAATGAGTTTGGAAGTGTTCCTTCTTCTGCAATGTTTTGAAGGAGTCTTAGAAGAATAGGCATTAGATCTTCTCTAAATGTTTGATAGAATTCACCTGTGAAGCCATCACATCCTGGGCTTTTGTTTTTTGGCAGATTTTTTTAATCACAGTTTTGATTTCAGTGCTAGTAATTGGGTTGTTCATAATTTCTATTTCTTCCTGGTTCAGTCATGGAAGATAGAACTTTTCTAAGAATCTGTTCATTTCTTCCAGGTTATCCATTTTATTGCCATATAGTTGTTCATAATAGTCTCTTGTAATCCTTTGTATTTCTTCATTGTCTGTTGTAACCTCTCCTTTTTAATTTCTAATTTTGTTGATTTCATTCTTCTCATTTTTTCTTGATGGGTCTGGCTAAAGGTTTGTCAATTTTGTTTACCTTCTCGAAGAACCAGCTTTTAGTTTTATTAATCTTAACTATTGTTTCTTTCATTTCTTTTTCACTTATTTCTGCTCTGATCTTTATTATTTCTTTCCTTCTGCTAATTTTTGGGGGATTTTGTTCTTCTTTTTCCAGTTGTTTTAGGTGTAAAGTTAGGTTGTCTATTCGATGTTTTTCTTGTTTCTAAAGGTAGGATAGTGTTGCTATAAACTTCCCTCTTAGGACTGTTTTTGCTGCATCCCATAGGTTTTGACTTGTGTTTTCCTTGCCATTTGTTTCTAGGCATTTTTTGATTGCCCTTTTGATTTTTCAGTAACCTGGTTGTTATTTAGAAATATATTATTTAATCTCCATGTGTTTTTTTTTACAGTTTTTTTTCTTGTAATTGATATCAAAAGTGGTCAGAAAGTATGCATTGATAGTATTTCAATTTTGCACAATGCAAAAGCATTGTGGTCAGAAAAGATGCTTGATACTATTTCAATTTTCTTAAATTTACTGAGGTTTGATTTGTGACCCAAGATGTGGTCTATCCTGGAGAATGTTCCATGTGCACTTGAGAAGAAGGTGTATTCATTTGCGTTTGGATGGAAAATCCTGAAGATATCGATGAGATCCGTCTCGTCTAATGTATCATTTAAGACTTGTTTTTCCTTAGTAACTTTGTTTTGCTGATCTGTCCATTGGTGTGAGTGGGGTGTTAGAGTCTGCTATTACTGTGTGACAATCAATTTCTCCTTCTATGTCCGTCAGTGTTTGTCTCATGTATTGAGGTGCTCCTATGTTGGGTGCATCAGTTCAGTTCAGTTTAGTTGCTCAGTCGTGTCTGACTCTTTGTGACCCCATGGACTGCATCATGCCAGGCTTCCCTGTCCATCACCAACTCCCAGAGTTTACTCAAACTCATGTCCATTGAGTCGGTGATGCCATCCAACCATCTCATCCTCTGTTGTCCCCTTCTCCTCCCGCCTTCAGTCTTTCCCAACATCAGATCTTCACATCAGGTGGCCAAAGTATTGAATTTCAGCTTCAACATCAGTCCTTCCAGTGAATATTCAGGACTGATTTCCTTTATAATGGACTGGTTGGATCTCCTTGCAGTCCAAGGGACTCTCAAGAGTCTTCTCCAACACTACAGTTCAAAAGCATCAATTCTTTGGTGCTCAGCTTTCTTTGTAGTGCAAATCTCACATCCATACATGACTACTGGAAAAAATCATAGCCTTGACTAGATGGACATTTGTTGGCAAAGTAATGTTTCTGCTTTTTAATATGCCATCTAGGTTGGTATAAATTTTCTTCCAAGGAGCAAGCGTCTTTTAATTTCGTGGCTGCAGTCACTGCCTGCAGTGATTCTGAAGCCCCAAAAATAAAGTCTGCCACTGTTTCCACTGTTTCCCCATCTACTTGCCATGAAGTGATGGGGCCAGATGCCGTGACCTGGTGCATGGATATTTAAATTGTTATGCCTTCCTTTTGGATTGATCCCTTGATCATTATGTAGTGTCCTTCTTTATCTCTTATAATAGTCTTTATTTTAAGGTCTGTTTTGTTTGATATGAGGATTGCTTCTCCAGCTTTCTTTTGCTTTCCATTTGCATGGAATCTATTTTCCCATCCTCTCACTTTTGGTCTATATGCATCTTTAGGTCTAAAGTGGGTTTCTTGTAGGTGGCATGTATTTTGGTCTTGTTTTTGTATCCCTTCAGCCAGTCTGTGTGTTTTGATTGGAGCATTTAATCCATTTACATTTAAAGTAATTATTAATATATGTGTCCCTATTGCAGCTTTCTTAATGGTTTTGGGCTTGTTTTTGAGGGTTCTTCTCTTCTCTTGTGTCTCCTGACTGTATAAGTCCCTTTAACGTTTGCTGTAAAGCTAGTTTGGTGGTGCTGAATTCTCTTAACTTTTGCTTGTCTGAAAAGCTTTTGATTTCTCCATGAATTTTGAATGAAACCCTTGCCAGGTAGAGTAATCTTGGTTGTAGATTTTCCCCTTTCAGTATTTAAATATATCCTGCCGTTCCCTTCTGGCCTGCAGAGTTTCTGCTGAAAGGTCAGCTGTTAATTGTGTGGGGTTTCCCTTGCATGTTACTTGTTGCTTCTCCCTTGCTGCTTTTAGTATTCTTTCTTTGTGTTTAATTTTTGTTAGTTGATTAGTATAAGCCAGGGGGTGAGCACAGGGTGAGGATGGAGAGCCAGCAAGTGGAGTAAGGGCCACACAACTGTAATTTTTCCCCTGGCGTCAGACACATCTGTCTGAGAAGCTGATGCTTTTGAACTGTGGTGTGTTTCTCCTTGCGTTTATCCTGTATGGGACTCTTTGCACCTCTTGGACTTGATTGACTATTTCCTTTTCCCTATTGGGAAAATTTTCTACTATAATCTCTTCAAAATTTTTCTCATACCCTTTCTTTTTCTCTTCTTCTTCCGGGATCACTATAACTCAAATGTTGGCACATTTGATTTTGTTCCAGAGGTCTCTGAGACTAGCCTCAGTTCTTTTCATTCTTTTTACTGTATTCTGCTCTTCAGCAGTTATTTCCACCATTTTATCTTCCAGCTCACTGATCTGTTCTTTGCTTCAGATATCCTGCTACGGATTCCTTCTGCTACTGCTGCTACTGCTAAGTCACTTCGGTCGTGTCCAACTCTGTGCGACCCCATGGACTGCAGCCCACCAGGCTCCCCCGTCCCTGGGATTCTCCAGGCAAGAACACTGGAGTGGGTTGTCATTTCCTTCTCCAATGCATGAAAGTGAAAACTGAAAGTGAAGTTGCTCAGTCGTGTCTGACTTAGCGACCCCATGGACTGCAGCCTACCAGGCTCCTCCGTCCATGGGATTTTCCAGGCAAGAGTACTGGAGTGGGTTGCCATTGCCTTCTCCGTGGATTCCTTCTAGAGTATGTTTAATTTCAGTAATTGTATGTTTGTCTCTGTACGTTTATTCTTTAGTTCTTTTAGGTCTTTGTTAATCAATTCTTGTGATTTCTTCATTCTGTTTGCAAGATTTTTTATCATCTTTACTATCATGCTTGTGAATTCTTTTTCAGGTCGTTCACCTATTTCCCCTTCATTTATTTGGACTTCTGTGTTTCTAGTTTTTTCCTTCATTTGTTCTGTATTTCTCTGCCTGTTCATTATTATTATTTTTAAAGCTTATTGTGTTTGAAGTCTCCTTTTCCCAGGCTTTAAGGTTGAAATCCTTCTTCCTTCTGGTTTCTGCCCTCATAAGGTTGGTCCAGTGGTTTGTGTAAGCTTCGCACAGGGTGAGATTTGTGCTGAGTTTCTTTGCTTTTCCTCTGATGGGCAGGGCTGAGTGAGGTGGTAATCCTGTCTGCTGATGATCAGGTGTGTATTTTTGTCTTATTTGTTGTTTGGATGAGGTGTCCTGCACAGGGTACTACTGGTAGCTGTGTGATGCCGGGTCTTGTATTGAAGTGGTTTGCTTGGTGGGAGTGCTCACTATTTAATATTCCCTAGGGTTAGGAGTTCTCTGGTAGTCTCGGGTCCTGGAGTCAGTGTTCCCAGTCCAAAGGCTCACGGCTTGATCTCCAGTCTCCTGTTGCTAGCGGCTCCACATTTCATCTGGAAAGAACATAAATCTGGCAGCCTCACTTCAGGCCTAGGCCATCCACCCAGTGTCCAGCATTCCGATGTGCTTCTCTGTAAAAGCAGTGGAATCAGTCTTCTCCTGGGGTCCCTTTGAAGAGCCATGGTTCTGGCCAAGATTAAGGCCATAATCCTGGAAGACCGTCCTGGTGCTGGAATAGGGAACCCGCAGCCACGGGGCTTGTGGACAGCAAGCCAGAGCCAGGGGGTGAGCACAGGGTGAGGATGGAGAGCCAGCAGGTGGAGTAAGGGGACACACAACTGTCGTTTTTCCCCTGGTGTCAGACACATCTGTCTGAGAAGCTGATGCTTTTGAACTGTGGTGTTGGAGAAGACTCTTGGGAGTCCCCTGGACTGCAAACCACTCAATCCTAAAGGAAATCAGTCCTGAATATTCACTGGAAGGACTGATGCTGAAGCTCAAACTCCAAAACTTTGGCCACCTGATGTGAAGAACTGACTCATTAGAAAAGACCCTGAAGCTGGGAAAGATTGAAGGCAGAATGAGGTGATTGGATGGCATCACCGACTCAGTGGACATGACTTTGAGCAAGCTCTGGGAGTTGGTGGTGGACAAGGAAGCATGGCATGCTGCAGTCCATGGGGTCGCAAAGAGTCGGACAAGACTGAACAACTGAACCGAACTGATAAGGAACCCTGTGTCCATTTAGCAGGCACTCCACATTTCCCCCTCCTCTCAGACCCTGACAACTTCAGATTAATCTGCAGGTTAATATCTCCATGAATTTGCCTATATTAATGATGTGGTTCACTCAATTGTGTCTGACCCCATGGGCCCCATGGACTTTGTGACCCCATGGACTGCAGCACACCAGGCTTCCGGTCCTTCACCATCTCTCAGAACTTGTTTAAACTCGTGTCCATGGAGTTGGTGATACCATCCAGCCATCTCATCCTCTGTCGTCCCCTTCTCCTCCTGCCTTCGATCTTTCCCAGCATCACGGTCTTTTCTAGTGAGCTGGCTCTTTGCATCAGGTGGCCAAAGTATTGGAGCTTCAGCTTCAGCATCAGTCCTTCCAGTGAATAGTCAGGACTGGTCTCCTTTAGAATGGACTGGTTGGATCTCCTTGCAGTCCAAGGGACTGTCAAGAGTCTTCTCCAACACCACAGTTCAAAAGCATCAGTTCTTCGGTGCTCAGCCTTCTTTATGGCCCAATAACCTAATATAGGCCGTACGGCTTTCATGGCCTATTTAATAACGTATCTAAATGCAGTCATGCAATGCATAGCTCTTTGTGTCTATTTTCTTCACTTAGCATAATGTGTTCAACGTCCATCCATCCTGCAGCATATGTCAGTGCATCATTCCTTTTTTGGCTGGATAAAATTCCACTGTATAGATACACATTTTGTTATCTTCCTCAGTTGATAGACATTTGAGTGGTCTCCACTTTTTTGGCGTATTTTATTAGAGAATTCAGTACACTTATGTTTAGTGTAATTACTGATAAACAAGGACTTCCTTCCGCCGACTTTGCTGCTGGTTTTCTATTTGTCTTAAGTATTTTTGTTCTGGGGAGGAGGGACTATATACATATATTTTTTATTATCTTATTGGTTGTTCTGTGTATTACAAGTAACATCTTAATTTATAATTAGTCTGAATTAATATGCACAGTTTCAATAGCTTACAAAACTGTGCTCCCACTTAGTCCCATCCCCACCCCCGTATCTTGTTTTTGTCACAGATCACAAGTGTGTGGACCACGGGGTCCTCCCAGGGCCAGGGTCAGGGTGCGGAAGGGGAGGAGGGGCCTCTCTGATGCACTTCCTTCATCATCTGACGTCAAATCTCAAGCCCACACAGGGTCACGCATGTCCATGGCAAACAGCCCAGCGCCAGAAAGAAGGCAGGACGAGGCCAGAGCTGTCAGCCCCCGGGACCGAAAGCCCTATTGGTTGCTTGCGTCTTCCCTCCGGTGCCCAAGAGTGAAGACCTGGTTGTGATAAGGAGGCATTTATCGGGGGTTGGTTTGGGGTGTGCAGCCCAGATCCAAGCACTGGACCTGTGAGCTGCAGCCTACAAGGTGCGGGCTTAGAGAGGCAGCATGTGGCTTGCTGACAGAAAATGCTCCCCAAGGATCCGGATCGGAGCTGGAAGAAGCTAAGTGAGTATGGGTGGGGGTCTTTGAAGCTGAAAGGTTGCAGGTGGCCGCTGCTCACAGGTGTTGTTTTGAACAGGGCCGGTGGTATCCTTGAGTTTGATGCAGTTAGAGAACTGCAAGCTCTCAGCGATGCAGGAAGTGTCTGAACCACATCCACACTGGACTCCTGGCTGCACTGTGGGTGCCTGGACCCTGTGTGTGCTTGTGCTCAGTCGCTTCAGTCATGTCTGACCCTTTGTGACTCCATGGGCTTCAGCCCTCCAGGCTCCTCTGTCCATGGGATTCTCCAGGCAAGAATACTGCAGCGGGTTGCCATTTCCTCCTCCAACCTGGACCATAGCTACTCCGTTTTTATTTTTTACAAAAATCATGCTAAATATGTCCCCTCCTCCCACCCCTCCTCCCCCTCTGTCTCCCCTCTTCCTGCCTCCCTTCTGCTCTCCCTCCCTCTGTGACAGGAGTTTGGGGTGTATGAGCGCCCCAGCACTGCGGCTCTGAAGACAGTTGTCTCGTGGACAGTCCTGCCTGCAGGGCGGAAGAGCGAGCACAGTCCCCACAGCAACAGCTGTGCCTCCTCTGGCACGGCTCATCCAAAGGGAAGGAAAGTGCGTTTCCTAGTGAGGTGGTGTTTGCAGAGAACTGGGCGGTGGCAGCCGAAGCAGGGGCCTCCTCAGAGCCCAGCCGACCTGAATCACCAGGGCCTCGGCTCAGCGAGCAAAGCTCCTCTCCCAGCACAGGTGCCCCAGGAACCCCCAGACCCACCAGGGGCGGGAAGCCGGTTCTCCCCGGCGCCGCAGGGCGGCCCTGCAGGCCTGAATCAGCTCAGGATCTCCAGGCCCAGGAGTCATCAGGAGCAGACTGTGGTGCAAACCCTCAGGCACAGAACCAAAGGCAGAGAGCTGCCACGCGGCGGGGGGCGGCGCAGGCACATGCAAATGAGAAAGAGCACAGACCGCAGGACGGGACGGGGGTGACGGGGCTTGGGGTGCGGGTTCCAGGCAGTGTGGAAGGCGCTGGCTCACACCAGAAACTCGCTCTGAGAGGGACCCAGAATGACTGGTGCGCGTGGACCTGCGTCCTGCCCAAAGGCGTGTTCTACCTAACGCCATCTGGCAGGTGCAACCTGCTTTGGAAGCGGGAGTTTCTGCAGATGTCAAGTTAAAACGAGGTCCTTAGGTGGGCTTGAGCCAAGCTGACAGACGTCCTTATGAGCAGAAGGGAACGTGGACACAGACACAGAGAAGCCACATGGCGAGGGAGGCGGAGACAGGAAGGCCATGGCTGCAAGCCCAGCACTGCCCCAGGCCGCCAGGCACCTGGAAGCCAAAGGACAGGAAGGGCCTGCCCCGGAGCCACTGGGGGCCGTGACCTCTGGGCTCGGGGCTGAATGAGCACCCCCGCTGCGTGGCTTTGCTGCGGGGAGCTGGCCGAGGGCTCACCCCCTGTTGCCTTTCATCATCTGTATTCTTAATTTGGAGGGGCTTTGGGGAAACAAGTATCTCTTGTAGTAGAAAACCCACGTCTGCCTTTCTCCAGTCTGTTCCATTCTCCCTGCTTTTTTCCTTCTGTTACTTGATGGAAAACGAAAATGAATGCTATGAAACTAGCACCTGCCTTGCCACAGCCTTGTGATGGAGTCACTTCTGCTTTTATCTGCCCCCTTCATCCTCCTGTTTCCTCAGCATTACTCGCCCCCTGAACATGGGCTCTCAGGTCAGTTCAGCTCAGTCGCTCAGTCGTGTCTGACTCTTTGTGACCCCATGAATCGCAGCACGCCAGGCCTCCCTGTCCATCACCAACTCCCGGAGTTCACTCAAACTCAAGTCCATCGAAAGAGTGATGCCATCCGGCCATCTCATCCTCTGTCGTCCCCGTCTCCTCCTGCCCCCAATCCCTCCCAGCATCAGAGTCTTTTCCAATGAGTCAACTCTTCGCATGAAATGGCCAAAGTATTGGAGTTTCAGGTTCAGCATCAGCCCTTCCAGTGAACACCCAGGACTGGCCTCCTTTAGGATGGACTGGTTGGATCTCCTTGCAGTCCAAGGGGCTCTCAAAAGTCTTCTCCAACACCACAGTTCAAAAGCATCAATTCTTCAGCACTCAGCTTTCTTCACAGTCCAACTCTCACATCCATACATGACCACTGGAAAAACCATAGACTTGACTAGACAGACCTTTGTTGGCAAAGTAATGTCTCTGCTTTTGAACATGCTATCTAGGTTGGTCATAACTTTCCTTCCAAGGAGTAAGCATCTTTTAATTTCATGGCTGCAATCACCATCTGCAGTGATTTGGAGCTCCCCAAAATAAAGTCTGACAGTTTCCACTGTTTCCCCATCTATTTCCCAGGAAGTGATGGGACCAGATGCCATGATCTTTGTTTTCTAAATGTTGAGTTTTAAACCAACTTTTTCACTCTCCTCTTTCACTTTCATCAAGAGGCTTTTTAGTTCCTCTTCACTTTCTGCCATAAGGGTGGTGTCATCTGCATATCTGAGGTTATTGATATTTCTCCCGGCAATCTTGATTCCAGCTTGTACTTCTTCCAGCCCAGCGTTTCTCATGATGTACTCTGCATAGAAGTTAAATAAGCAGGGTGACAAGATATAGCCTTGACGTACTCCTTTTCCTATGTGGAACCAGTCTGTTGTTCCATGTCCAGTTCTAACTGTTGCTTCCTGACCTGCATACAGGTTTCTCAAGAGGCAGGTCAGGTGGTCTGGTATTCCCATCTCTTTCAGAATTTTCCACAGTTTATTGTGATCCACACAGTCAAAGGCTTTGGCACAGTCAATAAAGCAGAAATAGATGTTTTTCTGGAACTCTCTTCCTTTTTCGATGATCCAGCAGATTTTGGCAATTTGATCTCTGTTTCCTCTGCCTTTTCTAAATCCAGCTTGAACGTCTGGAAGTGCCGTCCAGAAGGACGCTCACGGGGTGAGAGGTGGGCGGCAGGTGAGGAGCTGGCAGCTGCTTTTGGAAGTTTGGTACTTCTCTATGTCCTGGGTTGCTATCGTAAGATTGCATTATTTTGTTTATTAAGAACAGTACTATCTGAGCAGATTGAAAAAACTCGGACAGACCTGCGAGCTGCAGGTGTGGAGCCTGCTGCTGGGCAGGACAGCAGGTGCTTTGGGAGCCAGGGCCCACAGAAGCCCCTACGGAAGCCCCTCTTTCTCCCTGCTTAGTGTTGCTTTGTACCATTTCATTGATTCAAAAATCTTGAGAGCACACCATCTTGAACTGGTGTGCTGGTTCCCTACTGTAACCAAGCAGGGTCCTGCCGGGCCTTGGGGGGGCCATGTCCCCAGCCTGCCTCTTGTTTACAGACAAGCTTCAGCTTCCTAGGCCTTCCCTGGATTCTAAAGAGCAAATTTAACGGAAGTGACAAAATGCAGAAACGAAAACAGTCAACAAGACAAAATAAGAGTAGTTTAGACGTGAAGTCGAGGACCTTGAGTTCTTCCTCCAAGGCTGCAGTTAACATCCTGAACCCTATCTCTGAGCAGTCATGCCCACGCTGAATGCCCCACCAGGTGGGAGAGGTTACGCACCCTGCCTACCAGGAAATGCACCTCAGGCCCCAGGCCGCTTGGAATGAGAAAACTGACCGCTGAGATTCCGGAAATGTCTCCAGGTTGCCTCACCCCCAACCGATCAGAGAACATGCAGAGGCTCAGCAGGCAGCCTGCAGCCCCCAGCCCCAGGCCGCCCACTCTCCTTGGTGGGCTCCGTGCTGGGCGCCCGACAGCAAGCGCTGCTCTTGCTTCACCACGACTGGGGCCGTGGATGGGCTTGCTGCACACGGGCTGGGGCTTCAGGTGTGCTTCCGGAAGTCCAGGGTACCATACGTGGGTAGCATAACAATGAACCCACGAGCCAGGTGGCTTCTGACAGCAGAAGTTCATTGTCCTGCAGTCAAGGAGGGCAGAGGCCTGAGATCAAGCTGGCCTCAGGGCTGCACTCCTCCCGCATGCTCCCAGGTAGGGTCCTTCCTGCCTCCTCCAGCTTCTGAAAGTCCCAGGAGTTCCCTGGATAAACGCTGCAGACTCCAGCCTCTGCCTCCATCACCACACGTGCTCTCGTCTTTCTTGCCTTCCTATAAGGACACTGGTCATGTTGGACCAAGGGCCCACCCTGTTCTGGTGGACCCTGTCTCCAATTCAGATCACTTCCTGAGTGCCTGGAGGTCAGAACGTCAGCATGTCTCACTGCTGGGTGCAATTCACCCCCGAATACCTGGTTGGGGTCCAACATGCCAGAGGGCCTCTCACTTCCTCAGTGGATCCACCTTTCTCCAGAGCTGTCCATCAGAGCTGGTAGAGATGCCCCCGGCCCCAGCCGGAGATGCCAGGTGTGGACAAGTCTGAGGGTGGGCGCTGGCCAGCGAGCCTGTGGCTCAGCACTGCAGGGCGTTCTGGGGGTCCACTGCGCACAGGCGCTTTCTGTGCACGTGGCGTTGCCCCCGTGACCTTTGCTCACGTGCCCCTTCTGTGTTGATGTCATTTATAATCATTATCATTATTAAAATCAAAGTCATTATTTTTAAAGGCACAGATAATTGTTTAAAACTTTATTTTTAAAACCCTCCAGTTTACTAATGTACCCTTACACTCAGCTGTAAACATCAGCAATTTTTTGCTCATCGTTACTCCTTGTATCCAAGATTTGGTTTTCTTTTTGCTTTAACGATTCTTTCAGAGAGCTTGAGCGTAAACTTTTGGAATCCTTGTATGCCAGGAAACAAGGCATCTCCTGGCTGGTCCTGAATGACCCCTTGGCTGGGCACAGAACTCCAGCTGCATGTTCTTTCCCCTCAGCATCTGGAGCTATTGCTCAGCAATGCTGAGGAGAAGTCTGCTGTCAATGAGATTACTGTTCATTTGTGGGCAATGAACTTTGATCTCTAGTGGCTTTTTTGACAGGATATGCTGCCACAGTTCACTCATTCAAAAATATTAATTGAGCACTTCCTATATGCTGGGGCCGCTCCAGTGGCTGGGCACGTGGCCAGGAACAAGAAAGACAAAGCCTGGCTTGTGGAACTGCCAAGCCACAGGGTACAGAGAGCAGATCCCATAATGCCAGGCGCTGACAAGGGCCAGGAAGAAAGCCAGGCAAGAGCAGTTCCGGGAGGACATGGGGCATGCAGGGCGTCCCTCTGCGGAGGGCCTCGATGGAGCGGGCCGCAGAGCCTGAAGCAGGCGAGGGCGAGGGCTGCCCCGTCCCTCCTGCTCTGTTGTAGTGTGTCCCCTGCTCAGCCAGTGGCCCCTCCAGCCTGCTGGTCGAGGCTTAGAATTCTGGAGGATCCAGCTCCTCTGGGTCCTGCCGCTCGCGCCACCCAGCCCCTGCAGCGCTCCTGGAGCATGGATGCTGCTGCTCTGTGATTTGTCCTTCTTGCTTTCTTAGCTCTTAATCCCCAAGGCTGGATTCCAGAAAAACTTCTCTGTGTGCATGTGCTGCTAACTCCTTGGCCCCTCAGCTACGCTTTCCAATCAACCCAGCTTAACCTAAAAGAGAGTAACCTCTGCGGGTAATGGATTCTTCCCCACGCCAAGCTGCTCTTGTTTTGCAGACAGAAACTCCTCCTGCTGACACAGTGTTTAGGGCGTGGGGGTCCAGTCGGGTGCAGAATAGCACCTAGAATGCCAGCCCTTGTGGCGTGGGCATGCCTGCAACCCCAAGGGTCCCCAGCTGCTGTGTTCTGACCGTCTCTCCAAACCTGCTCCCCTTGGCCCACCTGAAGGAAGACCTCTCATGCTGGGGGAAGGTGCACCGAGACCAGCTGACCTGGCTCTCCTCAGGCCCTTCCGGCTCCAGGCTCCGCTTTCCCTCACCCCCCACACCTGGCACAGACACCCTCTGAGCCGCCCCACCGTCTGTCTTGGCCACTCACTCACCCACCCGGGGATCTGCCCGCCTGCAGAGCCCTCTGCGCAGCTCCTGTCACCTTCCTGGCCTTCCTCAGGGCTGGCCCTCCCAGAAAGTGGCCTCCTGTTTCCGCTACAGTCCATCCAGAGGAGCCCAGGTAGCCTGAGGACACAGGGCCTCTGACCAGGGACCCAGATGGCAGGTCAGGGTTTGGCCAAAAGGGAGGAGGGTGGAAGAGGCCTCCAGCAGCTCTGGGTGCCGTTGCAGTTGGTCTGCTGGGGGGTTAAGGGGCGAGGAAGCTTTCTCACTGCACAGAAATAGCTTCTCCTCCTCCAACAGGAAGCGTGGGGTGGCGGTGCCTGGGGATGGCTGTGGAGACCCTGGGTTCCTGCGCCCCTACCCTGTCAGGCACAGAAGCGCCCCCACAGGCTCGGGAGAGCTGCTGTCTCCCCCACAAACCCTTGCTGGGAGGGTCGATGAAGATTCCCCGGCCCTTAGACCCTCACTTCCCCAATTCAAGCTTAGATTGTTCAGTGAGATGAGAGCTGAGCCTTCTGCGTGGCGCTGAGCACCCGAGGAACCAAGGCCACCGAAGATGCTGACCACGCAGGAGCTGGGGACTCCGCCGTCTCCCCTGCGCTGGGTGGGGGGTGGGCACCAGTGGGCATTGGGGCTTGGGAAAGGGTCTCCTCCTCGAGTGGGCAGACGGGGATGGAGCACGGATGAGCCAGGGTCTGCCGGCCGCTCCCAGCAGAGCTCACATCCAGATGAAGTCCCTGGAAAGTGCTGTCCTCCACGTCCCCGCTCCGCCAGGAGGCCTTTCACGCTGTCACCGCCGATCTCTGCTCCCGTTCTCAGCTCCTAGGTTCTGCTCAGATACACTTCCGCTTTCCTTTCCAGATGGTTATCCGGCATTTCTGACACATACATGTCCATTTTCCTGAGTCCTGTGGAAAGCTGCTGTTGTCAGGAGTGGAACATGGACCCCAGGGCTCAGGGCCGGTTTGGTTGTAGGGCCTCCGCTAGGCGGCAGGTGTGGCCGGGGGCTCGTGCTCTCTGGGCCTGCGTCTCCGTTTGTGGCAGTGGAGGCTGCAGTCACACCTTCCTTGTGGGCAGCTGGGAGCTCACGGATCTTAGTTCCCTGACCAGCGATCAAACCCATGCCCCCTGCAGTGGTAGTATGGAGTCTTAACCACCGGACTGCCTGGGACATCCCCTCTTTGAGGGCTGTTGGGAGGATAAAGAGGGCTGAGAGAAGATGGGTGTTTGACAAGACTTTCTTTTGGTCAGCTGGAAGGTTAAAGTAGGTTGATGGGAAATTCGTCCCCACAAATTCGTTCCCACAGTGGGGCGTTGCTGTTGTTCAGTCGCTCAGTCGTGTCCGTCTGCGACCCCATGGACAGCAGCACACCAGGCTTCCCTGTCCATCACCAGCTCCCGGAGCTTGCTCAAACTCCTGTCCATTGAATCGGTGATGCTATCCAACCATCTCATCCTGTCATCCCCTTCTCCTCCCACCTTCAATCTTTCCCAGCATCAGGGTCTTTTCCAATGAGCTGGCTTTCTGGCCAAAGTATTGGAGCTTCAGCATCAATCCTTCCAATGAATATTCAGGACT
This sequence comes from Bubalus bubalis, assembly GCF_019923935.1. Lineage (NCBI taxonomy): Eukaryota > Metazoa > Chordata > Mammalia > Artiodactyla > Bovidae > Bubalus > Bubalus bubalis. The sequence continues at coordinate 657,027 of NC_059163.1, forward strand.
GATTTCCTTTAGGACTGACTGGCTCGATCTGCTTGCAGTCCAAGGGACTCTCAACAGTCTTCTTCAACACTGCAGTTCAAAAGGATCAGTTCTTCGGCACTCAGCCTTCTTTATGGTCCAACTCTCACATTCGTACATGACTACTGGAAAAACCATAGTTTTGACTACATGGACTTTTGTCGGCAAAGTGATGTCTCTGCTTTTTAATATGCTGTCTAGGTTTGTCATAGCTTTTCTTCCAAGGAACGAGCATCTTTTAATTTCATGGCTGCAGTCACTGTCCATAGTGATTTTGGAGCCCAAGAAAATAAAATCTGCCACTGTTTCCATTTTTTCCCATCTACTTGCCACGAAGTGATGGGACTGGATGCCATGATCTTAGTTTTTTGAATGGAGCCAGGGGGAGGGGAACAGGAGGGGGTGAAATGGCGATGGAAAATGGAGGCTATGAACCCTTGCCTCTTCCTAGCCAGAGATCAGCAATGGTGGGCAGAATGTGGTCATCTGACCCCTGCTAGACCCTATGTCAGAGAAGGCAATGGCACCCCACTCCAGTACTTTTGCCTAGAAAATCCCATGGAAGGAGGAGCCTGGTAGGCTGCAGTCCATGGGGTCTCTAGAGTCAGACATGACTGAGCGACTTCACTTTCACTTTTCACTTTCATGCATTGGAGAAGGAAATGGCAACCCGCTCCAGTGTTCTTGCCTGGAGAATCCCAGAGATGGGGAAGCCTGGTGGGCTGCCGTCTATGGGGTCGCATAGAGTCGGACACAACTGAAGCGACTTAGCAGCAGCAGCAGCAGCAAACCCTATGTGGGGTCTACAGAGGACCAGGCTGATATGCCTGGAGGGCATAGTGTTGGGAGGGCAGGGAGGAGCGCTCCTGCATTGGTTTGAAATACCAGCAGGAGTGTTTACAGGGCGGACTTGGAAAGGGCTTATTACCAAGGAGAACCTCACCTGCGCCCTGAAGGGTCGGCCCTGAGGCTGCCCCTCTTCTGCCTTTGGGCCGGTCTCCAGGGCCACCTGGTGACCCTCCCCGGTCTCTCTCCCAGGGTGCATCACCCCAGCACCACCTCCAGGCCGCCTAGCAATCCCCAATGTCTCTCCCACCTGCTAGCAAGCTGTGGACAAGCCCACTGGGGTGGACTGCAGGGCGGTGGTGGCGCCCCAGGTCCGCGTGTCCTCAGGCTCTGTCTACAGTCTGTCCACTCCGGGACCTCTTCCTTGCGCCTTCATCCTCTCCACTGGCCCTCATCATCTCTGTGCATGTCAGATTTTGCTGATTAGAAAGTGGACTCAGCACAAGAAATATTTAATAAGGTACTTAATTATTCTGAATTAATGAATGAAATGGATCCCATAACAGAACTTCTGGCCCAACATGGCTTCAGTGCAGGCGGTGATGATCTTGCCAAGAGCCCGGAGTCCGGAGGCTATGGGGTTGATTAGTTTATTTGGTCAGCAAGGGCAGGTCTTTGAACCAGCTCCTCTGGGATTCTCCTTAGCTCTTTCCTCACAGCCTCACTTTGACTGCTACATCTCCTCCCATCACATTCCCCCTACCAGGTCGAAGGAAAACAGTGATGATTGATTTCCACCACCCGCCTTCCTTTAAAGAGATGAGACTTTCCCAAACACCACCTGCCTCCTAAACAGGGCTCCTCTCAGCTCTATTGGGCAGAACTGGGTCATGTGTTCTCCCCACCCCACCATTCCAACAGAGGAAAGAGAGGGCCATGCCTGCTTTCCTCCAGTCAAGATTCATCCCCTGGGGATGGGCCTACTTCTGTGAGCCCATTTCATCAGGAGACCAGGACAGCTGACATTTTATGTATTCGTATTTATTGTATTCGGCATAGAAGAAACAGCTGCTGGGGAAAAGAGCAGCAGTGTTTGCAACGGGAGGCAAGAAGTTCAAGCACCAGAAGCCGAAGGACAAAACAGACTGTCCGGTGGAAAATACAGACAGGAGGGTCGCGGTGCCAGCAAGTGGGGCTGACGTCTCCAGGGATGAGTGCGTGACAGAGAAAGGACAAGTGCGTGGTGGGGACAGGCATGGGTGCAGCGGCCAGTACAGCTACCGTTACCAGGCAGCCACTACTGAGAAACTGCCAGGGTGGTGATTAAAGGCCTGTTAGGCCAGCGGTCAGGGGAGTGGTGGTGGTCAGGCAGAGAGGGAGGTAAGAGGCGGACCCCAGCCTTCACCCCGGAGCCCTCCTGCTCACCCGGCCTCAGGCCAGTGCATGGGGGTGGGGGGACAGGCTAGGGGCTCTGTCCTGCTGGGCTCCACAGCCCTTGCCAATGCTGCCGGCTGGCCGGGCCCAGGCCGAGAGGCCGCAGTGAAGGTCTCCCCAGTCCCCACACTGGGACCTAAGGGCAGCAGCGGTTTGCCTGGCTGCCCTGCGAGGGACCTGACCCCCTACTGTTTGGAGGGCCTGAGGAAACTGAAAACCAGCTGGGTCCTGGGCGCCTAGCTGCCTCAGAGAAAGCAGCTGGACAGGGTCTGGGGACCTGGCTCCAAGGGCACCACCAGCTGAGATCTGCCTCCTCAGCCCGGCCTGGGTGCTAGTGGGAGGACCCAGACTGGGTGCTGGACGAAGACTCCTGGGCAGGCTGACTGGCCCTAGCAGGGAGCGCCAACCCCGCCCCCGCCCCCCCAGGCCTTAGCCAGGAAGGTGGACCTTGGAGGGTGAAAGTTGAGCCTTGAGACCTTGTCTTTTCTTGTCAGAACAGAGAATGGCATTCATTTAGAGACATTTACAGGAACACTGTTACCTGACCATGACCTGACCTCAAGAACAAAGAATTTGACACCAGGAAGTTTGCAACGACTTACCACGCTTCACCTCACTTTTCCCAGGAAAGGGCTTTGCTGAAACCTTTGGGGAGTTTGGGGTTTTTAAGGTGGGAGTCACGCGTCTCCTCGCATCGTGCAGCAATAAACCTTTCTCTGCTCCAGATTCCGAGGATCCAGTATCGTTTGGCCTCGCTGTGCCAGTGGCACGCAGACTCACCCGCACAGGAGTGCTGGGATCCGTCTAGGGAACACACAGCCGCCTGACCAGATGGGCCGCCCGTTTCCTCTGATGCCCGGACCCTCTGGTGGGAGCCCCCGCCCCCTTCCCAGCATCTCACCTCCTCTATCCTTCTCCATATCTCCTGCAGCCCATCTCCCTGCACACCACCTCTCTTTCGCGGACCGCCTGTCCTCCGTCCGCTATCAGAGGCAATCCGAAGCTGAGACACCGAAGGGAGCCTTTGGAGCCTTAGGATCCAGGCAGGTTTAACGTCACCATGGCAACCCCTGGAGCGCCCTCCCCCGACCGGCTCTCAGATGCACCGCCCTGCCCCCCAGGGCCTCAGGGACCCCGCGGGGAGCGGGGCGGGGCCAGATTGGCGGAGCCGCGTATAAAGGCCGGGCGCTGCCGCGGTCTCCCAGGGAGAGGAGAGCGGAGAGGCGAGATGGCGGTTTTGCCGCGGCTGCTGCCGCTTCTGCTTCTCCTCCTCGCCGCCTCTTCGGCCGCCCTTCTGGCGACCAGCGCCCATTCTTCCTGCCCCGGGCCTCTGGCCCATACCATGCACTCCACGTTCATGTTCGCGGCCACTTCCGCTCCGCTAGGTGGGCTTGCGAGTCCGCGCACCCGCACGCGGCGCCTGGCGCACCCGCTTCAGCGGAGGGAGCTGGCCCGACTCCTCGCCTTGGTGTTCCCCTCCCGCAGCGGGAGATCGGGCGCCGGGAACCGGAGCGCAGGGGACCCTCAGGCCTCCGGGGCCGCACACCGGCTCCGCACAGGCCAGCGTAGCGCCCCGAAACGCGCCTGGCCTCCAGCTCAGCGCTGAGCAGAGGGCGGCCTCCAACCCGGACTTGGACACTTGTAAACCTTGGAGCAGCATCGTACGTCCTGTTCCACGAACGACTGTCGCTGACTCATAGGGAGAGTTCCCGGGACTCCTGCCCACGGCCAGCAAACCTCTCAGTGGGCTCCCTGCAGAGCCGAGGGCAGCCACAGACCACGGGTCACAGGCTCTTGTGTGGTCACCCACCTAGGGACCTTAAAACCAAGGTCCCCTTGGACTCCAGCCCCTTGGAGCTGGCCCGACTCCTCGCCTTGGTGTTCCCCTCCAGCAGCGGGAGATCAGGCGGCGAGAACCGGAGCGCAGGGGACCCTCAGTCCTTTGGGGCCGCACACCGCTCCGCACACGCCAGCGTAGCACCCCCGACACGCACCTGGCCTCCAGCTAGGCCCTAAGTGTACGTGCCCATCTCCACAGCCCTGCAGACCCTCCAGGCCTTCCAACACTGACCCTTTACCCCCTCAAGGGCAGCGGCCATCCCCCGCACCCCCTCATTCAGGACCCTACCCACGTGCAGGCCGGAAACCCAGCCTGGAGCTTTCCCATGATGACACCTGAGTCCTTGTCTGCCTGTGGCCTCGATGCCTTTGTTCAGCCCAGGGGAGCTGGCTGGAAGGGGCTGCTACCTGGTGGAAGAGAAATCCTTCATGCCTTTCAGTGTGTGCCCCACCTCTGCACACTCCTCCCAGAAGCAGCACCCAGAGCCTGCAGAGGGTAAGGAGGCCGGCCTCGGAACCCTCCCAAAGCCGCCAGGCAACCTTGGCCCCAACTGGCTCCCTGATGCCCCGGTGGCTCCCCGACCCCCAGAAAGGGAAGGGCCGGCTCCAGCAGCCCCTCACCCCCAGCAGCAGTTCAATCACTCGGTGAGGCTGGCGGGAGACCGGGAAATGGGGGCGGGAGAGCCACCTGCATCCAAAGAAGCAAGGCGTCCTCACCCAGTGGGGACCAACCCGAGACCCCTGGCCCCAGCGGGCCTCGGCCTTCCACCGCTGGGGTCGGGTAGGCGGCTGTCTCTGCAGGCTTTGGTGGTGGCTGTGTTCCTGGGAGACAGGCTCGGAAACGCCAGCGTCTCGTGGCTGGTGCATGGAGCCGTGCAGGGTGTGGTCCCCCTGGTGGGTCTCAGTGCTGAGGTACTGATGGGCCGTGGGCCTGGAGACCGCTGGCCTGGGACCAGGTTCAGCTGGCTCTTCCAGTGCTGGGGTGTCTTGGTCTTCTGGAGAGTTCTCTCCAGAGGGCGAGAGGGATGCCCTGCCTTCGGACAGGTGAGGCTGAAAGAGCTGCTGAATGGAATGGCTGACGCTGAGCAGGGCCCCCGTGGCCATGTCCCAGGAGAGCCCCAGGCCCCACGCACAGAGGACTTGTTGGCTGAGCTGGGGCTGCTCGGGGACAGGTTGTCCCACCTGGAGGGGGAGGCGGAGGCACCACAAGAAAACGCCGAGCACCTGGGGCGGCAGGAGGCGCGGGTTCGAGAACTGGAGGGCTTCTTCCTCAACTTCAGGGGCTTCCTGGAAGCCTGTGCCCCGGGACAGGTTCACAGCACAAAGACCGGTCATCTGTGCAGCCCCCAACCCTGGGAAGGAGCTGGCCTGACCAGCATGTGTATGAGTTGTGAATAAACAGCTGTGTTGGAAGACAGTGTCCCGTGATGGTTGTGCTGGGATCGAGGGCTGCTCCAGCCCACATGTGTCCTCACCCTCGAGCCAGCCGGGCCTGAACTGCAGATCCCCCAGGCTCACGGCCAGCGCCGGGTGCCACCCTGATGGAAGAGAAACCAGCAGAGGGGAGCCGCACCCAGGGATTCCAACAGAGACCCTTTCTGGTGGAGGCATCCCAGCCAGTTGGTGGCAGAACTTGGGTTTGGACCTCAACGCTGTGGCAGCAGGTGCCAGGCTAACGCAGACCTCCAGGGAGCAAATGTGGTGGGGGGGTGGGCGAGGCCAGGCTGGAGACAGGTTGGGGCGCCGGCTGCCCTGGGTTCGTGGGGACAGAACACGGGGGCGCCGCGGCTCAGATGGCCCGTGCTCAGCGCACCCGGGGGCGGGGCCCAAGGCTGTCCCAGGACAAAGGATGTGGAGATGCACAGTGGGGGCCGCCACTGGGCTGTCCACTCAGCCCAGCCTCCAGGCCTGGGATGGAAGGTGCTTGGAGCCCAGGGGAGCCGCAGTCTGGCCAGGCGTCTGCGTGGGGACTGAGCGTGGTGGGCCCGCGGCTTGAGGCCTCTCCCCCGACCAGGGTTCTCTGTCACGGGCACAGAGCCTGTGGGCACGTGGCTTCCATTCATTCTCCAGAACTGATAAGGTATGGCTGTGGACGATCCCAGCAGCAACAGCCCGACGTCCTGACACGCTGACTGTGGTCCGCCAGCTGTGCACCAGGACCCATCTCCGAGAGGGACTGGGCGGTCGGGTAGCCCCCAGGCCCGGCTCCCGGCCACCCTCCAGGACTCCCCTCCCACGGCAGAGCAGAAGGGACCGCACTGAGTCAGGTTCTCTGGGAGGCTCTTTGGGGTTTCCCCCGGGAGCGATTGCTGGGTCTGGCGTAACTTGCTGAGCGGCCGCCAGTCTGGCTTCCATAGCAGCGGCCCGTCCCGCTTGCAAGTGGGAGGGCTCCATCTTGTCCACGCCTTCACCGACGCTGACACGTGTTACTTTCTTTTTGGATGATTTTGTTTTTTCTGGCTTTGGATTTTTGTTTGGCAACTGGAGGTCAGGCTTCTCCTCTATCTCCTCATCCGTCAGCTACATGGATGTAGGACGTGTCCGCAGGAGAAAAACAGGCACGTTTTATTTATTAATAACAAAATTCTACATGGGCGTGGGGGTCCTCACAGAACCACGCCCTGAAAGGTGACGAGGTGTTACTAAGAAGATTGAACAGAAGAGTGGCACTCTGGGGAAAGAAGCCGAAAGATCCGCGGAGGGGGGATTCCACGTGTCCGCGCGGGTCTGCTTGCTGAGCCCTCGCCCAGTCACCCCTCTCTGGTGTCCTCTTGCTGCAGGAGGGTGTCCTCCACACGGGCCCTCACCTCTGCTTTCAGAAAGACAAGGGCTGTGAGACCGCCCTTCCTGCGCCCGCTGTGTCTCGAGTGCCTTTAACACCGAAGAGCCGGGTGTCGCCAGCGCTGCATGCAGAGTACGTCTGAGCCCCTGCCCCGGGGATGCTGAGCATTCTTCGCTGTGCTTTTTGCTGTTCCTATGTCTTTTTTTGGTCTGTCTTTGTCACCGAGTCGAGCTCTTTTGTATTCTAGACACTAAGTCCACGATTTGCAGGTATTTCCCCCATTCTGAAAATCCCATGGACGGAGGAGCCTGGTAGGGTGCAGTCCATGGGGTCGCTGAGGGTCGGACACGACTGAGCGACTTCACTTTCACTTTTCACTTTCCTGCATTGGAGAAGGAAATGGCAGCCCACTCCAGTGTTCTTGCCTGGAGAATCCCAGGGACGGGAGAGCCTGGTGGGCTGCCGTCTGTGGGGTCGCACAGAGTCGGACACGACTGAAGCGACTTAGCAGCAGCAGCAGCAGCAGCAGCAGCCCCCATTCTGAAGGTTGCCTTCTCCCTTTCTTGATGGTGTCCTTTGATGCACAAGTTTTAAATTCTGATGAAGTGTAATCTTTGTATTTTCAAACTTTGCCGCTTGGCATCATGTCTAGGCATCATGACCGAGCTGAGTCCTAGGCCTCTTGAGGGAGGCTTTGCCCCGGCCTCTGTCCCATGCTCCCTGCTCCAGGGCTGTACCCTGGTTTCCATGCATCCTGCCACAGGGCAGCAGGCACACTTCTATGGCCACCCTGCCCTCCTCCTCTTTCAGCAGCCCCCAGCCAACCCCCGGCTTGTGGGGAACAGGTGCCGGGACAGCTCCAGGGTGGGTGATGGGGCTCCGAGGCTGTGAGCATCTGCAGTGGGGTCTGGGGGGCAGGGCAGGCGTGGCTTGAGATGGACACCAAGGACCATGGTGTCTGGTGTGCCTCCATTCGGCAGCGAGAGTGCAAACCACGCTGGGCGCAGGGTCACTTTCCCAGTAGGAAAGGGCTGTATAAACTGAATTAACCATCAGTACGGCAGGGCTTGGGATTCCCAGGTAGCTCAGCTGGTAAAGAATCTGACTGAAATGCAGGAGATCCTGGTTTGTTTCCTTGGTCAGGGAAATCCCCTGGAGAAGGGATAGCCTACCCACTCCAGTACTCCTGGGCTTCTCTGGTGGCTCAGATGGTAAAGAATATACCTGCAATGCGGGAGACTTGGGTTTGATCCCTGGCTTGAGAAGATCCCCCGGGGGAAGGCATGGCAACCCACTCCAGAGTTCTTGCCTGGAGAATCCCATGGGCAGAGGAGCCTGGTGGGCTGCAGTCCATGGGTCGCAGAGAGTCGATGACTGAGCGACTGGACTCAACTGAACTAACATCTTAAAGATACTGAGCATCTGTGCACACATAGGGGAGCTTACACGTAGACGGGAAAGGGGACCTGGTAGACTGACTTTGTCAGCTCAACTCTTTCCTTCTTTGTCTCATTATATTTTCTATAAAGGAATTTAAAATTACTATTAGTGCTTTAAAGAGATTTTCTCAGTAAAATCCTGCCTGTGAGCTTAAGTGAGTAAAATAAACAGACCTGTCAGCGTGCAGTGGTGATTTAGCATGAAAATACCAGAAAGCAAGGAGTTACTGGGCCTCCCTGGCGGCTCACTGGTTAACAATCTGCCTGTCGATGCAGGAGACACGAGTTGGATCCCGCGTCCCTCAGGATCCTACATGCTGCAGAGCAGCTAAGCCCGTGTGTTACAACTTCCGAGCCTGCACGCTCTAGGGCCTTCAGGCCGCAAGTTCTGAGCCCACACGCCCGGAGCCTGTGCTCTGCAACAAGAGAATCCACTACCGTGAGAAGGCTGAGCACCTCGGTGACGAGTAGCTGGCAATTGCCCTTAAACACTAATGAAGACCCAGCACAGCCTAAAAAAAAAAACAAAAACAAGGAGTTACAGTGTGAAATGTGGAAAACCTAGAATGAATAATTACCCCTAGGAAGCAAAAGGAGCATCCAACTGCAGATAATAATAAATTTAGTTTTATTGTACTTTAGAAAACCATTTTTTAAAGGACTTTTCCAGGTGGTTCTATGGCTAAGACTTCAGGCTCCCAATAGAGGGAACCTGGGTTTGATCCCTGAGCTCACACGCTGCAACCAAGAACTGATGCAGCCAAATAAATATTAAATGAAAACGAAAAAATTGTTCAAGCCAAATCCTTCCTAAATGTGTTGGACGAGGCACGGCTCCGACATCACAGCTCCCAGTGGAGGGATCCCAGGGGGTAGGGGGAGGGCAATGCTGATGTGGCCGCCGGGGCGGGGCATGTTGATGACAGTATGTGGGGGATATTCATGGTGGGGGTTGGGGGGCGACGGGGTGCATGGGAATCTATATCTTCCTCTCAATTTTGCTTTGAACCTAACGCTGCTCTTAAATATTTTTTTAAAAGTAAAAGTGATTTTAGGTTGAACTCCCAAAGAAATTGTTGATATTTTGCAATTTCTGATCTATAAAAGCAGTAGATCCATGTTTGCCAATTAAAATAGAGTTTGGTCTTTAAAAAATACACGAGCATCTGGAAGGCATGTCCTTCTGTTCAAATGGAAAACAAGAGAACAAGAACTCTTTGGAATGAGAAGCGAGTTAACAGCAGCTATGGATCACGGGCTCTATGAGCACTCGTGTCCATCGGCGTTCCGCGTGCGTGCTCGGCCACTGCAGGCGTGTCTGACTCTTTGCCACCCTGTGGACTGTAGCCCGCCGGGCTCCTCCATCCGTGGGGATTGTGGGCACTTGTGTTCTAGCAGCAGATGGAGTGAGTGACCGTCCAGGAAAGCGAGCCTCTGGGCGGAATGTTTACAAGGGGCTCTGAGTGCGCACCTGTGCTGGAGGCAGTAAGGCCCTCCTCCCCGGGCGCAGTGAGACACTGGCAGATCACCCAAAGGGCAAGGACAACATGCTGTGGCCCAAAGACAGACTGGCCTGAGGCAGGAGCAGGAACCCAGGAGATTTCTGCAGACCACCGAACTCAGCCCCCTCCTCATCCCCGCCCCCACTGCCAGCCCAGGACACACACGTTCAGACTGCAGCACCCACGGAGGCCATGGTCATGGTTTAGAGGACTCAGTATCTTTAAGATGTTAGTTCAGTTCAGTTCAGTCGCTCAGTCATCTCCGACTCTCTGCGACCCCATGGACTGCAGCACTTGACGTGGCCTCCCTGTCCATCACCAACTCCCGGAGCTTGCTCAAACTCCTGTCCATTGACTCGGTGATGCCATCCAACCATCTCATCCTCTGTCGGCTCCTTCTCCTCCTGCCTTCAACTTTTCCCAGCATCAGGACGTTTTCCAGTGACTCAGTTCTTCACTTCATGTGGCCAGATTATTGGAGTTTCAGCATCAGTCCTTCCGATGAACATTCAGGACTGATTTCCTTTAGGATTAACTGGTTTGATCTTCTTGCAGTCCAAGGGACTCTCAAGAGTCTTCTCCAGCACCACAGTTCAAAAGCATCAATTCTTTGGTGCTCAGCTTTCTTTATAGTCCAACTCTCACATTCATACATGACTATTGGGAAAACCACAGCTTTGACTAGATGGACCTGTGTCAGCAAAGTACTCTCTCTGCTTTTTAATATGCTGTCTAGATTGGTCATAGCTTTTCTTCCAAGGAGCAAGCATATTTTAATTTCATGGCTGCAGTCACCATCTGCAGTGATTTTGGAGCCCAAGGAAAGAAAGTCTGTCACTCTTTCCATTGTTTCCCCATCTATTTGCCAGGATGTGATGGGACTGGATGCCATGATCTTAGTTTTTTGAATATTGAGTTTTAAGCCAGCTTTTTCACTCTCCTCTTTCATCAACAGGCTCTTTAGTTCCTCTTCACTTTCTGCCATAAGGGTGGTGTCATCTCCATATCTGAGGTTATTGATGTTTCTCCCAGCAATCTTGATTCCAGCTTGTGCTTCATCCAGCCTGGCATTTCACATGATGTACTCTGCATAGAAGGTAAATAAGCAGGGTGACAATACACAGCCTTGACGTACTCCTTTCCAATTTGGAACCAATCCATTGTTCCATGTCCAGTTCTAACTGTTGCTTCTTGACCTGCATACAGATTTCTTAGGAGGCAGGAAAGGTGATCTGGTATTCCTGTATCTTTAAGAATTTTCCACAGTTTGTAGTGATTCACACAAAGGCTTTGGCGTAGTCTATAAAGCAGAAGTAGATGTTTTTCTGGAACTCTCCTGCTTTTTCTATGACCCAACTGATATTAGCAATTTGATCTCTGGTTCCTCTGCCATTTGTAAATCCAACTTGAACACCTGAAAGTTCTCGGTTCGTGTACTGTTGAAGCCTGGCTTGGAGAATTTTGAGTATTACTTTGCCAGTGTGTGCTGCTGCTGCTAAGTCACTTCAGTCGTGTCCAACTCTGTGTGACCCCATAGACAGCAGCCACCAGGCTCCCCTGTCCCTGGGATTCTCCAGGCAAGAACACTGGAGTGGGTTGCCATTTCCTTCTCCAATGCAAGAAAGCAAAAAGTGAAAGTGAAGTCGCTTAGTCATGTCTGACTTAGTGACCCCATGGACTACAGCCTACCAGGCTCCTCTGTCCCTGGGATTTTCCAGGCAAGAGTACTGGAGTGGGTTGCCATTGCCTTTGCCAGTGTGTAGATGAGTACAATTGTGCGGTAGTTTGAACATTCTTTGGCATTGCCTTTCTTTGGGATTAGAATGAAAACTGACCTTTTCTAGTCCTGTGGCCACTGCTGAGTGGTCCAAATTTGCTGGCATATTGAGTGCAGCACTTTCACAGTATTATGTTTTAGGATTTGAAGTAGCTCAACTGGAATTCTATCACCTCCACTAGCTTTGTTCATAGTGATGATTCCTAAGGCCCGCTTGACTTTGTATTCCAGGATGACTGGCTGTAGGTGAGTGATCACATTATCGTGGTTATCTGGGCCATGAAGATCTTTTTTTGTATAAGATGTCAGTTGTCCCCCAAACTCATGTATAAATTCAACGCACTGTTAATCAAAGCCCCAACGAGACTATTTTTTTTTAGAAATTGACAAACTTATTCTAAAATTTAAATGGAACCAGAAAGGGTCTAAAATAGCCAAGACAATCTCTTCAAAAAATAATTGCCTTGATTCATTTATGCATCTGCCGCGCGGGTCTTTGCTGCTGCTCGGGCTTGTCTCCAGTTGTGCTGAGCGGGGGCTACGTTCTGGTTCGGTGCACCGGCTTCTCATCGCTTCTCTTGTTGAGCAGCTCGGGCTCTAGGGCACTCGGGCTTCAGGAGTCGTGACTTCCAAGCTCTAGAGCACAGGCTCAGTAGTTGCGGTGCAGAGACTTAGTTGCTCCACGGCACGTGTAATCTTCCCTGATCAGGGATCAACCAGGTCTCCTGCTTTGGTAGGTGAATTCTTTACCTCTGAGCCACCAGGAAAACCCTAAAGTAGCCAAGAGCATCTTGATGAAAAAAGGAAAGTTGGAGGGCCTGCACTCTGTGGTTTCAGGACTTATTTATTACAAAGCTGCAGAAATCTGGACAGCGTGGTTTGCTGTAGGGATAGACCAAGCAGCCAGTGGAACTCAATAAAGAGTCCAGGAATAGGCCAGCACAAAAGCAATCAATTGACTTTACATGAAGCTGCCAATGCAATTCCATGGGGAAAGGGAAACACTTTAAATGCACAGGGCGGAACATCTCTTCCTCGGCCCTGTGTCTGTACGGAATGAGCCCTGGCTGCTGCCTCACAGATTGCAAATTAATTCAAGGTGGAACATAAGCCTCGATGTGAAAACTAAAGTTATCCAGCTTCCAGAGTTAGGATATTTCATCTCTCAGATAGTCAAATGTTTCTAGATAAGAAACAAAAACCATGCTCCATAAAAAAAAATAGATTACATTAAACTTCATTAAAATTAACATTATCTGCTGGCTGAAAGGCAATTTCAGTAAATAGTAAAGCCAAGCAGATTGGGAGGAAAATATCACAAAACATGTTTCTGGGAAAAGGTTTGTGTCCAGAGTATACGAAGAACTTAAAAGAACTTGGGCAAGTCAACGATGAAAAGATGAACGGCAATTTAAACAGAAGCAAGCCATTTAAACAGCCAATTTACGTTGTGCATGAGTCCTGAAGGAGGGCATGGCAACCCACTCCAGTAGTCTTGCCTGGAGAATCTCACGGACAGAGGAGCCTGGAGGGCCACAGTCCATAGGGTTGTACAGAGTCAGACATGAGGGAAGTGGCCTAGCGAGCTCGCACAGCGTGTTTGCCTATGGGTAGCCAGTCGTCACATGCAGAGACGCTCAGTGTCACGAGTCAGGTGAAGAGCACACTTAAAGCACATACGTGACAACGGCTAAGACTGGAAGGTGCGATGCTGGGGCTGGAGCTCTCTCCTGCTGCTGGGCTTAGGTGTTGGGACAGTCACTTTGAAGAGCAGTTGAGCAGTTTCTGATAAAGTTACCCCTCCTCTCCCAACATCTCACATGTACGGATGTGAGAACCGGACAATAAAGAAAGCTGAGCGCTGAAGAATGGATGCTTCTGAGCTGTGGTGCTGGAGAAGCCTCTTGAGAGTCCCCTGGACTGCAAGGAGATCCAACCAGTCCATCCTAAAGGAGATCAGTCCTGGGTGTTCACTGGAAGGGCTGATGCTGAAGCTGAAACTCCAATACTTTGGCCACTTGATGAGAAGAGCCGACTCATTGGAAAAGGCCCTGATGCTGGGAGGGATTGGGGGCAGGAGGAGAAGGGGACGACAGAGGATGAGATGGCTGGACGGCGTCACCGACTCAGTGGAAGTGAGTTTGAACAAACTCTGGGAGATGGTGAGGGACCGGGAGGCCAGGTGTGCTATAGTTCATGGGGTCGCAAAGAGTCAGGCATGACCGAGCGACTGAACAACCCAACGTCCCAGCCTTGACCCAGCACCTCTGTCCCAGACACACTCCCAGAGGACTGAGCGCTGGGGCACAGCAGTGCTCGGCGGGGGCGTCCAACTGGAAAGAGCCCCAACACCCGCCTCAGCAGGACGGACGGACAAGCCATGCGCTGGCAACACGAGGGAAGGCGTGCTGACTGACGGACTGTGTGGACCTCACCTGCTTGTCTGACGGTAGAAGCCAGGTGAGAACGTCCACGTGTCGTGTGGGTCCACCTGATGGACAGAGCGGGTGGAAGGCAGGGCTCCCTCATTTCCAGAAGCGTCTGCTCTTCTATGGTTCCTGTACTTTTATTTCTTAGCCGTTTCCCTGTTGTAATTTCTTACTTTCCATATTTCTGTCATTTTGCTTTTTTCTTTAAAAAGAAAGTAGTCAGCTAGTAGAATTATCTATTTTATTTTGTGAACAACCATATTCTGCATTTATATATTGGTTCTACTGTTGTAAAGATTTCTAACTTTTTAATTCTTCCTTTATTATTTCTTCTTTCTGCTTTCTTTTACTGTTATCTTGTCTAAAAAACACAGCTTGTAGATTATTCTTTCTTTCTTTTGTAATTAATACAACTTTTTCATTGAATGAAAGAGTCTTTGATGCTTCACTCTTTCTCTTCCCCACTTCCCTCTCCCCACTGGTAACCACTGACTGGTTCTCTTTATCTGTGAGTCTGTCTCTCATGTACATTTGCTTGTTTTCTTCTTTAGACTCCACACATACGTGATATCATACAGTGTTTGTCTTTCTCTGATATTTCACTTAGCATATTGTTGCCAATGGCAAAACTGTCCTTCTTTCTTATGGCCAATATTCCATTGTGGGCTTCCCAGGCGGTGCTAGTGGCGAAGGCCCCGCCTGCCAAACGCAGGAGATGTGTGCGACATGGGCGCGATCCTTGGATCGCGAAGATCCCCTGGAGGAGGGCATCGCAACCCACTCTGGTATTCTTGCCTGGAGAATCCCATGGACGGGGAGCCTGGCGGGCTACAGTCCAGAGAGTCCGCAAAGAGTCGGACACGACTGAGCGAGTGAGCATGCACATCACAGGTGCAATGTCCCGCTGTGTATATAAACCGAATCTTTTTTATCCGTTCACCTGTCGACGGACACTTGCGTTGCTCCCATGCATTGGCTGTTGTCAACAGAGCTGCTGTGAATGTCGGGTCGCATGTATCTTTTTTTAAAATGCATCTCACACTTGCTTCTTCCTGAACCTATCATGCTTCATGTAAATGCAGAGAACTTCAATTTTTATTTTACTTTAAAAATATTTATTTGTTTGGCTGTGCCAGGCCTCAGTTGCGTTATTCAGGACCTTTAGTTGCGACATTTGGGATCTTGCTCCCCAACCAGGGATTAAACAGCGGCCCCCTGCATCTGGAGCGCGGAGTCTTAGCCGCTAGACCACCAGGGAAGTCCTGGGCTACATGTATGTTTTTGAATTAGGGTTTTTGTTTTTCTCAGATAGATACCCAGGAGTGGAATTACCGGAACATATGTCATTCTACTTCTAGTTTTTAAGGCCAAACTCTTGCGCACAGCGACTGGAGCAGTTTACACTCCCAGCAAGAGCCCACCGAGATCCCCTTTTCTGCACGTCCTCCTAAGTGTCCGCTACCTGCACTGTTTTTCTAACAGCTGTTCTGACAGGTGTGAGCTGATATCTCACTGTGGCTTTTAATTTTAATGAGACTCTTTGAAGCTGTGAATTCACTGTGCTCTTTTTTTTTTTTTTTTTTAACTGTTCTCTAGAAATTATGTGCTCTTCTCCTAGCTCCTCCTTGGCTCCAGAGACAGGCTTTGCTGTTTCGGGGGTAAACACACTTTTTTTCTCCTAGTTTGGGTGCAACATGATCAAGAAAGCTGAGGGTCCTGGTCTCCTTAGTAACCTGCTGGAGTGGGCAGCAGTCGTCTGGCCTCTGCTGTGAGCGCAGGGATTATCTGCGGGCTTAGCTGGTGAGAGTTAGGGGCAGGGTGCCGCTGTTCCACTACTGTGACCCCAGGAAGAAGAAAACTCTGCCCACGGTGACGTCACGCCCAGAGCACCTGCTCTCCACCCTGGGCGCCGGTTCCTCCCTCCCAACACCCACTTCCCAAATTAAACCCGGGGGGTGTCTCCAGGCAGACCTCCCGAGACACCGCTTGCATCCTTTCAGGGAGGCTTCACACTGGGGAGCAGGGGCCGCGCACACAACACACACACACACACGCACGCACACACGCATGCACACAGCTGCCTGATTTCTTTAGCTGGAGCTGCTCGGACACCTGGACAGCAGTGCCCATCTGCTCGCAGTTGCGAGCAGCGTCGGCCACACTAGCGAGGTCTCAACTCTGCTCTGAGTCCCAGGCTTCTTACTTTCAGGCTCATAGCATCTTTCAGAGGGAGGGCTCTCGAGCACCCACCTCAGGACCCGGGGGCCCCCTCTGCCCGGCAGTGCCCTGGCCTCCAGCCTCACGACTCTGGAAGCTGCTCCCCTGGAGAGTTTATCAAAATAACGATTACGTGGTTTGGGTGGATTCAGCCTCTACAGTTGTCAAAGAAACTAACTATAGGTTGTATTACTAAACAATTTCAGGGGAAAACCGAGTGATGTTATTTTCTTACCAGTAAGCAGCCAACTATGTGTAAAGTCCATCATTCTGGGTGGGGCACATGTTTAATTGAAGAGTCAGTTTTTGAAACAGAATTAACAGGTGTTGACTGCCCCCGATGAGGTCAAAATGCAGCTCAAAATCATCAGAGGTCAGTTCCAGTTGGACTGGGCAGTGTTCCTGAGCCCTGTGGGTGGTTGATACTCCACTGTTCTCTGGGCTGCTGAGATGAAAGAAGGCCCTTGGGTCCAGACAGGGTGGCTGGCCCCCGCCCTGTGACAGACAGTCCGCACCCTCATCTCCAAAGCCCGTGGCCTGGGGTCAAGTTCCCAGTGACCCTGGGCCACCAGCTTTTCTTCTCTAGGTCCCCTGACCTGCCAAGAAGGGGGTCTCAGAACCCTCACGTGACCCACCCCTGCTCCGACACAGCTCATGAGTGTGGACTTTGGCTACTAAGATTCTGGGTTTGCTGGAGAGGACCCAGCAGCTGGTGGGCACTGAGGAATAACAAAATCAGCTTTGGCCTTTGCTCCTTGAATCCCTGACTGTTCCTGGGTGACAAGAGAGTTTTGTTATTCACAACTGAGTCTGTGCCAGTGAGGTGACTCTGCTGGGGCCCCGAATAGCATCAGGACAGTCACCAGAAGGGCAAAGTGACCAGGGGTGAGAACCCCCAGCCCCCACCCTCGGACCTGGGGGAGGAGGGCGGGACTGGAGACAGGGTCAGAGCTCTCACATGGTGGGGTGGTGGTAGGAGGCGAGGCTGGGAGGCTCACGGCCCACCCCAACCCCCACCCGCACCCCCGCTGGCATCAGCGTCTCTGTTACATGGGCACCTCACAGTCCACTAAAGCAAAAGGGGTAAGAGCATCCCTCGTACCCTGCAGGTCACAGAACAGAGGGTAACTGAAAGGTGTTTAAATGAGGTGGCAACTCGTTTCCCTCAGAGAATGGGGTCGTGCAGTCCCTGGGCCCTCAGAATTGAAGGGGTGACCATTTCCATGGGGCTGACGGGCCAGAGCACCAGCCACAAAGCCTGGCCCATCATCCAACATGGTTCAAGAAGCTTGGGTTGGGGCATGATTCATCTTTATGCAAGGGACACAAAGTAAGTAACTTTTTTTTATATACTAATAAAGGTTATTCAAAAAGGGCCAAGTAATTAAAATGCAGTTTTGTCTTCAAATACAAGAATTCTGAGAATGAATTCCCCCAGACAGATTGTGGGGGGATTTACACAACGTCTATGACATGCAAATCTCTGGGCTTTCATGTTCCTGGAGTCTTATACTGATATCCCACCTGCTGTATTTGGAGGCGGAGCCCCCAGAGATGGGACGTCATAAGAAGCGGGGGTGAGCTGGCACTTCCCCGATGGTCTAGTGGTTAAGACTCCAAAGGAGGCCTGGGTTTCATCCCTGGTGGGGGAGCTAAGATCCTACAAAGTGAAGTGAGTGAAATTCGCTCAGTCGTGCCCGACTCTTTGCAACCCCATGGACTATACAGTCCATGGAGTTCTCCAGGCCAGAATACTGGAGTGGGCAGCCTTTCCCACAAGCCACTGGCAAACCGCTAGGTGGGAAGACTCTGACTCTTGATCAGTGATGCTTTCAAGGAAAGATCTTGATCAAAAGGGGGAAATGTGGAATTCGTTAAGGAAGAGTCAGCTAACCTTTGCGTTAAGGCAGGCCCGTAGGAGGCGCTCTCACACCCTCCTCGCAGGTCGATTTCCCTAACCGGAAGAGGCTTCCACCTACCGGAAGAAGAGAACTTTCCTCGGCCGCCCCCAGCAGCCCAGCCAATCAGAGACGGAAGCAGCTCAGCTAATCGAAGAGTCCATGCTTTGCTCCTCCAGTGGACTCTGGCTATCAGAGCCCCGCCCAGATTTTTTCCCTATAAAAGCGAGTTCCCAGCGTTTGTTTTCTGGATTTGCCTGTGGTCGGCCACGCTGTGCGTTCCCATTTATAGTCCCTCCACTATTTTTATTATAGCTAATCTGGTGCTTGAAGTGGTATGTGTTTGTGGCTAATGGTATTGACGATCTTTTCATTTGTTCTTTAGCTATCCGTGTACCTTCTTTGGTGAAATGTGTTGCCCACGTAAAAAATTACGTTATTATTAAATTACAGATCTTGTTATTCTGCACTTGCCTGGTGGCTCAGTTGGTAAGGAATCTGCCTGCAATGCGGGAGACCTGGGTTCAATCCCTGGGTTGGGACGATCCCCTGGAGAAGGGAAAGGCTACCCACTCCGGTATTCTGGCCTAGAGAATTCCATGGACTGTGTAGTCCATGGGGTCGCAAAGCGTCGGACACGACTGAGCGACTTTCATTTACTCACTTATTCCTCGTTTTCTGGTGAAAACAACAGGCTGTCATACTATACAGCTGACAGAGGCTTCGTTAGCCTTGAGCTGCGCAGACTTGGATTGCCCTGATGCATTTACTCAGGTTGACATGGTCAGGTTCCAGGAACTCGGTTTATCCAGGACAGGAGGCTTCTCATCCTCGTGGGGTTGTTATCTCCAGGATTTTGCTAGAATGCTGCAGGGCATGGTCGGGGCGGGGTGGGGCGGTGGTGAGGCTGGAGAAGATGGGTGTAGAGGTCCAGGCGGCTCCCCCTGCAACAGTGGATTTCTTGTGTCGCCTCAGGTGTATGGGTTTTAACGCTAATGTTTCTTTTAAAAAATCATTTCAAAAAAGAGTGTGAAATTTGGCTTAATTTGCAAGTCTTCTAACTAGTGAAACCCAATTTAATTTCTATTTTTGAAAGGACTAAAAGGGGATAAGTATATGGAGTGGTTTGAAAGGCAACTTGAGTCGGGGTGGAAGCCACGGACGCCGGAGGCTCTGCCCGCACCGGGCCTTTGTACACTGTGGCGGCCTCTTTCCTTACCGAGCTCAGAACCGCCACCTCCCCTCCCCAACGGCGGTGCCTGGGCCCCGCTTCGGGCTGCAGCCGCACCCCTCTGCGGAGAGCAGCCCACGGACAGGCGATGGCGGCCTGCAGACGTCCTGGCACAGCGGGCTCACTAGCTGGAGGCCGGCCCGCGAGAGCCCAGTGACCGCCACGGCGGGAGCCCGCTCCGCACCCCGCGGGAGCCCCAGAGCGCCAGCGCCGGGACCGGAGCCGCAGGGAACCGGGAGCTTCCCGCACTGATCAGCCGTCCCACCCCGCCTCGGGTTCAAGGAGGGACCCCGCCCAGCCGGGCTTCCCGTTGATTGGCTGAGCGGGAGAAAGGCGGGCGCTGATTGGGTGGGCCGGACGCCTCTCGCCGCGCGCCCGGTGGCCGCGCCTTCTTCCTCAGCCGCAGAACGGGGAGCGGAGGCGATTGGTGCGGACGCCGGCCCGCCGCGCCCCTCGACGTCACTCCCGGCGTGCCGCGCGCCGCACTTCCCCTCCGCCCGCTCATGTTTTGGCCGATCCAAGATGGCGGTGCAGGAGTCCGCCGCTCAGCTTTCCATGACGCTGAAGGTGCAGGAGTACCCGACCCTCAAGGTGGGGTCTGCGGCCGCGGCGCGCCCGCGCCTGTCAGGGGCCGCGGGCTGGGCGGCGACCGGGCGCGGGGGTGGAGAGGGGCGGGGCGGGGCCGAGGCCGGGGCGCGGCCTGGGGCGCCGGGCGGGGGTCGAGGGCTTGGGGGCCGGGCTCCCCGGGGTCTGGGGCCTGGGTGCGGTGCTGTCGGGGGCCCGGCCTCCCCGGGGGCCTGGGGGCTGGAAGCCGTGCCCTCCGGGGGCCGGGGACCTGCTGGCCGGGCGGGTGCGGCGTGTGGCCGTCTATGCCCCCGCCTGCCCCCGTGACAGGGCAGGGAGCGCGTCTCCCTGGCGCCCCACTTCGCCCTCTGGAGCCCGATGGTGGCCCCTTCGTCCTGAAAAGAACGCGAATCTCATCAGGGACCGTTCCGGCCGTAGGCAGGCTGGTGGCTTTGGAGGCGGGGGTCTCGGGGGTGTGGGGTCGGGGGCACCCAGCTAGAGAGAGACCATAGCCGGCGGTTGTGTCCACCTTTCGTCCCGGAAGCTGCTGTCAGACGGTGTTGACGGACGGCTTCCAGCCTCTCATTAGGGACCTGTGAGGAGAGGCCTCACGACCCAATGGGAGTCCATTTGCGGGGCGTCACCAAACCTGAAATACAGCCCTTACCGCTCGGTCGCCAATTGCGTGACCTTGGATGGTCACTTGGGCAAGTCGGCTGAGACTGCAGTGGAATCGCTGTTCTGGGAGAGGGACCCTAGTAGTTCTTACCTCGTTAGTAGAGGGTTCAGTGGTGATTGGCTGCAATGAAACACCTGGGAGTAAATTCCTTCAACTGTCAAGGTTGTAACATTCCCAGGAGAGCTGCGGCTGAGCCTGTGTGAGTCTGAGTTCCTTTCCCTGGGGGTCAGGTAGCGTCTCTGCTCCTGGAGGGCCCAGCTCCCCTGTCCACCAAAACGGTGACAGGGGGTGGGTGCGATGTGGCAAGATTGCCATGAGCTCTGTTCACGTCTCGGGAGACCTGGGGAGGGTCCTCAACCCTTTGAGATTGTTTACCCCGCTCAGGGTGCGGTGTGGGCTCTGGCTTGGGGAAGGCACTGCCACCGTCCTTACTCCTTGAGCCCTGACGGGAAGGGAGGGAGGGAAGCCCTGCATCGCTGGCGTGAACCAGACGGCTGTTTGCTGGACCCTGCTTGTAGGGGGTGGTGGTTTTACAGGCAACTCGGGCAAGACCCTGCAACTCAGAGGCCAGGGTTCTCTGCTGCCCCAGGCACCCAACTAAGTGTCCCGCCCCCCTCCACCAAAAAAAAAAAAAAAAAAGTGTGAGTAGGGAGCCCTTAACTGCTGACCCATTATCTCACTCACACCCCATCATGCCTTGCCGTTCGACTGACAGACGAGAAAGTTGAGACATGAGGTGGCAAACACCAGACAGGAAGGATGTCTCCTCCAAGTCCTCTCTCATTTCATAATCATGAACGCAGTTTGAGTTCTAAACTTGTTAAATAGACTTTGACTAAAGTAGTCATGCAGGCTTCCCAGGTGGCTCAGTGGTAAAGAATTCACCTACCAATGCAGGCAACACAGGAGACGTGGGTTCGATCCCTGGGTCAGGAGGATCCCCTGGAGGTGGAAGTGGCAACGCACCTCCAGTGTTCTTGCCTGGAGAGTCCAATGGACGGAGGAGCCTGGTGAGCTGCAGTCTGTGGGGTCGCAGAGTCGGCACGACTGAGCGCACAGGCGCAGAGGAGGCGTGCGGACGTTCTTAGAGGCAGAGAAACACCCTAGTGGCACCTCGGCCTGCCAGGTGCAAGTGCTTCACTTCCTTGTTGGAATGATTTTGGAAAGTAGAATTTTCACAAGGTACTCTGTCCATTTTTCCCTTACAGATTGTTCAGATCCCGCAGAATAATTCCTCTCCTCTTGACACGCATGTCACTGCTGGCAAACCTTTTTCATTACTAGTCCCCGGTGGGTGATGAGGAAGTTTCACTGGGCTCAAGGGCTGCTCGGCTGGGAAGTAGACAGAGCACAGGAAGGCGGTTGCCTCCGGAGCTCTGATAGTCTCATCTTGAGCGGGGTGCAGAGGTGCGTGGGGGCTGAGGCCGGTGCTGGAAGGCCGTGCTTCTCCAGCTCGAAGGCAGGTCCTCCCGCAGGCAGTGGGGACGAGCATGCCTCGGGCAAGCCGCCTTCAGACAGGCGGGGGGGCGGGGGGGGGGGGGCGCGGCAGCGGGACGCGGCCTGGGTTGAGGCTGCTGGCACCCTCTGACCTGCCCTCCTCCCCGACCCCAGGCCTGGGGACGCTGGGGCGCATCTCTGCAGTGGGGGCTGCAGGAGGCCCAGCAGCAGCCCTGGCCTCCGCCCCGCCAGGTGAGAGCCGCTGGCCTGGACGCCCTCGCTGTGGGGAAGGTGTTCTCCCCGCAGTGGGTGCCAGGGACGCGCCTGGGCCCTGGCCTGGCTGGCGAAGTTCCCTGGAGTGCTGTCGGGTGTCAGGCTGTGGGTCGTGCCCCCGGGCCTCAGGGAAGGAGGAGTGGAAACCTGTGAACTGGAAACCCTGTTTTAATTTGTCTTTGGAAGTGTTTTCTGATTATGAAAGCAATTTGTGTTTATTCTCCAAGTTATTTTGCTGACTGTCCCATTCAGTTTTGAGGTTTTTACTTCTGTTTTTTCCCTTCAGATAGCTGAAGGAAAATCGTATTTTATAGAGGCCTGTCTATCATCCCACGGATCAGCGGGGTCCGCTCAGCCAGGATCAGGGACGTGGCGTTGGTTGTGGGAGACCGGCCCTGCACCTCACTCCTCCCGTGGGTCCCCCTGGGCCCACCCCCGGGCACGTGGAGCCTCATCTGGGCGCCTCGGCCAGGTGTCCCCCGCGTCAGCACCCTCTCCCAGCACCCCCTGCTCGGCACATCGCCCCCTCTCTATCTGGGGACGGGTTCACCTGTGTCTTTTAATTCTCCACAGAAGTATCTAAGTTTTCTGCTTTTAGCGTGGTGACAGTTTTGTTGACCAAATACTTATCTGCAGTTTCAAATCCTGGCTTTGTATTTTGCATGCCAAGTATATGCCTAAAGTTATAAGTTTCAGTTCAGTTTTCCAAACTTGGTCTCAGCTGGATTTGGGGATCCGTGGTCTCAGGTTTGAGAGGTGCCAGTGGCACAAAGCACAGGGCTTTGGTGATGAGGGCGTGGTGGCGGCGGGCTGGGTCCTTACCTCCTTTTTCTTTGCGTGTGTGCTAAGTCGCTTCAGTCGTGTCCAACTCTGTGCGATCCTATGGACTGTAGCCTTCCAGGCTCCTCTGTCTGCGGGGTTCTCCAGGGAAGGATACTGGAGTGGGTTACTGTTCCCTCCTCCAGGGGGGTCTTCCTGACCCAGGGATTGAACGCGCGTCTCTTCGATCTCCGGCATTAGCAGGCGAGTTCTTTACCACTAGCGCCAGCCGGGAGCTTTTTACTTTAGGTTCTGTGATCACAGAGTGACTGCCTCTCCCGCAGACACTTGCAGCGCGGTTGCCCTCCCGTTCACGGGTCCAGCCTCGTCACACCTGCAGGCGCTGTCTGCTCTCACCTGAGAGCGCCCCCGGCCCAGCCTTGGCCTCCCAGAGCCCGCAGACCAAGCGCTCACTGGAAGGCCCTCTCGGAAGCCCCACGCCCACCCTGCATGGCCTCCCAGCCTGACACCGCCGCGTCGCTTGCTGACGCTGGGACGTGGGATGTCATGGAGGAGACCCGATGGCACGGCCTCTGTCCTGGGCCCTCCTGCAGAGATGCAGCCTGACCGGAAGGTGCTCTGCACACTCTGCAGGCTGGCTATGCTTTAAGTGTTGCTGTATTTTAAACAGATTCGAGTCTGGGAAAGAGAGCTTTCTGGTCTCCAGTTTCCTGTGTAGCTGTCGGAGTCGGAGCCTAGCCCCGGGCAGTGCTGGCTGAGGGCCCTGCCGCTGCCATGCGCTGCAGGCCCCAGGCTTCGGGCGGGTCTGTCATGACTGTGACCACCGAGCTCGTCACCTCTGTGCTCTAATGAGGCTCAGAACACAGCCAGGCCACACTCAGAACACAGCCGGGCCACACTCAGGGACGCACCTGGGAGGCGAATCCCCGCAGGTGCCTCCGTCTCGGTGCGCACTGTTTGGGTGGCCGTGCGGAGGGCCAGGTGAAGCCCCGTCGGGTCGTCCCCATCACCCGCTGGGTGGAGGAGGCCTCGAGTTGGGGACCTGGGGTTCAGGGAGGCCCTGCGGGGGTGAGGGGGGAGGGCCCTCGGGGCGGGCTGGCGGGTTTGGAGAGGAGCTGCGTGGGCTGAGTTGAAATCTTGGCAGGCCTGACCCTGAAGGCTTGTGGTCCAGCTGGAGCAGGCGGCTCCAGGCATCCCTGAAGCCCTGCAGAGGGCAGGGGCACTGCGTGCCTGGGGCAGGGAAGAGACGGCGTGGGGACTTGGGCAGAAAAGGCCCAGGGCGGAGTCTGACGCCGCCCTGCGCCTGCCGAGCAGTTTCCCCGGAAGGTCGGTTATTCTCAGGTGCACGCTGTTCAGACTCTTTGGAAAAGGAGAGCTGTTCGCTGTTTCGGTCACTGCAAGCTGTCACTTAACAACTGAGTGTTGCCGAGCAGTGACTGCTCAGCCACTAAAGAGATACCTCAGTCTGTTCATTTAAAGAGATCCTTTAGTAACTGTCTCTCTCTCTGACTCTGGGATGTGTCACGCTGAGTAGAGGGACCCTGGCTGCCCAGGGACCTCATGGACCAGAGACCCAGCCTTCACCCCTGCCGCTTTCCTCTCACAGCCGCGGCCCTGCCCTTGTGGGCGAGCTGCCCCTTCTCAGCAGGTCACTGGCCCCATCCGAGCAGACCGCTCCCGGGCCCTGGCCCCCACTGCACCTCGGCCCGTGGCTCTGCCTGGGCCCTGCCCGTCGGAGTGGGCGTCCGGACGCCCCCGCAGCGGCTGGGCCCGTGTGTTGCTGCCAGGACATGGCCCCGTGACCCTGGCCTCACCCTGGTTTCTTCTTTCTGTCTTCACTCAGCGTCTGGTGCTTTTTCTGTAAGACTCTTCTTGGGCCCCTGGTCCTCTGGGAGGGGCCATGTCTGGGAGGGCGCCTGGCCTGAGGGAGGCGGGTGCCGGGGCCGCTGTCGCAGGCGGCCTCCCCTCTGTGCGAGGGGCCCCGCGGGCGCTGGCGTCCGCTTGTTGTTGAGAGCAGCGGTCTGGGTGTGAGGCCGTGCGGGTCCTTTCTGGCCGCATCCCTCTCCTCTCTGAAGGGTCAGCTGACGGGGAGGAGGGTCTGCTCACAGCCCTGGCCCTGGCCCGGAGGTGTGCGCAGTGACCTTCTGGGTGACGAGTGGGCAGCCTCTCGGGCTCCCTCTGAGATGGCCACCACCCGGCCTCGTGAGCCATTGGCTTCCAGGCTGGCCCTGCCCTGTCGCTGCCCAGCAGAGCTCTGGCCAGGGCCTCCAGGTGCACCCTTGACGGGGTCTGCTGCTCGCCTCGCCTCCTGCCCCGGGCCCCTCCTCCGAATCCGGCCCCAACTGGCTCCCACAGCGCTGCCATGCCTGGCCCTCCCAGGCTCCCGGCCGCGCCTCACCCCCCATCGGGGCCGCTCGTGGCCTTGGTGACCCTCTCTGAGCACCCCCTTGCGTGCCCTGACTCCTAGCGGGACCCCTTCCAGCCCCAGAGCGGTGACCTGGAGCCGGTCAGATGTCCCGTCTTGGTCTGTCTAGCTTCTTAGCAGCTGGGGGTCTAAACTTGTTTCCGTGCCCGCCACCTCCCCAGACCCACTCCCCATCGTCCTAGTCCCGGTGGGGAGACTTGGCTGAGTCAGACCTAGGACTGCACCGTGGAGCCCTCCTGGACTCCCGTTCTCCCAGCTTGCCCCTCCTCACTCTGCCTGCAGGACAGACTCGCACTCTGACCACCTCTTGCCCTGGCTCCCTGGGCTGTGGGGTGGCCCTCGCTGCCCCAGCTCCGCAGTGCCCCGCACAGCCGCTGGGCTGCAGTGGGGCGTCCTTCTCATTGGC